>NC_056626.2:377556693-378174095 GCF_002870075.4 Lactuca sativa
AAAAATGTCTTTTCAACAATTTTTAGTACTAAAGTCTCATGAAAAATGGTTCAAGGACTAAAAATGGAAATTCTATCATATAAAGGGCTAAAAGTGTAAATTTTATCCAAGGAGGGGCTTCAAAAAGAAAAACTCTAATTTTTTTTTAAACAATAAGTCTCTTAAGGAAATATCTTGATTACCATGGCTATCAGCGAAACGTATTAGTGAATACACCATCAACACCCAAAAATCGTTATCAAACGAATTGATTCGGTCTCGAATCAATAACAAACCACAAATCACTAAACAACGATACTTCAATACACACGCGGAAACTTTACGAGAAGTCAATACACCATCTTTGGGCTCAAAAGTCTCAAATCGTGCTTGTTGGGCCTAGCTATCCCAATGACATGATCTTTAGGCCCAAAGGGAACGCGCTTACATGTTATTGGGCCTTATATGACCTAGTTTCGTGTAAAAGGACTTTCAATAGCTTTATTGTGCTATTGGTCCCCAATGGTCCTTTGGTACTACTAGCAAAGTCAAGAAGTCAAATGCGAGTCGGGCCAAGGGCCTTTCGCATTCACGATAGCCTTGAACGACTCATGGAAATAACGGGGACTTTCGTACCGTCTTTTCTCCTCGGTTGTGGGGCTATGAGAAGTCAAGGTGGTTGGATTAAGTGAGTAATACGGATGATGCCTAAGGGATCGTTTGTATAGTTGTAAACTAGTCACTTATATTAATGCGTGATTATAACAACTCACAACCCATAATTAATCCAATGTCACCTGGAATTATCACAAACAACTTCGTATCAGAATAATACTAACTCAGCCTCGTAATTTAATGTATTGGGAAAACATCAGGTTTTCCTGGGAAATTCAACGCTCTTAATTATGTTATATATACAAAGTTCAACAATTACTCACATTCATATTAATCAATAAGCATACTTACGGATCTTCACAGTTTTCTTACTTACAATAATCTTTTCAGAAAATATCGGATTTTCTGGTGGTTTTCAAAATAATACAATTCATTAATTTTTTTTCAAACATTACTTATGAACTCACCAACATTTTATATGTGACGTTTTTCCAAAATACTTGTATTCTCAGGTAACAGGTAAATCGAAGGAAAAATGTACCCAGTGATGTCATGTTGTTTGGTTAATTAGTATCAAACAATTTACGTTTTGGAAATGTAATGTTTTGAAACAATGTACTAAATGTAAACAATACTGGTTGTAATATTTCAATGCATGGTGATGAATGATGTTATGGTTCATGTATATTCATTGTGATGGTATTCAATTGAGTCACAATATCCCTCGGACGTTTCCGCCGTCTGGTTCGGGGGTGTGACAGGTTGGTATGAGAGCTCTGTTTATAGTGAACTAGCATATCTAGCCACACATTGATATGCAACTATAAACCAAAAGAGGGACTAACACAACTCTGAACAAAACAAGTAAAACACAACGATAAAACACCCTTGCTTGTATTAGGAACGAGAACCTAACACCGAATCAAACAAGATAATGCTAGTATCTCGGTTAATCCAGGACTGTTCTTAGTTATATCAAGGAACTAATGTAGCCTGATCAACTACATTCTCTCCGAGGTATAACTAACACACATTCCGATGAGATCGTAATAGCTAGGGAACCTAAAAACATACCCCTTTAGCAACAAAAAGAGAATGCCTGCTTAGTCAGTACAATAGTTGTAGCATCCTAGGAATAATGTTAGCAAATTTACACACTCTCGAAGACAGCATGGCTGGTTTCCATCACCCCGGAGATCCTTACTTCCCTAACCAGGGAAATAACGGATGGTTAGACGAGGAGCCTGAGGAAGAGCCTGATGAGGATCCCGAAGAGGAATCTGACGGGGAACCGGAGGCAGGAGTTGAGGGTGAGCCTGCCGAACCAGAAGAGGAACAGGAGGAGGAAGAAAATGAAGGAGGCTTCGAGGAGGAAACCGTTGACAGTGAAGGGGGTGATTCGGACGCAGAGTCCGAGGTCATCAACCCCCCTTACCCGATTAGGGTGCCTGCTTACCGGGTGGGCCCCACTGGTCCTACACCTCCCTGGGGTATTGATCTTTGGAGATGGAGCAGACAGCAGGGACAGCGACCCCTGTACGACATGTCACGTGAGTTCTTTGACTTGAGGGACGGAGGACCGGCTGATCGAGCCCTTCCAGTCATGGTGAGACGATTACGGAATACTGGCGACCATACTCAGAGCACTGCCGACCAGGTATGCCAGTTGTGGACTAGGGTCGAGCATGCAGAACAGGAGACACGTGACGTCCTTCGAGAGTTCCATATGAGGTAGGCGAGGTGGGAGTCTCGACTCCAGGACGCAGAACGATAGGTGGCTCGTCTCCAGGGAGCATCCACATCCTCAGCACCACTCCCGGGCACAACTCATTGCGGTTAGGGATAGACTTATCTTACTAGGTCATTAGGATCTATGCTATGTACCTGGACTCTATGTTTAAGTGACTACACTACTCATAGAGCCGTTATGCTGTCGAACTAGTATCACTCATGTATGCTCTTACGAGCGAAATTTTCATGTATCAAATGCAGATAATATTAGTAAAACTTTTACGTGTTTTATTATGACATTTCAAATTGCTATGTGTTGCGAATCTATGATTGTAGGCTAAATGGTAGAAGTACTTAAGTTCATACCATGCACCTAGTTAGTAGGACCACAGCCTCACAAAAACCACATACACTCAACATCTTTCTGTTTCATGACAGAAAGATGCCTTACCGACCTACTCGCGGAAACCCTGGACCAACCCCACCCGAAGTTGACTCAGCCGTATTCCAGGCAGCTGTATTTGCTGTAGTCACCACAGCAATGGCACAAATTCATCAAGGGAACAATGGAGGAGTCAACGGGCTAGGGGCCGGGAGTTCGAACAACGGAATGAATCAAGGACCCACCAAAACATGTACCTACAAGGACTTCACAAACGCCAAACCACGAACCTTTAATGCCACTGGAGGGGTGATCACTCTGAAGCGATGGATTGAGAAGGTGGAATCGGTATTCGAGATATGCGATTGTCCTGAGGAGATGAAGGTGAGGTTTGCAGCATGCACTTTTGTTGACCAAGCGCTCACTTGGTGGAACGGACACGTGGAAGCCATGACACTCCCCGTAGCCAACTCCATGTCGTGGGCAGAAATGAAAGAAATGCTGATGGCTGAATACTGCCCTCGAGGTGAGATTCAGAAAATGGAGCAAGAGCTGTGGAACCTCACTGTGCGGAATGCGGATATCGATGCCTACATATCAAGATTTAGTGAACTATCTTTGTTATGTCCAGGCATGATCACCTCGGAAGGAAAGAAGATCGAGTGATTCATCTAGGGACTAACCTCTCCGATCCATGGAAACGTGATAGCTGCAAATCCCGAAACTTTCGATAGTGGTAAGAGATTGGCGAAGAAGCTGTATGACCACAACAACAAGAAGGGTGAGAAGCCAGCGGAGACTAAGGCCAAGAAGGAAAGTGATGGCAAGAAAGGGAAGAACAACAAAAGAAAGGAGCGTCAAGGCTCCGAGACTTCCAAGAAGTAGCAGACAGTGGCGGTTAATGCTGCCACCGCACAAGCTCCAGCTACACAACATGCTCCAGCCTCAGTTGCTCCAAATACTTCCAGAACTTATTCCGGTAATCTTCCCAAGTGCAACAAATGTGGGTTCCATCACAATGGAGAATGCAAGGAGCTGCAGTGCACCAGTTGCAACCGGAAGGGGCACACGGCAAGGTATTGCAACAACAGGGAAACAGCAACAACAACAACAACCGCAACAACAACATCAACACCGGCAGCAACAATGCAGGGCCTAGCCACACCTCCTATGGGTGTGGGAGGACTCGGCATTTCCTTTGAGATTGCCCTAACAACAACAATCTGGAAAATGGAGGAACAGGAAGGGTGCTGACTATGGGTCAGAGGGAGGCGATTCAGGATCCCACTGTTGTTACCGGTACATTTCCCTAAACCACACTTATGCATGCATCCTATTAGACATCGGAGCCGAGCGAAGTTTTGTGAGCCATAAGTTTAAACATTTATTAAAACAACAACCCCAAAAGCTCAATGAAACCTTTTCGGTGGAAATGGCCAATGGGAAAACCGAATCCACTGGGGAAATCTACACCGGATGTACCCTAACGTTAAATCAACACGTATTTCGAATAGACTTAATGCATGTTTCCATTAGAAGTTTCGATGTGATTATTAGCATGGACTAGTAAAGCCCCCACCATGCTGAAATTATGTGTCACGAGAAGGTCGTTCGCCTTCACCTCCCCAATCACGAAACCCTAGTTATTTACGGAGACAAACCTAGCACGAACCTTCGCCTCATCTCGTGTATCCAAGCACAGAAGCATCTACGAAAGAACGATTTGACATTTCTGGCTCACATAGTGGATAAAACCAAGGAAGAGACAAACATTCAAGACATTCTAGTAGCACGTGAATTCTCGGATGTATTTCCTGAAGATCTTCCTGGAGTACGCCCAGAGAGACAAGTTGAATTCCGAATTGACCTCGTTCCAGGAGCAACCCCTCTTGCTAAATCGCCCTACCGGCTAGCTCCTGCTGAAATGCAGGAATTGTCCAGTCAACTCAGCGAACTCCTGGGCAAGGGATTCATCCGACCTAGTTACTCGCCATGGGGAGCTCCGGTCCTCTTTGTCAAAAAGAAGGACGGATATTTTAGGATGTGCATCGATTATAGAGAGTTAAACAAACTCAATGTCAAAAATCGCTATCCACTCCCACGAATCGATGATCTATTTGGCCAGCTCCAAGGAGCTAGTTACTTCTCTAAGATAGATCTACGATCCGGGTACCATCAACTCAAGGTCCGGGAAGAGCATATTCCTAAAACCACTTTCCGAACTCGTTACGGACATTATGAATTTGTCGTAATGCCCTTCGGTCTAACGAATGCTCCTGCCGCATTTATGGACCTGATGAACCGAATCTGTTGGCCATTCCTTGACAACTTTGTTATCGTCTTCATTGACGACATCCTAATCTATTCCCGAAGCAAAGAAGAGCATGGCCAACATCTCCGACAAATCCTAGAAACACTACAATCAGAAAAGCTATACACAAAACTCTCCAAGTGTGATTTCTGGCTCCGTAGTGTGAACTTCCTAGGTCATGTTGTTAGTCAATAAGGAATTCATGTGGATCCTTCCAAGTTCAAAGTCGTCGAAGGATGGGCAGTCCCGACAACACCCACAGAAATTCATCAATTCTTAGGCTTAGTAGGCTACTATAGGAGGTTCATTCAAAACTTCTCTAAGATCGCCAAGCCACTTACCTCACTTACACAAAAGGGCGTACCATTCAAATTGACGGTTAAAGTGAACGAACCATTCAGACGCTCGAAGACATGCTTCGCGTATGTGTGATAGACGCTGGGAAGTCTTGGGACATCCACTTACCCTTATTTGAATTCTCTTATAACAACAATTACCATTCGAGCATCAAAGTCGCTCCTTTCGAAGCACTATATGGACGTAAGTGTAGATCACCGTTATGTTGGGCTGAGGTGGGTGACACCCAGCTAGCAAAAACACTAGCATCGGACAAGGCGCTAAAGGGACCTGAGATCATTCCTGAAACCACAGAAAAGATAGTTCAAATCAGAGCTTGACTACAAGCATCGCGCGACGGACAGAAGAGCTACGTCGATAAACGGTGAAAGCCCTTAGAGTTTCAGGTCGGAGATCGAGTGCTGTTAAAAGTGTCACCTTAGAAAGGAGTCATTCGTTTCGGAAAACGAGGAAAACTGAACCCACGATACATTGTACCTTTTGAGATCGTTTCCCGAATAGGTCCAATGGTATACAAAGTGCAACTACCCGCTGAGCTAAACAATGTACACCCCGGGTTCCATGTCTCCAATCTAAAGAAGTGCCTATCAGATGAAACACTCGTCGTTCCCCTTGACGAGATTGAAATCAACGATAATCTCCTGTTCGTTGAAGAACTAGTCGAAATCATGGACAGGGAGGTGAAGCGTACTAAGCAAAGTCGTATCCCGATCATGAAAGTACGGTGGAACGCGAAGCGTGGGCCAGAATTCACGTGGGAACGCGAAGACCAAATGAAGCAAAAGTACCCTCATCTATTCTAGCATTCTCAAATCTAGCTTTCAAAAAGAATTTCGGGACGAAATTCCCTCTAACGGGGGGATGATGTCACAACTAGAAATTTTTGTGCCTTATAAACTACAACAACTAAGTCAAATTGTGAATCAAATACATGAGAACATGTATGATGCATACTCTATAACAACAAAGTTTTAATCAAACACCTCATACAAGCATTTCAATTTAGTCATTAAGCAATTAGGAATCCTAGAAGTTTTTGTTTAAGTCCTTTATGGAGTAGGACTTCCTTATTGGGCCCAATGGACCAATAAGCTTCCAATTTAACTACCTTGGGCTTAGAACTCTCAAATGGGCTCTATTTGGACCCACTCTCATTCATTTTAACATTTTGGGCCATATTGGGCCTAGAATGAAATAAAACACCTTAATGGACCTCATTGGGCCATAACTAACCTAATTAGCCCTAATGGGCCATAAGAATCACATTTATATTTATTTGGGCCGTGAATTACTCTAAAAGGGCCAATGGGGCAAAAACTATTAACTTGGACTCCATATTATGGACTTAAACATTAAAGGCCCAAATCTCCATCTCTCTTCTCTATCTCTCGGCCCAAACTACAAACCCAAGAGGAAAGGGTTGACTTTGCTTGCCACCTCATTTTTATATGGAGGAGATCTAAGCTTTTGCACTTCAAACATCCATGCAATCTCATCTTCCCATGGAAGCACTTCTCTTCTTCTCCCTCTCTCTCTTGCTCTCGGCCAATTCCAAGCACACACACACACACATTTAACTCACTATTCTCTTAAGAAACTCTCTCATTTCTCCTCCGTATTTTCGAGATCTAAGGAGCTTTCAAGAAAATATCTCCACAAATTCTTCACCTAAGGTAAGATCAAGTTTAGATCTTTGATATAAGTTCTTTGTTTGATCAAAATATCCTTCTAATCCATGTAAAAATCATGATCACTCTCTTAGAAACCCTCTAAGTTCGAGATCTTCCAAGGAGAGGTACTAAGGCCAAATTTTCTTCACACTTTTTTCCAAATGCCGAAACCACACCCAAAGGTGAGCTTCATACCCCTCTTTTTCGGTTTTTATAAGTTTTGTGGGGGAGAATACAAGCAAATGTGTAGATCTATGAGTATATGTATGCTTTGTGTGATTTCTATGCTTATATATATGATCTTATGTGATTGTGGTGTTTGTACTAGTCAAAAAAAAAAACTTAAAAACCGTGATCTACAATGTGTTGAATGAAATAAGTATAACTTATATCATTTCACACAAATCAAGTCTAGAAAAATAACCAAGTTGGTTAATATGAACATTTTTGGGCTTAAAACCCATTTTTGGGCTTGAAATGCTAAAAATACAAAACTAAAGGGCCCAAAATGACAAAATACAAATTCTGAAGGTTGAAATGAGTCAAAACAGTTTCTAATATGTATTTTCTGAAAATTTACACTCTTGAAGGGTTAAAATGTGAATTTTAAACATAATGGGCCAAAAATGGACTTTTCGGCCCAATAAAGCCCCAAATTGCGAGATTTTTTATTTGGAGGGGCTGAAACTGCACATTTCTATAAAACAGGGGACTACTAGTGTACCAAGTCCATTTCAAGGTTTAAAAATGCTTTTCAAATTAAAAAGGGACCAAAGATGCAAAAAATTTCCATTTTGGGCCAAAATTGTAAAAGTTGCGAAAATGGGGGTTTCAACAAAGCAAAATTTCATTTTTGAGGGACTTAAGCTGTTTATTAAGTAAACCTGCGCTAAAAATGTCTTTTCAACAATTTTTAGTACTAAAGTGTCAAGAAAAATGGTTCAAGGACTAAAAATGGAAATTCTTTCATATAAAGGGCTAAAAGTGTAAATTTTATCCAAGGAGGGGCTTCAAAAAGAAAAACACTAATTTTTTTCTAAAGAATAAGTCTCTTAAGGAAAAATCTCGAGTACCACGGCTATCAGCGAAACGTATTAGTGATTACACCCTCAACACCCAAAAATCGTTATCAAACGAATTGATTCGGTCTCGAATCAATAACAAACCACAAATCAATATACAACGATACTTCAATACACACGCAGAAACTTTACGAGAAGTCAATACACCATCTTTGGGCTCAAAAGTTTCAAATCGTGCTTGTTGGGCCTAGCTAGCCCAATGACATGATCTTTAGGCCCGAAGGGAACGCGCTTACATGTTATTGGGCCTTATATGACCTAGTTTCGTGTAAAAGGACTTTCAATAGCTTTATTGTGTTGTTGGGCCCCAAGGGTCCTTTGGTACTGCTAGCAAAGTCAAGAAGTCAAATGCGAGTCGGGCCAAGGGACTTTCGCATTCACGATAGCCTTGAACGACTCATGGAAATAATGGGGACTTCGTACCCTCTTTTCTCCTCGGTTGTGGGGCTATGAGAAGTCAGGGTGGTTGGATTAAGTGAGTAATAAGGACGACGCCTAAGGGATCGTTTGTATAGTTGTAAACTAGTCATTTATATTAATGTGTGATTATAACGACTTACAACCCATTATTAATCCAATGTCACCTGAAATTATCACAAACAACTTCGTATCGGAATAATACTAACTCAGCCTCGTAATTTAATGTATTGGGAAAACATCGGGTTTTCCTGGGAAATTCAACGCTCTTAATTATGTGATATATACAAAGTTCAACAATTACTCACATTAATATTAATTAACAAGCATACTTACGGATCTTCACACTTTTCTTACTTACAATAATCTTTTCAGAAAATATCGGATTTTCTAGTGGTTTTCAAAATAATACAATTCATTATTTTTTTTCAAACATTACTTATGAACTCACCAACATTTCATATGTTGACGTTTTTCCAAAATACTTGTATTCTTAGGTAATAGGTAAATCGAAGGAAAAATGCACCCAGTGATGTCATGTTGTTTGTTTAATTAGTATCGAACAATTTACGTTTTGGAAATGTAATGTTTTGAAACAATGTACTAAATGTAAACAATACCGGTTGTAATATTTCAATGCATGGTGATGAATGATGTTATGTTTCATGTATATTCATTGTGATGGTATTCAATTGAGTCACAATAGCCCTTGGACGTTTCCGCCGTCTGGTTCGGGGATATGACAGAAAAAAAGTGCTAGGTCTTCAAACCTTGAGGTGTAAGCAGCAATGTCGTAACCCTTCATCTTCAACTTCCAGAGTTCGTAATCCAATTTCTGCATCTCCCCCATAGGGCAGTATTCAGCGAGCATGAGCTCCTTCAAGCTCTCCCAACCCATGGCATTTGCTACAGGTAGGGTTAGGGATTTGACCCGACCATTCCACCAGGTCAATGCTTGATCGATGAAAGTGCAAGCGGAGAATTTCACCTTATTGGCCTCTGAACAAGAGCAAATTTCAAAGATAGACTCGATCTTTTCGAACCATCGAATCAATGCAATAACACCTCCATTGTCGTTGAAAGGTGTAGGTTTTGCATTCATGAAGTCTTTATAGGAACACTCCTTCTGGTGTCCCTAACTACCTTCCTTATTTTGGGGATGGGTACCACCTCCTGACCCACCAGAGTCGCCAGGATACATATGTGACATCGCAGCAGTCACAGCGGCAGTAACAGCTGCCTGAAACATAACAGGATCGAACTGAGGAGGTTGCTGCGGAGGATTGTTGTTCTTTGCGTTGGGTATTTTCCTTGGAGGCATCTTGTTATAGAAATAATTAGGAAGAAGAGGATGGTAAGTCCTCTGAATTAAATCAAGAGATATGAAACATGAAAATATGTCAACATGATAACTAGAGTGTTCTACTAAGCGATAAGCAAGGAAAAATTACTAATACAAGGAATTTATCGCAAGAAGAATGAGTAGCAACACTTGGAATTGATTTTCTACAAAGAATTTCACTCTAGTAAAATACTCCTATAGTATTTTGTGTTTTGTTGCACCGATAGTTTGTTGTATGGATACTTGGTAAGTTTTAGGCCTGCTGCAACACCACAATCACTCCCAAGCACATGTTGGTCATATCTCGAATGAATATAGTTGATCATGCTATATTGACCCTAGACATGATTACATAACTGCCAAGGTTTAACCACAATGTCTAATATCCAATTACTTTTGTTTTGTTCTTCGTGTGGTTATTGTTTCTGTGGGACAGGTATACATGTAAAAATACTTATATATTTTAAGTATACTTTTAGTTCAGAGAACTTTGGCCCCTTAATGTTTATAGTTGTATACCATGTAAGGTTCGGTATACTTAGTTCACTATAAACAATAGCTCTGATACCAATCTGTCACACCCCCGAACCGTCAGAAAACAATGGTGGAAACGTCCGCGGGCGGGTGACGTGATGCATAGTATCATAATAATTGTAACATAGTAATCAAGGTAAACAAAACCATTACATTATAATATGAATGTTTACATCAGTTTGAAAGTGTAGTTTATACATAACATCATATAAAAAAAGTAGAAGGCGTGACTCTAAAATGCTCCGTCTTCTCCAAAAGTTAGCCAGTGTACCTGTCTATGGTTATCCTGAAAATACAAGCGAGTTTTGAAAACGTATCAGCATTAAGCTGGTGAGTTCATAAGCATGTTTTTGTATTGAAAACTAGTCACTGAATTTGTACCACTAGTTTCTTTTTATTGTAAGAAAAATGTCGTTTGTTTCGAAAAACCCTTGTTATCAAGTTCTGAAATACGTACGCATGCTTTCCAAGAAAATCCAATATTTTCTAACATGTTGATTGATTTCTGTATGAAAAGTAAGCTCCATTTGGAAAACTTGGCTACCATCAGTATGTAATGTATATTCTATTTTGAAATCCTAGTTACAACCAGTATGTAATGTAGTTTTATTAGTTAAAATAAAACTATAGAAAAAAGAAAACCCCGTAAACAAAAGGTTAATTGATATAATGGTGAGTTCGTATAACCATACTAATGTGACCGATGAACCTCCTTGACGTTTCTTCAGGCGTCGTACGATTATGAAACTTGTCACCCCAGGCGTGCCCGCCTAACTGTAGCTAACAGTTCATGTGTGGGATTCTCAGTCCTGAATAGATCTATTCCAAAATTTCACGCTCTCCCTCCAGGAGACTCTAGTTATGCTAATGGAGAGGATTTATTGGTACCCCAAAGGGTATGATGAAGATAAGTCTCACAATTCTGTATTAACTAGTTTACATGTTGTTCTGTTATTCTCGAGTTCGAAATTGATGTATACGTAGTAGAGTATTAATAATTATACACAAAATAATTATTTATTAAGATACTCATGTCGACTGTATTGAGAAACTAATCTGTCATAGTTTATATGTTTGACTTTGTACATAGTTTGATTTTGTAAAACCGGTAAGGAAATCCCCAAACTATACCCATTATAGTTTGACTGGTAAGTTATGTTCATGTATTGTTCTCAATACTAGGGATTTTTGTTTAGAAAGCGTCCCTTATACTCCGCATTTAACAAAAGTGATAAAGTATCTAAATGATTAACATAAGACCATTGTAATTGCGTTAGTTTTTAAATTGTGAAAACCTTTATATTCGGCTTGTATTCCCCCTGAAAACGTTGTGAAAAACTTATAAAAGCGTAGGGGTATGAACTCACCGTTTGTCGTAGGATTCGGGCGTACGATCTGTTATGAGCGCTGAATGTCACCTGATGTTTTGTATGCGAGTGGATCCTATTAACATATGGTAACACATATATGTATTAGATTAGGGTGTTTCATGTGTAAACACGATGGGAAAACCACCCTAAGGACTCAGAATTGCTTGAACTAAGTGTTGGTGCCATAAATGATCGAACGAGAGAGGTGTATGGCCACAAAATCATGGATTTTGATGAGTGTGTGGCCAGAGTGTGCAGCCAGGAAGTGTGTGCGGTTGCACACAAGGGTGTGCGGCCGTTCAGAGGGGGTGTGCGGCCATACACTCCTCACTTATGCTCCAAAAGTCGTTTTTGGGGTGTTTTAAGGTTCAAAATAAGTCTAACTGTAACACCCGAAATTAGAATAGTAGATCTATGCAATGGATTTGAGCAATGGATTTGAGCAGAATCAATTGTAAAGGAATTGCATGCAACCGACTCGGTGAGTCGTTCTTCGGACTCGGCGAGTCGAGTCGCGAGTCCCCGATTTCCCCCTTTTGAGATATGCCGAGTGGAACCAGCGAGTAAGAGGTAGACTCAGTGAGTTGGAGGTTAGACTCGTCCATGGAGGGACTCGGAGAGTCAATGCCCTGACTCGACGAGTCCAAGGAAATCTTCATACCTCAAGATCAGACTCAGCGAGTTGTTCATACAACTCGGCGAGTCAGAGCCAGAGTGTTCATATGATGAAGGAGAACTTGACGTGTTGTTCATACAACTCGGCGAGTCATATGAAGATAGAATGTTATGAGTATCGAGGAGGAACTCGTCGAGTCAGTGCCAAACTCGAAGAGTAGTAGCGTGTAGGAATGAGAAATGAGAGTAGGAACTCGACAAATTGGCGGCCCAACTCGACGAGTCGAGTCAACTGTATGTTGACTTTGACCAGGAGGTTGACTTTGACCAGGGGTAAAATAGTCATGTTACCCTCAATATAGTTACCAGTATTTGATTGAGTGTATTTATGGGAATTTGTAGCCGGGGAGATACCGGAGCAGCAGCAGACAGTTTCCCGAGCAGTTTGTTCAGGAGCCAGATTACGAGGTGAGTTTCCTTCCTGTATGAACGGGTCTAAGGCCACAATGCCAGCCCGTTTAGTTAGCAGTAGTTTCCGGACTTCGGTTTGATGCAATAGTTAGTATGTTTGATGCCTTCGTGACTCTGACTAGATTTATGTGTTATGTGTTCCGGGCTACGGCTCGATATAGTATGCAGTATATGTGTTCATGCTAGTTGATATGTTTATGCTATGCTATGTTCAGTTAGTTTCCAGACTTCCGTCCGATGCAGGGGCAAGGCCTCAGTTAGTCCAGACTTCGGTCCAATGCAGGGGACAAGGTCCCAGTCAGTTTCCGGACTTCAGTCTGTTGCAGGGGGCAAGGCGCTAGTTAGTCCGGACTTCAGTCTGATGCAGGGGAGAAGGTCCCAGTCAGTTTCCGGACTTCGGTCCGATGCAGGGAGCAAGGCCCCAGTTAGTCCGGACTTCGGTCCAATGCAGGGGACAAGGTCCCAGTCAATTTCCGGACTTCGGTCTGATGCAGGGGGCAAGGCCCCAGTTAGTCCGGACCTCGGTCCGATGTAGTGGGCAAGGCCCAGTATCTGCATTATATTTTTGTATGGTATGTGTTAGTTTGGGGGAGCTCACTATGCTTCGTGCTTACGGTTTCAGTTTTTGGTTTCAGGTACTCAGTTTTCAAAAGAGAAGCTCGGACCGGTTGCAGTGCACACACCATAGTCAGCTAGCCTGGGATGTTTTACTCTGATAATAAGTTTTGTTTTGAATTAATACTATGAAATTATGTATGACTTATGAGACGGTTTTATAAATATGGTTTTAGTAATTTTTTCTATCAAAAAAAATTTGGGTTGTATTTTTGGGATGTTTGAAGTTGGTATCAGAGCCTTGGTTTGAGGGATTCGGATACACTTTCGGGTGTGTCTAAACTCAAACTAAGGAAATAGTAAAAAAGGTTTTCAAAAGAAAAACATTTTCGAAAAGAATCTTTTTAAAAAGAAGTTTGAGAAAAGAAAAGAGTTTTAGAAAAAGCGAAAAGAATATTTAGAAAGAAAATAACTTTGAAAAAGAGAAAAAGGGTGTGGTGCATGCAATCAGCCGAGCTCAAGTAAGTACTCCTAAATTACCCATACATGTTTATGATTATCAGTTTTCGTTTCAGTTTCAGTAGAACAACATGCTAGTATAGGACTAAGGATCTAGGAGGATGCCTTATGTGCCTGCTTTATGTGTTTCAGCCTTACGAGAATTGCATGCTAGTATTGAGTAGACAGCAGTAGGATAGCCTATCTAGGTTATGCCTGATAGTAGGAGTTCGGCACTGTATGCTAGTACATATTCTTGGTTATGAGAATAGATTTGCTTGAGTTAGTTTCCTTTTTTTCTGAATGTTGTTTGCTTTGTGCTTCGTGGGATTCTGAGTGATGGGAGTTAGCTATTACGTGATTACGTTAAGTCACATCAGGGTTGAATAATCTTAGAGGATTGGATTTGACCATATTGTGTAGCTCTCTTTTGAGTGTTAACCGTTGTAGGATGAGTCCCTTACTCGAAGGATTATCTGAGCCTCATTACATGTGATGGTATTCAGGTGACGGCTAATTGGCATTAAGAGGAGAACTTGAGCACCTGAGGACTGATTGGGTGGAGTCAGAGGTTCCCTAGGGCAAGCCTAGGAAGGTAGTAGCAGAGATCAGTAACTGTAGAGTGACTTGGTGGAGTTGAGGTAACTCTTGAGGAAAGTACGGATAGATATGGAAGGTAGTATGGGTCCGTACTACTGAAAGCAGAAGATCTGTACTCGATTCAAGAGGGGCCGCGACAAAAACAGGGAACTAGTAGAGTGTGTGAGAGATCCGTCAGCAATAGTGTGTATAATGACCAGTAGTGTGTTATATTTTCAACATGGTGACATTACACGAGTTACCAGTTAGCAGTTTAGGTACCGGAGAGGGATATGGCTCGAGCTCTGGAGCCAGGCAGCTTGATGATTAGATAAGGAATTTCATTTCCATGGAGATTATGCGCAACATCATTGATCAGACCCCAGTGCTTTTCGGTTCGGTTAGAGAGGCCATCATAGAGCTTATGGACAGTCATTTGGAGGCCTTTAGGGTCGAGAGAGTCTCGGGACAGATTGGGGATCGTCTAGAGCCCGATTCTTATGGATTTCAAGGTTCCATCAGGGAGGGAGATCCCATTTTTAGCTCCTCCCATCAGGGGAAGGGGGTGGCTGCGGCACCTGATCTCCAGGAGAGACCTCTACATGATTGGATAGTTAAGGAGGTTTTGCGAGCCATTCGCGAGGAGCTTCCCGACATGGTTGTGAGGATCACTGATAGGTTGACCACGAAGCTCCAGGATCAGACAACGGGTATTCAGATGATGGATGGGGTCGATGGGGTAATGCAGGAGCGAGATACGGGCGGGGAGTCGGAAAGGAAGAGGAAAACGGATCAGACACAGGTAGCCACAGGTTCGGGCAAAAGGCCCAAGGGGTCGGATTTGAGATCGAGGGACTACCAGAGCCGCAGTCGATGCGGGAAGTGTGGTAGGATGCACATGGGTGCATGCAGAAGTGGTAGTGGTGGTGATTCGGGTTGCTTTAGGTGCGGCCGGATGGGTCATTTCTGCAGAGATTGTACTACTACCATCTCCCAAGGACTTGACCCGATATGTTTCCATTGCAGTCAGAGGGGCCACAAGAAAGCCCACAGTCCGAGTTTGTATACAGCAGGGTAGGTGATAGCTCCTGCCCCTGTGACTTTGAGAACCATCGGCGGTGGTCGGAGCTGGGCAAGGGCGCCCACGGCTCGGAGCAGGGTGTACCGGTTGATTTTAGCAAGGTTTCGAGCAGCATCGGATGTTGGAGGTACGTATCTTTACCTTCCTATCAATTATTATTCATGATATCATTGTTATGTTGCTGCATCAATACTAATAAGCATATGTATTAAGGTATTATATTACCTACTTATGATTGAGTTATATGCCATTTGCATACCTTGGATTTAGAATGATAAATTGGAGATCGTTCCCCTCTAGAGCAGGTTACTTGGGATACGGTAACTGTAGCAAGTATGTGTAACATTCAGTAGGGCCTCACTACTTTCAGAAGGTGTTAGTCGGGTATTGTTCAGTTATTGTCTCAGTAGTGACAATCTATGTCACACCCCCAAACCTTGAACGGCGGAAACGTTCGGGGGCGGAGGACGTCATATTCAGTATCATAACAGTTCATAGAAAGGAAAGTACACACCACCATATATATATTAAAGTTTCCAAAATGTTTACATAATCGTAGGTGTTACATGTTTGCAAAAGAAATCAAATATAAAATGGTGATCCAAAATATGTTACTAACGCCAATGCGTTAGTCTTCAGAATGTGTTTGCTACCTGGCTAGCGGTTTCCTGTGAATACAAGTTATTTCAAAGAAAAGTGTCAACATTTAAGTTGGTGAGTTCATAAGTAGTGTTTTGAGAAGATGTATGCCATTCGAAAGTGTTTGCATGTTTTCCAGAAAAACCCTTATTTTCTTATAAAAGTATGCAATGCATATGAATGTTCGTGATGTAAATTGCAACTAATTGAACCGAGAAAATCCCTTATTTTCCTATTAGTTGTTTGGTTTGTATACAGGAAAAACCCTTATTTTCCTGACATAACTGGCAGTCTCTAAGACCGAAAATCGCAAGCAACCGACGTGCTCGAAAAGTGTGGCATAGTTTTATATAATAAAGCTATACGAAGATCGCATTTGTTAGATGAAGAATAGTTTTAAAAGCTACTCTTTCATAAAAGCATAATACCATAATAATTGTATATCCGATGAGTTTTATAACCATACTGAACATGATATGCCTGTAGCGACGTTCTTCAGGCGTCGTAGCGTTATGACAACTGTCACCCCAAAAGACGGACTGTAGCTAACAGTCAGGGCGCGGGATCATGACTTCCCGTATAGATCTATACACATTTGACACGTTCTCCGAACGGGAGACTCTGGTTATAGACAGGACTTGCAGCATTACTTTCTAATAAAGAAAAGTAACGTTTGAAGATATATACGTCTCATGGATTCTCAACTAAGTCTGTATTAAAGTAGTAGTTTGTATGCAAAGTTGAACCTCTATCACAATGTTTGACAAAGCATAAATCATAAGTTCTTTGAATGCATGAAATGACTTAGTAAAGAATGTTACCCTTGATATGATGTGTTTGTATGTAAACGTATAAATAAAACATATTTCTATTTATAAACATATTATATCCCAAAGAGGGTAAAGCTGTGTTGTGAGGGGTTTTGTATCATAATAACTTCACAAGATAGTCACAACAACAGTATGAAAAGTATATGAAAATGTTAATGTTTCACACGATTTTAGTCATGTGTATACTTGTATTCCTCCCCAAAAAGAGTATAAAACATTTAAAATGTATTTAAAGAGTGTTCGAAGGGGATATGAACTCACTTGATAGTTTGAAGATTGTGAGGTGGAAAACCGAGCAGAGTTTCGTCTCGGGAAACTGATTTTTCTCGGGATTCTCGGGAATCTCGGGAGTAGAATCGGCCTTCGGGACTTGAGCCAAAAAGACCAGAGCTTCGGGTTTGAACGGACACGGAAAACGAGGAAATGCTGAGAGAGAGAGAAGAGAAATGAACCCTTTCTTTGGAAACCCTCGCATTCTATTTATAGGAAGGCAAGTCTGCCTCGGTACGCGGGGCGTACGCTCGTACGCGCTGCGTACGCGTACGTCATGCATGACCGAGGCCTCGACTGCCTCGGTTCGGATGGGACGGGTTCTTGGGTTATCGGGTCGGATGGGACGGGTTGCTGGGGAGGTGGGTCGGATGGGACGCCGGGTCGGACGGGTCGGACGGGTCGGACGGGTCGGCTTCCTCGGATATGGCGACGTGGACGATCCGAGGCCAATCCTCTCGGTTACGCGGGGCGTACAGGAGTACGCAGCGCGTACCCGGAGAAGGACGCTGACTCCTCTTCGGATAATATCCGAATTTTGAATTAAATAAATAATTAATTTATTTAATAAACTTCAAAAATCCATATCTTCTTCATACGAACTCCGTTTTCGATGGTCTTTATATCCACGCGTAGGTGAGACTACGATCTACAACTTTCGTTTAGACTCCGTTGGCAAATTCCAAAATTATTTTTATTATTTATTTTATAACTAATCGTTTTTAAGGAATTTCTTTGAAAAATCATAACTTCCTCATGCGAAGTCAGATTTTGACGTTCTTTTTGTGTACGCTTACGGTTAAATGTTATCTATGACTTTCATTTAGATACCTAAGGCTAAATGTTATCGTATTGAAACTTTGCGTTTTTCGTTTGGTCGGTGTTGACGGTTTTGACAGAAATCTTAGGATGGTCATAGCTTCTTCGCCATAACTCAGATTTTAGTGTTTCTTTATTTATTTGGAACCTTTAAGACGATATCTACTACATAGCGTACTCCAAATCAGAGCTTTTGAACAATTCATTTATCGATGATATTCCCATTACATTCAAAAAGGGGGTTACAAGACTCGGTTTATATTGCCCGGGATAACGGGTTGTTACATCATCCCCCCGTTAAACGGAATTTCGTCCCGAAATTTAATACAAGGTAAGAGTTTTAGGGGCTGAGGAAGAGATGCGGATACTTCTGTAGCATTTGGTCTTCCCGTTCCCATGTGAATTCGGGTCCTCTCTTAGCATTCCATCGAACTTTTACTATTGGAATGCGACTCTGTTTGGTCCTTTTTACTTCCCTATCCATGATCTCGACGGGTTCTTCCACAAAGTTGAGATTTTCGTTTAACGCGATTTCATCGAGTGGAATTACAAGTGTTTCGTCGGACAAACACTTTTTCAGGTTCGACACGTGGAATACTGGATGTACTTTGTTAAGCTCGATTGGAAGTTGGAGTTTGTAGGCCACTGGACCAACTCTCGAAATGATTTCGAAGGGTCCAATGTACCTGGGGTTTAGCTTTCCACGCTTCCCAAAGCGTATCATGCCTTTCCATGGTGAGACCTTCAGTAGCACACGGTCGCCAATCTGGAATTTCAAGGGTTTACGTCTCCTGTCGGCATAGCTCTTTTGCCTATCTCTTGAGGACTTCAGTCGTTCTCGTATTTGCACGATCTTTTCGGTAGTCTCTCTGATGATTTCTGGGCCAGTAAGGGTGCTCTTAGTGACTAGACCTTTTGCCAATTGGGTGTCGCCCACTTCCGTCCAGCACAGGGGTGATCTGCACTTACGGCCGTAAAGGGCTTCGAACGGGGCGGTCTTGATACTAGTATGATAACTATTGTTATAAGAGAACTCGACCAAAGGCAAGTGAATATCCCATGCCTTGCCAAAGTCGATTACACATGCTCGCAACATGTCTTCCAAGGTTTGGATCGTCCTCTCACTCTGTCCGTCAGTTTGAGGGTGGTATGCTGTACTCATGTCCAACCTCGTTCCCATGGATTTTTGCAGTGATTGCCAAAATCTGGAAGTGAACCTGCTGTCTCTATCTGAGATGATGGACATTGGTACTCCATGAAGTCGTACGATCTCCCGGATGTAGGTTCTTGATAGTTTTTCCATCCTATCGGTTTCCTTGATAGGTAAGAAATGGGCTGATTTGGTTAATCTGTCGACGATTACCCAAATAGTATCTTGGCCACTCTGAGTTTTGGGCAGTTTGGTTATGAAGTCCATGGAAATCTGCTCCCACTTCCACTCAGGTATATCAGGTTGTTGGAGTAGGCCTGAGGGTTTTTGATGTTCTATTTTTATTTTGGCGCAAGTTAGACACTTGCTCACATGCGTAGCGATCTCCGCTTTCATGTTTGGCCACCAGTAGAGTTGCTTGAGATCTAGATACATTTTGTCTGACCCTGGGTGTACGGAGTATGGGGTCCTGTGTGCCTCGCTCATAACTACCTCTCTGAATCCCCCAAACTTTGGTGTCCAGATCCGGTTCATGAGGTAGCGTGCTCCGTCACTCTTGATTTCTAAGTTCTTGTCCATTCCCCTAAGGGCCTCACCTGCCACGTTTTCGGGTTTCAAGGCCTCTAATTGAGCTTCCTTGACTTGCGTTGATAGGTGCGAATGGATCGACATAGCTAATGACTTCACTCTCCGGCCTGAGTACTCCTTTCGACTAAGGGCATCGGCTACGACGTTTGCCTTTCCCGGGTGATAGCGAATATCGCATTCGTAATCACTGAGTAGCTCGACCCATCGCCGTTGTCTCATGTTGAGCTCCTTCTGATCGAAAATGTGTTGTAAGCTCTTGTGGTCGGTAAAGATAGTGCTCTTCGTTCCATACAAGTAATGTCTCCAGATCTTCAGGGCAAACACTACTGCTCCTAGCTCAAGATCGTGGGTCGTGTAGTTAACCTCATGTGTTTTCAACTGTCTCGAGGCGTAGGCGATGACCTTACCTCGCTGCATCAGAACACATCCGAGTCCTTGGTTTGATGCATCGCAATAAACTACGAAGTCTTCTATTCCTTCAGGAAGGGATAGTATTGGTGCGGTGCACAAGGCTCGTTTGAGCGTTTGGAACGCTTTTTCTTGTTTCTCTTCCCAGTCAAAGGACACACCTTTCTGGGTTAGGGTTGTAAGAGGCTTCGCTATTCGTGAGAAGTTCTGAATGAACCTTCGGTAGTAACCAGCGAGACCTAGAAATTGGCGAATTTCTGTAGGAGTCTTCGGTGCTGACCAGTTCTCAATGGCCTTAATTTTGGATGGGTCCACGTGGATTCCCTCTTCGCTTACCACGTGTCCTAAGAATTCGACTCTTCGGATCCAAAATTCACATTTCGAGAACTTCGCATAAAGTTTCTCTCTTCTTAATGTCCCTAGAACTTGTCGCAGATGATCGCCATGTTCTTTCTTACTTCGGGAGTAGATCAGGATGTCGTCAATGAAAACGATGACGAACTGATCCAAGTAAGGTCGGCATACTCTATTCATCAGATCCATGAAGACTGCGGGCGCATTGGTCAATCCGAATGGCATCACCACGAACTCGTAATGTCCGTAACGAGTTCGGAAGGCGGTCTTCGGCACATCCCCCTCTAGCACTCGCAACTGGTGATACCCGGACCTCAGATCAATCTTAGAAAAATAGTTCGCCCCTTGCAGTTGGTCGAATAGATCATCTATGCGCGGTAGAGGATAACGATTCTTGACCGTCAGTTTGTTGAGTTCTCTGTAGTCGATGCACATTCTGAATGATCCATCCTTCTTTTTCACAAACAACACGGGTGCTCCCCATGGTGAGAAGCTCGGTCTGATGAATCCTTTTTCCAGTAGTTCATTCAGTTGACTGGATAGTTCCTGCATCTCTGCCGGGGCTAATCGATAGGGTGCTTTGGCTACTGGGGTAGCTCCGGGAATCAGATCGATTCTGAATTCGACTTGTCTTACGGGTGGTATCCCTGGAAGGTCCTCGGGAAACACATCGGGAAAATCGCATACGTCGGGCACATCCTTGATGTCCCGGACTTCGCGTTTCACGTCTACAACATGTGCAAGAAATGCGTGACACTCCTTTCGTAAGTGCTTCTGGGCTTGGATACTTGAGATGATTCTAAGAGTGGTACTAGGTTTGTCGCCCAAGACGAGGAAGGTTTCGCCGGTTGGCAGATTAAGGCGAACGGCCTTATCGTAACATAGAATGTCCGCACGATGTGAACTCAGCCAATCCATGCCAATGATGACATCGAAACTATTAATCGAGACTGGCATGAGGTTGATTTGAAAGGGATTATCGTTTAGAGTTAGGGTGCAGTTTAAGTATATCTCTTTAGTGCTTTCAGTTTTCCCGTTGGCCATTTCTACTATGAACGGTTCACTTAATGATTGTGGTAATGGTTTTAGCATGCTTTTAAAGTCGTGACTCACAAAACTCCTTTCCGCTCCACTATCAAACAAAATGCATGCATACGAGTTATCGAGAAGAAACGTACCCGTAACAACAGTAGGGTCCGCAATGGCTTCATCTTGTCCCATTGCGAAAACTCGGCCCCTCCCGCCGGTATTCCTGTTGTTTGCCTTCGGGCAGTCCTTGCGGTAGTGCCCTGAGCTCCCGCACTCAAAGCAAGCGCGGCTTACTCCGGTATTAACAGTGGGGGCGGATTGTTGGGTTGGCTCCTTGCAATAGCGGGCTGTATGACCCTTCTTATTGCACCTGGTGCATTGAAGGCCATGACAGAGACCGTAATGGTGGAAGTTGCACTGGTTACATTTCGGTAGCTTTCCATTGTATGAACTTGTGGGGGCAGAGTTGGTAGGTACAGTAATGGCGTGGGTCGCTATCACTTGTTGTTTCTTAGGGTTCTCCTGGAGGATTTGTCCCCTCCTCTTGTTCCAAGGCCTACTCTGTCCCTGAGCCTCCCTAGGTGGATTTGCGGCTGTTGTGATGGTACTCTGTTTCGCTCCGTGATCGATGAGTCGCTGTGCCAGGCGTTTAGCGCTGTTGTATGTGATAGGGTTGGAGGCTAGGACATGCCCTTGAATCTGGGGTGACAACCCCCAAATGTACCTTTCGACCTTCTTTGATTCTGGGTTGACCATGGTACGGCACAAAGCAGCGAGATCGTTGAACCTAGCTGTGTAAGCGACTAGATCAGACCCGACCATTTTCAAATTCCAGAGTTCCTGCTCAAGCTTTTGCACTTCACCCCTTGGGCAGTATTCTTCCAGTAGTAGTACCTTCAGTTCTTCCCAACTCATGGCGTTAGCGACAGTGAGCGTCACTGAGTTCACATGGCTTTTCCACCAAGTGAGGGCTCGGTCTATGAAGGTGCAAGCAGCGAACTTAACCTTGCTTGTTTCTTGGCACGAGCAGATCTCGAAGACCGTTTCGGCCTTTTCGAACCATTGCATTAGTGCAATGACTCCTCCTGTTCCATTAAAAGTTTTTGGTTTAGCGTTAGAGAACTCCTTGTAGGTACATTCTCTTCCTTGGCCATGACCAGTGCCATGATTTGGATGATTCGTGCTGCTTCCCGCCCCTCCATTCCCTTGGGAGTTTATTTGCGAGAGGGCTGCGGTTACCGCTGCTGTGATAGCAGCCTGAACCATGGCCGGATCATAAGCTGGTGGTGGAGGTGGTGGTGCCGTGCCCGGCCTGGGCCTTAAGTTTGGACG
Organism: Lactuca sativa; assembly: GCF_002870075.4. NCBI lineage: Eukaryota > Viridiplantae > Streptophyta > Magnoliopsida > Asterales > Asteraceae > Lactuca > Lactuca sativa. The sequence goes on from NC_056626.2 coordinate 377,579,702, forward strand.
AGGAGGCATCTTGCTGCCAAAAGAAAAATATGGAAGGAAATTATAAGTTTTGGCAGTTCAAAGTTGAATGATATTGAGTTAACTGCCTTAAATAGATTAAGAATTTGGTTTGATCAACAATGGGTTTTGAGCTTGATTTATTTATAATGTTTGAATGGATGCACTTATGAGTTGAACGGAATACACATATTTAAAATCAGAGAAGGGGGGGGTATGCCCCATATATATAAAACATATAGTCGTGTTACATCCGAGTTTAGACAAAACTTTATGACCTTTCTAAAGGTCTCCGATTACAGAAAGTTTTAACGAAAAGGAAATTCTTATCCGAAGTCCTAATTTATAACAAAATTTGAAATCCTGGCAGGCACTACTTGCGACGTAGGTTGCGCTTGGAGCTTGACTCCGCATCAGATCGCTTCGATCCCATTAGGCGTCGATCAAAAGCGGCTTGTTGCTCCCTTAACTCGGCTAGGGCTGCAATTATCTGTGCCTGAAATGCCTCAGACTGGAGTTGGACATTATCTTGTATCTTGTCCAGCCTACGGATATCGGAAGTGTGAACCTGCACTTCCACGTTGATATCCCGGAGTCGGCTTGCTTGTACTCCGGACTGATAGGACTGATTGGCTAACTTACCAACCATTACCGGGAGTGCTCGATCAGCCGAACTGCCACCGCGGACATCGTAGAAGTCCCGACACATGCCGTAGGGAGGGCGTATGCCTTGTTGTTGGCTCCAATGATGTAGGTGACTTCCCCAGACGGGAGTGGGTCCTTGGAAGTTCCTCACATGGACAGGAGGTTGAATGGGTGGTGGGTCGATCACTTCAGGTTCTGAGTCAGTACCGGAGTCATCACCCAATTCTATGGGTTCCTCATCCTCTTCTGGATCATCTTCGATCCATCCTCCGTTGCCTTGGTTGGGAAAGTAGGGGTCATTGGGGTGGTGAAATCCAGCCATTTGACTGTACGAGAAATAGGGTCATCAGAATTGAATAAAGTCGGAACATGCAAAACATGTAAGTTAGTTTAAATAGCAACTACTCCTATAGCATTTTTAAATTATTGTGTTTGATTCTAATAACGGTTTGGTAAGTTTTTAAAATTTGTTGTCCACCGCAGACACCCCTCGGCACACGTTAGTCGGTTCTCGGACAAATATAGTTGATCAGGCTATATCCTTCCCAGTTCCGATTACATGTCCCAAGGCGTACCTGTACTGCACAACTCATTAATAATACTTCTAATATGGTACGATGTGGGACTGTTATTTATCACTAAATGAATGCATGCTTACTTACAAAAACTAAATAGATTTAATTTCAAAAGCATGACTCTTCTCAGAGTGTTTTTGCCCAGTTGAGTTTATAGTTGTATAAAAAAAATGGTTTTGATATACTTAATTCACTATAAACGAAGCTCTGATACCAATCTGTCACACCCCCAAACCTTGAACGGCGGAAACGTTCGGGGGCGGAGGACGTCATATTCAGTATCATAACAGTTCATAGAAAGGAAAGTACACACCACCATATATATATTAAAGTTTCCAAAATGTTTACATAATCGTAGGTGTTACATGTTTGCAAAAGAAATCAAATATAAAATGGTGATCCAAAATATGTTACTAACGCCAATGCGTTAGTCTTCAGAATGTGTTTGCTACCTGGCTAGCGGTTTCCTGTGAATACAAGTTATTTCAAAGAAAAGTGTCAACATTTAAGTTGGTGAGTTCATAAGTAGTGTTTTGAGAAGATGTATGCCATTCGAAAGTGTTTGCATGTTTTCCAGAAAAACCCTTATTTTCTTATAAAAGTATGCAATGCATATGAATGTTCGTGATGTAAATTGCAACTAATTGAACCGAGAAAATCCCTTATTTTCCTATTAGTTGTTTGGTTTGTATACAGGAAAAACCCTTATTTTCCTGACATAACTGGCAGTCTCTAAGACCGAAAATCGCAAGCAACCGACGTGCTCGAAAAGTGTGGCATAGTTTTATATAATAAAGCTATACGAAGATCGCATTTGTTAGATGAAGAATAGTTTTAAAAGCTACTCTTTCATAAAAGCATAATACCATAATAATTGTATATCCGATGAGTTTTATAACCATACTGAACATGATATGCCTGTAGCGACGTTCTTCAGGCGTCGTAGCGTTATGACAACTGTCACCCCAAAAGACGGACTGTAGCTAACAGTCAGGGCGCGGGATCATGACTTCCCGTATAGATCTATACACATTTGACACGTTCTCCGAACGGGAGACTCTGGTTATAGACAGGACTTGCAGCATTACTTTCTAATAAAGAAAAGTAACGTTTGAAGATATATACGTCTCATGGATTCTCAACTAAGTCTGTATTAAAGTAGTAGTTTGTATGCAAAGTTGAACCTCTATCACAATGTTTGACAAAGCATAAATCATAAGTTCTTTGAATGCATGAAATGACTTAGTAAAGAATGTTACCCTTGATATGATGTGTTTGTATGTAAACGTATAAATAAAACATATTTCTATTTATAAACATATTATATCCCAAAGAGGGTAAAGCTGTGTTGTGAGGGGTTTTGTATCATAATAACTTCACAAGATAGTCACAACAACAGTATGAAAAGTATATGAAAATGTTAATGTTTCACACGATTTTAGTCATGTGTATACTTGTATTCCTCCCCAAAAAGAGTATAAAACATTTAAAATGTATTTAAAGAGTGTTCGAAGGGGATATGAACTCACTTGATAGTTTGAAGATTGTGAGGTGGAAAACCGAGCAGAGTTTCGTCTCGGGAAACTGATTTTTCTCGGGATTCTCGGGAATCTCGGGAGTAGAATCGGCCTTCGGGACTTGAGCCAAAAAGACCAGAGCTTCGGGTTTGAACGGACACGGAAAACGAGGAAATGCTGAGAGAGAGAGAAGAGAAATGAACCCTTTCTTTGGAAACCCTCGCATTCTATTTATAGGAAGGCAAGTCTGCCTCGGTACGCGGGGCGTACGCTCGTACGCGCTGCGTACGCGTACGTCATGCATGACCGAGGCCTCGACTGCCTCGGTTCGGATGGGACGGGTTCTTGGGTTATCGGGTCGGATGGGACGGGTTGCTGGGGAGGTGGGTCGGATGGGACGCCGGGTCGGACGGGTCGGACGGGTCGGACGGGTCGGACGGGTCGGACGGGTCGGCTTCCTCGGATATGGCGACGTGGACGATCCGAGGCCAATCCTCTCGGTTACGCGGGGCGTACAGGAGTACGCAGCGCGTACCCGGAGAAGGACGCTGACTCCTCTTCGGATAATATCCGAATTTTGAATTAAATAAATAATTAATTTATTTAATAAACTTCAAAAATCCATATCTTCTTCATACGAACTCCGTTTTCGATGGTCTTTATATCCACGCGTAGGTGAGACTACGATCTACAACTTTCGTTTAGACTCCGTTGGCAAATTCCAAAATTATTTTTATTATTTATTTTATAACTAATCGTTTTTAAGGAATTTCTTTGAAAAATCATAACTTCCTCATGCGAAGTCAGATTTTGACGTTCTTTTTGTGTACGCTTACGGTTAAATGTTATCTATGACTTTCATTTAGATACCTAAGGCTAAATGTTATCGTATTGAAACTTTGCGTTTTTCGTTTGGTCGGTGTTGACGGTTTTGACAGAAATCTTAGGATGGTCATAGCTTCTTCGCCATAACTCAGATTTTAGTGTTTCTTTATTTATTTGGAACCTTTAAGACGATATCTACTACATAGCGTACTCCAAATCAGAGCTTTTGAACAATTCATTTATCGATGATATTCCCATTACATTCAAAAAGGGGGTTACAAGACTCGGTTTATATTGCCCGGGATAACGGGTTGTTACAATCTAGAGCTTCTGGTGAGGTCGCTAGTGGACAGTGGGGAAGTGATTTGGATATGTTCACCCTAAAATGTCACAACTGGAAATTTTGTGTCATGTAATCTATACATTCAAGCTATTGTGAATCAAAAACTTCAATCAGATACATCATACAAGTGCTACAAATAATCATCAAACAATTGGAAACCCTAGAAGCTTTTGTTTAAGTCCCTTTTGGACTAGGACTCCCATATTGGATCCACATGGACCAATAAGCTTCTAATTAGACTATCATTGGCTTAGAACCCTAATTGGGCTAAAATTGGACCCACACTTATTTATCTCAATATTTTGGGCATTATTGGGCCTAGAATGAAATAAATCACAAGCTTTGATCCATAATTTAACCTAACCTAGCTTAATAAAGCATAAAAATCACAATTTTATTTTATAAGGCCAATAAGCACCCAAACTACCTCTAATGTTGGGCTTAGGGGCAAAAAGCCCAAAAATCCTTTCTTCCCTCCCTATTCTCGGCCCAAGCCCAAGGAAAAAGGGAGAGTTGACCTTGGGTTGCCACCTCACTTTTATATGTTGGATTTCCATGCACATAACTCATGTTTCCAAGCAAACATCATATCAAGATCACTTCTTTCTTCTCTCCTCTCTCACTCTCGGCCAAACACAACACACACACACTCACAAAAATCTATTCTACTCTCTCTAAATCTTGAAGAACATCTCCTTCCCCCTTCTTCAAAAATTTCGTGAATCAAGGGCTCACAAGGAAAATCCCTCACCAAAAATTCTTCATCTAAGGTAAGAAATGCTTGGATCTATGAATTAAATTCTTTGTGTTATCAAAATCTTTTCCTAATCTATGCAAAAAATCGTGATCTTGCATCCTAGAACCATCTCAAACTCGAGATCTTCATCAAAGGGAGCTAAGGCCAAAAACACTTCATTTTCCTTCCATTTTCTTTGCAAAACCGAGCCCCCACACCCAAGGTGAGCTTCATACCCCCTATTTTCTGTTTTTATGAGTTTTGTGGGGGGGGGAATACAAGTGAAAGTGTAGATCTATATGTGTTTATATGCCTTGTATGATTTCCATGCTTATATGTATGCTTTTATGTGTCTTAATGTTGGATCTAGCCATAAAACTCCTCAAAACCGAGATATAACTTATGCTTTATGATTCTAGCATGAAATGTATTTCTACATACAAAGTGTTTCAAGAAAGATAGCTAAGTGGCCTAGTAACAATTTTCTTTAAGCTAAAAACACAAATTTTGGGCCAAAAATGTGAAAAATACGAAATTAAGGGCCCAAATTGACAATTCACGAATTCTGATGGATGAAGTGTGTCAAAACAGTTTCAATAAATCAATTTCTGGAATTATACTCATTTAGAAGGTTAAAAACATAAATTTCAAGCTTAATGGGCTAAAAATGAAAATTTCGGCCCAATGAGGCCCATTATGCGAATTTTTCTGTTTTGGAGGGCCAAAACTGTGATTTTCTGTAAAACAGTGGACCATAAGTGATCCAAGTCCTTTTCAAAGGTTTAAAATGCTTTTTAAATTTAAAAAGGACCAAAGTTGCAAAAATTTTACAATTTGGGCCAAAATTGTCAAAATTGCGAAAAGAAGGGTATTAACCGAGAAAAACTAAAATTTCAGGGACTTAAGCTGTTTTTTATGAAAAATATGCTGGAAAATATTTATTTCAATAATTTTTGGTGTTAAAATGTCAAGAAAATTGATTTAAGGACCAAACCGGAAAGTATTTTAAATAAAGGGTTGAAAAAGTAAATTTTACAAACAAGGAGGGGCTGAAAACAGAAAATTTCCAATACTAATTCAATACATACAAGTTGACCAAGTAATGGTACTACGACTACCGACAAAATACAATACATTACAACACCCAATGTCGTTGTTAAACGAATTGGTTCGGTCTCGAACCAATAAAAATCCGAAACTACTAACACGACGATACTATGATACTACAATACTACGATTCATACAAATAACGATTCGGAATTCATTATACATGCGAATGTGCACAGACGTCTTCACACCTTTTTGACTATACTATTTTCAGAAAATATCGGATTTTCTGGCGGTTTCCAAACGACACGAAACATTGTTTTTTTTTTAAATACAACTTATGAACTCACCAACATTTCATATGTTGACGTTTTTCAAAATACTTGTATTCTCAGGGAACCAGTGAATCAAAGGAAATCATATTCAGTGATGGCTTGCAGTTTATTTATGTACGAATTGAACAATTTATTTTGGAAATGTAATGTTTAAACATTGTACTTCATGTAAACTCTACTGGTTGTACAATATTAATGCATGGTGACGAATGTTGTTATGTTTCATATATATTCAATGTTATGGTATTCAATTGAGTCACGACAGCCCCCGGACGTTTCCGCCGTCTGGTTCGGGGGTGTGACAGGTTGGTATCAGAGCTTTGTTTATAGTGAACTAGCATGTCGAACCACACATTGATATGAAACTATAAACCAAAAAGAGGGACTAACAGAACTCTGAACAAAACAAGTAAATAAAACACGCTTGCTTGCATTAGGAATAAGAGCCTAACGCCGAATCAAACACAATAATGCTGGTATCTCGGTCAATTCGAGACTGTTCTTAGTGATACCAAGGAGTGAATGTAGCCTGATCAACTACATTCTCTCCAAAGTAAAACTAACACACGTCTTGATGAGATCGGGATAGCTAGGGAACCTAAAACTATACCCTTTATCATCAACAAGAGAACGTTTGCTTGGTCTGTACAATAGTCATAGAACCTAGGAATAATGTTAGCATATTTACGTGCTCGCGCAGACAGCATGGCTGGTTTTCATCACCCTGGAGACCCCTATTTCCCTAATCAGGGAAACAACGGGTGGCTAGAGGAGGAGGAGCCTGAGGAAGAGCCTGAAGAGGAACCTGAGGAAGACCCCGAAGAAGAATCTGACGGAGAACCGGAGGCAGAAGCCGAGGACGAGCCTGCCGAACCCGAAGAAGACGAAGAGCAATTCGAAGAGGAGCTCGAGGGCAGCGAAGGGGGTGATTCGGACGCGGAGTCCGAGGTCATCGACCCTCCTTACCCGATCAGGGTGCCTGCTTATCGTGTGGGTCCCACTGGACCTACCCCTCCTTGGGGCATCGATCTTTGGAGATGGAGCAGACATCAGGGACAGCGACCCCCGTTTGGTAGATCGCGGGAGTTCTTTGATCTGAGGGACGGAGGACCGGCCGACCGAGCCCTACCGGTCATGGTGAGACGATTACGGGACACCGGCGACCTTGCTCAGGGCACTGCTGATCAAGTGCGCCAGTTGTGGACTAGGGTCGAGCGTGCGGAGCAGGAGACGCGTGACGTCCTTCGGGAGTTTCACATGAGGCAGGTAAGGTGGGAGTCTCGACTTCAGGACGCAGAACGCCTAGTGGCTCGTCTTCAGGGAGCATCCACATCTTCGGCACCACCTCCAGATGCAGCACATCATGATTAGAGATGGACCTACCATGGAAGAACATTAGGAACTATATTATGTACTTCGGCTCTATGTTTAAGTGACTACACTACTCATGGAGCCGTTATGCTGTCAGATTAGTGTTACTTATGCATGCATCTTATTTGATACCGGAGCGGAACGAAGTTTCGTGAGCGAGAAGTTTAAACATTTATTAAAACAACAACCCCAGAGGCTAAATGAAACATATACGGTAGAAATGGCCAATGGGAAAACCGAATCCACTGAGGAGATTTACACTGGATGTACCCTAACCCTTAACCAACACGTCTTTCGAATAGACCTAATGCCAGTATCAATTAGGAGTTTCGATGTAATTATCGGCATGGATTGGTTAAGCCCCCACCATGCTGAGATTTTGTGCCACGAGAAGGCCGTTCGCCTTCGTCTTCCGAATCACGAAACCCTAGTGATTTACGGAGACAAACCCAGTACGAATCTCCGCCTCATCTCGTGCATCAAAGCACAAAAACACCTGCGAAAGAACAATTTGGCGTTCCTGGCTCACATAGTGGACAGGACCAAAGAAGAAACTAACATCCAAGACATTCCGGTAGCGTGTGAATTCCCGGACGTGTTTCCTGAAGATCTTCCGGGAGTACCCCCAGAGAGACAGGTTGAGTTCCGAATCGACCTCGTTCCAGGAGCGACTCCTCTCGCTAAATCACCATATCGGTTGGCTCCTGCCGAAATGCAGGAACTGTCCAGCCAACTCAGTGAGCTTCTGGACAAGGGATTTATCCGACCTAGCTACTCGCCGTGGGGAGCCCCAGTGCTCTTTGTCAAAAAGAAGGACAGATCTTTCAGAATGTGCATCGATTACAGAGAGTTGAATAAACTCACTGTTAAAAACCGCTACCCACTCCCCCGAATCGATGATCTATTCGACCAGCTCCAAGGAGCTAGTTATTTCTCCAAAATAGATCTACGGTCCGGATACCACCAGCTCAAGGTCCGAGAAGAGGATATTCCCAAAACCGCTTTCCGAACCCGCTATGGACATTATGAATTCGTCGTAATGCCCTTCGGTCTAACAAATGCACCTGCCGCATTTATGGACCTAATGAATCGAATCTGTCGACCGTTCCTTGACAACTTCGTCATTGTGTTTATCGATGACATTCTCGTCTATTCACGAAGCAAGGAGGAGCACGGCCAGCATCTACGACAAATTCTAGACACTCTGCGATCGGAAAAGCTTTACACCAAACTCTCCAAGTGTGAGTTCTGGCTTCGGAGTGTGAATTTCCTAGGCCACGTGGTTAGCCAAGACGGAATTCATGTGGACCCCTCTAAGGTCAAAGCTGTGGAGGGATGGGCAACTCCGACTACGCCCACAGAAATTCGTCAGTTTTTAGGCCTAGCAGGCTACTACAGGAGATTCATCCAAAACTTCTCTAAAATCGCCAAGCCACTTACCTTGCTTACGCAAAAGAGCGTGCCATTCAAATGGACAGACCGGCAAGAGATTGCGTTTCAAACCTTGAAGCAAGCTCTCTGTAGCGCTCCTGTACTATCACTACCTGAAGGAACAGAAGATTTTGTAGTCTACTGTGACGCGTCGAATCAGGGCCTAGGCTGCGTTCTCATGCAACGTGGAAGAGCGATAGCATATGCGTCCCGCCAACTAAAGACGCATGAGGTAAATTATACGACCCATGACCTAGAACTGGGAGCCGTGGTCTTTGCTCTAAAAATTTGGAGGCACTACCTGTACGGTACAAAGTGCACCATCTTCACAGACCACAAGAGCCTCCAGCACATCTTGAATCAAAAGGAGCTGAACATGAGACAGCGACGATGGGTGGAATTACTAAATGACTATGAATGCGAGATCAAGTACCATCCAGGCAAGGCCAACGTGGTAGCTGATGCATTAAGTCGGAAGGAGTACACAAACCGCCGTACGAAAACGCACTCGATAACCATTCAGTCTCATCTGGCCACTCAAATTGCATCAGTCCAGGCAGAGGCTATGGAAGCGGAAAATAGAAATAGTGAGGCATTGCGCGGGATGGAGAAGAATCTACAAGTCAAGAAGAATGGGGTATACTACTTCATGAACCGTATTTGGGTCCCAAAAATCGGAGGATTTAGAGAGACTGTTATGAAGGAAGCCCACAAGACACGATACTCCATTCACCCTGGTTCGGACAAGATGTATTTGGACATTAAGCAGCACTATTGGTGGCCTAACATGAAGGCGGAAATCGCAACTTATGTTAGTAAGTGCCTTACATGCGCCAGGGTAAAGGTGGAATACCAGAAACCTTCAGGATTGTTACAACAACCGGCAATCCCTGAGTGGAAATGGGAGGGGATATCTATGGACTTCGTGACCAAGCTGCCCAAGACGTCGGACGGACTGGACACCATATGGGTAATAATCGACCGACTGACGAAATCTGCCCATTTCCTACCAATCAAAGAGTCCTACAAGATGGAGAGACTGACGCGTTTGTACCTACGAGAGATTGTAAGACTTCATGGAGTGCCAAAATCTATCATCTCGGATAGGGACAGTAGATTCACGTCGCGCTTTTGGCAGTCGCTCCACAAGGCAATGGGAACTCATCTTGATATGAGCACTGCGTATCACCCACAAACGGACGGTCAGAGCGAACGAACCATCCAGACGCTCGAGGACATGCTTCGTGCATGTGTGATAGACTTTGGAAAGTCTTGGGATACCCACCTACCGTTGATCGAGTTTTCATATAACAATAGTTATCATTCGAGCATCAAGGTGGCTCCTTTCGAAGCACTGTACGGGCGTAAGTGTAGATCACTGTTGTGTTGGGCGGAAGTAGGTGACACCCAGCTAGCAAAAACGCATACGTCAAACAGGGCATTAACGGGACCGGAAATCATTCGCGAGACCACAGAAAAGATTGTCCAGATCAAAGCTCGATTACAAGCATCGCGTGACCGACAAAAGAGCTACGCTGATAAACGGCGAAAGCCCTTAGAATTCCAGGTTGGTGATCGAGTATTGTTGAAGGTCTCACCCTGGAAAAGGGTTATACATTTCGGAAAACGGGGAAAGCTGAACCCGCGATACATTGGACCTTTCGAAATCGTCGCACGAATAGGCCCGGTAGCCTACAGACTACAACTACCCGCGGAGCTCAACAGTGTACACCCCGTGTTCCATGTCTCAAATCTAAAGAAGTGCCTATCAGACGAAACCCTTGTCATTCCGCTCGACGAAATTGAAATCAATGAGAATCTCCTGTTCATCGAAGAACCAGTCGAAATCATGGACAGGGAGGTGAAGCGCACTAAACAGAGCCGCATCCCGATCGTGAAAGTACGGTGGAATGCAAAGCGTGGGCCAGAATTCACTTGGGAACGCGAAGACCAAATGAAGCAAAAGTACCCTCACCTATTCTAACAAGCTCAAATCTAGCTTTCAAACAGAATTTCGGGACGAAATTCCCTCTAACGGGGGGATGATGTCACAACTGGAAATTTTGTGTCATGTAATCTATACATTCAAGCTATTGTGAATCAAAAACTTCAATCAAATACATCATACAAGTGCTACAAATAATCATCAAACAATTGGAAACCCTAGAAGCTTTTGTTTAAGTCCCTTTTGGACTAGGACTCCCATATTGGATCCACATGGACCAATAAGCTTCTAATTAGACTATCATGGGCTTAGAACCCTAATTGGGCTAAAATTGGACCCACACTTATTTATCTCAATATTTTGGGCCATATTGGGCCTAGAATGAAATGAATCACAAGCTTTGATCCATAATTTAACCTAACCTAGCTTAATAAAGCATAAAAATCACAATTTTATTTTATAAGGCCAATAAGCACCCAAACTACCTCTAATGTTGGGCTTAGGGGCAAAAAGCCCAAAAATCCTTTCTTCCCTCCCTATTCTCGGCCCAAGCCCAAGGAAAAAGGGAGAGTTGACCTTGGGTTGCCACCTCACTTTTATATGTTGGATTTCCATGCACATAACTCATGTTTCCAAGCAAACATCATATCAAGATCACTTCTTTCTTCTCTCCTCTCTCACTCTCGGCCAAACACAACACACACACACTCACAAAAATCTATTCTACTCTCTCTAAATCTTGAAGAACATCTCCTTCCCCCTTCTTCAAAAATTTCGTGAATCAAGGGCTCACAAGGAAAATCCCTCACCAAAAATTCTTCATCTAAGGTAAGAAATGCTTGGATCTATGAATTAAATTCTTTGTGTTATCAAAATCTTTTCCTAATCTATGCAAAAAATCGTGATCTTGCATCCTAGAACCATCTCAAACTCGAGATCTTCATCAAAGGGAGCTAAGGCCAAAAACACTTCATTTTCCTTCCATTTTCTTTGCAAAACCGAGCCCCCACACCCAAGGTGAGCTTCATACCCCCTATTTTCTGTTTTTATGAGTTTTGTGGGGGGGGAATACAAGTGAAAGTGTAGATCTATATGTGTTTATATGCCTTGTATGATTTCCATGCTTATATGTATGCTTTTATGTGTCTTAATGTTGGATCTAGCCATAAAACTCCTCAAAACCGAGATATAACTTATGCTTTATGATTCTAGCATGAAATGTATTTCTACATACAAAGTGTTTCAAGAAAGATAGCTAAGTGGCCTAGTAACAATTTTCTTTAAGCTAAAAACACAAATTTTGGGCCAAAAATGTGAAAAATACGAAATTAAGGGCCCAAATTGACAATTCACGAATTCTGATGGATGAAGTGTGTCAAAACAGTTTCAATAAATCAATTTCTGGAATTATACTCATTTAGAAGGTTAAAAACATAAATTTCAAGCTTAATGGGCTAAAAATGAAAATTTCGGCCCAATGAGGCCCATTATGCGAATTTTTCTGTTTTGGAGGGCCAAAACTGTGATTTTCTGTAAAACAGTGGACCATAAGTGATCCAAGTCCTTTTCAAAGGTTTAAAATGCTTTTTAAATTTAAAAAGGACCAAAGTTGCAAAAATTTTACAATTTGGGCCAAAATTGTCAAAATTGCGAAAAGAAGGGTATTAACCGAGAAAAATTGAAATTTCAGGGACTTAAGCTGTTTTGTATGAAAAATATGCTGGAAAATATTTATTTCAATAATTTTTGGTGTTAAAATGTCAAGAAAATTGATTTAAGGACCAAACCGGAAAGTATTTTAAATAAAGGGTTGAAAAAGTAAATTTTACAAACAAGGAGGGGCTGAAAACAGAAAATTTCCAATACTAATTCAATACATACAAGTTGACCAAGTAATGGTACTACGACTACCGACAAAATACAATACATTACAACACCCAAAGTCGTTGTTAAACGAATTGGTTCGGTCTCGAACCAATAAAAATCTGAAACTACTAACACGACGATACTATGATACTACAATACTACGATTCATAGAAATAACGATTCGGAATTCATTATACATGCGAATGTGCACAGACGTCTACGCACTATCTTTGGGCCCCACAAGTGTAAAATCTTGTTCGTTGAGCCTAGCTAGCCCGACGACCTGATCTTAAGGCCCAAAGACTTCATCTTACGAAGTGTTGGGTTTTACCAATCCGACACGACGTAACCGGACTTTCAATGGCTTGTAGACTACTGGTCCCCAAGGGTCCTTTAGTGTCGCTAGTAGAGTCTGCCTTTTTGCGAGGCGGGTCTGGGACCCCTCGTACCTTTTTATCCCCAACCGGCTAATGGAGTCGTCGAGGCCTTCGTGTCCTCCTTCTCTTCGGATGTGGGACTACACATAGTCAGGACGGTTGGATAACGTGATTAGTACGGACGACGCCTTCGGGATCGTTAGTATTGCTATAGACTAGTCGTTTGTGTAACGCGTGTTTGTAGCGGATAATCATGCTCAAAAATAATCCAATGTCGTCTGGAATGATAACTTCATGCGTTGCAATGGTTTCAAAGTAATTTCATGGAATTCAAAGAATTAGGAAAACATCGGGTTTTCCTAGGGTTTTCAATACATACAATTTCAGAATACATACGATTTCAACAAACAATATTTTACAAGTATAGAAAACAAGCAAGCATACTTATGGATCTTCACACCTTTTTGACTATACTATTTTCAGAAAATATCGGATTTTCTGGCGGTTTCCAAACGACACGAAACATTGTTTTTTTTTTTTTTTAAATACAACTTATGAACTCACCAACATTTCATATGTTGACGTTTTTCAAAATACTTGTATTCTCAGGGAACCAGTGAATCAAAGTAAATCATATTCAGTGATGGCTTGCAGTTTATTTATGTACGAATTGAACAATTTATTTTGGAAATGTAATGTTTAAACATTGTACTTCATGTAAACTCTACTGGTTGTACAATATTAATGCATGGTGACGAGTGTTGTTATGTTTCATATATATTCAATGTTATGGTATTCAATTGAGTCACGACTGTTGGATAAGGTGTCTAAGTCAATAACTATTTCGGGCTTGTACTTGACCCGACCCGGCATGGTCCATTTGGGTTGCATGGCACCATGCAATTGGATAGACTAAATGAGAGAAATAACACTTGGAGACTATTAATATATTATAAGTTCTAATATATTAATAATATTATTTGATTAGTTGATCAAAGAATTAATTTGGAATTAATTAAGTGATCAAAGGATAACTAATTAAATATATGGGTTGATTATGTAAATCATCCATATCTTGTATAGTGGGCTAAGAGGCTCCATGGATTATCAAGTTGGGTTCTACCCATAGGATGCTCCATGGGAGTTACAAACCCATGGGTCATGGAAATGAAGAGTCATGACACATTAGGGTTTACATGGTGTAACCCTAGATGTGTCAACACTATATAAGAAGCATATTCTCCACCAAAAATCGGCACTACTAAGGAACTAGAGGGCTTGGCCGATTTTGAGAAGTGTGTGTTATCTCAAGAGTCTTTCCAAGAGCATTTGGTGTTGTGTGAAGCATTTGAGGCATCACACTTGGGGTGCTAGGCTCACAAGGTTTCAAGGAACACAAGCAACAACAAGGTAAGTTATTCTATCTATGATTCAAGTTAAAATTGTTCCCCATGTATGCTAGATAGGAATATAACCTTGGAATTCAACTTTGCATGATAATTAGACAAACATAGATCCAAGGTTATTAGGGTTGCATGTACACTTAGGAAGTGTTAGAATGCTCAAAACCCATCAGTGGTATCAGAGCCTAGGCTTGTTTGTTTGTTATTTGTGCTTAAAAGTTGAAGAAAGTCGAAAATCTTGCTGTCTGACTGATGGACTCGGCGAGTCCATGGGGAGGACTCGACGAGTTCATGTGTATCTTCAACCTACTCGGCGAGTAGGTTTATGCACTCGGCGAGTAGGGTCGACAGAGTGCAGAATTTCGACTTGAGTTGCTGGAAATGGATTAGAATCATTACCCTAAAATGTTTTGGTACTTGAAAACTTATTTTAGAAGGTGTAATGTGTTTTCTAATTCATTTACAACAACTAGTTATCAAAATTACAAAGATTAAATGTGATTTTGATTCTTGAAAGTGTTCATATTCATATTCTTGTTCTTATGATGTTTAGATGATCATAGGAATTATTTGTAACCTATGTGGTAGATTAATTCATGATCATAATGTGTTTTAATGGAGTCCATAACTTGTCCTCAAGTTATGGAAAACCAAAAGTCTCTTGGATTAAAAACCATTAAAAGAGCACAAGAGTTAGAAAAAAAATGAAAAGTCCTCATTTTATTACTCTATTAAACTCATAAGTTACAAGAAATGAAAAGTTTTGAAAGTTTACAAAACTTGCCCTCAAGTTTTGGAACAAGTAAAGTTAAGTTAAAACTTTAGTTCCAACCCCTAGAATTTTAAAAGTTAAAATTCAACCCTTATACTTATATTATTATGATTCAATAATTATATATATATGTATAAGAACAAAGTCGTCTTACCGCTAGTACGCCTCATTCACGAAGCCGGTCTATAAGGTGGGTATAAGGTTGTTGCCTATAAAATGGTGACTTAATGGGTGTCCACTCTCACCCACCGCTTGCTTGATCGGTGGAGGGTCGTTAGCCGAACGGGTAAGACAAGGACTTATTAATTCTCATTCAAAGTATGATGAATATTATAAAGTAACTAAATGTTTTATTAAATTCCCAATCTTAGTTACTTTAGGAAAAAATGTGAATAAGGTGCTATTCCATGAAATTACACTTTACACTTTGATTAAGTCGTTGGTGGAGCGTGTGTGGTTAACCGGCACACTAACTTGGACTTAACAAGGTAGGTAAAGGGTGACTTAAGGTTTATTATAGTATCGATGGAGCGTGTGTGGTTAACCGGCACATCGATTGAGTGATAAACTTTAAGGGTACCAAGTGATTTGCATGGTTACTTCACACCTCGTTTTGTGATCCTCGGTATCCCAGTCACAAAACTTGGAGGGCACACTCGAGATTGAAACATGCCTTTGAAAAGTTCATTGAATCTCAAAGAATCTAGGAATTTCTAAGAACCATTCAAAACCTAATACTAAAATATTGCGGTTTTCGTGGTGGAAATTGGTGAATCGTCATTCACCTACCTTTCAAATATGATATAGCTTAGATTACGGCATACCTCTTCTAAGTTATATTATATTGTGATTGGATCCTAGCCTTAATATTACATTTGGGTGTTTTATTAAGGACTCTTTTATATCTAAACTAATCTTGTCCTCCTTCCTTCAGATGTCTTTCAACAATGCTTCTGGCTCTAATCCTAATGGCTCCTTTACCCTTTTGAACTTGTGTGGGAAAGTCACCTTTGATGTATCCAACTTCAATGAGTGGATCAGAAACATCAGGATGATTACCCGCTACGAGGACAAAGAATATGTCCTTGACAAGGAGCTTAAGGAGATTAATGAGTCCACTGCAACTCCTCAGGAGATCGCTGAGTTTCGGGCACATGAAAGGGATGCTACGAAAGTGGCTTGCATCATGACGGCCACGATGACAGCGGAACTCCAAAAGTCTTATGAAGATTTCTACCCTTATGACATGCACCAAGATTTGATGGAAAGATACCATCAAAGTGCAAGACAAGAGAGGTATGAAATCATCTGCTCCATGATAACAACCATGATGAAGGACGGGGAATCCGTCACGAGCCACATGCAGAAAATGCAAAGGTATGTGGATCGTTTGCTGAAGCTTAATGTGAACTTCCCGGAGGATCTTGCAATAGATATTATTTTGCATTCCTTACCATCGTGCTATGATCAATTCCGCATGACATATCACATGAACAAGGAAGAAGTCACCCTCGGCAAACTTCAGGGACTTCTCAAGACCGCAGAATCAGGTCTTAAGGGGAAGTCGGTTGCTATCACTCCTACTCAAAACTCTACTCCGGTTTTGGCAATCGGGAAGAATCGAGGGAGGAAGAGAAAGAGCTCTTCTAAGGGTACCAAGGCTCGGACCCTTGATGGCTCTTCTTCAAGTGGAACCAAGAAAGGTTTCATTACTCCTTCTTCTGACCCAAAAGAGGCTGAATGCTTCTATTGCCATGAAAAAGCTCATTGGAAGCGGAACTGCCCAAAATACCAGCAAGATGTGAAGGATGGGAAAGTTAAACCCAACCATGCAGGTATTTACACTATCATTTCTAATAACTCACCCCATTGTAATTCTTGGATCCTTGATACCGGTTGTGGTATTCACATTTGTTGTGACTTGCAGGGACTAAGAAGAAGTGAGGATGTGGAGCAAGGAAGGATAAACTTGATCATGGGGAATAGGAAAGCTATACCTGTTACCAAGATTGGAGTTTATACTTTATTGCTAAGTAGTGGGTTTAGTTTAGATTTGAATAAGTGTTGTTATTCGCCAGGAATGGCAAGAAATATTATTTCCTTTCATGCTTTGTACAAACAAGGGTTTACCTTTTCATTTAATAATGAAGTTGGTTCTATAGATGTTTTCTATAATAATGTCTTTTATTTTAAAGCATTACCTTGTGATGGTGTGTATGAAGCTGTATCTGTTGTAGATAACTTGGGAAATAATGTTTTGTGTATTGATTCTACTAATAATAACTTGGATAAAGCATCTTTATGGCATTGTCGTCTTGGACATATAAGCAAGAAACGCATAGGCCAACTCCAAAAGGATGGAGTCTTGGAGTCGTTTGACCTAAAGTCAGATGATAGTTGCGAATCATGCTTACTTGGAAAAATGACAAAGTCACCCTTCACAGGTTCGTGTGAGAGGGGTGAAGGTTTGTTGGACCTTATACACACGGATGTGTGTGGACCATTCAAACATGCCACAAGGGATGCTAATCGTTATTATTTGACTTTTACTGATGATTATAGTAGATATGGATATGTCTACTTGATCAAGCATAAGTCAGAGACTTTCGAGAGGTTTAAGGAATTTAAACAGGAAGTCGAGAATCAATTGGGCAGGAATATTAAGATGCTTCGATCCGATCGTGGTGGTGAGTATCTTAGTTCAGAGTTCCTCGACTATCTAAGGGAATGTGGGATAGTCTCACAATTGACACCTCCCAGGACACCACAGTTGAATGGTGTGGCTGAGAGGCGTAATCGAACCTTGTTGGATATGGTTCGTTCCATGATGAGTCGAGCTACGCTACCAATCTCATTCTGGGGGTATGCCTTAGAGACTGCCGCCCATATTCTTAATCTAGTCCCTACAAAGAAAGTTGCCAAAACTCCTCACGAGATGTGGACTGGTAAAGTACCTAAACTAGACCACGTCAAGATTTGGGGTTGCGAGGCTTTCGTGAGACGCGAGACTCATGATAAGCTCGAACCTCGAAGCGAGAGGTGTATTTTCATCGGTTACCCACAGCGATCCTTTGGTTACCTCTTCTACAGACCTAGTGACAATGTGGTCTTTGTAGCAAGAAGAGGAGTCTTTCGAGAAAGAGAGTTTATAAGCCAAGGAGACAGTGGGAGGCAAATTGATCTTGAAGAAATTCAAGAATCAAGCGGTGAAGGAACTTCAAACTCTAGCCCTCAACTTGAGGAGGAAACTCCTGTTGAGCCAATTGACAAATCTGTACCTCTGAGACGTTCCACGAGAGTTAGGAGTGCACCTGAGCATTACTATGGATTCCATATTACTGCAGAAGGTGAGACACTTATTAGTGATGAAACACTAGTAAGTCAAGATGACCCTAACAGCTACGAGGAAGCCATGGCAGGCCCCGAGTCTGCTAAATGGAAAGAGGCTATGGATAGCGAGATACAATCCATGTATGACAATCAAGTTTGGAACTTGGTTGAGAACGTACCAGGTCGTAAGACAGTAGGGTGCAAATGGGTCTTCAAGAAGAAGACTGACATGGATGGTAAAGTACACACTTATAAGGCTAGACTGGTTGCAAAGGGCTTCTCTCAAATTCCTGGAGTGGATTATGGTGAGACCTTTTCTCCGGTAGCCAAGATTAAGTCTATTCGGGTTCTGTTAGCCATAGCTGCATTTCATGACTATGAAATATGGCAGATGGATGTCAAAACCGCTTTCCTTAATGGAAAGTTGGCTGAAGATGTCTACATGAGTCAGCCAGAGGGTTTTGTCAGCAACGAGTACCCTAATAGAGTGTGTAAGCTTGAGAAATCCATTTATGGATTGAAGCAAGCACCTCGCAGATGGAATCTTTGCTTTGATGAAAAGGTCAAGGAATTTGGCTTTTCTAGGAGTGAAGATGAATCTTGTGTGTATGTCAAGGCTAGTGGGAGTATAGTTAGCTTTTTGGTATTGTATGTGGATGACATACTACTCATAGGAAACGACATTCCAACTCTGCAGGAAGTAAAGTCCTGGCTTGGGAAGTGTTTCGCTATGAAGGACCTTGGTAAAGCTGCCTATATCTTAGGGATAAGGATCTTGAGAGATCGGAGTAAAAGACTAATTGGACTTAGTCAGAGTACCTACTTGGATAAAGTGCTGAAGCGATTCAGCATGCAGGATTCCAAGAAAGGAGAGTTACCCATCCAGAGTAACACCAGATTGAGTAAGACACAAAGCCCTAGCACTGAGGCTGAGATAGCAGAAATGTGTCGAACACCTTATGCTTCGGCTGTAGGATCGATCATGTATGCTATGACGTGTACTCGACCCGATGTAGCTTTTGCCTTGAGCATGGTTAGCAGGTATCAGGCGAACCCTGGCAAGGCACACTGGACTGCGGTAAAGAATATCCTCAAGTACCTACGGAGGACTAAGGACTGGGTCCTTACCCTCGGTGGGAGTGATGACTTGAGAGTTGTAGGGTATAGTGATGCTAGCTTCCAGACTGATAGGGATAATTTCCGCTCTCAGTCGGGCTGGGTCTTTACCCTAAACGGAGGAGCAATTTCTTGGAAGAGTTCCAAGCAAGAGACAGTGGCAGATTCTACTTGTGAATCAGAGTATATTGCAGCTAGCGAAGCAGCAAAGGAAGCGATATGGCTGAAGAACTTCATTGGAGACCTTGGAGTTGTACCAGCTATTGAAGAGCCAATGGAAATTTTCTGTGATAGTGAAAGTGCTGTTGCCTTAGCTAAGGAACCAAGGGATCACGGAAGATCCAGACACATCGACAGAAAATACCATTTCATCAAACATCGGATCGAAGAAGGACTCCTCGTGGCAAAGAGGGTATCATCGGATGAGAACCCAGCAGATCCCCTCACGAAGGGACTGAGTAGGGTTAAGCATCTTCAGCATGCTCGAAGCATAGGGCTGAAGGATGATATAAGTTTTAGTAGTTAGATAACCCAGAAATTTGTAAAGTGTAATTGACATTTGATGATGAATAAAAGGAGTTTTATTTATGAGTAAAGTGTTGCTATCTCTTGTCGATCGTTTACTATATTTCTTTTGCATGTTTTGACTTCCAGAATAATTTTTGTTTGGTATAACATATTATTCAAACCTCCACAGTCGGTCATATGTCGGAAGTAGGTATGAATCAAGACTGTCATGATGGGTTGTAGAGGTCTAAGGTGTTGGACAAGGCTACAACAATCATGAGTGCTCATAAGTTCTGAGCATTGGACTCAACCCACGCTCACTGGAATCACTTCATGGAATTCTATCTCAAGTGATCGTGAGACGGTAATATCATATAAGTCTTCAAACCTAGAGATATGATTTGTTACTTACGAGTTGGTTATGCATTGACTGTACGAAACCGCATTGGTAACTCGATGTTATAAAACGTACTTTTGTGTGTAATTCAATAAGTGGTAGAACAAACATATGAGTCGAAGTTTATCTGTTCCTTCTTGGATTAGAAGCTGATATCTGGGCCCCTCGATGATTTTGTTTTGACCCATGTACCGGGCCCGGTCAGAACTAAGTTGATGTGTTCAATTAAGTTCTATGTCAAACAAATCGGAAATCGAGAAACAAATGCTGGACAAGAAGTAAGACAATGTTCCATGTATTTGTCCGGCTGATATCTAGAACGGAGGATTATATGATCACTTATCTTAAATGGCGTACCATCATCTTCTCAGTTTCGAGAGACCTTGAAAGAGCTACGATTGCCGATCGGTTCCTGAAGTACTAGAGATATAGTTATTAGACTTATCCAAGTGGGAGACTGTTGGATAAGGTGTCTAAGTCAATAACTATTTCGGGCTTGTACTTGACCCGACCCGGCATGGTCCATTTGGGTTGCATGGCACCATGCAATTGGATAGACTAAATGAGAGAAATAACACTTGGAGACTATTAATATATTATAAGTTCTAATATATTAATAATATTATTTGATTAGTTGATCAAAGAATTAATTTGGAATTAATTAAGTGATCAAAGGATAACTAATTAAATATATGGGTTGATTATGTAAATCATCCATATCTTGTATAGTGGGCTAAGAGGCTCCATGGATTATCAAGTTGGGTTCTACCCATAGGATGCTCCATGGATGCTCCATGGGAGTTACAAACCCATGGGTCATGGAAATGAAGAGTCATGACACATTAGGGTTTACATGGTGTAACCCTAGATGTGTCAACACTATATAAGAAGCATATTCTCCACCAAAAATCGGCACTACTAAGGAACTAGAGGGCTTGGCCGATTTTGAGAAGTGTGTGTTATCTCAAGAGTCTTTCCAAGAGCATTTGGTGTTGTGTGAAGCATTTGAGGCATCACACTTGGGGTGCTAGGCTCACAAGGTTTCAAGGAACACAAGCAACAACAAGGTAAGTTATTCTATCTATGATTCAAGTTAAAATTGTTCCCCATGTATGCTAGATAGGAATATAACCTTGGAATTCAACTTTGCATGATAATTAGACAAACATAGATCCAAGGTTATTAGGGTTGCATGTACACTTAGGAAGTGTTAGAATGCTCAAAACCCATCAACGACAGCCCCCGGACGTTTCCGCCGTCTGGTTCGGGGGTGTGACATAAAAGTAGGTTTTCAGGATGCAGTCACTAAAGCGAGTGCAGTTAAGGACTGAAAAGTGCTCGGTTAGTTAGCAGGAATGGTTCGAATCTGGTAAGGGTTAGTTAGAGCATCAACAGAGATAGATGTGGGCGAGCAGCGGATCGCCCTTTAGTGGAATGAAGGTTGGGGAATCCTTTCCATCAATGAGTAGTAAGGAGTTAGCCGGATCCAGGTGGGGGATAACCCTCCGAGTATGCAAGGGAAAGAGCACGCAGACCGATAATGAGTTAGCGACCTCTGGGAAGAAAACATAGTAGAGCAGCAATTCATGGATTAAGGAGTTCAGGATAGGGAGTTTGAGGAACTTCCCAACAGTTAGTTCATGTAATCAAGATGGTTAGTAGCTGAGTTGGGAATCTAGGACGGAGGACCGCCGGTAGGACTCTATTGAGTCGGAATGAGAATCTTGAGAACGTTTAGCAAGAGATGCTTATGTGATAGTAGTCAGCGGTAGAGCAACATGCAGGGTTGTGTGGTTCAGGAGTTGGGAGTTTGGAAACTTCCTAACGATAGTTTCATGTATCCAGATTAGTAGACAGTTGGTTTGGGAACCAAGCCAAGGAATTCCTCCACGGAACGCTAACTGTATCAAGGATACAAGATGTCGAGGTTGATGCAATATTCGATGATTGAGGGCTGGTTTTGAGAATCAAGATGAGGAATCGCTAGCAGGACTAGGGATAGTCAGGATGTCCTCAGAATAGTAGTTCGTAAAGCATTCAGATAGTAGTAGTAGTGTTGTAAGTTTGCGGGGGTAGTCGTTGCATTCACTAGCAGTCAGATAGTAGTAGTAGTTTTGTAAGTCTGCGGGGGTCGCCGTAGCATTCACTAGTAGTCAAGTAGTAGTAGAGTGTTCTAAGTCTATAGGGGTAGCCGTAGCATTCACTAGCAGTCAGATAGTAGTAGTAGTGTTGTAAGCCTGTGGGGGTAGCTGTAGCATTCACTAGCAGTCAGATAGTAGTAGAGTGTTGTAAGTATGTGGGGGTAGCCATAACACTCACTAGCATTCAGATAGTAGTAGAGTATTCTAAGTTTGCGGGGGTAGTCGTAGCATTCACCGGCAGCTAGATAGTATGAGAGAGTTGTAAGTCTGCAGGTGTAGCCGTAGCATTCATCAGGTTGGTAGATAGCATGAGCGCGTTGTTTGGACGCAGGGGAAGCAGTACTACCCACCAATTCAGGTGCAGCAGTAAGGATATGGGAAATCCACGGGTTAGAGTTCAGATTTCCCAAATGGTTCAGTTATGGTTAAGCTGGCGATTCAACAGTTGGATCGTCACCATAGTTATGGGATCAGGGATGCAGTGGACCGCTTAGGTTCGCGTATGTTAAGGGCTACCGTTGGTTTTGGAGCCATCGCTTGTAGTCCTGGATCTGATGATGTCAGGATTCGATGTATGGACCTGGTCGATTGGATCGGGAGATTGTTAGGGCCACAGTGGATAACTAGTGGAAACTAGTTCTAGAGAAAGATTTCGTTCAGAAGTCGTGGGAGCGACTAAGTAAGTAGACCTTGGACTCCACAGTTGAGTTGGAAATCAGCGTTGCAGATAACCCGTGAATGACGGGAGGCCAGGAAGGTCTCGAGATATTTAGGAAGTAGCCATATGGCAGTTCAATGCTTCAGACAGTTCAGTGTTTCAAGCAAGTCAGTGTTTTCAGGCAGTTTAGTGTTCCAGGTAGTTCAACGCTTCAGACAGTTCAGTGTTTCAGGCAGTTCAGTGTACGGATAGTTCAGTGTTTCGGATAATCTCAGTCTGATGGTCAGTATTAGTTTATGTTGGGTTGCTAGGGCATCCGGTAAGCGGATGAGGGGCAACAAAATTTTCATTCGGTGGTAGCGAGGTTAAGGGAAGTATGGTAAGAGGCAGCAAGTTGACCGAGGGTGCTACGCCTCTTACAGCAGGGTTAGATAATCTCAGAGGGGAGGGTTTGACCTTGTTGCACAGATCTCGTATGAGTCTTAATCGTTGCAGGGATGAACCTTTTACTCGAAGGATTATCTGATCCATCCGTTGGGACGGGTGCTCAGCACTAAGTTATAGCAATATGAAGCATTCAGTATATACCGGCATTAGTGACCAGCACTAAGGGTGGCTGGAGTGATGGACACCGTGAAGGGTGCGTTCCTCACAGTGACAAGGGAGATGGATAGCTATAGAGGGCAGCCTTGGGGAGACCAGAGAACATACGAGAAAGGGGAGCAAACCTCAAGAATGTTTAGCCTAGGTACTCTGGGAGTACCGGAAGGATTGACAGTTGAGCATGAAGTGGTTTCAGGAAGGTGGTGGATTGGATTGTGTTGAGGATTTTAACCGCAAAGACTATGCCATCCAGAAGGACCTGACAGAAGGTCAATAAGGTTAGAGTCACCAGGCAGGGTGTCGAAAGCAGGTTGTAGGGTGTTTGGCTGTAGGGAAATTCGAGGACGAAGTTTAGTTTAAGTGGGGAAGAGTTGTAGCACCCGGAATCAGAAGGGTCAAGAAAGGAAAGGGAAAGCCATGACTTTGAAGAGGGACTCGACAAGTTAGTAGCCCGAGTCATCCAGTAGAGATGGGATATCGAGCACATGTAAGTAGGAGACTCGACGAGTCCATATGCTTGGACTCGGCGAGTCCGCCAGTCTGGAAGAAACCCTAAATCCATGGGTTTTTCACCCTATTTAATCCTTCTTATGCGCCCAAACTTGCCTCCCTCGCCCTCAGAACGTCACTTAGTAAAACCCTAACCCATCTTTGAATATTTTGGGCATTCTTGTGTGGATCTTGAAGCTTAGAAGAGAAGAGGAAGGCTAGATCCAAAGGAGTAGAGGAGAACCAAGATCTTTCATCCATTTCAGAGTCATTTGAGGTATTAATTGGATCCCTTCTGTTTCTATGATTGATTCTCCTTAGAAATCTAATTTAGGTCATTTTTGCCCATTGGTTAGCTCGATTTAGTAGAGGGATCACATGGGGTGGAATAGCCTTTAGATCTAGTCATGTTTCTGTCCCAAAAACTTAGATCTAATGCCTTTATTGAGCCTTATTGCATAAAAGCCCTAGATCTACTATTCTTAATGCATTTTGAGCCTTTAAACCTCTTTGGAAGCCTATGTACACCTCAAGATGGAATCTTTACGTGCTAATCAAGCCTTAGGAACCCAGATCTATAAGTTATATGCAATGGATTTGAGCAGAATTAGTTGTAAAGGAATTGCATGCAACCGACTCGGCGAGTCGTTCTTCGGACTCGGCGAGTCGAGTCGTGAGTCCCCGATTTCCCCCTTTTGAGATATGCCGAGTGGAACCAGTGAGTAAGAGGTAGACTCAGTGAGTTGGAGGTCAGACTCATCGATGGAGGGACTCGGCGAGTCAATGCCCTGACTCGGCGAGTCTAAGGAAATCTTCATACCTCAAGATCAGACTCGGCGAGTTGTTCATACAACTCGGCGAGTCACAGCCAGAGTGTTCAGATGATGAACGAGAACTCGACGAGTTGTTCATACAACTCGGTGTGTCAGAAGAAGATAGACTGTTATGAGTATCGAGCAGGAACTCGTTGAGTCAGTGCCAAACTCAACGAGTAGTATCAGGTAGGAGTGAGACACGTGAGTAGGAACTTGACGAGTTGGCGGCCCAACTCGACGAGTCGGGTCAACTGTATGTTGACTTTGACCACGAGTGTTCTTTCAAAGTCGGGCCAACAACATCTTCCATTGCATTAATAATATAGTTTAATACATATGTGTTCTTTCATATTATATGACATGAAAATAAGAAATCAAAATAAAAGACGAGTCTTGACTGCTCCATCTTCTCAAAACCTAGTCATCGTACATGTCTACTGGTGACCTAAGAATACAAGTTATTTTGAAAGCGAGTGTCAGCATTTAAGCTAGTGAGTTCATAAGTATTTAATGTCAATGTTCGTATAATTTTGATGAAAAGACTTGTAATTGTTCAATGAAAATGTTTGTAAAAGAATGAAACCAAATGCTTGTAAATGTTTGTATGTGTTTGAAAAACCCCTAGAAAATCCCATATTTCCTACTAGCATAAAAAGTAGTCTTCTACCAAGACCCGACTGTTTTGAATGTTTACTTCTTTGTAAAAATGAAGGTTATGCCCAAGCGCAACTATTACTTATAAATATATAGATTATCTCATCGGTTATGTGAACGTGTCACAAAATAAAGATAATATAGAAATCATATAAAAAAAAAATATAGATTATCTTGTCGTTTATGTGAACGTGTCACAAAATAAAGATAATACAGAAATCATATACCAAAATGTAGATTATCTCGTCGTTTATGTGAATGTGTCACAAAATAAAGATAATATACTCGACGTGGTATTCGCCGAACTTGTTAACCGTAGACATACGCCGATGTGCAGTTTCCCTCTGTAGTTAGCAGCCGGGGTGTGGAATGGTCAGTCCCATAGAGTATAATTGTTTTCCAAGTATAGTATGTAGTAGTATAAAAATGTAGATTATCTCTTCGTTTATGTGAATGTGTCAAAAAATAAAGATAATGCTGAAATCATATACCAAAATGTAGATTATCTCGTCATTTATGTGAACGTGTGACAAAATAAAGATAATATATTCGACGTGGTATTCGTCGAACTTGTTAACCGTAGACATACGCCGATGTGCAGTTTCCGTCTGTAGTTAGCATCCGGGGTGTGGAATGGTCAGTCCCGTAAAGTATAACCGTTTTCCTAGTATAGTATGTAGCAGTATAAAAATGTAGACTATCTCGTTGTTTATGTGAACGTGTCACAAAATAAAGATAATGCAGAAATGATATACCAAAATGTAGATTATCTCGTCGTTTATATGAACGTGTCGCAGAATAAAGATAATATACTCAACATGGTATTCGCTGAATGTAACAGCTCAAATTTTTCAAACAAATTTTTCATTTTAAAAACATAATTGTTTCCATTTTAAAACATGACATAAATAGATTAATTATTCTGTCAAATACAATTATTCAAAACCCCAAGATCATAAAGCCAATCTTCAGTGTGTATCGATCATGCCGGCGCCTTCCCACGGTCCTCGCTAGTACCTGAAATACATGCACAACAACTGTAAGCATAAATGCTTAGTGAGTTCCCCAATATATACTTACGCACATACGCCTTTCCAGGCCCTGACCTTCCGGTCCTCATAACATAATCGCCTTCCGGCCCATAACATATTGCCTTCCGGCCCACACATCATACATAGCACACATAACAATTAACTTACCACATATAACATACATATCACATAACATATCCGACCTTCCGGTCACACAGTCAAACCCATTCCGTATACAGTATAGTGAGAAGACTCACCTCGTAAATGCTGAAAGCTAGCAACTCTTGAAATCACTCGTGCACAATCCGACGAGCTACAACCTTCCTATAACATCACATATCTCATTAACACTTATAACTTCTAAGGGTGACTATCCCTAAGAGTCAGACTTAGGTCAACTCTGGTCAACGGTCAACGGTCAGCTCGACCGGACTCGGCGAGTCCCATGACGACTCGGCGAGTCTAGACGTCCTCCAACTTTCTGAGACTCCTTATCTACTCGTCGAGTACCCTCCTCGACCCGACGAGTTACCCTTGAAAGAATCGCGGGGCCACCCCGACTCCACTCGCCGAGTCTGAAGAACAACTCGGCGAGTCCCAGTAAATCTTCAAGCTACTCGCCGAGTCTGAAGAACAACTCGGCGAGTCCATGCCATGCAGACGAGCAACTGCTTCCTGAATTACGTGTGGTCCCGAGATATACAACCATGGGACCTTCTGGACTTCTAAGCATCTCATTACTGGGGGTATAAACGTTTGGGTAATAACATAATAACCCATCTAATCACTAAATGGGTTTCATAAACCCTAACTTCATAAACACAATAAACAACAGAAGGAAATCCGAAATATTACCTGGAATATGTCCTTTCTGTGTTTCCAAACCGCAGAACTCGAATCCTTTGCTGTTCCCTTAGCCAAAACCTTTCTTCTCTTTGTCCCACAACCTCTTCAAGCCCTAATATCCTCCAATCTTGCTCTAGATGCCCACAACCGATTTGGGTTCCTCTCAATCGACTAAAAACGAACAATGACGGCACATAAGAGCATTATATACGATCCCAAACCGAACGGTTAGGGTTTCTGCTGAACAGCGTCGACTCGCCGAGTCCGTACTTGGACTCGTCGAGTCCAGTCGCGATCCCGCGACCGAGTCTGCGATCCTACTCGGCGAGTCTAGGCTCCAACTCGCCGAGTCCCCTCTTAAATCACCCAAAAACATAATTTAAACAATACCTGAGATTTCGGGCTGTTACAACTCTCCCCCACTTGGATTAGACTTCGCCCTCGAAGTCTCACTCCGCAAATAGTTCCGGATGCTGCTCCCGCATCTCGCGTTCCGGTTCCCAAGTCATTTCCGATCCCTTACGGTGTTGCCATTGAACCAACACCAAGGGTACCTCCTTGTTCCTCAGAACCTTGATCTTCCGATCCCTGATCGCCACTGGTCTCTCCGCGTAATTCAGGCTCGCATCCACCTGAATGTCCTCCAATGGAACCACTGCCAACTCATCGGCTATGCACTTCCTCAGCTGCGACACATGAAAGGTGTCATGGATCTGACCCAACTCTGCTGGTAACTCCAACCGATAGGCTACCCGACCTATCCTTGCAATCACACGAAATGGCCCAATATACCGGGGCCCCAACTTGCCTCTCTTCCTGAACCGAATCACTCCTTTCCAAGGAGAGACCTTCAGGAGAACGAAGTCGCCGACCTGAAATTCAAGCTCGGATCGGCGCCTGTCTGCATAACTCTTCTGTCGGCTCTGGGCAGTCAATAACCTTTGTCTCACTCGCTGAATCTGCTCCGTCGTCTGGAGCACGATTTCCGTGCTGCCCAATACTCTCTGTCCCACCTCTCCCCAGCAAATGGGGGTCCGACACCTCCTACCATACAACAGCTCAAAAGGTGGCATACCAATGCTCGAATGATGGCTGTTGTTGTAGGAGAACTCTGCCAATGATAAATACGCATCCCAACTACCCCCGAAGTCTAACACACACGCTCGTAGCATGTCCTCCAGCGTCTGAATCGTCCGCTCGCTCTGACCGTCTGTCTGGGGATGGTATGCGGTACTAAAATGCAATTTAGTACCCAGCTCCTCATGGAATTTCTTCCAGAACCTGGAAGTGAAGCGCACATCGCGGTCTGACACAATCGAGATCGGCACCCCGTGCCTAGACACCACCTCTTTCACGTATATCTCCGCCAACTTTTCCGCTGAAGAACTCTCACTGATGGCAAGGAAGTGAGCACTCTTCGTCAATCTATCCACAATCACCCAAATTGCGTCAACTCCCCTAGCAGTCCTTGGCAATTTGGTGATAAAATCCATAGTGATCTGTTCCCACTTCCACTCGGGGATCTCCAATGGCTGCAACTTGCCATGCGGTCTCTGGTGTTCGGCCTTAACCCTACGGCAGGTCAAGCACCTCTCAACGAACCATGCTACGTCCCTCTTCATACAGGGCCACCAATATTCCTTCCTTAAATCCAAATACATCTTTGTAGCACCAGGATGGATCGAAAATTTCGATTTATGAGCCTCTTCCATCAACGTAATACGCGTACCGCCCACGAACGGTACCCAAATCCGACCCCGAAACGTCATAAGGCCTCGACTATCCTTGACAAACTCTGAGATTAACCCCACAACCCGCTCTTTCCTCCGCATTTCTGGTTGCACAGCCTCTGCCTGGGCTCCACGAATAGTGTCCAATACTGGAGTCATCACGGTCAGTCTCAAACATACGTCTCGCAATGGAGTGCTCTCCGCCCTGCGGCTCAATGCATCGGCTACCACATTAGCCTTGCCTGGGTGGTACAGGATCTCACAATCATAATCCTTGACCACATCCAACCACCTCCTCTGACGCATATTTAGGTTGGGTTGATCCATCAAATACTTCAGACTCTTATGGTCCGTGTATATCGTACATCGAACCCCATACAAGTAGTGACGCCAAATTTTGAGAGCGAACACTACTGCCCCCAACTCTAAATCATGCGTGGGATATCGCGTCTCATGAGGCTTCAGCTGCCTCGACGCATAAGCTATCACATGACCCCTCTGCATCAATACTGCACCCAATCCCGAAATCGATGCGTCGCAATATACCACGAAATCTTCCATCCCTTCTGGGAGAGCTAATACCGGGGCTTCGCACAATCTCTGGCGAAGTGTCTCAAAGGAGGTCTGCTGCTCAGGCCCCCATGAGAATGCAACACCCTTCCGGGTCAATCTGGTGAGTGGCACTGCGATCTTGGAGAAATCCTTGATAAATCTCCGATAATACCCTGCCAACCCAAGGAAACTCCTGATCTCAGAAGGTGACTTCGGCACCTCCCAACTCATCACCGCCTCAACCTTGGCCGGATCGACTAATATCCCCTTCTGATTAACCACATGTCCTAGGAACTGGACCTCTCGCAACCAGAAATCACATTTGGAGAACTTTGCATAAAGCTTCTCCGACCTCAATACCTCAAGGACCTCCCTCAAATGCTCCTCATGCTGCTCTCTAGACCTCGAATACACCAGAATGTCGTCGATAAATACAATCACTGACCGATCCAACATCGGCCTGCATACCCTGTTCATGAGATCCATGAACACAGCCGGGGCATTGGTGAGTCCAAAAGGCATCACCACAAACTCATAATGCCCATATCGCGTCCTAAACGCTGTCTTCTGGACGTCCTCTTCCCGTACCCTCACCTGATGGTATCCTGATCTCAGATCGATCTTGGAAAACCAAGATGCTCCCTGCAGCTGATCGAATAAATCATCGATCCTCGGCAACGGGTAACCGTTCTTGACCGTTAGCTTGTTCAACTCCCGGTAATCAATGCACATCCGGTGTGAACCATCCTTCTTCTTGACGAACAGAATAGGTGCTCCCCATGGCGAGCTGCTCGGCCGAATGAATCCCTTTCCCAGCAACTCCTGGAGTTGCGAGGACAACTCTTGCATCTCTGGAGGTGCAAGACGATAGGGCACTTTAGCAATAGGCGCAGCCCCCGGAACCAGATCGATACCAAACTCTACTTGCCTCACAGGAGGTACTCCTGGCAGTTCCTCGGGAAAAACATCTGAAAACTCATGCACCACAGGGACCTCCTTAATTGACTTCGGTCTCTTGGAAACCTCCCGCGTATCCATCACATACGCCACAAAACCCTTACAGCCCTGCTGTAGACACTGCCTTGCCCTAGCGGCCGAACAAAAAGCTGATTCTGAACGAGTACCCTCACCGTACACCGAAAGAACTCCCCCACTATGGTCTCGTATGGTCACCAACTGACGCTCGCAGTCGATGACAGCGCCGAACCGGCTCAACCAATCCATGCCCACGATAACACAGACATCCCCCATCGCAATAGGAATCAGGTCAATCGGGAATTCAACCCCGAAAATCTCTAGTACACATCCCCGCAGAACCTCCGTAGCACGAATCACTTTCTCGTCAGCTATAGAAACCCTCAAAGGTCGACTCAACGTCTCACGACTAACGCCAATCTGCTGACTAAAGGCTATAGACACAAAGGACCTACTCGCACCCGAGTCAAATAACACTAAAGCAGGTACAGAGTTCACAAGGAAAGTACCTACGCGCATAATAACATAAGCATAACATATTGACATTAAAATAATTACACGAATTACAACATACCTGCCACAACATCGGGCGCAGCGCGGACCTCCTCCGCAGTCAGCTGAAAGGCTCTCCCACGAGCCCTCGGGGCCTCGACCTTCACCGGTCGAGTCTCAGTAGTCCTGGCAACAGGTGCAGATCCCTGACGAAGCTGCGGACACTCGGCCTTTCGATGGCCGGTCTGGTTGCAATGGAAGCAAACCATAAACCCCTTGGGGCACTCCCTAGCAATGTGCCCCTCCTTGCCGCACTTGTAGCAGGCACCGGCTCGACACACCCCATCGTGACCCTTGCCGCACTTTACGCAAGTGCGGTTCTTCGAACCTCCCGTCTTCGAATCGGCGGACTTGATCCGCTTGGCTGCCGGCTGAGACTGAGCTGGCCGCCGGTCTGCCTGCTGAGACTCGGCCTCCTCCCTGGCCTGAGTCTCTAACTCGATCTCACGCTTCCTGGCATTCGCCTGAAGCTCAGTAAAAGTATGGTAAGTGGAGTTTGACACAAACTCCTGGATCTCCCTCCTCAGAACACCCAAGTACCGGCTCATCCGAGCCTGCTCGGTGGCCACCAGCTCGGGGCAAAACATTGCCCTTTCATGGAACTTCCGCGTGATCGCCGCCACCGAATCAGTACCCTGCTTGAGGGTTAAAAACTCCTGAACCAATCGTTCCCGCTCCACCGGGGGAACGTACTCCTCCCTGAACATGGTAGTGAACCCCTCCCATGTCACTGCCGCAGTCTCTGCCAAAGTGAAGTTCGCCGTCACGAACTTCCACCAGTCCTTTGCTCCCAGACGGAGCTGGTTCAAGGCGAACCGTACCCTCAGGTGCTCCGGGCATGAACAAGTGTAGAAGCACCCCTCTATATCTGCGATCCACCTCATCGCAGCAATCGGATCCTGCGTCCCATCGAACTCTGGTGGCTTCGTGTTGCTGAACTCTCGGAACAGCAATGAATCACCCCCCTGTGGCCTAGCAGCGGCCACAGCTGCGGTAGCTGCAGCGGTTGCAGCCTCAGTCAATGCGGCGTACCGCTCGTCGAACGTCTCCATCAGGGTGGTCTTGATAGACCCAAACATCTCCGGGATCTCAGCCCGGATCGCCGCCGCCACTTCCTCGTGGATCATCTGACGAATATCCTCGTCACTCACACCGCTCGTACTTGCTCCGTGACGCGGTCTAACCATGATATCTCTGAAATACAACATAAAACTATCAGAGATTCTACCGAGTATAATCGTACTCGATACGCAACCCTACTCAGTCCCAGATATCCAGGGATTCTTACTTGGGCCTCCCACTGACCCGGTGTCCTCGGTAGTACGGGCCCAATACTACCGACCACACCGCATCAATGTTCATCCCAAGCCTTCCTCCCCAAACTCCAGAGAGTGAGTACTCTACTTCTGATACGCTCTATCTACCCGCATACTAGCAAAGCATCTCATATAGGCAACTTCCCTAGACCAAGGCATCACAAATCAGGCCACTCTAGTCTTCTAGCATGCATAACAATTCACATCATATAATATTGTAAGGTATTTTGGGGATCTTTACCGTTCGGGCGCTGACTGATCGTACACACTGCTTCTTTCTTGCTTACCACAAAACCATTTACAAAAGTTTATGCCTTTAGTTGAAAAGTTTCCTCAAATCCTCGGTTTGAGTTCAGTTACCCCCGAAGGTGCACCCGAATCCCTCAAACCAAGGCTCTGATACCAATTGTAACAGCTCAAATTTTTCAAACAAATTTTTCATTTTAAAAACATAATTGTTTCCATTTTAAAACATGACATAAATAGATTAATTATTCTGTCAAATACAATTATTCAAAACCCCAAGATCATAAAGCCAATCTTCAGTGTGTATCGATCATGCCGGCGCCTTCCCACGGTCCTCGCTAGTACCTGAAATACATGCACAACAACTGTAAGCATAAATGCTTAGTGAGTTCCCCAATATATACTTACGCACATACGCCTTTCCAGGCCCTGACCTTCCGGTCCTCATAACATAATCGCCTTCCGGCCCATAACATATTGCCTTCCGGCCCACACATCATACATAGCACACATAACAATTAACTTACCACATATAACATACATATCACATAACATATCCGACCTTCCGGTCACACAGTCAAACCCATTCCGTATACAGTATAGTGAGAAGACTCACCTCGTAAATGCTGAAAGCTAGCAACTCTTGAAATCACTCGTGCACAATCCGACGAGCTACAACCTTCCTATAACATCACATATCTCATTAACACTTATAACTTCTAAGGGTGACTATCCCTAAGAGTCAGACTTAGGTCAACTCTGGTCAACGGTCAACGGTCAGCTCGACCGGACTCGGCGAGTCCCATGACGACTCGGCGAGTCTAGACGTCCTCCAACTTTCTGAGACTCCTTATCTACTCGTCGAGTACCCTCCTCGACCCGACGAGTTACCCTTGAAAGAATCGCGGGGCCACCCCGACTCCACTCGCCGAGTCTGAAGAACAACTCGGCGAGTCCCAGTAAATCTTCAAGCTACTCGCCGAGTCTGAAGAACAACTCGGCGAGTCCATGCCATGCAGACGAGCAACTGCTTCCTGAATTACGTGTGGTCCCGAGATATACAACCATGGGACCTTCTGGACTTCTAAGCATCTCATTACTGGGGGTATAAACGTTTGGGTAATAACATAATAAACCATCTAATCACTAAATGGGTTTCATAAACCCTAACTTCATAAACACAATAAACAACAGAAGGAAATCCGAAATATTACCTGGAATATGTCCTTTCTGTGTTTCCAAACCGCAGAACTCGAATCCTTTGCTGTTCCCTTAGCCAAAACCTTTCTTCTCTTTGTCCCACAACCTCTTCAAGCCCTAATATCCTCCAATCTTGCTCTAGATGCCCACAACCGATTTGGGTTCCTCTCAATCGACTAAAAACGAACAATGACGGCACATAAGAGCATTATATACGATCCCAAACCGAACGGTTAGGGTTTCTGCTGAACAGCGTCGACTCGCCGAGTCCGTACTTGGACTCGTCGAGTCCAGTCGCGATCCCGCGACCGAGTCTGCGATCCTACTCGGCGAGTCTAGGCTCCAACTCGCCGAGTCCCCTCTTAAATCACCCAAAAACATAATTTAAACAATACCTGAGATTTCGGGCTGTTACACTGAACTTGTTAACCGTAGACATACGCCGATGTGCAGTTTCCCTTTGTAGTTAGCAGTCGGGGTGTGGAATGGTCAGTCCCGTAGAGTGGAATCATTTTCCCAGTATAGTATGTAGTAGTATAAAAATGTAGATTATCTCGTTGTTTATGTGAACGTGTCACAAAATAAAGATAATGCAGAAATGATATACCAAAATGTAGATTATCTCGTCGTTTATATGAACGTGTCACAAAATAAAGATAATATACTCGACGTGGTTTTCACTGAACTTGTTAACCGTAGACATACATCGATGTGCAATTTCCCTCTGTAGTTAGCAGTCGGGGTGTGGAATGGTCAGTCCGGTAGAGTATAATCGTTTTCCTGTTATAGTATGTAGTAGAATCTCTTCATATAGTATGTAATAGTATCTCTTCATATAGTATGCGGTATATTTGCATGGACTCATGAATGAACTGACTCTTGTGTGATTCCTTATACTAGGAATAGTAATTAGTATCTCCTAAACTATACCTATTATAGTTTACTAGTAATGTATGTATAAGAATAAATGAAAGTATGCCTTTGCTACCCAAAGGTATTGAACTGACTGATAGAACTTTTTTGTCTATATATGTATACATGATATATGACTAATATTTAGACGACACTCGGACGAATAACCGACACCCTAAGGCCACATCCAAACGAGGAAAAGGAAATAAAGCGAGCGAGCCATCCTAAGTCCTTTAATAACTTCTCATATAACTATACATATATAGGCATGCATTTGACAATATAAAAGTATAAAAGAAGTTTGTAAAACATTTGAAAAGTTGTTTGTTTGATAAGATAGTTTTAAGTATAAGAAAAACCTTCATTTGAAACACCATTTGTAACAGAGTTTGAAAAGAAACATACAGTATGTAAGACAATTTGATAAAGAGTTTTTAACATGTAAATATGTCTGATAAAGCCATTTGAAGTAATCTGTTTGGTAAAACAGCTAAAAGTGTAGTAAATCCATTTGTATGCTTAATTGAAATCCTTTGTTATTTGAAACACAGTTATAAATCACATGTGATTGATTCTATAACTACATATTTTCTACTTGTATTCTCCCCCATAAAAGCATTTAAAATCAATTAAAAGGATAGATTAAGGGGTATGAACTCACTTGGTTGATTGAAGAGAGTGAGATGAAAATCGAGTAGAACTTCGGCTTGTGAAAGTCGATTTTCTCGGGATTCTCCAGAATCTCGAGAAATCTCGGGAATCTCGGGAACACAAAGCCTTCCTTCGGAACTTGAACACGAAAACCGGGGCTTCGAGAGGGTCTCGGGAGCTTAACCGCAGGGTTTCGACACATGAAAGGGATGAATGGAGCACCTACACCCGGCACCCCATGAGTTCTATTTATAGGGTAGATTTTATGGTGCCACGTCATGGAAAAGGGTGTGCCACGTCGTGCTGAGTCAACTTATCCTCTTCCATTGATTGGACACGCTCAGTCACTTGCCGGGTCGCGGCCAACTGTGCCACGTCGTGGTAGACCTGACACCCTCGGATTTTGAGCCTTAATTTTGTACAATCCGTAACTTTTGCATACAAGCTCCGTTTTCTACGTTCTTTATATGCACGCGTAGGTGAAAATATGCTCTACAACTCCCGTTTAGACTTCATCGGCTAATTTTGACTTTACTTTTAATTAATTGTTTTTAACGGGCCGGGACTGGAAAAGTCCGTTAAAAATCCGTAACTCCTTCATCCGATGTCCGTTTTCGTCAGACTTTTCTTCGTTGCACTACTATTGTTGATGCCTTTGATTCTCATTTAGGTTGTTTTGGCCAAAAACCTCTCGATCTCTAATTCATGTTTTTAGTTGTCTACTCTTATATCCGGAACTTGGAAAAATCATAACTTCTTCATACGAAGTCAGAGTTGGACGTTCTTTTTACGTACGTTCACAGTTTAATGATATCTACAAATTTCATTTAGATACTTAAAGATAAAAATGACTGTATCGAAACTTCGCGTTTTTACGGGTATCTGTATTGCCGGTTTTGCAGAGAATCTTCGGTTGGTCATAACTTCTTCGTTACAACTCGGATTTTAAGGTTCTTTATATGTATAAAAACCTTGATACTATGTAACCAAAATAAGATTTTAGGAAAGATAAATTTTGACCTAAATTTGACTGGTGTTACATTATATTGTCTCGAAATATCGGGTTGTCACATCATCCCCCCGTTAGAGGGAATTTCGTCCCAAAATTCAAGGTAAGAAAATCACTTGTGGATTAGAGAAAATGATGTGGGTACTTTTGTTTCATCTGTTCTTCGAGCTCCCATGTGAAATCTGGTCCTCTCTTGGCGTTCCAGCGGACCTTCACGATGGGTGTGCGACTTTGTTTTGTTTGTTTGACCTCTCGGTCCATGATTTCTACCGGTTCTTCCACGAAGTTGAGGCTCTCATTGATCTCGATCTCGTTGAGTGGGATAACAAGAGTCTCATCGGACAGACACTTTTTCATCTTCAAGACGTGGAAAGTTGGATGTATGTTACTAAGTTCACGCGGTAGATTGAATTTGTGAGTTACAGGACCAATTCTGACAAGAATCTCAGAGGTCCTAACTAACTCATATTTAGAGAACTTCGTGCATAACTTCTCTGATGGTAATGATTCCATGGTTTCTTTGTAGAAGCTTTTTACAATTTCCTTCTTACTATGAGAGTCGATAAGTAAGTCATTTATCAAGGACAATGATGAACTGATCTAAATAAGAATGGCATATACTATTCATTAAGTTCATGAATACTATGGGCGTATTGGTCTTATTCGAGGGGTATCACTACGGACTCGTAGTGTCCGTATTGAGTTTGGAAGATTGACCTTGGGACATCCTTCTCTAAAACTCGTATTTGGTGATATTCGGATCTCAGGTCTATTTCTGAAAAGTAAATTGTTTCTTGTGGTTGGTCGACCAATTTATCTATGCGAGGTAGAGGGTATTGATTTCTACTGGAAATCTTGTTGAAGCCTTCATCCTGAAGTTCATATTAGAATTCATACATGTTTCATCAATCACAGTCTTGTGTAGACGAGTCGTATATACATAAGATTGAAAAGGTAGTGGAATAAATGATTCTTCCTTAAGCTCACATCCCAACGAGGAAAAGAAGTTAAAGTGGAATCATCAATTCTAAACCTGTAGAACCTTGATTATATACCACCCATGTGTATACATTCTTTAGCGATAAATCAACCGTACGGGTCTTTGGATTGAACTTGACGTACTGTACGAGTGGTACTCTGGGGAGGTTTGCTGAGGTTTCTTCGGAAAGGATAAGACACGTGAGGTACTCTACGCATGAGTACTTCGGCGTTCTAAAATGACGGCTTCGCTAGAAAGATGATTTTGAAGAGAGATTTACGTATGAAACTGGTATTGTAAGGATCGAATGGACTCTAGTTGTATGATAATGTCGGACTACTCGGAATAATTGGTGTCATACTTCATCAAAAGGTGTTACAAAAACAAAACAATGCAACTTATGAAAGAGTTTCAGTACTTAGATTTACATAAGATACAACTGCTGTGAACAAAGTGTACTGTAACAAGCAGGTATCAGTAGTCCGTGAGTCCCTAACACTGATGGGATCTCGCAAGAGATTTGACTCTAGTTGCACTATTTTTTAAAGTTTAGGAGTATAACATAAACACTACTGAACGTAATAAAATTTTAACGTGGATCCGGAGTATTCTCTCCAACGGCGGTGATCATTAGTATCTTCCCGTCTGCTCCAGCATTCACTGTCCCTGGGCAGTTTCTTTTGTAGTGACCCACCTCGTCACAACCATAGTAAGCTTGGCCCACACCGGTGCTGGGAACTTGAGTGATCGGCCTTGCTGTATTCCTGCAGATGCGGGTAGTGTGTCCCTTATTGTTGCAGTTAAGGCACTGCAATTCACGGCAGGGTCCATTATGATGGAAGCTACATCTATTGCATTTTGGGAGATTGCCAACGTAAAGCTTAGCCGGAAAGAGATTAGTAGGTGCACTGACAGCATTAATTGTAACTAGTTGTTGTTTCTTTGTGGATTCTTGTGAGGACTCATCTTTCCTCTTGTTCCAACCCTGCTTCCTGTTGTTTTCGTCATCCACATTTTGTTGATCTAGTGCATCAATTATTGAATTCTTATAGTTTCCATCGTCAATAATAGATTGTGCTAGTTCCTTGGCACTGTCTAAAGTATCAGGCTTCGATGCTAACACACTTGACTGAATTTGAGGCGAAAATCCCCAAATGTATCTCTTATTGGTAACAGGTATCCCTCGGATGAACTCTAAGTTCAGCCAGCTGGCGCTCCTTATCAAGTAAGTGTCTTTCGTACACCCTCTGGCGTACTCGGAGCCCTATGACTTCGGCTCTTCTCCATTCTCTTGGCCGGGAAGGTAAAAGTCGTCGGGGAGGTAAACTCCAGCCATTTATCTTAGACGAGAAATAAAGGGTAATATTGACGAGTAATCCTAAGTAATATGGTATACAAGTACAAGTTTCTATAAGAGAAACTTACTACTAATCCTAATATGACTAATACTGGTTCCTTCTATGAGAACATAGTGCATACCAATTATATACTACTTGAGTCTAATAGTCCTTCGAATAAATGATCCTACTCTAAGTCCATAACCCAACGAGAAAAAGGAAATAAAGCATAGATCACATATTCTGAGTCTATGAAACCTAATTATATATAACCGTGTTGCATGCAATTAGTACTCATATAACTATCAACAAAAGCCTCTTGTTCTTATGATGTTTTGTTCTTGAATGAATAGAATCCAAAATACTCCCATAGTATTTTACTTAATGCTTTGTTCTAGAGTTCTCATTGTGGTAGTGTTGGTAAGTTTTTAGACTTGTTGCCACATCACAACAATTCTTGGGCATATGCTAATCACTCCTCGAACCAGCATAGTTGATCAGGCTATGCCACTCCCAAGACTGACCATACATCCCCGAGCTTACTTGTGATATTTAACAATCGTAATACTTTTGTTCTTGTCATTGTGACACTGATTTTAGTATGAATGTAGGTATGTATACTTAGTTAAATATTTTATTATTTAAAAGTATAAACTCTTCGTCAAACTATTTTTAATCCCATTGTATTTATAGTATGTATATCTTTTATGGGTTGACATACTTAATTCACTATAAACAATGCTATGATACCAATTTGTCACACCCCAAAACCGAGAACGTCGGAAACGGTCTGGGGCGGAGGACATCATGTAATGTGTCACCACAATGCAACGTAGTAAACAGGAAACAACATCATACATTGAATTAATAATATAGGTTAATACATATGCGTTCTTTCATAGTATATGACATGAAAATAAGAAATCAAAATAAAGGACGGGTCTTGACTACTCCGTCTTCTCAAAACCTGGTCATCGTACATGTCTACTGGTGACCTCAGAATACAAGTTATTTTGAAAGCGAGTATCAACATTTAAACTGGTGAGTTCATAAGTATTTAATGTCAATGCTCATATAAGTTTGATGAAAAGACTTGTAAATGTTCAATGTAAACGTTTGTAAAAGAATGAAAACAAATGTTTGTATATGTTTGAAACACCCCTAGAAAATCTCGTATTCCCTACTAGTATAAAAAGTAGTCTTCTACAAAGAGCCGACTATTTTGAATGTTCACATCTCTATAAAAATGAAGGTTATGCCCAAGCACAACTATTACTTATAAATATAAAGATTACCTCGTCGGTTATGTGAACGTGTCACAAAATAAATATAATATAGAAATCATATACCAAAAAATATAGATTATCTCGTCGTTTATGTGAACGTGTCATAAATTAAAGATAATACAGAAATCATATACCAAAATTCAGATTATCTCGTCGTTTATGTGAATGTGTCACAAAATAAAGATAATATACTCGACGTGGTATTCGTCGAACTTGTTAACTGTAGACATACGCCGATGTGCAGTTTCCCTCTATAGTTAGCAGTCGGGGTGTGAAATGGTCAATCCCGTAGATTATAATCGTTTTCCTAGTATAGTATCTAGTATTATAAAAATGTAGATTATCTCATCGTTTATGTGAACGTGTCACAAAATAAAGATAATGCAGAAATCATATACCAAAATGTAGATTATCTCGTCGTTTATGTGAACGTGTCAAAAAATAAAGATAATATACTCGACAAGGTATTTGTCGAACTTGTTAACCGTAGACATGTGTTGATGTGCTGTTTTCCTCTTTAGTTAGTAGTTGGGGTGTGGAATGGTCAGTCCCGTAGGGTATAATCGTTTTCCTAGTATAGTATGTAGTAGTATAAAAATGTAGATTATCTCGTCATTTATGTGAATGTGTCACAAAATAAAGATAATGCAGAAATCATATACCAAAATGTACATTATCTCGTTGTTTATGTGAATGTGTCACAAAATAAAGATAATATACTCGGCGTGGTATTCACCGAACTTGTTAACCGTAGACATACGCCGATGTGCTGTTTCCCTCTGTAGTTAGCAGCCGGGGTGTGGAATGGTCAGTCCCGTAGAGTATAATTGTTTTCCTAGTATAGTATGTAGTAGTATCTCTTCATATAGTATGTAATAGTATCTCTTCATATAGTATGTAGTATATTTCCATGGACTCATGAATGAACTGACTCTTGTGTGATTCCTTGTAGTAGGAATAGTAATTAGTATCTCCTAAACTATACCTATTATAGTTTACTAGTAATCACTACTAGAAAAACAGCCTTTTACGACGCGCAATGCGTGTCGTAAAACGCTCAGACGACGCGCACATGCATGTCAAGGAAGGCCCTGTCGTAACGAGAGACGACACGCTTTTGCGCGTCGTCTAATAACGACGCACATTTATTACACACATTTACAATGCGCAGTTACAACACACAATGCGTATCAAGGAAGGCCCTGTCATAAAGAAAGACGACACGCATTTGCGTGTCGTAACCTTACGACGTGCGTTTAGGACACGCATTGCGTATCATTAAAGCCCCTGTCATAAATAAAGATGACACGTATTTGCGTGTCATAATTTTAAATGTTTTAAAATTATATATATTTTTGATAGAATTACTAATTTTCAAATTAAACAACATATTGAAATTATCATAATACAAAATAAAATACCATACATAAGAACGATAGTTCATTTCAAAAAAAATATCACATGTCAAACAAGTTACCTAACATTACATGTGAAACAACACTACGTGTCAACACTAATAACATTTAAAAACATGCTTTTTCCTGCATTTGGAGCACCCACTATTCCTATATCAGCAACCAGCTTTAGGTCCAATTCCAACCACCTATAAAAGAAAAACATTGTAAAACAACATTAGAAGATCAACATTTCCTTGATTTGATGAGACCATAAAGTGTTATCTTAAGTTCGGGTATTTCACATCTTCTGATACTCTGACACAAGTTGGATAATATGCACAACTTGGATAATATGCACAGCGTGAGGTAACAGTTGACTGAATTAAAAAAAAATAAATGATTAGACATTATATATATTGTTAGAGTTTACCACACATCCAAAATGATTAAAAAATATATAAGAAGAAGAACGTTTGTGTGCTTCCTTTATAAATTTAGAATAGGCTTTGGGGAAATGTGAATGTTGCTGCTAACAATGGTAGATACGTGGTTCTCATAACAAGTCAAATACAATAACGAAAATATAAAAATTATAAAAGAACAAATTAAAATTTAAGGAAACATTTCATACCTGAGTTAGAAACTTTAGTTTTGTACCCCCAAAACACGTTCTTGAATTTGGGAAAATGTGAATGTGGCTGCAGTCTAACCATGGCTTCTACTTTTGGTGTTGGATTCCTTCTTTTGGCACTACTAGAAAAACAGCCTTTTACGATGCTCATTGCACGTCGTAAAAGGCTCAGACGACGCGCAAATGTGCGTCAAGGAAGGCCCTGTCAGAACGATTGACGACACGCTTTTGTGCGTCGTATATAGACGACGTGCATTTACGACGCTCATTTACGACGCGTAATTACGACGCGCGTTTACGACACACAATGCGTATCAAGAAAGGCCCTATCGTAAAGGAAG
Organism: Lactuca sativa; assembly: GCF_002870075.4. Lineage (NCBI taxonomy): Eukaryota > Viridiplantae > Streptophyta > Magnoliopsida > Asterales > Asteraceae > Lactuca > Lactuca sativa. Next base: position 377,622,588 of record NC_056626.2, read on the forward strand.
ACGACACGCATTCGCGTGTCGTAACCTGACGACGCGCGTGTTAATGACACGCAATGCGTATCAAGAAAGCCCCTGTCAAGAAAGGCCATGTCATTAATGAAGATGACACACATTTTTGCGTATAGATTTACTTATTTTCAAATTAAATTTGTATTTAATGTTTCATAATAGAAAATAAAATATCATATACAAAAAATAGAATCCATTGCATAAATTTAATGTCATACAAATAATCGTTCGAACGACTAAGGGGATCCGATTGTACATTGTTATTAAGAAAATGGAAGTATATTGTTATAGTTAGAAAATAAATGAGAGTACAATGTGCTACGTTTGGTTCCTCTCATAAAGTTTCCATCTTCAAGATTGCTATCCAATAAGCTTTTAGTATACGCATATAGAAATTCCATTGCAAAATGCACACCTGAGAGCTCACATCCAGGAACAGGGAGGTCCCATGGCTTTGTTGCCCCACTGCTAAAATAACCGCATCATTCTCTTCGCGAAGGCGTTCAATTGAGTACACCGGATCGCTTCCTATTTCAATGACAGAGAAACTACAAATATTATTACAACTCATTGTTTACCAACATAACAAACTATATGATTATGATTACCTACCTAGAAAAGTGGGCCCTAGCAATCTGGAATTGGGATTTTGTTCTTTCTCCAATTAGATTTAAGTCAAGTGTTGGACTACTGCTTGCAAGAATGAAATGTTGAGGGCAATAATGCTCAAGATCAGCATAAACTTGTTGCTTTAACTATATGATTCCCTCCACTGCCTGCCAACACACCAAAACTTTTTAACTTAATTACTACATTTTGATTCAACTCATTTATAACATAAATAATCGGCCTAGCTTCCACCATAATTTCACCTCAATCAATGTGCTCTAAGAGAAGGATTTTGACCTATAATATACTTTCACTCTTTTTTCGTACACAAATCCCTGAATATGTTTTTATTCGAAAACTATATGTATTTATTCAATAATTTGATTGGTAGCCAAGTCTTGAGGTTATTTTACGCGGTTTTAATTAAAAAAAAAAAACAAAAGAGAGAATTGAAACACTAGAAAACTATAGGTATTTTTTTTCTTTGAAAAATGTGATTCTTGCTCAGGGTTATATTAAAAAAAGAATAACCTATATAATTTCACACTTGTCGCAAATAAGCCTCTGAAGAATAACTATTTGCATGAGCAAGTCCTTTAACTAAAAAATGCCCCATTGCTTTTGTAGTGTCATGTGTTTGTGTCACAACTGGAAATTTTATGTCATGTAATCTAAACATTCAAGCTAATGTGAATCAAAAACTTCAATCAAATACATTATACAAGTACTACAAGTAGTCATCAAACAATTGGAAAACCCTAGAAGTTCTTGTTAAGTCTATTTTGGACTAGAACTTCCTTATTGGATCCAAGTGGACCAATAAGCTTCCAATTGGACTATCATGGGCTTAGAACCCTAATTGGGCTCTAATTGGACTCACATCTATTTATTTCAATATTGTGAGCCATGATGGACCTAGAATGAAATAAATTAATGACTATGAACCATAATTAACCTAATTTGACCCTAACAAGTCATAAAAATCACATTTAAATTTAATTGGACCAAAAATCACTCAACTTAACCATGAGAATTGGGCTTAAGTATTTAAGACCCAAACACCCTCATTTCCTCCATTATTCTCAGCCCAAAAGCTCAAGCCCAAGAAGAGGGTTGACCTTAGTGTGCCACCTCCTTATTGTCTTGTGGATCTCCATGCAAATCCATTCCATGTATCCATGCACATCACTTCATGTCTACATCTCCCTCTCTCTTCTTGAACTCGGCCGAGAGCAACACCACCCACACACAAAACACTCACAAACTCTCTCTAAAATTCACTCAAGACTTCTTCCTCTTCTCCATCCAAAATCTCGAAAATTAGAAAGCATTCAAGGAAGTTCTTCCACAAAATCATCATCTAAGGTAAGGTTTTGCTTGGATCTATGACTTGTATTCCTTATTTATCAAAAATCTCTTCCTAATCCATGCAAAAATCATGATCTTGCACTCTAGAAACCCCATAAACTCGAAAATTTCATCAAGGAGTGCAAAGGCCAAAAATCACTTCATTTCTTCCAATCTTTCTTCAAAAACCGAATCAACACCCAAGGTGAGCTTCATACCCCCTATTTTCTGTTTTTATGAGTTTTGTGGGGGGGGGGGGGGGGGGGAATACAAGTGAAAGTGTAGATCTATATGTGTTTATATGCCTTGTATGATTTCCATGCTTATATGTATGCTTTTATGTGTTTTAATGTTGGATCTAGCCATAAAACTCCTCAAAACCGAGATATAACTTATGTTATATGATTTTAGCATGAAATGTATTTCTACATACAAAGTGTTTCAAGAAAGATAGCTAAATGGTTTAGTAACAATTCTCTTTAAGCTAAAAACACAAATTTTGGGCCAAAAATGTGAAAAATACAAAATTAAGGGCCCAAATTGACATTTCACAGATTCTGATGGATGAAGTGTGCCAAAACAGTTTCCATAAAACTATTTCTGGAATTATACTCAATTAGAGGATTAAAAACATAAATTTCAAGCTTAATGGGCTAAAAATGAAAATTCCGGCCCAATGAGGCCCATTATGCGAATTTTTCTGTTTTGGAGGGCCAAAACTGTGATTTTCTGTAAAACAGTGGACCATAAGTGATCCAAGTCCTTTTCAAAGGTTTAAAATAATTTTTAAATTTAAAAAGGACCAAAGTTGCAAAAATTTTACAATTTGGGCCAAAATTGTCAAAATTGCGAAAAGAAGGGTATTAATCGAAAAAACTGAAATTTCAGGGACTTAAGCTGTTTTCTATGAAAAATATGCTGGAAAATAATTATTTCAATAATTTTTGGTGTTAAAATGTCAAGAAAATTGATTTAAGGACCAAACCGGAAAGTATTTTAAATAAAGGGTTGAAAAAGTAAATTTTACAAACAAGGAGGGGCTGAAAACAGAAAATTTCCAAGACTAATTCAATACATGCAATATGATCAAATAATGGTACTACTACTATCGACAAAATACAATACACTACAACACCAAAAGTCGTTGTTAAACGAATTGGTTCGGTCTCGAACCAATAAAAATCCGAAACCACTAACACAACGATACTATGATACTACAATACTATGATTCATACAAATAACGATTCGGAATTCGTTATACATGTGCACAGACGTCTACGCACTATCTTTGGGCCCCACAAGTGTAAAATCTTGTTCGTTGAGCCTAGCTAGCCCGACAACCTGATCTTAAGGCCCAAAGACTTCATCTTACGAAGTGTTGGGTTTTACCAACCCGACACGACGTAACCGGACTTTCAATGGCTGTAGACTACTGGTCCCCAAGGGTCCTTTAGTGTCGCTAGTAGAGTCTGCCTTTTTGCGAGGCGGGTCTGGGACCCCTCGTACCTTTTTATCCCGAACCGACTAATGGAGTCGTCGAGGCCTTCGTGTCCTCCTTCTCTTCGGATGTGGGACTACAGGACAGTTGGATAACGTGATTAGTACGGACGACGCCTTCGGGATCGTTAGTATTGCTATAGACTAGTCGTTTGTGTAACGCGTGTTTGTAGCGGATAATCATGCTCAAAAATAATCCAATGTCGTCTGGAATGATAACTTCATGCGTTGCAATGGTTTCAAGTAATTTCATGGAATTCAAAGAATTAGGAAAACATCGGGTTTTCCTAGGGTTTTCAATACATACAATTTCAGAATATATACGATTTCAACAAACAATATTTTACAAGTATAGAAAACAAACAAGCATACTTATGGATCTTCACACCTTTTTGACTATACTATTTTCAGAAAATATCGGATTTTCTGGCGGTTTTCAAACGACACGAAACATCGTTTTTTTTTTAAATACAACTTATGAACTCACCAACATTTCATATGTTGACGTTTTTCAAAATACTTGTATTCTCAGGGAACCAGTGAATCGAAGGAAATCGTATTTCAGTGATGGCTTGCAGTTTATTTATGTACGAATCGAACAGTTTATTTTGGAAATGTAATGTTTAAACAATGTACTTCATGTAAATTTACTGGTTGTACAATATTAATGCATGGTGACGAATGTTGTTATGTTTCATACATATTCAATGTTATGGTATTCAATTGAGTCACGACAGCCCCCGGACGTTTCTGCCGTCTGGTTCGGGGGTGTGACAGTTTAATACATATGATACCACATGACATCGGTTTTTGTTTTGTCATTTGTATTCGGCTACCAAGTTTCTATTTGATACTTGTGTCACTAGCAGTCTACTATGACAAAAACCTCAACATCCGGTAATCGTTAAAGTTTAGAAACATACCTACTTCTCATGTGTTCCGATTTAAGAAATTTACATCATGCAATTCTTTTTCAGGGACTTATCTGTTGGAATAGTGTCTAAGGCTGCAACTATATTAGGCAAGTATTTGACCCGGTTGTGCATTGTCCTTTTGGGTTGCCTTCACCATAGCAACTTGATAGGATGATTTATTAAGAGAGAGTAAATATTATTAATATATTATGAGAATCATATAAAGAATAATATATTGTTATTTGATTAATATAAGTCATAGAATTAATTGGAATTAATTTGGTGATTTAAAGAGATTAATTAAATAAGAGGGTATAAACTATCAATTGTTTGATAGTTAAGCTTTAGACTGTAAATCCATATAGATATACAAGGGACGGATTCTAGAAGCTAGGATAGCTTCAAAATCGTCCAAGGGGTTATCTATGGAATGGATTTGGATAGCCTTAAGAGAAGATTATCCAATTAGGGTTTAGGTTGTAACCCTTAAGGAGTCTACAAGTATAAATAGACTCCATAGCTAAGGGAAATCGACACTTCACCTAAAGTAAGAGAACCCTGGCCGATTTCCTCCCTCTCCTCTCTCCTAAATCATCTTCCTTGCTATTGGTGTTTGTAAGCCATTAGAGGAGTGACATTTGTGACTCTAGAAGCTCCAAGACAACAAGATCAACAAGGAATTCAAAGGTATGGTTCTAGATCTGTTTCAATGTTGTTATTTAACCTAATTAGTCATTAGAAGTCTTGGATTCAAAGCATGTTTAATTAGAAAGCCTAGATCCAAGCATTAGGGTTTTGCATGCGCACATAGGAAAGTTCTTATGGCTAAAACCCATCAATGGTATCAGAGCCTAGCTTGGTTTTCATTAAATTGTTGCTTGATTAACTGAAACTAAACTACAAAATTCGAATTTTGTGTTTTTGAGTCATGCACTCGGCGAGTTCCAAAGTGGACTCGGCGAGTTGGCCTGACTCGGCGAGTCCCTTTGTGCACTCGGCAAGTCCAAGCGTCAGGAATGGCCAGATTCGGGATTTTTTCATAATTACCTTATGGAAACTTACCTTAATCATATTAGATCAACCCAAATCCGATTTTTTGATATATATGACTATTATCTTGATCTAATTAAAGGTATTTATCAACTAATAAAATATTTAATTTCCTTATGTGATAATTAATTAATTATTTTAATTATTTTGGTAATTATCTTAAAAAGAAATCTTGAATAAAATCAAATATAGATAATTAGGATATTAATTGTTAATTGGAATTATTTGTTATTTGATCCTCCATGTTTTAAATGTTTAAAACTTGCCCTCAAGTTTTGAAATTTATATTTTGTGATTAAAAGTTTTAATTTAGACAACTTAAATTTCAAACCGTAGATTTTAAAAGGTTTAAAATACAACCCTATACTAATATGATATTACTAGAATAATATATATATATATATATATATATATATATATATATATATATATATATATATATATATATATATATATATGTATAACTAAATGCTAGTCTTACCGTTAGTAGGCCTCATTCACGAAGCCAATCTATAAGGTGGGTATAAGGTTGTGGCCTATAAAATGGCGCTTAATGGGTGTACACTCACACCCACCGCTTGCTTGATTGGTGGAGGGTCGTTAGCCGAACGGGTATGATAGGGCAACCTCATCATCTCATTAAAAGTATAATAAGTAATACAAAGTAACTACACATTTTTTTAAAATTTCCCAATCTTGGTTACTTTAGGAAAAGTGAATTGATGCAATCCCATGAAATTACACTTTGCACCCTTGCTAAGAAGTTAGTGGAGCGTTTGTGGTTTACTGGCACACTAATTGGTTCTAATCAAAGGTGGCAAAGGGTGATTCATTGTTTATCATAGTTCGATGGAGCATGTGTGGTTTACCGGCACATCGAATAGGTGATCGTTACAATGAAGGCACCATGTGAATTTGCATGGTAATTCACACCCGCTTTGTGATCCTCGGTATCCCAGTCACAAACAAGAGGGGCATATCGAGATTTAAACATGCCATTGAATAGTTTCAATGAATCTCATCTGAACCTAGGAATTCTCAATACACTTAGGACTAATAGTTTAAGTTTTGTGATGGAGAATTAGTGAATCGTCATTTACTTACCTTCAATTTATTTGCATGTTAGATTACGGCATCTCTTTTCTAGTATGTAAATGTTATTGTTGGATCCTAGCCCTAATTTTTCTTATTGGGTGATAATTAGGGATTCTTATTCTAATCTATCTTTGTCCTTTTTCTTTTGTAGATGTCGAACGCAAACAACGCTGCTGCTAGTTCTTTCACGTTGATGAGCCTTTGCCAAAAGGTCACCTTCGATGGAACGAACTTTAGCGAATGGATAAGATACATTCGCACCATTGCTCGCTATGAGGATAAGGAGTATGTCCTCGATGAGAAGCTCGAGAAGATCAACCCTGAAATCGCTACTCCGGCTGAAATCACCGCTTTTGAGACTCGTGAGCGAGATGCAACGAAGGTACATTGCATCATGATTGCCACCATGAACTCCGAATTCCAAAAGTCCTACGACGACATGTACCCGTACGAGATGCACCAAGACTTATTGGAGAGATACCACCAGAACGCGAGACAAGAGCGTTATGAGATTTTCACCAACATGATTTCCGCTAAGATGGGTCATGGAGAATCTCTTACCGTGCACCTGCAAAAGATGCAAAGGTATGTCGACCGCCTCCGCAAGTTAAATGTTGACTTTGGGGAAGACTTGGCGATCGACATGGTGCTTCACTCATTGCCTCCGATGTACAACCAATTTAGGATGGCCTACCACATCAACAAAGAAGAGGTCACCCTAAGAAAATTCCAAGGACTATTGAGGGTCGCTGAGAGCAACATCAAAGACAAGTATGTTGCACCAACTCCCAATCCGCCTGCTGCTCCTGTCTTGGCTATTGGTCAAGGAAAAGGAAAGAGGAGGAAGGCTTCATCGAAGAACTATCGCAAGGTTAAAGCCCGAGATGGTGCCTCTTCTAGTAAGACCAAAGTTGATCCCGCTAAGCCCTGTCCTAACCTGAAGGAGGCAGAGTGCCACCACTGCCACAAGATAGGACATTAGAAGAGAAGTTGTTCAGAGTACCTGCAAGCAATCAAAGAAGGAAAGATCAAGCCATCTTTCGCAGGTATATACACAATTAAATCTAACGATTCTAATCATGCTATTTCTTGGGTTCTTGATACCGGTTGTGGTTACCACATTTGTTCTAATGTGCAGGGACTAAGAAGAAGTAGGGATGTGGAGCAAGGAATGATCAATCTAATCATCGGGAACAGAAGATCGTCGTCTGTGACCAAGATTGGAGTGTATTCTTTAGTGCTTAGGAATAATTTATGTTTAGATTTGAACAATTGTTGCTATTCTCCAGAAATGGCTAGAAACATCATTTCATTTCATGGTTTATATAGACAAGGTTTTATATTTTCTTTTAATAATGAGAATGGTTCTATTTTGGCTTATCTAAATGGTGTCTTTTACTTTGAAGCTATACCATGTAATGGAATATATGAAACTGTTATGATTGTTGATAACTTAGGAAATAATGTTTTGAATATAGATTCTTCCACTAGTATGGATAAAGCATCCTTGTGGCATTGTCGTCTTGGACATGTCAACAAGAAACGCATAGCCCAACTCCAAAAGGATGGAGTGTTTGAATCATTCGACCTTAGGGAAAATGACACATGCGAGTCTTGTTTACTTGGAAAGATGACTAAGTCACCCTTCATGAAGTGGAGAATCAATTGGGCAGGAAAATCAAGATGCTTCGATCCGATCGAGGAGCAGAGTACCTAAGTCTTGAATTCCACGATTATCTCAAGGAGTGTGGAATAGTTTCGCAATTGACGCCTCCTAGGACACCGCAGTTGAATGGTGTGGCAGAAAGGCGTAATCGAACCTTATTGGATATGGTTCGCTCTACGATGAGTCGTGCTTCACTACCTATCTCTTTTTGGGGGTATGCCTTAGAGACTGCCTCCCATATCCTTAACCGAGTCCCTACTAAGAAGGTTTCCAAAACACCTCACGAGATGTGGACAGGGAAAGTTCCCTCATTGGAACACATCAAGGTTTGGGGTTGCGAGGCTTTCGTAAGACGAGATACTCACGACAATCTCGAACCTCGAAGTGAGCGATGTATTTTCATCGGCTACCTGCAGACATCCTTTGGATATCTCTTCTATAGACCGAAGGACAATGTTGTCTTTGTTGCGAGGAGAGGAGTTTTCCGAGAGCGAGAACTCATAAGCCAAGGAGACAGTGGGAGGCAAATCGAACTTGAAGAGATTCAAGAGTCGATGGATGAAGGAACCTCTACCGCTGGCACTCAACCCGAGGAGGAAACTCCGGTTGAACCAATTGACGAGTCCTTACCTCTTAGACGTTCCGATAGAGTTACAGTTCATCCCCAGTTTTATGGTTTTCATATTACTACCGAAGGGGACACGTATATTAGTGATGGTACACTAGTAAATCTTGATGAACCTAATAGCTATAAGGAAGCCATGGCAGGCCCGGAGTTTGCGAAGTGGAAAGAGGCAATGGATAGCGAGATCCAATCCATGTATGATAACCAAGTTTGGAATTTGGTTGATTATGTGCCCGGACGTAAGACCGTTGGGTGCAAATGGATCTTCAAGAAGAAGACCGACGTGGATGGAAACATACACACATATAAAGCGCGATTGGTTGCGAAGGGCTTTACTCAAACTCCCGGAGTTGACTATGATGAGACCTTCTCACCAGTTGCGAAGATTAAATATATTAGAGTGATGCTAGCGATTGCCGCATTTCATGATTATGATATTTGGCAAACGGATGTCAAGACCGCTTTCCTTAACGGAAAGTTGGCTGAGGATGTTTACATGGCTCAGCCAGAGGGGTTTGTGGATCCAAAGCATCCGAATAGAGTGTGTAAGCTTGAGAAGTCCATTTATGGACTTAAGCAAGCGTCTCGTAGATGGAATCTTTGCTTCGATGAGAAAGTCAAAGAGTTTGGATTTGTACGAAGCGAAGACGAATCATGTGTGTATGTCAAAGCCAGTGGGAGTATAGTAAGCTTCCTCGTTCTATATGTCGATGACATATTACTCATAGGAAACGACATCCTGACCCTGTAGGAGGTTAAGTCCTGGCTCGGGAAGTGCTTCGCTATGAAGGACCTCGGAGAGGCTTCTTACATTTTGGGATAAGGATATTAAGAGAAAGAAGTAAGAGACTAATTCGACTTAGTCAAAATACTTACTTAGAGAAGGTACTAAAACGTTTTAGTATGGAAAACTCGAAGAAGGGAGAATTACCAATACAAAGTAATGCCAAGTTCAGTAAGACTCAAAGTCCGAGTACCGAAGCTGAGATAGTAGAAATGAGCCGAGTACCATACGCTTCTGCAGTTGGCTCAATCATGTACGCTATGACTTGTACTCGCCCTGATGTAGCCTTCGCTTTAAGCGTGGTTAGCAGATATCAAGGGATTCCTGGCAGAGCACATTGGATTGCGATGAAGAATATCCTTAAGTACCTTCGGAGGACGAAGGAATGGTTCTTAGTCCTCGGAGGGAGTGATGACTTGAAGGTGCAAGGGTATAGTGACGCCAGTTTTCAGACCGACAGGGACAACTACCGTTCGCAGTCGGGCTGGGTCTTTACCCTAAATGGAGGAGCAGTAACATGGAAGAGTTCCAAGCAGGAGACCGTAGCTGATTCAACGTGCGAATCAGAGTACATTGCAGCGAGCGAAGCGACGAAGGAGGCAATATGGCTAAAGAAATTCATCGGTGATCTTGGAGTTGTACCTGCCATAAAGGAGCCCATGGAGATTTTCTGTGATAACGAAGGAGCGGTTGCCTTGACCAAGGAACCGAGGGATCATGGTAGATCAAGACATATCGACAGAAAATATCACTTCATTAGACATCGTGTAGAAGAAGGACAACTCGTAGTGAAGAGGATATCATCAGAAGATAACCCAGCAGATCCGCTTACGAAGGGACTGAGTAGGCTTAAGCACTTGCAGCATGCTAGGAGTATTGGGCTGAAGGATGATATTAGCATAGATTAGATAGTATTAGAAACATGTAATAGGTAAATATAATTAACATTTGATGATTAAATAAAGGAGTTTTATTTATGACTAATGTTACTATCTTATGTTAATTGTTTAACTATTGTTTCTCTTTGCATGTTTTGACTTCCAGAATAATTGAGTTTATTAGGAATAATCGAATTGTTCAAATTGTCCACAATCGTTCATATGTTGGAAGTAGATATGAATGAAGATTGTCATGAATTGGTGTGTAGATTGTCTAAATGGTGTTAGACATAGCAAAGGGTTGCTGCAACGTTCATGAGTGCTTGTGAACTAGTTTTGAGCATTGGAACAAACCAGCGCTTGCTGGAATCACCTTATGGAATATGATATAAAAGGGTGATCGCAAGACGATAATATCATATGTTCTTAAAACCTAGATATATGGTATGTTATTTGTTAATTGATTGTACATTGATAATGCGAAAACGCATCAGTAACTCGATGTTATAAAACACATTGTTGTGTATAGTTGGTTAATGAATAAGTAAATGCATATAAGTCGAAGTTTATCTGTAACTTTTATCTAAGAAGGTAAAAGCGATATCTCGGCCGCTCGATGATTTGATTTGACTTATGTGCTGGGCCCAGTCAGAACTGAATTGATGTGTTCGATTAAGTTCTATGTCAAATAAATCAGAGATCGAGAAACCTAAATGCTTGACTAACCATTCCATAGGATTGTCAGCATGATATCTAACAGAGGACTGTACGATCCCTTATCTAAAGGACAAGATTGATTAGATCAGAGTTTGACAGCGTCCTTGAGAGCTACGATTGCAAACCAAATTGTACTTGTGCATATAGTTACTAGACTTATCCAATTGGGAGACTGTTGGAATAGTGTCTAAGGCTGCAACTATATTAGGCATGTATTTGACCCGGTTGTGCATGGTCCTTTTGGGTTGCCTTCACCATAGCAACTTGATAGGATGATTTATTAAGAGAGAGTAAATATTATTAATATATTATCAGAATAATATAAAGAATAATATATTGTTATTTGATTAATATAAGTCATAGAATTAATTGGAATTAATTTGGTGACTTAAAGAGATTAATTAAATAAGAGGGTATAAACTGTCAATTGTTTGATAGTTAAGCTTTAGACTGTAAATCCATATAGATATACAAGGGACGGATTCTAGAAGCTGGGATAGCTTCAAAATCGTCCAAGGGGTTATCTATGGAATGGATTTGGATAGCCTTAAGAGAAGATTATCCAATTAGGGTTTAGGTTGTAACCCTTAAGGAGTCTACAAGTATAAATAGACTCCATAGCTAAGGGAAATCGACACTTCACCTAAAGTAAGAGAACCCTGGCCGATTTCCTCCCCTCTCCTCTCTCCTAAATCATCTTCCTTGCTATTGGTGTTTGTAAGCCATTAGAGGAGTGACATTTGTGACTCTAGAAGCTCCAAGACAACAAGATCAACAAGGAATTCAAAGGTATGGTTCTAGATCTGTTTCAATGTTGTTATTTAACCTAATTAGTCATTAGAAGTATTGGATTCAAAGCATGTTTAATTAGAAAGCCTAGATCCAAGCATTAGGGTTTTCATGCGCACATAGGAAAGTTCTTATGGCTAAAACCCATCATTATCTGCCAAAACCCTTGTTGTAACAGATGAATTATATAGTTGGGACTCAGACTCACTTCTACAACTAAATCCACATGTTTGAAGCTATCATAACTGAGTACACCCTTCAACAGAGATACAGTTCTTTCAAGCTTCTCCTTGGTCATTTTCCCTGCCATAAGATGGTTGTGCAAATTGGCTAAAGATGAAGAAAACCAAGTAAGAGTTGTGAGTTGTGACCATACTTTTTAAGCTCATATCATGACTCATCTTTGATTTCTCCAAGTGCAGCCTCCAGAGAATTCTCATCGTCCTCCTTAAATATTATAGGAAAGTTAGCAAGCATAAAAGTTGTTGCTATTGCTATTGACCCCGGACCAATAGCACCAACACTATTTACTTTCCTTGGCTGCAACCCCATATCAGTTATACCTGAAATCTATAACTTCTTTTAAGAAGTCATGATATCATCAACATTAAATGTTAGTATAAGAAAGGTGTCCAAACCAAACTCCAAACTTTGGAACTGTTATATCAAGCAAAGAAGATGTGGACCAAACTTTTACAAGTTTCAGATTGCCGAAGTTCATTCAAGGCCTCTACTTCCTGCCACCAGAATCATATATTTCAAAATTACCAACAAAAAAATATGAATAATAAATATTAGTTTCAACTTACAACTTACATAATATTTGTTGCTTTTATATTTGAAATAAAAGGAAAAGAAAATATAAACAAGACATAAGTACTCACCATACTAGTATGTTGACAGAATTGTGATGCACTCAGTTGTCTAAACCAGAAGAAAAATATAAAAATTATAATATGTATGAATTATGAAGAATGAAGGATTATATATTTTATGGTTTAGATTTGGTGTTATAAAAAGGGGGGGAGGGGGGAATATACCATTACAAATATACCTTCACTTCGAGTGGGTAATTCCTCAAGCTTCTTTAGTGTCTCATCACCTTTAGTAACTTTACCAAATATCGCACACTAAGCAAGATATTTTCCCAAATTTGTCATTTGCATCAATTCAAAGAAAGTCAACAACAGTCAAACCTCATGATCAAGGTGTGGAGCATCTCCAAGAAGCATTGCAAACGATGATTGAGCACTATTCGGATCTGAATATCTAAAAAATAATTCAAGTAGCTACATCATTCCTTTAAAGGTGCAAATAATAAAAAGTAAATGGCATAATTGTAATTAACTTATAAAAATATAGGCATAATAATGTTAGTTACTTCATATGCACAATACCTGGTGGTGGTTCAGTTGTGTTGTCAGATGAAGATTAAATGTGAGTAAAAATTAAGAATAAAAAAAAATTTAGGATTATGTACCGACGATATGGTGAAGGGTGAACCCGGTTTTTTTGTGCTGCGACACAGGGGCTGATTAGTAATCCTGGTGTCCTCCAACTTCTATAAACAACATATAGATATGAAAGATTAATGCAAAGGTAAAAATTTACGAAAAAATTGCATTTAATGATTGTGTCATTTTGCATAGTTCAATAAAAATAAAAATAAGAAGTTGTCATATATACTTTTATAATTTTATAATCATAAAACATTGATATATAGTAATTATTTGAAGTGTGAATCAAAGACAAAAAGGGTCAAATGACAAAAAAAAAAGATGATAAAATACAATTTCTTGTTGACGAAATAAAGCAAAGGTTTTATCATTTATGAATATTCTGTATAAATATAAATACACACCTTTTAATACACAAAAAATAATGCTATATTATACCAAAAAAATGCATGAATCCACTTGTCAATCAAACTCAGAGTAGCAAAATAAATAAATATGAAATTAATTAAAGAAAAACAAACTTGGGAATCACGAACAGGTTTAACATCGGGAAGTTTGGTGGGCATGGCTCCCTTCCGATTAGGCACCTGTATGCTACAATCAATATCTTCAAACACACATATTTTATAAATAAAAAAGTATAAAGTTTTATGAAATTAAAGTAAATAAAAAAAACATAGCTTTCTACATACATTGTAAAAAGTATTGAAAAGGTTGCATAACAACTCAAACAACTCAAACAATTAGACAGTTGACACAATCCATAAAATAGTCACCAACAACTTGATCAAAGTGTTCAAGTATAGCTACAAGTTTTTGTTTTTCTTTTCTGTTAGACATGAGAACCTTTTTAAAAAATAAAGATGTTATCATATTAATAAGTTGCACTCCAACAAAGCTCCAAATGCAAAATCAATAACTAGGCCTAAACAACCTTCAAAACAGCTCTAGGGGCAAAAATATCATAAAATGGCAAGACACAGCAGGATGCAATGTATGAACTGGGAAATAAACACAAAATCTTTGAAGCTAGCACCTGGAGACGATATCCATAAATAGAAATATCCATGAAGCTTATCCAAGTAAAGATGTAACAGAGGCAAACACATATGCAATATCAGAACTCCATCTTATTGTTTGATTAGAAGTAGAAGCATCAGTATCACGCCTCACATGGTTAAAATTTGGAATGAGAAGAACAGAAAAGATTTGGTTTCCACTAAAACGTATTTCAACATCTAGATGCAGCATTAGTTTCAAAAGTTGAAGAAGAAGATCATCAGGGAACACCTAGCATAAGAGAGATTTTAGAAAACTAAACTTTAATTTTGAAAAAAAAGTTTGATGATTAGGCTCACCTGTTGTGAATTTGAGGAAACAGATACTACAACAATCATGTTTGCAAGAATGATCATTGATCCAGTAGTTGCCCTAGCAGCAATACTACTAGGTGGTAGTTTCTCAAGTGTTGTTGACATTACATCAAACAGTGCGCATGCATCAAGAATCTAGAAATAGCATAATACAAGTTTAAGTCAGATTTCTACAGAGAAAGTGCAAACCACAAGTCACTACAAAAATATATTATAATGAAAATTCTTTTAATATAATCATTAAAAAAACTGAACATCGTACCAGGCATACCTTGGAAAAACCATCAAAGAAACAAAATCATTTTACATAATTCAAAATCCCTAATTTAAAGAATCTTAAAGATCCTTAATTAAACAGAAAACATACCAAGGATTCCTGCATAATAGGAAAAAGGGACATCTGTATGTTGAATCTTTAATAGGGTATCAGGACCAGTGATAATGATGTATTCTTTCCATCTGGTGTATCCCCAAACTAGTTCACCTTTCTTGAAGTTTGAATGCCCAGATTCTACAACTTTAGCTACTCCATATCCTGGTATTTGTTGCAAGTGACAAAAGCTAAATGATAATTTTGATGGGTTTTGTTCATAAGACATCCTATGTGCTCATACAAACCCTAATGCTTGGATCTAGGTTTCTCTATTGTACATACTTTGAATCCAAGACTATAAACCCTAAGTCTAGCATATGGAAATCAATATTAACATATAATTAGTTTTAAGAACATACCTTGATTTTTATATAGCAATAACAATCCAATTCCTCCTTGAATTGACCTTGGAAGGCTTCGAGTCACAAGTGTCACTCCTCTAATGGCTTACAAACACCATAAGCAAGTGGAGAAGGTATAAAGAGAGAGGAGAGAGGTTAGAATTCGTATCTAGGACTTCTTGGGAAGGGATACACGAATTCATGACCTTGGGGTTGTTTATATAGGTGTAGAGATAGGGTTTCAGTCATTATCCTTATCTAGTTGATTATCCATTAAGCAACCAATAAGATAATCCTTGAATCCTTATCATACTCGAATTCTAAGGCTTTCCAACCTTAAATTCGTCCACCATACTTATAAGATAATCCTTACCTTATTTTGTAACTATCACATAATTACAAATCAGCCCCTCTAGTTTAATTAATTACATTTGATCACAAAACTAATTTTTAATTAATTATCGACCAATATTAATTAAACAAATATGATTTCTCCTTTAATATATTATTCTTATAACATATTAATAAATCATATTATCCTCTCTCTCTATATATTTCTCCAATCAAGTTGCTTTGGTGAAGGCAACCCAAAAGGACCATACACCATCGGGTCAAGTACATACGAAAATAGTTATCGACTTAGACACTAATCCAACAAAATTGAGCATCAAAAAAATTTTCCAGAAGAAAGAAGAGAATTTATATGCTAGATTTGAAATGAAAGATATTGGACAACGTAAACCCTTCTTTTAAAATGCTTCATTGTAAGCCAATACACTAAGGAAGGTAAAGATTTGTAAGAAGATTGAGTTCTCTAATTCAATTGAAAAGATTGAGAGCTCCAATTCAAATTTTAAACTTGAAATATACAAATGATTGGGAAGAGACTAGATAACATGAAAAAGAGAGAAAGGACTATGAGAAACAAATATACATACCTTCTGCCTCCTGAGGCTTTCATTTTCCTCTTCCAAACGTGAGATTTTCTTCATCGACTGTCTTCTTGGTTAAATCCTTACCTTATTTTGTAACTATCACATAATTACAAATCAGCCCCTCTAGTTTAATTAATTACATTTGATCACAAAATTAATTCTTAATTAATTATCGACCAATATTAATTAAACAAATATGATTTCTCCTTTAATATATTATTCTTATAACATATTAATAAATCATATTATCCTCTCTCTCTCTCTATATATATTTCTCCAATCAAGTTGCTTTGGTGAAGGCAACCCAAAAGGACCATGCACCATCGGGTCAAGTACATACCAAAATAGTTATGGACTTAGACACTAATCCAACAGTCTCCCACTTGGATAAGTCTAATAACTATTATGCGTATGACTTCAGATCCCGATCTGCAATCGTAGCTTTCCAAAGCCGCTGTCAACTCTGATCATATCAAATACGCGTGTCCTTAGATAAGGGATCATATATTCCTCCATTCTAGATATCATATGAGATATGATTTCTAATCATTCTCTTTGTACTACTTCTCGATTTCTGATTTATGACGACTGACTAATTGAACAAATCAAATTAGCCCTAGCCCGGCCGAGCATTTACGTTTGTCATCACTAAACCATCGAGGGGCCCAAAGATATCGCTTTTATCCTACTTTCGATAAAAGGAACAGATAAACTTTGATACAATGTTTGCTTGTACTCACGCACCGAATCACACAACAATATGTTTTATAACACCAAGTTACTGGTGCGTTTACATATTGTCAATGTGTAACCGATTTGCAAGTTACAACTCACACATCTCGGTTTCAAGAATATAAGATGTTATCGTCTCACCAATCACTCGTGATACAATCCATGGAGTGATCCAAGTGAGCGTGGGTCTAATCCAATGCTCAAATCACATTCATAAGCACTCATGAACGTTGCAGCAAACATTTGTTTATGTCTAATACTTTTCTAGACATTCCACACACCAATTCACGACAGTCTTCATTCATATCTACTTCCAACATATGAATGACTGTGGCCCGTTTGAATAATTCGATTATTCTTAATAAACTCAATTATTCTGGAAGTCAAAACATGCAAATGTGAAACACAAGAATAATACTAATCCCATATGGCCTCAAACCTTTGAGTATAAATAAAACACCTTTTATTTATCACCATATTGATTACTCATTATTTGTCATTTCGGGTAATCAACTTCTTACTTGAATTCCAACACTTGTCTCATGCTCCTAGCATGCACACAATGTTTACCTATGGTTCTTACTTTGTGAAATAGATCACATTGAACACATTTCCAATCCTTCTCATTTCACAACTCCAAATCCGTTTTTCATAAGTTAAAGAATATCAAATTCTTGCTACTTATAGAATATGCTAGATTCTAACATTCTATGCAACTATCCTTTCGTAATGTCACTGCACCAAAGTCACAAAGACTATTGCCAATGATATTACAAAGTCTTCTATCGGAGATTGTTACAAGACAATTCCATAGATGTGATGTCTCTCACTCAAAGTACTTTCTTTGAACATCCTTTTGCATAAAAGTTTCTAATCTAGTCATAGATTTCTCAATATTCAATTCCCAATATGGACACACTTCCATATGTTCCATATGACAACTCATTCTTAATAGAATCTTATCTATTCATAATGATGTCGATATGGTCCATCCAATATGGAAACATTTCCATATTTTCCAATACTATACTTCCAACTACTCACAAGCGACCAATCCTCGTCGAACTTGGATTGTCCTTTGATAGTTGTTTAATTATTTTAGTCAAAACCAATTCTAGTCCCTTTTCCCTCTAAATGCGCTCGACATTTGGAAAATTTTAGAATGGTCAAACATTAAAGCATTTGCAATCGATCCTATACCCGAAGCGTATGGGACACGACGCATAATGTTTTATTTTCTATGTTCTCAAAATTCGAATTGTGAAGAGGGATGCCGTAATCATAATCGAAATTTTAAGAACACACTTTGTACCTTTGACTAAATTTTATTAACATTTCTCAACCTAAACCTTTAGATTTGAAATGAAGCATAATATTCTCTCCCTTAATTATAGCAAAACAACTCTTCAACTATTGCGACTTTGCAAAGTATGACTCTTGTTTTCTATAATTAATATTGCTAACCTTGCAATACTTTCCTTAATAATCATACAATCATAACTTTTATGCTCCCACTATCTTGATGATTATTATAAAACATAACACTTATGCTCCCACTAGCTTCGACATGTATTCATGAACATCTTAACTTTCAGAAAACAATGCTTATTGAATTTCTTAAGTTCATGTTTCTAATACTTAGTGCTTTGATAATCTTTTATCAAGGATTCTTTATACACCTTTGCCTTCGATAGTTCATATGTGTGTCTAAACAATTAAGACTAATTGTCAAACCTCACAATTCAAATTATGGAAAGGGATGCCGTAACCATAATTGAATTCGAGAATGCAATTTTACAATCACTATCTTCTTAAAATCTTTCTTAGTGAAAGCATTTCCTCACAATCATTTTCATGAAGGAGGAAATCTTATGACACTTAGATTTTAAATGGTGTAAATGTTCCTATCCATGTGAATTTGTCAAAACCAACATTTACGACAAATTCAAACTCATATGGATCGAACTTTCTTAATCTTGATTTCTTGCCTCATGGTAGCACAGCTGCCCACCACGTCTTCCAAGTAGTTAAGCATCTCACCCTTTCTTATCAATGTACCTTTCATTGATTAAGGTGCCTTGCCTTTTATGCATTCAAGATGAGAACTCATAGAACTCATAATTAACTCAATTGGAACAGCACATAATCAAAATAATGTCAATACGATAGGTTGTCAACCTCAACTCGTGTGATAGTGATGATTGGTAAGGTTTATTTGATTTGTTCTTGAAACTATTCAAGACCATTAAGACTCCCACTGACTCCTTGACATATATGATTCTTTTGTCAATAACCATTTCTTGACAAACAAATATTCAAGAGTTAGTGTAGCTTTTATCAAAACACTTCATAAATTGGTACTAGTTGGCCTTTGTCTTATTCAAGACATCACAACTTCCTACATTTGATGAATGTTATAAACCTTTAATACTTTTCACTCATTGTCACAATCTTAACTTTAAGACTTGTTATTGGAACGAAGTATGATTGACTTATTGATTTAACCATTTCTTCAATTCTTGATTCCTCTTCTTAGACATACAATTGTACTAAGACTCACTTAGAGGATCAATTGAGATATGGTTCTTAATCACTAAGACATATCATAAAGCATAAAAGCTACTCTCCCTTCTTCTTAGAATGGAGAAACTTTTATCTTTCTGCCTACTTGATTCTTCTTATTTGTTCTGCTATGGATCTAAACCCTTTAATCAATTCAGAATTACACTTAATCTTGTAAGTATAATCCTATTTACTAGACCTTTAGTAAATCATGACGAATATCTTTGTTACTCTTATGGTGGACTTGATCAACACATAACTTTGTGTGCTCGATCTCTTAGTCCTTCACTTGACACTTTGTCAACGAATCAGTCTAATTTCCAAATACGAAATTTCTCATTCATCGTGCATCCACGTTGCATGATTCCAAGTTTCTGTCCAATTGAAACTTTTGGCGATGAGAAACTCTCCCTATTTGGTAAATTCTTGACATTTCCATAAATAACATAACTAAGAATCATATCCATTCGTTGTAGAAATATTCGAACATCAATTTTCATAACGATTTCATTGTAAGGAAATAAACAAATAAATAAATAAGTCAAACAAAATTTATTTTATTTATAAAAGCAGCGGAAAAAATTTGTCCTTACAATGCAAAATCCATTGAAAACTATGTACAAAAGAAAATTTCTAACAACTCTATCATAACTTTCTAAGCTCAAAATCTAATCTTCAAGTCCATGCGATCGAGATCCATCTCTTGTGATTAGATTCATCTTGCTCTCTTATCAAGCTTCCTTTCTTTTCACCGACCCTACAAAGCACTCAAATGTAATCTTATTACATCATGTATTAAGAATCAATGAATAGGAACTTAATGGAGTTAGATAGTGGATTTTTTTACCTAAAGCGCAGTCATACCTTTGACTCTCCCATCTCTTAGATCTCTTAGGTAATTAGGGCAACTTCGTCTCCAATGCCCCTTCTCTTGGCAATAAAAGCAAATTGACTCTTTTGGAATAACACATGGAACTACTTCAGACATCGCCTTTCTCTTATGATCAAACTTTTCGATCATTGCATGTCTTTCATTGCCATTGTCTATATCCATAGAGGTCTTGAAGGCAGATTCACCAATCAACTTTGCTTTTCTATTGCGCCAAACCATTGCTGATTCGGCAGCAATAAGCATATAGGTGAGATCTTTAAGGGTCACGTTGTGGTTCGTCATATAGTACTCTCTTACGAACTCACTATATGAGTTGGGAAGTGACTGAAGAACCCAATCAACAGCCATCTCTTCACTAACAACGGATCCCATCATTCTTAGTCTATCAATGCGCGACTTCATCCCTAGGACGTGTGCACACACCGACTTTCCTTCTTTATGTTTACTTGCCAAAAGGGCTTGAGTGATATTGAACCTTTCAATTTTACAATCTTGTGGGTTAGGGAGAATAATTGGAGGAGGAGGAGGAAGTGAAGCATGATTTCTTGATCCTCGATCGAATCGTGGAATATCATCTTCATGTGGAACGCTTGTTCCACGGGATTTGGGAATACCATAGTTGTCGAACTTTGACATCTACAAAACGGGAGAAAACGAATTCAAGTTAGTTGATTGATTGAGTCCTTGGTAAATCACCCAAATGAAATTCCAAGGCTAGGACCCAACACAATATTCTACAACTCGGGAGAGGGATGCCGTAACCCAAATTGCAGAACATTTGAAGGTAAGTGAATGACGATTCACTAATTTCCACCATGAAAAACGAAAATTAAATTTAAGTTTTAAATCTATGAAAACTCCTAGATCCTTTGAGATTCATTGAACTTTCAATGGCATGTTTAAATCTCGATATGCCCCTCTTGTTTGTGACTGGGATGCCGAGGATCACAAAGCGGGTGTGAATAACCATGCAAACTACATGGTGCCCTCACATGTTACAGTCACCTATTCGATGTGCCGGTAAACCACACACGCTCCACCGAACTATGACAAACATTGAGTCACCCTTTGCTACCTTTGCTTAGACCCATTTAGTGTGCCGGTAAACCACACACGCTCCACTAACGTCTTCGCAAGGGCACAAAGTGTAATTTCATGGAATTGCATCAATTCACTTTTGCCTAAGTAACTAAGATTGAGAATTTTTGAAAAACATTTAGTTACTTTTATAATTTATTATACTTATAATGGAAGGTTTCGTCCTATCCTACCCGTTCGACTAACGACCCTCCACTAGTCAAGAGTGCGGTGGGTAAGAGTGGATACTCATTCAATCGCCATTTTATAGGCAATTTCCTTAAACACCCCTTATAGACCAGCTTCGTGAATGAGGCCTACTAACGGTAAGACTGATTTTTACTCATACATATATATAATGTTAGACCTTTAATGTTATATATAGTATAGGGTGTATTTTTATACTTTTAAAATACTAGGTGGTTCAATTCAACAATTATACTTTTAATTCACTTAAATTGTAAACCTAAATTTTTTATGGATTTATTAAACCTCTTTTAATTATACACCTTAATTAATCAATAAAATCATAAGGGTGTGATTTGAACTTTTTCAAAACTATACTAGAGTTTTAGAATTTAACATTCCTAATTAAACTTTTAATCAACTTTTAAATTCCAAAACTTGAGGGCAAGTTTTGAAACATTTCAACACATTAGGGTTTAGAATTTAAATATGCATCAAAATTAAACTATTTAATCAAAATTTAAATTCCAAAACTTGAGGGCAAGTTTTGAAACCTTTTTCAGAACATTAGGGTTTCAACTATTTAAATTTCAAAACAACAAAACTTTTGGGGTTCAAATTTAAACTATAAAACCTAAAGGGCCAAATATGAAACTTTTCACAACAACAAGGATCAAATAACAAATAATTCAAATTAACATTTAATCACATAATTATCCATATTTGATGATTTCTTGCAAAATAATTTATCAATTTACTTAAAATAATTAATCAATTATCTTATAAGGAAACAATTATCTTATTAATTGATAAATATCTTCAATTAGATTAAAAATATAGTCAAATATATCATATAATCGGATTAATATTAATCTAACATGATAAGGTAATTATCCCAATGCAAAAACAGCAAGAAATCCCGAGATAAGCACTGTCTGACGCACCGACTCGCCGAGTAGGGCTGACTCGCCGAGTCCAAGAGTGACTCGTCGAGTCAGGTTGAACAGTGAGGCCAAAACACGATTTTCAGTTACATCAAGCATCAATACAATAGAAACCAATCATGGCTCTGATACCACTGATGGGTTTTGTTCATAAGACATCCTATGTGCTCATACAAACCCTAATGCTTGGATCTAGGTTTCTCTATTGTACATACTTTGAATCCAAGACTATAAACCCTAATTCTAGCATATGGAAATCAATATTAACATATAATTAGGTTTAAGAACATACCTTGATTGTTATATAGCAATAACAATCCAATTCCTCCTTGAATTGACCTTGGAAGGCTTAGAGTCACAAGTGTCACTCCTCTAATGGCTTACAAACACCATAAGCAAGTGGAGAAGGTATAAAGAGAGAGGAGAGAGGTTAGAATTCGTATCTAGGACTTCTTGGGAAGGGATACACGAATTCATGACCTTGGGGTTGTTTATATAGGTGTAGAGATAGGGTTTCAGTCATTATCCTTATCTAGTTGATTATCCATTAAGCAACCAATAAGATAATCCTTGAATCTTTATCATACTCGAATTCTAAGGCTTTCCAACCTTAAATTCGTCCACCATACTTATAAGATAATCCTTACCTTATTTTGTAACTATCACATAATTACAAATCAGCCCCTCTAGTTTAATTAATTACATTTGATCACAAAACTAATTTTTAATTAATTATCGACCAATATTAATTAAACAAATATGATTTCTCCTTTAATATATTATTCTTATAACATATTAATAAATCATATTATCCTCTCTCTCTATATATTTCTCCAATCAAGTTGCTTTGGTGAAGGCAACCCAAAAGGACCATACACCATCGGGTCAAGTACATACGAAAATAGTTATCGACTTAGACACTAATCCAACAAAATTGAGCATCAAAAATTTTTTCCAGAAGAAAGAAGAGAATTTATATGCTAGATTTGAAATAAAAGATATTGGACAACGTAAACCCTTCTTTTAAAATGCTTCATTGCAAGCCAATACACTAAGGAAGGTAAAGATTTGTAAGAAGATTGAGTTCTCTAATTCAATTGAAAAGATTGAGAGCTCCAATTCAAATTTTAAACTTGAAATATACAAATGATTGGGAAGAGACTAGATAACATGAAAAAGAGAGAAAGGACTATGAGAAACAAATATACATACCTTCTGCCTCCTGAGGCTTTCATTTTCCTCTTCCAAACGTGAGATTTTCTTCATCGACTGTCTTCTTGGTTAAATCCTTACCTTATTTTGTAACTATCACATAATTACAAATCAGCCCCTCTAGTTTAATTAATTACATTTGATCACAAAATTAATTCTTAATTAATTATCGACCAATATTAATTAAACAAATATGATTTCTCCTTTAATATATTATTCTTATAACATATTAATAAATCATATTATCCTCTCTCTCTCTCTCTATATATATTTCTCCAATCAAGTTGCTTTGGTGAAGGCAACCCAAAAGGACCATGCACCATCGGGTCAAGTACATACCAAAATAGTTATGGACTTAGACACTAATCCAACAGTCTCCCACTTGGATAAGTCTAATAACTATTATGCGTATGACTTCAGATCCCGATCTGCAATCGTAGCTTTCCAAAGCCGCTGTCAACTCTGATCATATCAAATACGCGTGTCCTTAGATAAGGGATCATATATTCCTCCATTCTAGATATCATATGAGATATGATTTCTAATCATTCTCTTTGTACTACTTCTCGATTTCTGATTTATGACGACTGACTAATTGAACAAATCAAATTAGCCCTAGCCCGGCCGAGCATTTACGTTTGTCATCACTAAACCATCGAGGGGCCCAAAGATATCGCTTTTATCCTACTTTCGATAAAAGGAACAGATAAACTTTGATACAATGTTTGCTTGTACTCACGCACCGAATCACACAACAATATGTTTTATAACACCAAGTTACTGGTGCGTTTACATATTGTCAATGTGTAACCGATTTGCAAGTTACAACTCACACATCTCGGTTTCAAGAATATAAGATGTTATCGTCTCACCAATCACTCGTGATACAATCCATGGAGTGATCCAAGTGAGCGTGGGTCTAATCCAATGCTCAAATCACATTCATAAGCACTCATGAACGTTGCAGCAAACATTTGTTTATGTCTAATACTTTTCTAGACATTCCACACACCAATTCACGACAGTCTTCATTCATATCTACTTCCAACATATGAATGACTGTGGCCCGTTTGAATAATTCGATTATTCTTAATAAACTCAATTATTCTGGAAGTCAAAACATGCAAATGTGAAACACAAGAATAATACTAATCCCATATGGCCTCAAACCTTTGAGTATAAATAAAACACCTTTTATTTATCACCATATTGATTACTCATTATTTGTCATTTCGGGTAATCAACTTCTTACTTGAATTCCAACACTTGTCTCATGCTCCTAGCATGCACACAATGTTTACCTATGGTTCTTACTTTGTGAAATAGATCACATTGAACACATTTCCAATCCTTTGTTGTTTGAAACACAGTTATAAATCCATTTGTATGCTTAATTGAAATCCTTTGTTGTTTGAAACACAGTTATAAATCACATGTGATTGATTCTATAACTACATATTTTCTACTTGTATTCCCCCCCATAAAATCATTTAAAATCATTTAAAAGGATAGATTAAGGGTATGAACTCACTTGGTTGATTGAAGAGAGTGAGATGAAAATCGAGCAGAACTTCGGCTTGTGAAAGACGATTTTCTCGGGATTCTCGGGAAAGCTCGGGAATCTCGGAAACAAAAAACCTTCCTTCGGGACTTGAACGCGAAAACCGGGGCTTCTGGAGGGTCTCGGGAGCTTAACCGCAGAGTTACGACACGAGAAAGGGAAGAATGGAGCACCTAAACCCGGCACCCCATGAGTTCTATTTATAAGGTAGATTTTTAGGTGCCACGTCGTGGAAAAGGGTATGTCACGTAGTGATGAGTCATCTAATCCTCTTCCATTGATTGGAGGCCCTCATTCACTTGTCGGGTCGCGGCCAATTGTGCCACGTTGTGGCAGACCTGACAGCCTCGGATTTTGAGCCTTAAACTTGTAAAATCCGTAACTTTCGCATACAAGCTCGATTTTCGACGTTCTTTATATGCACGCGTAGGTGAAAATATGCTCTCCAACTCTCGTTTAGACTTAATCGGCTAATTTTGACTTTACTTTTACTTAATTATTTTTAATGGGCCGGGACTGGAAAAGTCCGTTAAAAATCCATAACTCCTTCATCCGATGTCCGTTTTCGTCAGACTTTTCACTGTTGCACTACTATTGTTGATGCCTTTGATTCTCATTTAGGTTGTTTTGGACAAAAACCTCTCCATATCTAATTCGAGTTTTTAGCTGTCTACTGTTATATCCAGAACTTGGAAAATCATAACTTCTTCATACGAAGTCAAATTTGGATGTTCTTTTTACCTACGTTCATGGTTTAATGATATCTACAACTTTCATTTAGATACTTAAAGCTAAAAATGATTGTTTCGAAACTTCGCGTTTTTATGTCTATTCGTATTGTCGAATTTGTCGAGAATCTTCGGTTGGTCATAACTTCTTCGTTATAACTCGGATTTTAGGATTGTTTATATGTATGAAAACCTTGATACGATTCCTACTACTTTATTTAACACAAATAAGATTTTAGGAAAGTTAAATTTTGACCTAAATTTGACTAGTGTTACATTATATTGTCCCGAAATATCGGGTTGTGACAAAAGAACACACTTGTATGAAATTATACTATTAATGCAATGGATGATGTTGTTGCTTGTTTACTACTTTGCATTGTTATGATACTGTACATGACGTCCTCCACCCCCGAATGTTTCCGTCGTTCCGGTTTTGGGGTGTGACATAAATGCAAGGCACGAACGCTTGTAGATCATGGAGTCCGCCAGGGCTTTATGGAGTCCATCCCCGAACAAGCAAAATTGGGTGATGATAAAAGAAAACAATGGAACAAGAGGAAGAGTCAGTCAACACAAGATCCTGTCAATAGACAAAAAATGCTGGCAGTCCACACCGCCACTACCCCTACAACCCCAACATAAATAAGACAATATGTCAGAAGTCTACCCAAATGCAACAAGTGTAACTTCCACCACATCGGGGAATGTCGGGAAATGTAGTGCAGAAACTAAAACAGGAAATGACACACCGCCCGTTTTTGCAAGGCGCCAACCTACCAAGCCACCCCAATCACAAGTGCACGGGTGAGCTGAACTTGCTATGGATGCGGGGACACGAGGCATTTCGTAAAGGACTTCCCGAAAGCCAATAATAGAAACACTGGGAGTACTGGAAGGGTTCTAACACTAGGGCACAAGGAAGCCATAAGGGACCCCATGGTGGTTACCGGTATGTTCCTTCTCAATAACACATATGAGTGCATACTCTTCAATAGCGGTGTGGAGCGGAATTTGTGTGAGTCATACGTTTAAACATTTACTCAACCAAAAACCTCAAACACTTAACAAAATATTCATAGTAGAAATGGCGAATCGTAAAGCTGAAAGTACTAAAGGCGTGTACATAGGGTGCACTCTAACTCTAAACAACCATTCCTTTCAAGTCGATATAATGCCTGTTACATTAAGGAGATTTGATGCTATCATTGGCATGGATGGGTTGAGTCCCCATCATGTTGATATCTTATGTTACGAAAAAGTTGCCCAACTCAATCTCTTGAATAACGAAACTCTTCTCATCTATAGTGACAAACTTATTGCGAACCTCCAAAACATTTCTTGCATCAAGGCTCATAATTATCTACGCAAGAAGTACCATGCATTTCTAGCGCACATTGTTGATAACACAAAAGAAGTGAAAGATACCAAAGATATCCCCGAAGTCTGTAACTTTCCTAATGTATTCCCAGAAGACCTTCCGGGAGTACCACCTGTACGACAAGTCGAGTTCAAAATCGACTTAATTCCTGTAGCCACCCCCATAGTCAAGTCGTCGTATAGATTGGCTCCGGCTGAAATGCAGGAATTGTCCATTCAACTAAACGAGCTGTTGAGCAAAGGATTTATCTGACCAAGCTTCTCACCTTGGGGAGCACAAGTTCAGTTCGTTAAGAAGAAAGACGGATGTTTTCATATATGCATTGACTATCGGGAGTTGAAAAAACTCACCATCAAAAACCGATATCCTCTACCACGAATCAACGACCTATTCGACCAACTTCAGGGAGCATGCTACTTCTCAAAGATCGATCTACGATCGGGTTATCACCAACTACGAGTCCAGGGAAAAAGATGTTTCTAAAATGGCATTTCGGACTCGTTATGGTCACTACGAGTTCGTAGTGATGCCCTTTAGGTTGACTAATGCACATGTGGTGTTCATGGACCTAATGAAACGTGTGTGCAGACCTTACTTTGATAAATTCGTGATTGTATTCATAGACGACATATTGATGTATTCACGAAGTAAGGAAGAGCATAGTCAACATCTACGACAAGTCCTGGAGACATTGAGGACGAAAAAGCTATATGTGAAGTTTTCAAAATGCGAATTTTGGATCCGAGAGGTGGATTTCTAGGGTCACGTGGTCAGCAAAGAAGGTATACATGTGGAGCCCTCTAAATTCAAAGCAACTAACGACTGGAAATCACCAAGAACACGGAAGGAAATCCATCAGTTCTTAGGCCTTGCTGGCTACTATAGGAGATTCATACAGAACTTCTCCAAGATCGCTAAACCGCTCACTACGTTGACTCAGAAAGGAGTGACTTAGAGCAAGGAAGATAAGCAAGAGGTTGCCTTCCAAACACTAAAAAAATCATTATGCAGTGCACTGATCTTGTCTCGTCCAGAAGGGACATAAGACTTTGTGGTCTACTGCGATGCATCTAAACAAGGTTTAGGTTGTGTGCTCATGCAACGAGGAAAGGTTATTGTCTATGCCTCAAGACAACTCAAGACTCACGAAGTCAACTACACCATGCATGACCTTGAATTAGGAGAAGTGGTGTTTGCACTGAAGATTTGGAGACACTATCTCTACGGTACGAAGTGCACGATCTTCACTGACCATAAGAGTCTTCAACACATTCTCAATCAAAAGGAACTCAACATGAGGAAACGACGATGGGTAGAACTACTAAATGATTACGAATGTGGAATCCGTTATCATATGCGCAAGGCCAACATAGTAGCAAATGCCCTTAGCCAAAAGGAATACCCGGTCCACCGAGTAAAATTATTAACGATAACTATCCAATCCCACCCGTCCACACAGATTAAGGAGGCCCAGATCGGGGCTTTAAAACCTAAGAATATCACAAGTGAAGCCTTGCGAGGAATGGATAAAAACATGGAAGTTAAGGATGGTAGGGCTCGTTATCTCATGAATCGAATCTGGACACCGAAGTTTAGTGGATTCAGGGACATTTTCATGAACGAGGCTCACTAGACCTGATACTCCATGCATCCCGATTCAGACAAGATGTACCTGGACCTCATGAAATTTTATTGGTGGCCAAACATGAAGGCAGAAATCGCTACCTACGTGTGCAAGTGCCTGACTTGCACCAAGGTCAAGGTAGAATACCAGAAGCCTTCGGGTTTGCTGCAACAACCAGAGACACCCTAGTGGAAGTGGGAACGGATAACCATGGATTTCATAACCAAATTACCCAAGACATTTGGTGGACTTGACACTATATGGGTGATTGTTGATAGGTTAACCAACTCCGCACACTTCCTACCAATAAAAGAGACAGACAAGATGGAAAAGCTAACGAGGAAATACATCAAAGAGATTGTGTGACAGCATGGCGTGCCGATATCCACTATCTCGGACAGAGATAGAAGTTTTACGTCGCGGTTTTGGCAAACGCTACAAAAATCCTTGGGAACCACGCTTGACATGAGTACCGCCTACCACCCAAAAACCGACGGACAGAGCAAAAGAACTATTTAAACATTTGAAGATATATTGAGATATTATGTGATGCACTTTGGTAAAGCTTGGGATACCAATTTACCACTCATAAAATCTTCGTGCAATAATAGTTATCACACTAGCATCAAAGTCGCTCCATTTGAAGCCCTCTATGGCCGCAAGTGCAGATCACCTCTGTGCTGGGTTGAAGTGGGTGACATGCAACTAGCAAAGGGGCAAGTACCTGGCAGCAGTATTACCGGCCTCGAGATCATACGAGAAACAAAAGAGAAGATCATTCAAATTTGTGAACGACTGAAAGCTTTTCGAGTCCGAAAAACGAGCTATGAAGATAAGCGACGCAAACCATTGGAGTTCCAGGTTGGTGACCGTGTATTGTTAAAGGTCAAACCCTGGACAGGAATGATACATTTTGGAAAGCGTGGGAAATTGAATCCAAGATATGTCGGGCCATTCGAGATCCTTGCTAGGATCGGCCCGGTAGCTTATAAACTTTGACTACCACAAGAACTCAGCAACATAAACTTCGACTACCACGTATCCAATCTAAATAACTGTCTATCCGACTAGACTCTTGTAATCCCACTCGACGAAATCAAATTAAACGAGAGTCTACACTTCGTATAAGAACCTGTGGAAATCATGGACAGGGAGGTCAAAAGAACGAAACAAAGCCGCATACCCATAGTGAAGGTCCAATGGAACGCCAAGACAGGACCTGAATTCACTTGGGAACGAGAAGACCAGATGAAACAAAAGTACCCACATATCTTCCTTAGTTCATGAGTAACCACTCTAGAACTAATTCCGGGATGAAATTCCCTCTAACGGGGGGATGATGTGACAACCATAAATTTTTGGTCAAGCAAAGTCAAAAAGGCAACAAAGAATGAAGTGAGTCAACAAAGAATCAAAGGAGTCAACATAAGTCAAAAGATTAAAACCACAAGAACCATGGGATTTCGGTTGGCACTAGACCGAAATCACCATGTTGATTTCGGTTTGTGCCAAGGCCGAAATCACAAGTGATTTTAGTGGGTGTGGACCTAAATCACCCTTTTTTTGGGTCATGCCTTAGCCGAAAACTCCATAATCTCCTAGATATTTTGAGGTTTTATGCCACTTGATTGGTTGAATTATCTTCCCAATATGATATTTACACATACCAATGTAAATGTCACTTCATTGACATCTTATCCTCCTATATAATCACGATTTAGGACTCCTTCAACACCTTCATCGGTTAACATATTTCACATATTGTCTTAAAGATCAAGTTCCTAACATCTTCCAATCTTCATACACTTTTCCATATTCATCATCAAACTTCCCCAGAAAGCTACACCTTCAGTTGATTCTTAAGGAGCATTGTAAGTTTCCTTGTTTAATCAAGTGTTTTTAATAACACTTTCTTGTTAGTTCAACTCATTTACTCACAATATCGTGTGTTAAATACTCGTTGGATATGAACACCTTCACGTATTTTAACTTCAAGATCATCACCCTCACTTCGTTATAAAACCGCAAATACAAATAAAGTGAGTTCATAACCCTACATTTTTCTAGACTTTTCTACGTTTCTTAAGGGAAATACAAGAAACACACAAGAAAATTTACGTTAAAACGAAAACATTCAAATACATTTATTTACAATTTTCACGAAAAGTGATAAATACATGAAATGGATTACTACCAAACTCGTATATTATTACATGCAAAGTTTTGATAAAAACGTAACGGTAATAAAAACAAGTACAAAACACACTACATTATTCTTATAAACTATATATAAATATATATATATATATATATATATATATATATATTTACAAACTTGTTTTCAACAATAAACTAACTATATAAGTATAGTTTACAAAACTTTACCCCCTTTGTAACCCGTTGAGCAAAGGGTATAATGTAACGCCTGTGTTTCCGGGCTTGCCGTTTTTAGCAATGTAATAGTCTAGGTTAACCTTTGTAACCCATTTTGATATAATAAGGATGTATTATTTGAGTATTATGTGTTTTGTGCTTAATTGCTTAATTATGTGGTCTGATTAATTAAGAATAAAACTAAACGTCAAAATTTAAGTGTAAAATAAACTTAATATCTTTGGTTAATGTTGTAGTAGTTGAAACGAGGTTTCCGAATATATATAGAACGCCCAAATCTGACTTCGTATGAGGAAGTTATGATTTATCGAAGTTTCGACTTAGCGGTGTGCAGCCTGAAATACTCGATTTAAGATCGAGCGGTTTTTAGCCGAAGCAATCTAAATGAGAATCGAAGATCTCATTGTTGGTATCGAAGCGATAAAAAGTTAGGCGAGAACGGACGTGAAACGAAAAAGTTATGAATTTATAACGAAGTTTTTCTGTCGCGGACTATTCAAAATAAATTCAAAATTAGCCGACGGTGTCTAAACGAAAGTTGTAGAGCGTAGTCTCACCTTTCCATGGATATAAAGAACATCGAAAACGGAGTTCGTATGAAGAAGATATGAATTTCCGAAGTTTATTTATTATTTTGGAATTAAATTAAATCATTAATTCGGAAGCCTTATCCGAAGAGTAGTCACCGATCTGATCCGACGTACGCGCCGCGTACTCGTGTACGCCCCGCGTACTCCGAAGGTGTCGACATCGCAGCAAGTGGCTTCGGATACGTAAGCAGTGACGTTTCTCGGACCAGTACGCCCCGCGTACGTGCGAGGCTCAGCCTCTATAAAAGGCTTGCGAGGGTAGCCGAGAGTTTTGTTCATTTCTTCTCTTCTCTCTCCCTTTTTGCATCGTTTTGCGTGCCAGAAATACCCCGAAGCCCCGGTATCATACTCTAGCCCCGAGGCAAGTCCCGAGATCCCGAAGATCTCGAGAAGTGCGGTTCCCGAGCCGAAGCTCTACCCGCGAGAAGTTCAATTTTGTGGAGATCTTCCAGATCTGCTGTGGATTACTACTTCTGCAAGTCGTAGTGCTGTCCGATCATCTTCTGATCAAGTCAGTGTATACTACCTTTCATAAACACGATAATAATACAAGTGCGGTTTGAGTGTATTAAGTAAATTGTGGTTTATATGTGTGAGGGTGCAGTTACTTTCTTCTAACAAGTAACTATGAAGTATTTTATGCGATATACTTGTTATGTGTATATTTTGTGATTGTATGAGTGAATGGATATTCACTTTATTTTATCTCATAGATTTGAATTGTTTTCTATGGAATACGTGTTATGTGGTATGCCTCATCTGTTATGTGGAATATATATGGAATAAAAATGATATGCAGGTTTTAACTATGTATGAAAATATATATTCTTATCTACTAATATGTTGGGTAGAACATGGGTAGATAGTTGGTGTGTAATAAACAGATGAGAGGCCTCGATGTTGTTGTTGTTGTTGATCTAGTTATTCAGCGGAGTATGGATAACGACCACGGACTCTTCTAGACAGTCCAGTGGAACGCTAGCAGGTTCATAACCTGTAGGTGTTGTGAACGATGTGTTCACCGGTGTACTCTATCCCCCTCATGGTTGCCTTTAGGATATCTATTGTTGAGGAAACCCCTTAGCAGTGACGTCCGTCCCGATGAAAATCCTAGATTAGGTCCCTTGAGATAGATGTTGTTTTAGGGATGTAAAGTGACGATAACGGGAATGGGTAATCGGGATAGTGATTGGTTGGTGAAATTAAATATAACTTATTTATTATGGGTTGAATACCCTATATGCTCACCAGGCTCCCAAGCCTGACCCACTCAGTTTTATTTGTATTACAGGAAGTGGCACAAGGGCGTAAGATGGATGGATCATCTTGTTGTTTTGTTTGCAAGTCTGTATATGTATATATTCGTTGAATGACTTGTAATGTTATCGTTTATGCTTTATGGTCTGTATCAGAACATGACATCCCGAGTTTTGATTATATAATGAAATGCATCTCTTGATGAAATGCTTTGATAAATATTATTTTATCATGTTTTGTTTTGGGAACAAATTCCGCAACTCTTTCAAATCAAAAGGATTTACTCTGAAATTATTTAAAAACATAAATGAAAATCGGTCTTTTCTGGCCGTGATTTTGGGGATGTCACATATAATTATAAAAAAATACATATATAATTGTTTTACATCATTTTCTGTATTATCCTGGAAAAATGGCATAATTACATATACAAATGTTTTCAGTACAAAAACACGTAAACTCGTTGAATAATTTTGTGAGACATTTTCTTCACCGTACATTCCAAAGTACACACAAAAGTCCTGTGTTCCAGAGTCTCATGTGTGGAGAGTGTGATACTTGTGTATAGATCTATATGGGACTGACAATCATGCACTCTAATTGTTAGCTACATTTAGATCGACAGGTCTTGGGTGACAAATGTCATAACCTTCCGACGCCTGAAGAACGTCGTGACAGGCCATCTAGGTCAGTAGTACAATTATAAAAACTCACATAAAATAAACGACACATTTAGTTTACGGAAAAACATTCTTCAAAAGGTTTTATATATAAATAAAACTGCATATCATTATTTTAAGTATGAAAAATACTTATACATTTCGGTTTTGGTACTTTTAAGACTACAACTCATTTTATGGAAAATATCGGATTTTCTAGAAACAAATACTAGTACAGTTCAAAGAGAGGTATACAATTAAGATTTTCTGGAGACAAATACTAATACAATTCCAAGAGAGGTTTACAATTACTCATACAAACGCTTATGAAATCGCCAACTTCATTGTTGGCACTCATTTCAAACAACTTATATTCTCATGGAATCATTAAAACATGTAACTACCGATTTTTGAAGATGGAACGCTAAGGCGTCTAACAAATCGTTTGACAACATATTCTAATTGGCTTTTGAAACATGTAACGCATACAAACGATGTAACTATTTCAATTATATATTTTGGTTGTGTTTGTTTTGAACATTCATATTCAATTGTTATGATATTGTACATGATAGTCACCCGCCCCCGGACGTTTCCGCCATCCTAGTCCAAGGGTGTGACAATTCCATCCCTCTTGCCACTATCACATATAACATAGCAGATAAACATATAAATCACAACATATAGTGGCAAACCATACAATTATCACAAAGACAATCATCTCTACTTTACACTCCTACTAGTGGTTCGGCATTGATGCCTTAGACCCACTCCTATAGGAAGGTAACTCACCTCGCACTGCTGAAGTTCTCTACAAGAAATCCTTAGTTGCTGCCCTAGCAACTCCTAGTACTATTAATACCAAAATATCACCATATTAGCAATTGGGTTCCATACCATAATCCATAATCCATACTAGGGGTAAAATGACCATTTTACCTCTGGTCCAACAAGATACATAACTAAGGCCCAAGTCCAAAACTCCTAAATCCATAAAATCCCATTAATGGCCCTATCTTCCGAATCCGGCCCAATCGCCATATGGGTCTTATCCTAAGCCCATATTCTTCTCTAATATGAATCTGATCACCTCGACACCCATTTGGACAACTTTGTCAAAATCATAAGTCAAAGGTCAAGGTCAAAGTCAACCCTCTGAGTTAACTCAACTCGTCGAGTTTGTCCTTCAACTCGTCGAGTTCCCATGAATCACAGAGTCACAAAATTTGTCTTTTGTGTTTCCGAGTTGGAGAGAAGTGGAAGGAAAGTTAATTATTTTGTTCTTTCTTTCCAAATCCTTCCAAATCGAAAGGAAAGTTAGGAGGGAAAGTGATCCATCTATTTCCCTCCATTTCCTTCCACTTTCTTCCTTTAATGAAACTCAAGAACACAAATTTCATTTATTTTCATCTCATTTCCACTAATTTCCTTTCTTCTATCTTGTTAAGTTGAACACGAGAAGGGAGTGTAAGGTGCTATTTGTTTTTTCTAAAAAACCTTTTCTAACCACTTATTGTTGCGTCACGCAGCACACACGCAACACTTGGCCCTTCAAAGCTGTTTGTCTTTCAGAAGACTTCTAACTTAAAAATAGTTGTGCGTATGTTGCGTGGCGTAGCACTTGACCATCTGCTTCAAACCCTTACACACCTTACTTTAACTTATTGCAGCAGTCTGCAAATGTTAAAAAACAAACAAACTTTTTATTATATGCTGCAGCCGTTTGGTCTCCCTCTTCTGCTATAGAGGTTTGCAAATGTGGTCCGCAGAATTCAGACATTTTCGCTTCGAAAAAACAAACGACATCTAAATGTCTATCGGAAATCGGTAGTGACAATTTCATTAAACTGCTTCCTTTTTCCCACAACTATTTTCTAAGTTAATTTTATTTCCCTCCCATACGATTCAAGTGCCCTGGCCCTCCCATCTGTCACCTTTTCGTTTTTTGTGGTAAGTCGGTCCATCCCAACTTCGAACATAACTCCGCCGACCTCCTCTCCTCTTCCACATATGTGACATCGCTCATTTTCCTTCTCCTTGTTTCTAGTCTACCATAGCCATCACTTATTCAACCACCACCACATGTCCATCTCGCCATCACTGCTCCATAAAACTCTGCTTGGTTGTAAACCATGACTGGTCCACCTCGTTGGAAACCCTCACCGTTCAAGGGGAAAAAAGGGCATCACTATTCTCAGTCTCCCTCGGTGACTTTATTTTTTCGTTCACCCCTACCATTGCTGAGAATTGATTTGATATATTTATATAAGTTTTTTAGCTTTAATTTCATTTAGGTTTCGTTTTGGGCTAGGATTCATTTCGATTGATAACTGAACATATGATTGTAGGGTTTATTTTGATTCATTGTTCGCTAATTTGAACATTTATGCTGAAAAGTAAAACATCCAATTGCTTGATGATACAGAAAAGTTAAACATCCAACTACTTGATGATGAAAGTTGTAGTGCAATGAAGAAGATATGCTTGGAGTGAACAGAATAACTTCATGAAAAAAAAAAACTCCATATTGTTGTCAAAAAGCTAGTT
This sequence comes from Lactuca sativa, assembly GCF_002870075.4. Lineage (NCBI taxonomy): Eukaryota > Viridiplantae > Streptophyta > Magnoliopsida > Asterales > Asteraceae > Lactuca > Lactuca sativa. The sequence goes on from NC_056626.2 coordinate 377,659,393, forward strand.
GGAAAAGGAAGTATTATTAAGCCCTTCGCTTTATTTCTTTCATTTCACTATAACTCCAGTTACCAATGCAAGAATCAACTAAAGCACTATATACCTTTTCATTTATCTAAATTAATTACAGGGTGTTTGATAGACACCTATTCGAGATGGTGAATCTGCTTGAATATAACAGAGGAAACAAATAATAGTGGAGCAATTTTCTTGTTCTATATCCTCCGTCAATATAAATTACAACTAAAATAAATATGCAAGCTATACTAGAATCTAGGAGATCGTGGATCTCATGCATGCAAAAATGGAAACGTGGTCCTAGATAATATGCAATATTCCTATTCACTACAAACTACTAAAGAGAACAAGTCTAGCGACTAACAGCCTTTCTAGCATGTGCTTGTATCAATGTTCCAAGAGATATAGTTGATACTACGAAAGTGTCTGGACTTATAAGGATACAAGTTGCAAGTCACCTTCAGGTTAGCTTCTCATAATAAATTTACTACTGTTGATAACCATAATGCCTAAAATTATAATAAATCACCTCTTGGAAACCATGATTTATTATGAGCATGTTATGAATCATATGGATAATAAGTATTTTTAATTTCTGGAAAATATCTTATTTTAGGAAATTATCTTGTTTCAGCTTTTACATTTGGTAATTAGGATCATTTAGTATTTGAGTTGATTTGGGTGATCTTGTTTCCTTATTAGAGTCCTTTGTTTATCCCTATTTAAAGGGTAGTCGTTCATGAAATAAAATTATGCTTGAAGTCAATTGTTTTTAATATCTTAGAATAGTTTAACCTGATCTCCTCTCAATAGGAGATTAGGTGTTAGTAATACTCACGGCTGTAGGAAGCATAACAGGTCCTGTCACGAGATCTAGATCCCGGGTCATAACAAAGCAACCAAACCAGCCCTTTGTATGATGTTTATTGCTTATCATCTTAAATATTACTAAAAGAGAAACCTTATGACATCATCTTAAATAATCTGGACCATTGATTGTATTTCAATCTTATTTTTTCCACCCTTAGATCAAATTGCTGACATCATCTTCCCCATATGGAATGTATTTAATTCCAATAAATGCTTTCCAATTATCAATCAATAACTTACATTCGTTGAAATGGAATGTATTTAATTCCAATAAAAGCTTTCCATATTTTATATATCTTGAATTTCCAGTTATTAAGATTTTAATATGGTTAATTTTAAAAACATATTACTAACAAATCATTTCAATCAAGGCCTTAATATCAACCATTAATATAAATCCGTTTATATTAGTAAACCATTAATATAAAATCTTTTTTATTAGGAAATCATTAATACCGAAAAATCATATTCAAATTATCACATACATATACGATTCATTATTGAATCCGCGACTCACATTTATTTTCAATCGTTTCTTTTCTTCAAACTTTCTCCTACAACATCGTTAATATTACTTATAACTTCAATCACCATTCTCTATTATAAACATTCGCTATTGTGCGCTAGAAGGTCAGTACCTTCTTTCGCTTTTTATATTTTTTTCGATTATTTTTTGTTCCTATATCAAATGTATGTATTCATATATTTCGATTTTCTTTGTCACAAATTACATGAAATCAATTAACTATTTTTTTGAAACTTTTCAAATAAACATGAAAAGATATTAGGTACCTTTAACAAAACAAAAATGAACTATCTTGGGAACCGACATTAATTACGAAAATGTTACTTTTATATATTAAAGATGATTATGATTTTTTTTTTTAATTTTTATGTCATAAGAATCCGGTTATTTTTGGTATGATTTTAAAATATCATTGAAATTATTATGTTTTTGTATATCATATCAACATACTTTTTTATCTTTGTATAGTAACAATAAAATTTATTAATTTACACAACAAATGTAGATATTTTAAATTTTGTAATATTATTATACCTTACAAAATACAACTCCCTCCAAAATAAATTTTCGCCAGTAATTTCATCCATAATTTCAACAAATTTAAATTTGTATTTTTTTTATATAAATTATTTTTAATGATCCTGATTTTTTTTCTCCAAAAGTATATCAAACATTTACGTCTTAGATAATGCTGCCCTATTATAATTATTATTTTCCAAAAGTATATCCGTTTAATGAGGAATTTGATATAATAAAGGAAGTGAATGTTAATTAAAATGAGATATATATTCCATAATTATTACATGAGTTTATTAAAAAAAATTAATATCAAGGTGTAAACATTAAGCATTTTTAAAGTGAAATTTTAGACTACGTACAAACGATGATGTTGTACAATGAAATATAAAATTGAATAGACTAAAAAAAACACTATTAAAGCAGTCAATCTTGAAAATAACATAGTTATGAAAAATTATAAAGTAAGATAAAAATTATAAGATATTAGGAGATTTGTAAAAAGTACATTTAGTAAAAGCGTTACGGTTATTACAAAAAATAAGACCGTTAAGATTAGTGAAAATACAATATATAAACTAGATTATCACAATAGTAATGAAATGTCATTATTTGATATTTCATATAATTGAAATATATATCAAATTACATTGATGATATACTAAAATTATTCAAAGTTGTGCCAAAACTAATGCAAAGTTCTTGCGAACACCAAATAAATAAGAACAAACATAAAAGCTAGCATTTATATTCATAATCAATTTAAAATAAACCAATCATGATTTAGAAAAGAATCTTTATTGATGATATACTAAAACTAAATCTATATAACATTTAACATTTTATAAATTATATTACATAACTTTATTTGAATAAATGAAATAGTTGTGAATATTTAATGCAATAGAAAAAACGACATATTGGTTGTCAATATATGTTTAAATTAGGTAACATTATTATGCAAGGAACGTCTAATTAAAATGCTTATAAATATATAAATATCATAACTATATGAGACGAGGAAAGTCGTTCAACTAATAAAACCAAAAATGATGTCTACAAAGAGATCTTTTAATGATTATATATATTTATCGTTTTCAATGTATTTTCTACATATTTCAATAATACCAATAACCATATTTTTTTTTTTTATAATCATTATACAATATCTATAAACGATTATATGTTTTTTATGCGTTTCCCGTGTTTAACGCGGGCTATAATCTAGTAATATATTATAATACACCCTCTGTAAGCTCGTCTAAAACATGATTTAATATATATATATATATATATATATATATATATATATATATATATATATATATATATATATATATATATATATATATATATATATATAAAAGAAAAGTCTTAGGTCTGTGCTCAGCACGACCCAAAGAAGGTAATTTGGGTATTTCTTTTAATGTTATCTTAAAGTATATGTGTTAATAATAAACAAAAAAAAAGTGAATATACAATTCTATAATTATAAATTGGTGGATTTTCAATGTACAACGTAAGAATAAGAAAAAGAAAATGATAGTATATTGTTATAACCAACAAATAAATGAAAGTCCATTCACCATTGCGATTTCATGATATGATTTTTCAGTCACCGGATATTAGGATTGATCACCAAATACATCTTTCCTTTTTCTATTCAAACCTTTAGCTACTTGTTCCTTGTGTCCCATTGACCATTACTGGTGTGTGCTACTTCCTAATTCGACATGACCTAAAAACGTAGGCATAAATTAGAAGGATTTGGGTCTTTAAAAGCTTTTTTTAGATCCTGCAACCATCATACATACGTGGTGGTATAAAGAAAAAGAAATTACATTGTTCTTTATCTGTTTCCTTCAACTGAGATAATTCCAAGTCCTTGTGATGCTATAGACATAATTGGGGCAATCACTTTCCTTCCTCGACTAAAAAATGTGCCAAATTGATGAATTGTAATAATTTATTTAGTAGTATTAAATATTAATATAAAATGGATAATGCAATTGTTTACTCTCATTGTGTATATTCCACTAAGAGGATTTATAGTTTCCATTGCAACGTCTCTATTTAAGTATTAAACAAGCCCACATCCTACAAAGAATATTAACTTATATTATAAAAATGAAAAAATAGACAATAGATCATCATTTCATCAAGAGTGCTCCAAAACGTAATTTATCAAGAAATTAAACTACAATCCAAATTCATACATACCTAAAATTGTCTAAAAATATATTGATTTCATGCCAATCTCTTCTTAATATGGATTCTACTGGCGTTTTGAGTAACCTTCTCAAATTTATCAATTTCGACAATTTTGAGATGTGAACCTCGTCATTCAGAACCCGCTGGGTCCGGAACGGGGGCGGCTCTGTGACAAACCGATATTTCAACTCTATGTAATGACCTAAAAAGTCAAGTATTGTAACCACTTTTATGATAAGGAAATTAACTTCGAAAATAAAATGTCCAAAAAGTTTCTATTTAATTACATACAATGTTTGATGTCATTAAACTGTGATCGTACGTAAAAAGAACGCCCAAATCCGACTTCGTATATTGAAGTTATGATTTTTCCAAGTTCGGCTTAGCGACAGACAGCTAAAAACTCGAATTAGAGATCGAGCGACTTTTGACCGGAATGACCTAAACGAGAATCGAAGGTCTCGACAATGGTATTTCAGCGGTAAAAAGTCTGGCAAAAACAAACGTCAGATAAAAAAGTTATGAATTTCTAACGAAACTTTCTTAAACGTGACCTTTTAAAAATAAATAATAAAAATAATTTCAAAATTTTCCGACGGAATCTAAACGAAAGTTGTAGAGCATAGTCTCACCTACGCGTGGATATAAAGAACATCGAAAACGGAGTTCGTATGAAGAAGATATGAATTTTAGAATTTTATTAAATAAATAAAATATAAATTTTATTATTTAACCTTGGTATTATCCGAAGGTGAGTCATCAGATAGGGTCGAGTTACGCCCAGCGTACTCAAGTCCTAGGCCTCGGATCGTCCACGTCTTGCCCTATGCAAAGCTACACCCGTCCCATCCGAACTCCGAGGCAGTCGAGGATCCGGTCATGCGTGCTGCACGCGTACGCCCGACGTACCCGCGTACGCCCAGCGTACCGAGGCGGTTCCCACCCCCTATAAAAGGGATGCGAGGGTTTCGAAGAAAAGGGCCATTCTCTCTCATTTCTCTTGCGTTGTTGCCTTGTTTTCCGTGCCCGTGCTAACCCGAAGCCCGATCACTTTGCTCAAGTCCCGAAGGTCGTTTTACTCCCGAGATTGCCGAGAATCCCGAGAAAATCCGTTTTCCTGAGAAGAAATTCTATCCGGTTTTCATCTTGCCTTTCTTCGATCTTTTAAGTGAGTTCATACCCTTTAATTAACCCTTTTAAATATTCTATAAATGCTTTTATATGCTTTCCAGGGGGGAATACAAGTAAAACACACGATTATTATCGTGTGTTATATTAAGTTTTATTATACACTTTTATTTAACAGAATCATATGTGATTTATAAACTTTATAGGGAACTTTCGTATGTAAAATATATCACGATAACATTATATCTTTTGAAACGAAAAATGTTGTTATATATGTATAAATTAAACACTCTGTTTTAGATTGCATGTATATGTGTCCAACTTAGACACTATAAAAATCTATACTTTCATAACAAGGGATTCATTTTCTAGGGATTTCTAAACAACGAGACACACTTTTAGAAAGCTATAATAGGTATAGTTTTACGAGAGCATTACTAACTTTTACATACTAGAAACGCGATTTTCAAGAAGTCACTTTCACATACAAGAACAAACGAACATTTTAACACGTAAATACGTTTTTATACTAAGTTTTGTGAGACATTACCTTCACGTACGTTCGAGTACACATTTCAAGTCCTATATTATATACCAGAATCCCTTGGAGGGGGAGCATGGTGTTTGTGTATAGATCTATACGGGCTTGACAACCCCGCGCCCTGACTGTTAGCTACAGTCCTCCATTTGGGGTGACAAACGTCAAAACATTCCAACGCCTGAAGAACGTTGTGTATAGGCAATCCGAGTCAATAGCATGGTTATAAAACTCACATTGGGTATTAAAAATACATTGATTTACCAGGTTTTTCAAACATATTGGATATTTTATACGTACATACATTTTCTAGAAACAAACATTGGTCTTGATAGAAGGCTACATTTATGCTAATAGAGAATATGGGATTTTCTAGGAACAAACAAACCAAAACAAAACATTTCATTTCATACAAACATTGTCATTTAATACTTATGAAACTCACCAGCTTAAATGTTGATCTACTCTTTCAAAACTACTTGTATGTCCCAGGAATTCAGTAATTACAGGTATCAAACAACTTTTGAAGAAGGGACGTTGCGTCGTCAGTTTAACTTCATATTTTGGCATCATATTGTAATTGGTTTTGAACATGTACTTTTTAAACAATGTAAACTTTCAATTATATATATGATGGTCGTATTGCTTTCTTTACTATGTATTCATTTCTTATGCTACCACATGAAGTCATCCGCCCCTGAACGTTTCCGCCGTTCTGGTTTGGGGGTGTGACAGATTGGTATCAGAGCAATGTTTATAGTGAACTAAGTATATCGAACCACATAATATATACAAACTATAAATGCTTAAGGGACTAATACTCTCTGATAAAACATTTTTTTGTTTTACGCCTAAGCCGCGTTTCGTTTAACTTATAATGTGGGTTCATTCAAGTACAAATACATGCATACAACAAACTTATTTTCATGATTATAACTATACGAGAAGTATTTAGACAAGTTGGACACTACAATTAAGACTCGATATATGTAATCGCATTTGGGACAAATATAGCATGATCAACTATATTTGTCCAAGATCGGATCAATATATATCGAGGATTGCTCGTAGTGAGCAACAAGTCAAAACTTACCAAAACATCACGAGAATCAAACACACAAATTTAAATACTATAGGAGTATTTATTACTTAGAATAGCTTAACATACCTGTTTAGTCTTACATGTTCCAAACATTATTCAATTCTTATAAACCCTATTCTCATACAGTCAAATGGCTGGATTTCACCACCCCGGCGACCCCTACTATCCCAATCAAGGAAACGGGGGATGGATTGAAGAGGATCCCGAGGAGGACGAAGAACCCATAGAATTGGATGATGACTCTAGTACCGACTCAGAACCGGAAGTGATCAACCCACCACCCGCATAACCTCCCGTCTTCGTAAGGAACTTTCAAGGACCGACTCCCGTCTAGGGAAGTTACCTTCACCATTGGAGCCAACAACAAAACCTACGCCCTCCATACGGCATGTGCCGAGACTTCTACGATGTCCGTGGCAGAGGTTCGGCTGATCGGGTACTCCCAGTAATGGTGAGCAAACTAGCCAATCAGTCCTACCAATCCGGAGTTCAAGCTAGCCGGATTCGGGATGTCAACGTGGAAGTACAGGTTCACACTTCTGACATCCGTAGGCCGGACAGAATTCAGGACAATGCCCAACTCCAGACCGAGGCATTCCAAGCACAAATGATTGCAGCCCTCGCTGAATTAAGGGAACAACAAGCCGCCTTTGATAGGCGTCTAATGGAATCGAAGCAATCAGATGCGGAGTCAAGCTCCAAGCGCAACCTACGTCGCAAGTAGTGCTTGCCAAAATCTCAAATTTTGTTATAAGTTAGGACCTCGGCTAAAAGTTTTAAAATTTCTTAAACTTTGTAACTGGAGACCCTTATAGGGGTCAAATTTTCGTGATCATTATATTAACTATTATATTAATATAAGTGGCACTATTATTACTACGTGGAGTATTTCATTCAATCCTTAAAAAGTTATGGACAAATGCTTGTTTCATAATTTCAGTCTTACAAATAACTTTCATTCTTCTATTTTGAGACTCGTACTATCATCTGTTGTTGGGCTATAGCAATTTAGCTCATGAGACACATATAGCTTCTATGCTATGGAATTCTTATCTTTATCTTTTCAACCTATAGTTGAAGGATGCCTCCGCGTAGGAACCCAAGACGAAACAACGGTGGGGAAGCACCTATACCACCACCACCTCCACCTCCTCAATTTGATGCTGTCATGTTCCAAGCAGCAGTCACCGCAGCTGTAGCAGCTGCCATGTCAAAGATCAATAACTCGAGTACTACTGGCTCGGGAACTAGCACACACCCATCCAACCATGGCGAGAGTCATGGGCAATCCCGAGAATGCACCTATAAGGATTTTACTAATGCTAAACCCTGGATGTTTAATGGAACTGGTGGTGTGATGACTCTAAGGCAGTGGATCTTAAGGACAAAATTAGTCTTTGAAATCTGCTCCTGTCCCGAGCACAGCAAAGTCAAGTTTGCAACCTTCACACTTACTGATAAGGCTTTAACTTGGTGGAATGGCCATGTTAAGGTACTTACCCTGATAGTGGCAAACTCCATAAGCTAGGAGAGCTTAAAAATCATGCTGATGAGAGAATATTGTCCACGAGGAGAGATTAAAAAACTCGAGCACGAACTCTGGACTCTTGGAATGATTGGTACCGACATAGCAACTTATACCAACAGATTCTGCGATCTGGCAATCCTTTGCTCAGATATGATTGCTCCTGAGAGCAAGAAAATAGAGAGATACATTTGGGGACTGTCGCCTCAAATTCGATCAAGCGTGTTAGCTTCAAAACCTGACACTTTTGAGAGTGCCAAGGAACTGGCACAATCTCTTGTTGATTACGGAGGTCATCAGAACTCAACGGTTTCTACACCAGAACCACAAAAGGGAAACAACAACCACAATAAAAGGAAGAGAGTATGGAATAAAGGGAAGGGTGGGTCTTCCCAAGAATCTGCAAAGAAACAACAATTGGTTTCAGTGAATGCTGCTACTATACCTACTACCGTTCCTACAAATCCCTACCCAACAAAACCTTATGGGGGTAACCTTCCAAAGTGCACCAAATGCACTTATCACCATCATGGACCTTGTCGGGAAATGCAGTGCTCCAACTGCAACAGAAAGGGGTACACTGTCCGTTTCTGCAAGGATCCCACAAAGCCGATCACTCAAGTTCCCAGTACGGGTATAGGCCAAACTTGCTACGGTTGTGGCGAGGTGGGCCACTACAAGAGAAACTGCCCAAAGGCAGCAAATACCGGCGGGGTGGGACGAGTTTTGGCTATAGGCCACGATGAAGCCGTAGCTAATCCGACTGTAGTTGCTGGTACGTTCCTTCTCGATGATTCTTATGCATGCATATTATTCGGTAGTGGAGCGGAGAGAAGCTTCGTGAGTGAAAACTTTATTCACTTACTTAAACATAAACCTAGCAAGTTAGAAAAATCATTCACTGTAGAGATGGAAAATGGAAAAACGGAGAACACTAACTGCATATACATGGACTGTACGTTAACCTTAGACGGTCATTCTTTCCCAATCAACCTCATCCCGGTCCAAATTAAAAGTTTCGAAGTCATAGTCGGCATCGATTGGTTAAGTCTTTTTCGTGCCAACATCATGTGCTTTGAGAAAGCAGTTCGTCTTAGTCTTCCTAACGACGAAACATTAGTGATTTACGAAGACAAATCAAGTACAAACCTTCGCATCATTTCGTGCATCCAAGCTCGAAAGTGTTTGCGGAAGGATTGTCATGCATTTCTTGCGCACATCGTCGATACGAGTCAGGAAGTAAAGGATATTAAGAGCATTCCAATAGTACACGACTTTCCCAATATCTTCCCAAAAGAACTACCGGGATTACCACCACAACGCCAAGTCGAGTTCAAAATCGACTTAGTTCCAGGGGCTACCCCAGTAGCGAAATCTCCTTATCGCCTAGCACCAGCAGAGATGCAAGAACTTTCCAGTCAGCTTAACGAACTCCATTAAAAAGGATTCATTAGACCAAGTTTCTCACCTTGGGGAGCACCGGTCCTGTTTGTAAAGAAGAAAGACGGATCGTTCCGCATGTGCATCGACTACAAAGAACTGAACAAACTTACTATCAAAAATCGTTATCCTCTACCCCGCATTGACGACCTATTTGATCAACTTCAAGGAGCAAACTACTTCTCAAAAATAGATCTACGATCTGGATATCACCAATTACAAGTGCTAGAGGAGGATATTCCCATGACAGCCTTCCGAACTCGTTATGGACACTATGAATTTGTAGTGATACCGTTCGGATTAACCAACGCACCAGTAGTATTTATGGACCTAATGAATAGGGTGTGCCGTCCTTACTTAGATCAGTTCGTCATCGTCTTCATCGATGATATACTTATATACTCCCGAAGTAAGGAAGAGCATGGTCAGCACCTACGAAAAGTCTTAGAAACATTACGAATGGAGAAGCTCTATGCAAAGTTCTCTAAATGCGAATTTTGGATTCGAAGAGTCGAATTTTTGGGTCACGTTGTTAGCGAGAAGAGGATACACGTGGACCCCTCCAAAATTAAGGCCATTGAGAACTGGTTGGCACCAAAGACACCTACAGAGATTCGTCAATTTCTAGGTCTCGCTGGCTACTATCGCAGATTCATAAAGAACTTCTCTAGCATTGCAAAACCTCTTACTACATTAACCCAGAAAGGCGTGGCCTTTGACTGGGAAGCGAAACAAGAGAAGGTGTTCCAAACACTAAAACAGACCTTGTGCACCGCACCGATACTATCCCTTCTCGAAGGGATAGAAGATTTTGTAGTGTATTGCGATGCATCAAACCAAGGACTTGGTTGTGTTCTTATGCAGAGAGGGAAGGTTATTGCTTATGCCTCCCGACAACTTAAAGACACACGAAGTGAACTATAGAACCCACGATCTTGAGTTAGGAGCAGTGGTATTTGCTCTGATGATCTGGAGACACTACTTGTATGGAACAAAGTGTACTATTTTCACCGATCACAAGAGCCTTCAACACATCTTTGATCAAAAGGAGCTCAACATGCGACAACGACAATGGGTCGAGTTACTCAATGACTACAAATGTGAAATTCGTTATCATCCTGGCAAGGCCAACGTGGTAGCTGACGCCCTCAGTCGAAAAGAATACACTGGGCGGAGAGTCAAATCTCTGACTATGACTATCCATTCCCACTTATCCACACAAATTAAGGAGGCTCAACTGGAAGCATTACAACCTGAAAATGTGGCGGGTGAATCCCTGAGAGGAATGGAAAAGAATCTAGAAATCAAGGGTGGCGGAGCGTATTATCTCATGGATCGAATCTGGACACCAAAACATGGTGGTTTTAGAGACGTAGTCATGACCGAAGCACACAACACGAGATATTTCGTTCACCCAGGTTCAGATAAAATGTATCTGGATCTTAAGAAACTGTACTGGTGGCCTAACATGAAAGCAGAAATTGCTACCTTCGTAAGTAAATGCCTTACTTGCACTAAGGTTAAGGTCGAGTATCAGAAACCGTCAGGATTATTGCAATAGCCAGAGATCCCGGAATGGAAATGGGAACGTATTACTATGGACTTCGTAACCAAGTTGCCCAAGACGACGGGTGGACTCGATACCATATGGGTCATCGTCGACAGATTGACCAAATCTGCGTATTTCCTACCGATCAAGGAGACTGACAAGATAGAAAAGCTTACAAGAACGTATTTAAGGGAAATAATGCGACTGCATGGTGTTCCGATATCCATTATCTCCGATAGAGATAGTAGATTCACTTCAAGATTCTGGCAGTCACTACAAAGTTCCCTGGGGACTAGGCTAGATATGAGTACAGCCTACCACCCACAAACAGACAGGCAGAGTGAGAGAACAATAAAAACTTTGGAAGATATGCTGAGAGCCTGTGTGATTGACTTTGGAAAAGCATGGGATGTCCATTTACCCCTTGTCAAATTTTCATACAACAATAGTTATCATACAAGCATAAAGACTGCTCCGTTTGAAGCCCTCTATGGTCGAAAGTGCAGGTCCCCACTGTGCTGGACGAAAGTTGGCGACACCCAGTTAGCTAAAGGACGAGTTCCTGAAAGCACTCTCACCGGTCCGGAAATCATACGAGAAACGACAGAGAATATCGTTCAAATTCGTGAACGATTGAAAGCCTCTAGAGACCGACAGAAAAGCTATGCTGACCAAAGGAGGAAACCTTTGGAATTCCAGGTAGGAGACCACGTTTTATTGAAGGTCTCGCCGTGGAAGGGCTAATTCGCTTTGGAAAGCGTGGGAAACTAAATCCAAGATACGTAGGGCCTTTTGAGATTCTTGCTAGAATCGGCCCTGTGGCTTACAAGCTTAATCTACCGCGTGAACTTAGTAACATACATCCAACGTTCCATGTCTCGAACGTGAAAAAGAGTATGTCCGATAAGAATCTTGTTATTCCACTCGACGAGATCGAGATCAACGAGAGCCTCAACTTCGTGGAAGAACCGGTAGAAATCATGGACCGAGAGGTCAAACAAACGAAACAAAGTCGCATACCTATCGTGAAGGTTCGCTGGAACGCCAAGCAAGGACCTGAATTCACATGGGAACGCGAAGATCAGATGAAACAAAAGTACCCTCATCTTTTTCTCTGATTCACTAGTATCTTTACTACTTTAAATTTCGGGACGAAATTCCCTCTAACGGGGGGATGATGTGACAACCCGATATTTCAACTCTATGTAATGACCTAAAAAGTCAAGTATTGTAACCACTTTTGTGATAATGAAAGTAACTTCGAAAATAAAATGTCCAAAAAGTTTCTATTTAATTAGATACTATGTTTGATGTCATTAAACCGTGATCGTATGTAAAAAGAACGCCCAAATCCGACTTCGTATATTGAAGTTATGATTTTTCCAAGTTCGGCTTAGCGACAGACAGCTAAAAACTCGAATCAGAGATCGAGCGACTTTTGACCGGAATGACCTAAACGAGAATCGAAGGTCTCGACAATGGTATTTCAGCGGTAAAAAGTCTGGCAAAAACAGACGTCAGATAAAGAAGTTATGAATTTCTAACTAAATTTTCTTAAACGCGACCTTTTAAAGATAAATAATAAAAATAATTTCAAAATTTGCCGACGGAATCTAAACGAAAGTTGTAGAGCATAGTCTCACCTACGCGTGGATATAAAGAACATCGAAAACGGAGTTCGTATGAAGAAGATATGAATTTTAGAAATTTATTAAATAAATAAAATATAAATTTTATTAATTAACCTTGGTATTATCCGAAGGCAAGTCATCAGATAGGGCCGAGTTACGCCCAATGTAAGCTCGTACGCCCAGCGTACTCAAGGCCTAGGTCTCGGATCGTCCACGTCTCGCCCTATGCGAAGCTACACCCGTCCCATCCGAACTCTAAGGAAGTCGAGGATCCGGCCATGCGTGACGCACACATACGCCCAGCGTACCGAGGCGGTTCCCACCCCTATAAAAGGGATGCGAGGGTTCCAAAGAAAAGGGTCATTCTCTCTCATTTCTCTTGCGTTGTTGCCTCGTTTTCCGTGCCCGTGCTAACCCGAAGCCCGATCACTTTGCTCAAGTCCCGAAGGTCGTTTATACTCCCGAGATTCCCGAGAATCCCGAGAAAATCCGTTTTCCCGAGAAGAAATTTTGCCCGGTTTTCATCTCGCCTTTCTTCGATCTTTCAAGTGAGTTCATACCCCTTAATTAACCCTTTTAAATATTCTATAAATGCTTTTATATGCTTTCAAGGGGGGAATACAAGTAAAACACACGATTATTATTGTGTGTTATATGAAGTTTTATTATACACTTTTATTTAACAGAATCATATGTGATTTATAAACTTTATAGGGAACTTTCGTATGTAAAATATATCACGATGACATTATATCTTTTGAAACGAAAAATGTTGTTATATATGTATAAATTAAACACTCTGTTTTAGATTGCATGTATATTTGTCCAACTTAGACACTATAAAAATCTATACTTTCATAACAAGAGATTCATTTTCTAGGGATTTCTAAACAACGAGACACACTTTTAGAAAGCTATAATTGGCATAGTTTTACGAGAACATTACTAACTTTTACATACTAGAAACGCGATTTTCAAGAAGTCACTTTCACATACAATAACAAACGAACATTTTAACTCGTAAATCTGTTTTTATACTAAGTTTTTTGAGACATTAACTTCACGTACGTTCGAGTACACATTTCAAGTCCTGTATTATATACCAGAATCCCTTGGAGGGGGTGCATGGTGTTTGTGTATAGATCTATACGGGCTTGACAACCCCGCGTCCTGACTGTTAGCTACTGTCCACCATTTGCGGTAACAAACGTCAGAACATTCCAACGCCCGAAGAACGTTGTGTATAGGCAATCTGAGTCAATAGCATGGTTATAAAACTCACATTGGGTATTAAAAATACATTGATTTACGAGGTTTTTCAAACATATTGGATATTTTATTCGTACATACATTTTCTAGAAACAAACATTGGACTTGATAGAAGGCTACATTTATGCTAGTAGAAAATATGGGATTTTCTAGGAACAAACAATCAAAAACAAAACATTTCATTTCATACAAACATTGTCATTTAATACTTATGAAACTCACCAGCTTAAATGCTGATCTACTCTTTCAATACTACTTGTATGTCCCAGGAATTCAGTAATTACAGGTATCAAACAAATTTTGAAGAAGGGACGTTGCGTCGTCCGTTTAACTTCATATTTTGGCATCATATTGTAATTGGTTTTGAACATGTACTTTTTAAACAATGTAAACTTTCAATTATATATATGATGGTTTTATTGCTTTCTTTACTATGTATTCATTTGTTATGCTACCACATGAAGTCATCCGCCCCCGAACGTTTCCGCCGTTCTGTTTTGGGGGTGTGACAGGCTCCAGAGGTGCTGCCGCAAGCGCCAGCACTGACTAAAGTTGCCCACCCCGCTCCCAATCGAAAAGAGCGTGTGGGACTTTGAAGGGACATTAATCAAACTTGAATTTGTGAGCAACTGCACGAACATTGTGAAAAGGGGGAAGGGCGGCTGTCCGTGCACTTTCCGGAAATGAAGGAACCTCTGTAACTGTTTTGTGTTCTTTCAATTATCTAAAAAAAACAAACCACATGCATAAATTTCTTTGACCAAGTACCATAAAACATATCACATTTGTTGTAGAAGCCCAAAATATCACCAATTCATAAAAAATTCATCATGAAATCAATTAGCAAAGTTCTATTCAACAATTTGATTACCAAGAAGTTATTATGTCCAGTTTAACATAAATGTGTCTAATTTCCTAATAGTGTCTATGAAACATTTAATGTACATGTTGTTTGAATTTTATCTAAATAAAACCAGAATAATGGAGAGAATGAATGTTTTTCTGAAACTGTCCATGAAACATTTAAAACCAGAACACATGAAAGTGTTCACGCTGATTCACTCGTTAAGCATATCACGCAAAAAGATTTAACAAGAATGAACGTTTTTCTGGTTTCAAGCACTTTGACAATCCATCAAGGAAAAAAACAAAGGGAAAATATGAACTTAAGTTGGGCTTCCACTTCTTCGAAATTAAAGTCGATATCAGTTTCCATCATTCATAGGACACAAAGCAAACCTACACACAATCAAATAGAAATTTAATAACATTAACATTTTAGGAAAACAACAATACATGTACAAACGATGAAAAATTCATCACCAGGCATTTTTAAGAAAAGGACATATTACATAGGGATACGTTGAGAAAAAATACAAATTGAACCGGGGAAATCAAAATCATAAAAAAATTGTGATGGTGAATTACCGGTCCAATAATTAAAACCCTAGATCGTAATATGAATATCTATTGAATTTCTTGAATTAGTGCAAAATTTTGTGGGTTTAGTTAAAGGTCGGAAGCGAGTATAAAAGAATTAGAACCCAAATTTTATAAAACACATACCTTTGCAAAGAAATCTAGAATGTATTCTAAGTTTCAAACGTCGAATTCAAATTTTTGGCGGTTAGAATGAAGCGGAGGATGGAGGGAAAACTTTGGAGGCGACGTCTTTCATGAGGTCTGACGATTCAGTTTTATTGCCAAAATGTTGGGTTACGTGGCATTATAGGAGTTGCAGTTGCGTAAACGCACTGTAGGAGACATGAGAAAAATAATGTTTATGTAACAGGATGCATTCTGTCTTTGTTTGAAAATAGAGATGATAGGGAGATTTGTAGAATTCAGGAAGGTTCGATGGACTGAGGCAAGTGAACCATGGAGCAGTGTAGATGAAGAATATGTAATCGTTCAAGGCACAACACACAAAAGGTAATTTGGGTATTTCTTTCTATTCTTTGAATCTTGACCAAATGTAAGTACATTGCTGTTGAGTATGGAATTTAACGTATGTTGTTGTTAGAAGTAAACAAGCAAGTATATTGTTATTATTGGCAAGGAAAGGAAAATGCATTACTATTATCGGTAAGGAGGGGAAATAACATTGTTATTATGGCAAAAAAGTAAAGTATATCAATTATATAGGCAAAATGCTTAAAATCTAGTGTTGTTTCATGTAAATTCCAAATTTGCCCTTATTGCTTGATCAAGACGTCAAGCTTGTCCATGACTCCCATGTTACCTACATATTTGATATTTATATAAAATCATTCAACAACCTATAAAGCTAGAAATAAATATAAGTCAATATCTTGGCATGCAAATAACCTTGTAAAAAAGTAACAGATAAAGAAAACAATGGTTTATAGAATATCGAATGGCTATAATTTTAAGTTCAATAAACGAGCAAATTGCAGGTAACAACAATATACTTACATTTATTTCACCAAATATAACAATTTCAGCCAAATACATAGCAATTTCCAGTCTAAAAAAATAAAAAAATAATAATAAAAAAAAAAGATGAAAGTACAGTGCTATAATTTGGTAGGTTTTGTAATGTAAAATGCTCATTACAAAGAAATGAAACCAGTATACCATATTAAATAAATCAACAAAAATTACAATGCAAGTTCTTGCTTTTACCTCTATAAAATATCTCCAATAGCTTGTTCTTATAATCACTCAATGCTTGAACATTGAAGACTTGTTGAGAGAGATTATTGTTTACTGAATCTTGCACTTATAATATTAAAGATGAAGGTCAACCCTAATAACTTGTCTTTGCATGTTATTATTTATGGAAAATATAGGAAACATTTGTTCTTTCATCACTTTATGATTTAAGCACAATATTAACCATTTTCTCTAATGATTAAACCATTATACTTAGCTAGTAGTTTTGGTAGGACGAGAGGTCCCTTATTAATTTATCCCCTGTATCATCTCATCTAGGGGTAAATCATTTGTGAACTAATGGCTTATTTCTCCTTGGTTTATTATAAGACTTGTTAGAACTCAATATCTTAGAGCCCATTTGTACAAATTTCATGGAAAGATGCCAATTCTAATATAAGTTATGACCAAAATATTCAAAGGACATGAAAAAAGAAACTGCACAACAAAAGTAAACCACATTCCCCTCCCATATTCTGCATTAAGTTATATTTCCGTGTTAATAGCTCTTTTTTTAGGAGAGAGGACTATAACAAGATGGTCACATTGACTCAGTGTATGTGTTTGCAAATAAGAATACCCTCATAGTGATTGGCTCCAATTAGAGATGAAACCTTGTAATGCAATTTCTCTATATCTTCATCAAATCCACCTATCAATTAAATGACTATCATGATATATGACAATTTAACATTATTAAAATGCAAAACAAAACCAGCTAATCGAGAAGAAAAATCAAGAAGGACCGTTCAGTGCATGACATTGAGGCCCAATTATATGATGATCCATTCACAAGTTCTCTTTAACGATCTATAAGCAGGAATGTGGATGTGTTTTTCGAATGTGGATGTGTTTTTCAAATTGATTACCTAAAAAATGTTGTAATATTACGATGTCATGTTGTAATCCAAATGCCCTTTTTGTATGATGACTACAACAAAACTATACACAAAAATGCATTTACTGAAAAGAAAATCAAAATTTCGACTTTTAACGTACTTTGTATTTAATCTGATAGGAAAATTAGATTATAAAAAAGTAAATTTGAAAACTCATTGTTTGTATTAGCAAGCAACAATTAGAGTACATTATATAAATATATATATATATATATATATATATATATATATATATATATATATATATATATATATATATATATATATAACATATAACATAGATCAATAACCTAGTTTGAGATTGTATTAATCCATAGATTCTTCTCAACGTGAAGGATATCTCAACAATCGTTCAAAGAAATTAAAATTTGAAACAACAAAATTAGTCATTATTCAATATATATTAATATCAATTCCATTAAAACGACCTAAAGAAATTATATTTTGGTGTTTCATCTTAATGGGCGGACATTTTGGAGTACAAAAAAGTTCACGATGAAAGTAAAGAAAATATTTCATGCTAGATTAAACCTTTGTTAAACTCATTACTTCCAGAAATAAAGATATCTAACATTATTAAAAAGGACCAGCATACTTCGAGTTTTCTCTTCAATCAAAAGCGTATGACAGGACACAAATCTTTGCTAGTACTTTTTATTAAAGCTTTTGCACCCATTTTATCGTTTTTTGGGAATAGTTTCACTCAGGGGTTGACCTTATCTTTTACAGGAAATTCAGTAGTACTTGTCATTGTATTTAATTAAATAGAAAAATGCACCTTATCATTCAAAGAAGCACACTTATGAAGAGGTGATTCTGCTCCTTTAGTATTGTTAGTGTAATGTCTTCGTTTTCTTCTTATAAAGGTTCCTGTAAAGAAAAGATTAGCAGCAAATGATGTGGCTGAGGCTCAAGTTGGACTTGATTCTCTTAAACAGATTCACCGTCTGTTCCCAGGGTACAATAACCTTAGCAGTATTGTGTACTGCCGGATATTACGACTTGCCTGAAAGAATCGCCGGAAGCAGGAGTATAGAGAAGGAGGAAAAAGAAGAGTATTTTCAGTCGTGTGTTTGAATGAGACGACAAGGTCTTCTTTTATAGTTGAATCTTGTAACGGAAACAAATCACTAATTGATTGATTGAGCGTTTAATGCCAATAATTAAGCAATTAATACATCTGTTACAGAATTCAAAAATAGGGACCAAAACTGTCAAGTTTAGCAAAAACAAGGGTAGCACGCGCTCGAGTTTCCGGAGCTGCATTTGTGTCCGCAGGTCGTGCCCATGCACGAGTTCAATGTTTTTGGTCTACGAAATCCTACATTTGCACCCTCCCTGCGCACGGGTAGGAATTGTAGCATAACCATATACACAAGCTTGTAAGCCTTTAATGCATTCAAGCTTATAAGCCTCATTTGGTTTGGTCTTTCTACCAATATGGGAATCATTCCCACATTCCTCTCTTTTTGCTAAATTTATTCTCAAATACCCATCTTTGAGTATCAATATCTTTTTCACATATACTCTATTTTGGACATATAATATATCGTTTCGAAGTCCTCTTGGAGGAGAACACAAACCCACTTAGAGTTAATTATATATACAACATATCTTTATATTTATATATGTCCAAAGTTAGTAAAAATACAAATATTTATACTAAATTTTCCAACAATCCCCCACATGAATGGAGATCGATCTCTGCACATCCAATTTCCAAACGAAATTTTCAACAGTCGAATCCTACATAGGATAGGTAGGTATTACCCTTTGAACCCTCCCTTAAGAAGTTACACTTAATCTCCTAGCAGTTAGTAGATCTCGATGTCTTTGAACTAAGTTGCCATTGATGTAGACGACAATGAAAATATAACAGGATTCTCCCTGACAAGGTCATATCCTCATAGACATGTTCGTTTTGGTCATGAACACTAGCATGGTTCTGCCAGAGCTTTAGGAATTGTCCCCCTATAATTCCCTTTGAAGCGACCCCACTTCTCTCTCACATATGTGATTCCAAGAATCATTAAAAACCATATGTTTAGCCTAATTTTGTCACTACATATAGGAATGGACTAGGAAGTAATGTTAACTCCCCCATAGTGACATGCCTCACTCATACAATTAGGTTATCCTTTTGAACCCAGATTTTGGGATCTCCAGTCTTCTGAGTAAGGTTTCCTTCGTATGAATTCATTCATTCATGCGCTTTAGTCCCATTCCTCTTGACGACTTATAAACTACATCTCTACTCAAGCCTTTTGTAAGCGGATCTGCAATGTTATCCTTTGACTTCACCCACTCAACCGTGATAACCCCCGTAGAGATTAGTTATCGTACCGTTTTATGTCTACGTCTAATGTGCCTTGATTTCCCATTATATATTGTACTTTGAGCTCTACCAATTGCCGATTGGTTATCACAATGTATACATATGGCCGTTACCGGCTTGGGCCATTCGGGAATGTCCTCTACAAATTGGCGTAGCCACTCGGCCTCTTCAGCACAAATATCTAAGGCGATAAATTCAGATTCCATCGTGGATCTAGATATAACTGTTTGCTTGGATGATTTCCACGCTACAGCAACACCTCCAAGTGTAAACACATATCCACTTGTAGATATGGAATCTTTTATGTCAGATATCCAATTTGCATCTGTGTATCCTTCGATAACGACTGGATGCCTACCATAAAGCAGTCCATATTCTCGCGTGTATCTTACATACCTTAGCAACCTAGTAATACTCTTCCAGTGTTCAGAACTGTGTTTACTAGTGTACCTACTTAGTCTGCTCACAACATATACTAAGTCAGGTCTGGTACAACTCATTAGATACATCAGACTGCCAATAATTCTTGAATATTCCACTTGATTAACATTATCACCTCTATATTTACGTAGATGTTGACTAGTGTCAATTAGAGTTCTAGCTATGCTAGTGTCTCCCTTAGAGAATTTTTCAAGAATCTTATCCACGTAGTGTGTTTGACTTAAAGTCAAACCACTTTGGGTTCTTGTGATCTTGACTCCAAGAATCAAATTCGCCAAACCCATATCTTTCATGTCGAACCTGGATTTCAACATATCCTTCATGGATCTTATTATCTTGTCATCACTACCAATGATAAGCATATCATCAACATACAAACACAAGATGACATTACCATGAGTGGTGTTTTTCACATAGATACACTTATCAGACTCACTGATCCTAAAGCCACTTTCCATCATGAGGTGATCAAACTTTTGATGCCATTGTTTAGGAGCTTGATTTAATCGATATAGAGACTTAACAAGTTTACAAACCATGTTCTCTTGTCCCGAGGCAACGAAGCCCTCAGGTTGCTCCATATAAATTTCTTCTTCCAACTCCCCATTTAGAAAAGCCGTTTTCACATCCATTTGATGAACTTGCAAGTTTCTGATAGCTGCAATGGCAAGAACTAATCTAATGGATGTTATCCGCGTTACCGACGAATACGTATCAAAGTAATCTAGACCTTCTTTTTGCCTATAACCTTTGATTACTAGTCTTGCCTTGTATTTATCAATACTGCCATCAGGTTTCATCTTTCTCTTAAAAATCCAACGGTAACCCAGTGGCTTGCTACCTGGAGGTAGATCCACTAGTTCACACGTATGATTTTGTAAGATAGATTCTACCTCATTTTTGATGGCTTCTTTTCATTGAGGTTCCTTAGAAGAAGTAACCACCTCTTGGTAGGTTTTAGGTTCACTTTCCACCACATAGGTGTAAAAATCATCACCAAATTATTTTTCAACTCTAGACTTCATACTTCTTCTGAGTTTTATCTCTTCTTCCTCGGATTGAGCTTGTTCTTCCTCTCGAACAGCTTCTTGATTTGGTAAAGATGGGCTTTCAACTTCCTTGTTCAAACAAGGAAACACATCTTCAAAGAATGAAGCATTCCTTGATTCCATTATGGCATTCTTGTGTATTTCAGGATTCTTAGAATCATATATAAGGATCCGATAAGCACTACTACATTGTGCATATCCAATGAATACACAATCCACTATTTTAGGCCCTAACTTTTGTACCTTAGGTGGTGGTACTACAACTTTAGCTAGGCACCCCCACACTCGTAAGTACTTATATGATGGCTTTCTTCCCATCCAAAGTTCATACAGTGTTTCATTCTTTTCTTTGCGAGGTATCTTATTTAGAAGATAGTTAGCCGACAAAATAGCTTCCCCCTACATTGACTGGTTTACACCCGAACTAATTATCATGGCATTGACCATTTCTTTCAAGGTACGATTCTTTCTTTCAGAAATTCCATTGGATTGAGGTGAATAGGGTGATGTGAATTCATGACGAATTCCATTTTTCGCACAAAATTCAGCATAGCGAGAAACATACTCTCCACCCCTATCACTTTTAACCACTTTAATTCTTTTGTTGAGTTGATTCTCAACTTCATTTTTGTACAAGACAAACTTGTCTATTGCTTCATCTTTACTCTTAACCAAATATATGTAGCAATATTTCGTGCTATCATCGATGAATGTAATGAAGTATTTGTTAATTCCCACCTTGAGTAGGAATTGACTTTGAATCACACACATCAGTGTGAATTAAATCAAGAGGTTCGGTGTTTCTTTTGATTGTTTGGAAGGATAATGTAGTTTGTTTGGCTTCAACACATGTGGGGCATTTGTGATTTGATTCAATATTAAGTTTTGGTATGTATTCTAGTTTAATTAATCGCTTAATAGAATTGTAATTTACATGTCCTAAGCAACCATGCCAAACATTTGAACACTCAAGCAAATAAGCAGAACTAGAGCTTGTATTATTCATTTTGTTTGTCACCATTACATTCAATTTGAACATGCCATTCAAGGCATATCCTTTTCCCACAAACATACCATTTTTGGACAAAACAAACTTGTCCGACTCAAACACTAGCTTAAAACCAAATTGGTTCATCAAACCACCCAAAACTAGATTCTTACGAAGTTCAGGAACATATAAAACATCCCTAAGCTTCACTTCTTTCCCCGAAGTCATTTTTAGAATGACATCACCAACACCTTTGATATCCGCAGTAGCTGTATTTCCCATGTAGAGCTTTTCACCACCACTCCTTTGAATTTGTATTCATGAGATTTACTTCAGAAACTATAACCGTGAGATAGGTAATCATGGCCACCAACTCCATGTTATCATTCACCATGATTGCTTGACGATTTTTCCTCTTAGTTTGTGGGCACTCCGAAGCCTTGTGACCCGGTTGACCACAGTTGTAGCACTTGAACTTCTTCTTGAAAGTTCCTGCCTTAGGGCCTAGGTTTTTGCCCTTTGCTTTCCCTTTGTAAGGTCCCTTGCTTTTGCTCTTGGAAGTTTGACCAGCTTCCACCATATGAACCTTGGAAGATTTAACTTCACTTCCTTTCTTCAAGGCCATTCAATTGTCTTCTTTAATGCGAAGACGCACCACCCGTTCCTCCACAGACATCTCCTTTCGCTTATGCTTAAGATAGTTTTTGAAGTCTATCCAACCAGGAGGAAGCTTTTCAACCATTGATGCGACATGGAATGACTAATTAAGATCCATCCCTTCTACATTGTTATCATGTATGATGACCTGAAGGTCTTGGACTTGACTCATAGCAGATTTTGAGTCAACCATTTTGTATTCCAAGAACTTAGCAACAACATGCTTCTTGGTTCCAACATCGTCTGTCTTATACTTCCTTTCCAAAGACTCCCATAGTTCCTTAGCAGTTGCAACTTTACAATAAACATTGTAAAGTGCATCAGTCAGCCCATTCAACACATAGTTGCGGCACAGAAATTCTGAATGCTTCCATGCATCCACTGCATTCACAGATTGAGCATCAGCCTGCCCCTCGGCAATTACAGGAGCAGTTTCTGTTAGGAAACGAGCCAGGTTCAAGGTGGTCAAGTAGAATAGCATCTTCTGTTGCCACCTCTTGAAGTTTAGACCAGAAAATTTTTCAGGTCTCTCAGCATGATTGGCCATGATGTTTGGAACTGGTGTATTTGGATTCACAGGAGGGTTAGCACCAACAGCAGGAGTTGCATTAGCAGCGGGAGTTCCAGACATTCTGAAAGAGTCTATTAGAAAAATAGTGAATCGGTTGAAGCGGCATCGGTAAGATTTAATCGAAATTTGGGTACGTTGTGTCGTTCAGAGAGTGGGGTACGTGGAGGAAATGTAGTCCATTCAATTTCATCTAGACGGCACCTGAAAAAAGGGTTTTTATATATAATAATGATATATATATATATATATATATATATATATATATATATATATATATATATATATATATATATGTTAGTGTTTTTTTTTTCTTCTTATCTTTTTGTTCTTCTACATGCTTGTATAATGATATTTCATGTATTTTAGAAACACCATACTTTTGTAAAATGTAAGAAATAGCATTGCACTTTTAGCTAAAAGGTTCTATATTTTTGGTAAACTGCAGGAAACAACATACTTTCTCTTTTCTACCAATATGGGCAATGTGTTTTGATTATTATATTTCTATAATGGATTAAAAGTAAGATATGTTATTATTATCTAAGACTAAAGTACGTTACTATTATAGTTTAAAAATAAACTACATTTACTAATTATATATATTTGTCTTACATTTGTTTGTCTTATCATTTCTTAGGTATGGTAGTTGCAGGTATAAGTGCAAATGCATTGCAAGTGGAAATGCAATGAAGACGAACACAACATGAAAAGCAATTGGGGGCATATGAGAATTCATTAACCATCTGTTAATCCACCAAATGATTCTTAGTTTTATATTTTAAACACTTAGTAATGTATTTGACACTTTGAATGTATACGATGTTTATTGTAATGTTAATTTTTGAAAAATAATGTTTTTTGTAATGTGTTAAACACTTAGTAATGTATTTGATATTTTGTAATTTAATGTAATGAATTTTCACTTCATTTTGGCAGAATAAACTGACTTTTTTTTCTTTATAAATAGGGCATTTAGTGACGGAGTACCGATGGAAACAACCATCACTAATGTCCGGTCGCAAACACGTCAGTAAATTGGTTTAACGTGTTTTCGTCGTTGATTTTATGGTATTCCATTGGTAAATTACCTACGGAATACCGATAGATTTTTCTGTTGGTAAATTGTGAATTTCTTATAGTGATTGATTAATGAACATTATTAAACAAATTCCTAATTTATTGAATTTTTCACTGGATGGTTTGTATCAGGAGGCATTGACACTTTTGGATCAATATGGTGTTATATCTACTTATTCATTTGAATGTTTTAGACACGTTGGATCAATATGGATCAATATGGTGCTACATCTACTTATTCATTTGGACTAGAATTTAGAAAATAAATAAATTTAAAAAAAAAAAAAACATAATGACTTATATCATTAGATATGCAAATTACTTTGCACGGAGTGAACACACACAAAACTCCATTGTCAATAATATAATATAACACATATCAATCATCAAAAACTTCAAAGACATACTGAAAGGGCATCACTTTGCTTCATCAGCAATGTATACCTTTTACAGCATAAGTTCCAACACACACACAGAGGATTCACCATATTATTATGTTTATTATTCCGATAGCAACTAAGTCGTGAAACAAAGCGATTTAGCATCAACGAGAACTTAATGAATGACCTCCACAACGATTCAAACAACACACAGCAAAGCAGAACCAAAACCACTATTGACCTGCTGATCATGTATTTTTGGGACCCAAATATATATATATATATATATATATATATATATATATATATATATATATATATATATATATATATATATATATATATATATATATATATATATATATATATATATATATATATATATAAGAGTCCTTTTTTTTTTCTTGCTTATCATGACCATGACATTAACAGTAATTAGGGTGCGCTTTGCAATCCTTTCTGTTACCGACATTGTAGCTGCGTGATCCGGTGTCGCCTCCAATATGCTGATTTTGTTGCATACCTTGATAACCGATATGGCCATCGGTGTTTTTTGCCTCCCCCATAATCCACCTATTTATTTCTGTATCCATCTGAAACTCGATCTCTTTGTCGAACTCAACAACATGGATGCACTCCACTGTGGTGCTGCCGTTGCATGGCGTCATCCACCCATCACACTCTTTCACCATCGTTGCCATCATCATCATCATGATTGATGCTGATAACATGGCTGTAGTGAAGCTGATAGGGCTTCGTTGTCCATTGATGATCACCATCTTCGTTTTCTTGTGACGACTTAGGTGGTTTTCAGTTCTAGATCATTGCTTATAATGAAGTCGTTAATGGAATTGCTTTGTTGGATAGCGAGCTACCTTTTGCTTTATAAAAGATTGCTGTCGGGGATTCAATATCTTTGGTCACGGTTGAGTTAACAGTAGAGGCGCACAGAGACCTCAACGTGCCAATCTTAAAAGAAAGGAACCCAACCAAAACCATAGTCCGGTTAGAGGTTTTCTTTTACTTTATATATATATATATATATATATATATATATATATATATATATATATATATATATATATATATATATATATATATATATATATATATATATATATATATTTTTTTTTCTTTACCTTATTATTTCTTTTATATATTATAATGTACTAGGTTACAACCCGTGGAAATCACGGATAAAAGTTTTATAAAATTTTATTAAATTAATAAGATTTAAATTTTTATAGACTTTTTGTATTGATGATTTAAAATTTTATTAAATTAATAAGATTTAGCCATGTCATTTTTATTAGATCCATGTCATATTTTAAATAGTTTAGCATTGTACTTTGGTGTTTAAGCCATATAATTTTCAAATCTGGCTTTAAATGACAGCATGATCTAAGGGAAGCTCAAATATAAATATAGCAACAAATTTGAAAACATAATGTACCCTTTTTCAAAATTGTTGTATAATTTGAAATAAAAGTATATTTCTATTTTGGACCTAACATAACGTGCGGAGGAAATGAAAATACAATATTATTATGTGAAATAGTTGTAGCTTTATTGGTAAAAATGAAGTACATTGCTCGCAAAATACCAAAATTAAGCTTACAAGTAAAGAGTACATAACATTTCCATATATATTTAGTAAGTGTTTTGCTAACTTATACACCATGTACAAGGTAAGATGATTTTCTTAATCTAGCTTATATATTAACCAAGTTAATGGCATACTGTCAACGCTTTTAGGCCAACATTAAAAGCAAAAAATCAAGAAAGCGAGGAAACTAAACCCAAAACATATAAAAATAAGCTTTCAACTACTATACCGTCCTTATAGCAAAGCACATATGAATCACTAAAGATTATCACACAAGCAAATAATCAAACACATGGCATGCAGGAAGATATTCATCTTATCAGACATCAAAACAAAAACACTAATCGATACTCAATTTGCACAGATATCTAGATTCATGCATTTAGAATTCGCAACTGCATATATACAATCAAGTTCACTTAAAAAGGCTATCGTGCTTCATATAGAACCCCACACCACAAAAACACATAAAATAGTCAAATGAAGTTGATATCACTCTGCCTGCCAAAAAAAACATAAGAACAAAAACATATAAAAATATACCTTTAAATAAATAGCTTATAGATGTGCAAGCGGATTATTGATTGTGTCATACACACACACACACACTGACACACCCGCACATACACAAAACATAAATAGGTACGTCAAACAGAAAGAAAAAAAAAAGCATACCTAATGAAGACTGATGAAACATGAATCAAAAATGGGAGTGATGAATCGGAAATGAAATAGTCTTGAAATCGAAGGCATTGGAGTTGTATTTACAATCCCATACAAAAATTACATAACCTTACAACACCAGATGGGGAAGAGAGGGAAAAGTATAGGATTCTTTCACAAAAATGGAAGGCTCACCTGCATTTGCTTAATTTAATTTCGGCGGATGTAACATCCCGAGTTCAGGAGTGCAAGTTCAGGGTTCAAAGTGAAAATGTGAATGGGCAACTCGGCGAGTCCATGAGTGGATTCGGCGAGTAGGGTCGCGATTCTGGTCGCGTGTTAAGTGGCCAAATCGGCGAGTCGGCGGCTGGACTCGGCGAGTTGGTGCTGTGTGGAGAAACCCTAATTTCAGAGGATGAGCCCTTTATAAAGGACATTATACCCTCTCTCCAGCCTCTTTACCCTCTCTTGAAGTCCAGAAAACCCTAATGCACGTTTGTGAGTGTTTTGAGAGCATTTGAACCTTGGAGAAGAGATTTTGGAAGAGATCTTGGAGAGTTAGAGGCTTGGAGCAAGGGGCTTTGCAAGGATATGGATTTCTCTTATGTTGGAGCTTTCTTTTGAGGTATTATTTCATTGCTTGGG
This sequence comes from Lactuca sativa, assembly GCF_002870075.4. Lineage (NCBI taxonomy): Eukaryota > Viridiplantae > Streptophyta > Magnoliopsida > Asterales > Asteraceae > Lactuca > Lactuca sativa. Next base: position 377,687,694 of record NC_056626.2, read on the forward strand.
CTGATATTCATCTAGATTCATCATTTTGGAGTATTTGGAAAGAATGGCTTGTGAGATTTTGAGTTTGGAGGTTAGATCTGAGGTTGCTACCTCAGATCTGGAATGGAGAAGGTCTAGAGTGCATTAAAGTCCCTGTTCTTGAGTGGTTGGCGAAGCCATCTTGTCCCAAACCCTAACCCTAGAGTGTTATATGCTTAGATGTTTTTGGATTCACATAAAGTTTGCCACTTTACGTGATGGATGGGTTGTAGAAGGGTACATCTATGGTTTGGATCATCTGCATGGCATAGAAAGCTTTTGTATGGATTAAGATCTAGGGGTACTCGGTGAGTCACAAGGGTGTACTCGGCGAGTTGCTTGAAGATGGGCAGGAACTTGATGAGTTGGAAGAACAACTCGGCGAGTTGGTTGAAGTGTGACAACCCGAAAACTTCTAACCCATGTAATTGATCTGTGTTTCAGCACTAAATCTTGAGTTCATTGTCTTTTATTAAATCTTGTGATTCCATATGGGTGCTTTAGACTTAGTATAATTTAGATATGAGTCTTAAGGAGGGTTGGAGAGTGTTTAGTATCATAATATAGGTCCAAATCTCACCAAATAAGGTGTGTGCAGCGACACACTTGTGTGTACGGCCACACACCTATGTGTACGGCCACATACCAACCGCAAACACCCTCAACCTCACACCCAATTCAATTTATGGATGGATACCCCCTCATTCATTCATTTAGATGTTCTCTTCCCTCTCTCTACTTTATCTCTCTAAATCATCAACCAAGAACACTTGGAAGGCTTCATAATCATGATCTACTTCATCTTCAAGCTACGTATAGTGGTAAAAACTTGAATCCCAAGCTTAAAACTCATTATGTTCATCATATTCATCATCCCATGAAGGTGTACGGCCGCACACCTTCATATGGGGACATCACACATTCAAAACTCCCAAGAATGAAGAACATATACTTCAAAAATCAACATATGGACTCAAATGAGGAGTGTACGGCCGCACACTCCTGTGTACGGCCGCACACACCCTCTGTATGGCCGCACACTCTTGTGTGCTTCCTCACGCACACTCCTGGCCGCACTCCCCAGACGCACACTCATTTTCAAGACCATACACCCACTCTAATACCCATATTTGGTCCTAAACTTGCATAAATCATTAAGTTTGGATCATAGGACACTTATTCTTAGTAATTCCAAGCCCTAGGATTTTTCCCATCATGTTTAGTCATGAAACACCTTAGTTCTAACTCATTTATGTGTCGTCACATGAAAAATAGGGGCCATATGAGTTCAAGGCATCCGGTGGCACTCGAACTCTACATTAAGCAGTGAGTTCATACCCCTACCCTTTTTCATTGTTTTTAACTGTTTTCAAGGGGGGGAACACAAGCAAAGTACAAGGGGTTTCTTGTACTCAAAACTTGTTTTCATGTGTGTGTTTCACATTTTATATGCTTTTAACACTGATCGTTACAACCGATAACCGTTTGAACACGCAGATCATGTAAACATATATTTGTGAAATGGAATTTAAACTGTTATGTTTTACATATATTTCACAAATGATTTTCCACATTTTATCAGTTAAAAGCATGACATTGAACCTTTGAGCATAGAACTCGTACACTGTTTTGTCCTCAGTAACACTCCACAGAGATACGCGAGTGGAGGATTAGCATATTATTACTAGTAAATTTGTTAGTCCTATATGATTGGAGACACGTCCTCGGTGAACACTCCACAGAGATACGCGAGTGGAGGACTACACCCGTAACCAGAATCTCTGAGTTTAGAGAGCGTGACTTGAGTGTATAGATCTATACGGAGTTGACTACCCCACACCTGGCTGCTAGCTACAGCCAAACCAAAATGGTTCAAGGGTGACGAAAGTCATAAGGTGATGTGGACTACTTATTGCCACATCTAGTCTAGTGTATGGTTATGGAACTCACAATTAGGATAACAGAGATTTACTTAGCAGTAATAATGAATAACTTAACACATGTCACAAGATAACCAGGTTTCAGTATACATTATCTTTACATTAGTAACCAACAGTCAGGAAAGTATGGGACTTTCCTGGGGAAACATTTTACATAACTAGAAAAGGGTAACAAACCGGGTAACTTTACATTTCAGAAGGGTAAACATGTTTTTCAGAATACATCTTTTACATTTGATAACCAACAATTCAGGAAAGTATGGGATTTTCCTGGGAATACATTGTACCTAACTAAAACAGATAACCTAACTATACATTTCCACAAGAATATACGTCTTTTTAGTGTACTACTTTACTTTTCATGTTGAGAAACAATAACCAATCTTTTTAAGAAAATATGGGATTTTCTTTGGGTGTGTAACATTTTCAGAAACAGAAAGGAAACTTGAACATTTTTACAAAATAAAACCGCTTATGAACTCACCCGTGTTATGCTGATTTTCAAACCGCTTGTGTTGTCAGGTCAGCATTAGACAGGTACCCGATGATCTCTTTTTGCAAAGACAGAGTGTGCAGAAGACTTGCCTGTTTTATTTATATATACTAAGCATCACAACTGTACAACTTATTATTGAAACAAATGTAAAGCTTTTCAATATGTAATGTAATGGTTGTTCTACCTTACTTACTATGTGCATTGGATTTGATACTCAACGTGGAGTCAACCCTGGAAATGTTTCCACCTTCGGTTTTCGGGCTGTGACAGATTGGTATCAGAGCCCTTGTTTATAGTGAATAAAGTATACCAAACCTTACATGGTATAAAACTATAAACACTAAAGGGCCTAAGTACTCTGAATTAAAAGTATCATCAAACTATAAGTATTTTCAAAAGTATACATGTATACCGATTCGTCGAGATCCGTAACTACAAGTAGAACAAAACATAAGTAAATGGGTGTTGTGTATTGTGGTTAAACCTGGGAAGTTATGGAGTCGTGTCTAGGATCAATATAGCCTGGCCAACTATATTCATTCGAGACACGGCCAACATGTGCTTGGGAGTGACTATGGTATGCGGCATGCCTAAAACTTGCCCTAATATCCCAAACATCGAGCCAGTGTCGTCGCGAATCATGAAATACTATGAGAGTATTTCTAGAACCAATCCTTTGTAGAAATCCTCATTCACGTATAGATCCATTATCATTCCATTAACGATAGCTTACCTGCTTTGATGACTCTTTCCTGCTTTATCGCTTATTCGATATATATATCTTTCATATCTCTCGATTCAATTCAGAGGACTTACCATCCTCTCTCTTTCTTGATCTTATTAGATCAAGATGCCTCCAAGAAACAGACCCAGCTCCAAGACCAACAATCTTCCTCCGCCACCACCTCCTCCTGAATTTGACCATGTGATGTTCCAGGCAGCTGTTACTGCCGCAGTAGAAGACGTCATGTCTCAAATGAACCCCGGTGGTTCAGGAGGTGGTCCCCAACCTCAAAACCAAGAAAATAGCCAGGGACACCAAAATGAGGGTTCCTATAAAGATTTCATGAACGCAAAACCTACATCTTTTGATGGCACTAGAGGTGTCATTTCCCTTTCCCAATGGTTCGAGAAAATCGAATCCATCTTCGAAATCTGTGCTTGTTCAGAATCTGATAAAGTAAAATTCGTAGCCTGTACCTTCATTGATAAAGCTCTGACTTGGTGGAATGGCCGAGTCAAATCCTTGACCCTACCTGTAGCCAATGCCATGGGTTGGGAAGCCATGAAAGAACTCCTGTTAGCTGAGTACTGCCCTAAGGGCAAAATGCAGAAGTTAGAGCATGAGCTCTGGAACCTGAAGATGAAGGGTTCCGATATTGTCGCATACACTTCAAGATTTGATGACTTGGCACTACTCTGTCTGGGATTGGTTACCCCGAAGATTAAGAAGATAGAAAAGTTCATCTGGGGGCTGACCCAGCCAACTAAGGGAAACGTCTTAGCCGCACGTCCGGATACCTATGATAGTGCGAAGAGTTTAGCCCAACCCTAATTGATCACAATGATGACGTCGAAGAAGCCACCACCGCTCCTGAACCGACCAAGAATAGTGGTGAGAAAAGAAAGTTTTGGAAGAAGAAGAAACAGCAGACTGTAGCAGTCCATGCTGCTACTGTCCCCGTTGCTGCTGCTTCTGTTGTAGGATCTACCGCTGAAACATGTATTAGCAAATATGCTGGTAACCTTCCCCTGTGTGACAAGTGCAAATACCATCACAACCCGGGGCCCTGCCGTGAACTGTCATGTACAAATTATGGTAAGAAGGGGCACACAATCCGATTCTGCAAAGCTCCAGTCCAGTCAGCCAATCAATCTTCTGGAGCAGGTGTTGGTCAAGCCTGCTATAACTGTGGAGAGGCTGGGCATTTCAAGAGGAACTGCCCCAAAAAGACTACAGTCGATAACACCGAAAGAGTCCTAGTCATGGGACGGGAAGATGCAGTCGCCGATCCCACCGTTGTTTCGGGTACGTTCCTTCTCGACAACTCATATGCTAATATTCATTTTGATGCGGGTGCTGAAAGAAGCTTTGTTAGTCATTCGTTCAAACATAACCTAAAACATAATCCCCACCCTTTAACTGAAACGTTTACTGTCGAGATGGCTAACGGTGAGAAAGAAAACGCTAACGACATATTCATAGGTTGTACCCTTACCCTGAACGATCATTCATTTCCCATCGAGCTTATGCCAGTCTCCATTAAGAACTTTGATGTTACCATTGGCATGGATTGGTTGAGTCCCAATCGTGCTGATATCCTCTGTTTCGAAAAAGCCATCCGTCTCAACCTTCCTTCGGGTCAGACTATCGTAATCTATGCCGATAAACTCAGTTCCAATCTTCATATCATTTCCTGCATCAAAGCTCAAAAGCTCCTGCGAAAGGAGTGCGTTGCATTCTTAGCCCATGTAATCAACGAGAAATAGGAAGTTAAAGACCTCGCGAGCATCCCTGAAGTCTCTAACTTTCCTGATGTATTTCCTGAAGAGCTTCCAGGAATTCCTCCCGAGCGTCAGGTCGAGTTCCGTATTGACCTAATTCCTGGAGCTACTCCCGTAGCGAAGTCTTCGTATCGCTTAGCTCCAGCAGAAATGCAAGAGTTATCCAGTCAAGTCAATGAGTTGCTCAGTAAAGGATTCATTAGACCGAGTTCCTCACCCTGGGGAGCTCCGGTATTGTTTCTCAAGAAGAAAGATGGATCTTTTCGAATATGTATCGATTATCGCGAGCTGAACAAGTTGACCGTCAAAAACCGATATCCTCTCCCGCGAATAGATCACCTTTTCGATCAACTCCACGGAGCCAGTTACTTCTCCAAGATAGACCTTCAGTCAGGGTACCATCAGCTACGAGTTCATGAAAGCGATGTGTCCAAAACAGCTTTCAGGACTCGATATGGACACTACGAGTTCGTAGTGATGCCCTTCGGTCTAACCAACGCACCGACAGTGTTCATGGACCTGATGAACCGGGTGTGTCGTCCTTATCTAGATAAGTTTGTCATTGTATTCATTGATGACATAGTTGTCTACTCCAGAAACGAAGATGTCACACCCCAAAACTACGAACGGCGGAAACGTTCAGGGGTGGAGGACGTCATGTACAGTATCACAACAGTGTAATATAATAAACAAGCAACAACATCATTCATTGCATTATAAGTAAAGTTTAATACATGTGTGTTCTTTCATTGTAATAAGAGACCAAAAATATAACATCAAAATAAAAGACGAGAATTGTCTGCTCCGTCTTCTCAAAACCTGGCCTTCGTACCTGTCTACTGATGACCTGAGAATACAAGTTATTTTGAAAGCGAGTATCAGCTTTAAAGCTGGTGAATTAATAAGTATATAAGTGTTGTTGCCTTGTTTGTGGAAATCTGTTATGAAGGCCATGAAAACCTTTAGATGAGAATGTTGAGGTAAGTATGAAATCCCTAGAAAAACCCTTATTTTCTATAAGTATGAAATGTAGTCTTCTACTATGACCCGAATGTTTTGTTTGTAAATGATAGTTTTCCTTTAATTGTTTAGTACTAAAGTACTTAGTCTAACTCATCGTTTATGTGAAAGTATCACAAAATAAAGTAAACAGTAAAATGTACTACTGTAAGTATTGTCACTGGGTACTAGGACCCACACAACCTAGGTAACTGTTATCCCGAGGTACTAGGGTTAACACTACCTATATAACCTAATGAACATCCGAAGATTGTCCAATTGTCCTCTGTAGCAGCAGCAGGTGGGAGGAAGGGTTAGTCCCTATAAAGGTACTCCTAGTATAAGTAATAACCGTAGGCATCTTTAGATGTTCATTACCCACTGTTGCTAACAGATGGGTTCCGGAATGGTTAGTCCCGTCCATATATCCCGAGGTACTGGGGATAGAGTCCTATTCTAGATATCCCGAGGTACTGGGGATATGCAGGATAATTTACACAAAAGGTACTAATAAATTATCCTCGCAATTTGTGATACAAATATTCAAATAAGTATACACAGGTAAAGGTATCAATGTAAAGGTACTCAAGTAATGTGTTCATGTATCAGGTAAACATATGTAAAGGTACTCATGTATCAGGTAAGGTACTAGTAAAGACTCATGAATGAACTGACTCTTGTGTGATTCCTTGTAATAATGTTTTGTTATCTTCAAATTATCCCTATGATAATTTACTGTAATCTAACTAGTTGATCATGTAAGTTTACACACTCCTACCACTCAAGGGTGTGGGAAAACTAAATGAAAGATGCAAACTATAACATCAATACATATATAAGGGTATAAGTGTATATGCATAGTTTAGTTCAAGAATGAAAAATGGTTTTGTAAGACATCTTATGTGTTTTGAACAATGATTAACAATAACCTGAGGTCATTTCAATATACATTTCAAAGGTAAAACTTTTGATAACAATGTGTTTTTAAGATTTGAAACCAATTCATGCATCACATTTTGTAGTATGTGAAAACTGTTTATAAAAAAATACGTATCAATGATTTAATAACATGTTTGTTTCTACTTGTATCCCCCCCCTACTAAAGCATTTAAAATCATTTAAAACATTGATTAGGGGTATGAAATCACTTGGAAGTTTGAAGATAGCGAGATGGAAAACCGGGCAGAGTCTCGTCTTGGGAAACGGATTTTTCTCGGGATTCTTGGGTATCTCGGGAGTAAAATCGACGCTCGGGACTTGAGCAAAAAGACCAGGGCTTAGGGTTTGAACGGGCACAGAAATCGAGGCAAGATCGTGAGAGAAAGGAGAGAAATGAGCATTTTTTTTCGGAAAGCCTCGCATTCTATTTATAGTGGGGTCTGAGAAGCCTTGTACGTGGGGCGTACGCTCGTACGCAGCGCGTACGCGTACGTCATGCATGAGCGAGTCCTCGACTGCCTCGGCTTCGGATGGGATGGATCGGATGGGACGGCTCGGATGGGGCGGGTTGGAAGCTTCGCATAGGGGGACGTGGACGATCCGAGGCTGTCACACCCCGAAAACCAAAGGCGGAAACGTTCCCGGGGTTGACTCCATGTTGTGTATCAAATCCAATGTACATAGTAATCACAGTTAACAACCATTACATTACATATATATGAAAGTTTACATTTGGCTCAAAAGTAAATTATACAAAAGTTATACATATATCATATGAAGAAAACGAGACGAGTCTTCGGAGCACTCCGTCTTCACCAAAAGATATCGCCGGGTACCTGTCTAACTTGGACCTGAGAATACAAGCAGTTTGAAAATCAGCATAAAGCTGGTGAGTTCATAAGCGGTTTCGTTTTATGAAAAAAATGTATTGGTATCCTTTAGTTTTCCGAAAAGGTTTTTTATCCAAGAAAATCCCATATTTTCTTATGTAAAGTTAGTTTAGTTATCATTCGTTACAGTTCTGTTACACGTTATAAGTTAACCCCAGGAAAATCCCATATTTTCCTAAATGCAAGATTGATTAAATAACACAAAGTATAGTTTAATACACAAAACTATAGATAGAGAGTATTTTGAAAATCTTGGGACTAACATCCCGAACCAGTTATTAGATAGTTTGATATACTAGAAAATATAGATTGAAAACCATGGGACTACCATCCCGAATCAGATACAAGATTGTTTGATAAAACCATGGGATCACTATCCCGAATTTGATATAAGATAATTGGATAAAGTCATGGGATTACTATCCCGTAAAAGATATAGATTTAAAACCATGGGATTACCATCCCGAACGAGACATAGACACAAGATCATGGGATTATCATCCCGAACGAGATATAGACACAAGACCATGGGATTATCATCCCGAACAAGATATAGATTCTAAAGAAATTTCTAGCTGTGAATAAGTTTATATTAATACGTATTGTGAGTTGGGTAACCATGCTGATACGACAACGAGACCTCCTTGACGTTAGTCAGACGTCGGACGATATACAGAATTTTTCACCCCAGGCGTGCCCGCCTAACTGTAGCTAGCAGTTAAGGTGTGGGATTGTTAGTCCCGAATAGATCTATTCACAAATTCCTCACTCTCCCTCCAGGAGACTTTGGTTACACTTCCGGGGAGGATTTACTGATCATCCATAAAGGGTAGTGACTACTCACAAGCTAGTACTAAACTATTCACAGGATTCTTATACAATATCAAACATACAACGATTATGACACATGATACAGTGTAAATAGATACATACTATGAAATTATCTGGCAATACATTCAAATGATACGGAGATAAACTGAAACAGACATAGTTTATCTAATAACTTTATACAGATATCAGTACATGATATAAAGAGAAATATAGAACCCCAAATTATTCCCATAATAATTTGATTAGTTTGGTTATTTTCTTAACTAAAATCCATTTAGTTGAAATCGATAATTCATTCCTTATGCTCAGCGTAATACATAAGGAGTAAAAGAGTTTAATAGTTTGCCAGATATTATTTGAAATACATCAATGTTATAATTCGAAAACAGTTATAGTTTGCTTGTATTCCCCCCTGAAAACATTGAAAAACATGGAAAAAGGCGTAGGGGTATGAACTCACCGGACGAGAAATGTGACGATTTGGATGCTAAGAGTTGATCCGGGGCTTGTAAATACACGAGGTTCCTAATTATAATGTAAAGATACACATTTGTATCTAATTAGGACTTAGTTTATTTATATGTTAGGGACACTTGCTTCAAGTCGCGAAAACACTACGATACAAGTGTTTGGATGGACCCGGGTGACATTTAGGGACACATATAGTTAGGATATTGAATTGGGACATCAAAGGAAAACTCCTTAGGGAGTTTACGGCCATAATAATCCTCTCCCCATGAGTTTACGTCCGTAAACTCATGGTGAGGTGAGTTATGGCACAAAATGGCTTCAAACACTTAGGGGAAAATTTCTAGGCTTGGTTTAAGGACTTGGAATGATTTTAAAACATTAAATAGACCCATTTAAGGGAGTTTACGGCCTAGCATGGCTTCATGGCCATAAACTCCTATATTCTCATGAAAATTGTGTTAAATGGAGCTAGAACAAATGACATGTGATTGGAAAATTTATCGTAAGGCCTTATATGAGTTTTTATGTGACTTATGAGGGGTTTTTGGAGTTTACGGCCTATGAGACCCCCCTCATGGCCGTAAACTCTACTATAGAGTGATACAAGATGTTTTAAGGCTAAAAACTTGCATGGAAGGGCTTCTAAAATTCATCTAAAGGCTTTAGGGGTGTTTAGTTAGCATTGTAACACCATGAATCATGGAGTTTACGGCCCAAGCACAAGTCTTGGCCGTAAACTCATTGAAATCCCTCAAATAATGTGTTTAAGGTCCTTAAACTATTTTTGGTTGGTCCTATGATTTATTCCAAGGCTTTTGTGGTGTTGGAAGGCTTTCTAACACCTTGAAATTGAATTTATGCTATCTTTTGAGGAGTTTACGGCCCAAGCACATGACTTGGCCGTAAACTCACATAAGTCCCCAAAAAATCATGTTTCAAGTGTCCAAATGCTAAAACCAATATTCTATAATTCATATCTAAGCCTTATTTGTGTTTTGGAAGGGTTTAAGGTCAAGAAAACCCTTTAAATATGAGTTTACAGCCCAAGCTTGTGCCTTGGCCGTAAACTCCTTCAAAGCCTTCAAAATTCATGTTTTAAATGTTATAAGTCCATTTCATGAAGTCCTTTAGCCATATCTAGAGTCCAATTGAGTTTAGGAAGGAGATTTAAGGGCTAAAAACCCTTCAACTTGGTGTTTACGGCCTAAGTAGCTTCCTGGGCCGTAAACTCATATATTGTGTCCCATTTCATGATTAAATCTCGAATTTGGAAGCCAAATATGCTATAGATTAAGGCTAGGAAGGTACCTTAGGGATTTGAGGCCTTAAAATTGAGTTTTGGACCCTTAAACTTTGGATTTAGGAGAGAGGTTAGAGAGAGAGTAGAGAGAGAAGGAAAAAGCTTCAAATGAAAGGTTTAACATGTTTATATAGTTCCTAAAACTTGGACACGGTGGAATTCTACCCGATACCTGCCTTAAACGAGGCTTTTGGTTGCACCCGATTAAGTTCCCGTCACCCGGCGGGGACGTTTCTAAAACTTATGAAATAAATATTTTGGGCTAATTTCATGGGTTCCTAAAGGGTTTGAACACTCATTGGATGACAATAAACATATAGTTTTAATTAACTAAACCCAAAAACGATATCGGGACATTTCGATCTACGACGAGTTATACGGGTAGAATGGGTTTTCGGCGATGAACAACTTCGGGTTGTTACATTACCCCCCGTTAGAGGGAATTTCGTCCCGAAATTCAAAGAATAAGATACAGATCACGGATTGGAATAAGACACGAATGGATTTTTTGCCACGGATCTTCAGTTTCTCAAGTGGAATTAGGTCTCTACTGGGCGTTCTAACGAATTCTCATTATCAAGACGTGTCTTTGTTTCGTACTTTAACTCTCTCTCAATTTACGATATCAATCGATTCTCTCATGGAAGTTCCAACCCTGAATGACTTCGGTTTCCTCAAAGGAATCACTAGGGTTTCGTTGGGCAGACGCTTTTAAGGATTCGAGACGTGATGGTCTAGATAGATATTACCAAGCTCTAAGGGCATCCGAAACCTGAAGGTTGCAGAATCGATCTCTACGAAGATCTCAAAAGGTCTGGCGTGAGACTAAACTAGACGTTCAAAAGAAGCTCCCGGTAATCCTTCGGGATAGACATTTAGAGGAAAGAGCTGCTAACTTCCCGTTTCTCAATGATCACAGAAACGAGGGATGAGTGGTAATCCGCATTGGGAAAACTTTTGAGTTCTAAGGCATGGATTGATACGAAGGTTTAATGCCGAAGATCATGAGAACCGGGTCGAGAAAAAGACCTAGACGAGCGACCCTTTCGAAACCAAAGATAACGACATGAATGAGACTTGGTCATTTCATGTTAAACATAGCATCATAGTATTTTCATGGAAAGTTTTCCCCCTTTTTAAGTCGAATGGAACAGAGTAGTCCTCCGGACTAAGGATTTAATCTATAGATATGAAGTTAGTGTTCTCTATTTCACTGGTTAGTCATCTCGACGGTACACCTTTCGATTACATACGAAGGATTGAGTTTAGAAAATGTTCGAATAGATAGATAACAGGTTTCCCTTTTTGTACCAAAATTGAAAAGAGTTGCAGGTATAAGAATTATCAAAGAGAAATATACCTGCGGCGGCAGAGGGATCAGTGGTTGTAGCTGTCTTGGGGCAATTCCTTTTGAAATGTCCAACTTCCCCACAATTGTAACAGGTCGGACTAATTCCCGCTCCGGATGATTGGTTAGATGGCTTGGCTGGTTTTCTGCAGGTTCGCGCAAGATGGCCCTTATTGCCATAGTTGTCGCAGATCCTTTCGCGACATGGACTAGGAATGCGGTGGTGGTAGTTACACTTACCACACCAAGGAAGGGTACCAGTGTATCCACTGGCAGGAGTTTGGGCTGTGGAACCGACAGCCGAAACAGCAACAGGGGCAGTAGCAGTATGGACTGCTATCGTTTGCTGTTTCTTAGAAGACCCTTGCGTACTCTGGGCCTTCCGCTTGTTCCAAGATTTCTTTTTGCTTCCGCCTCCACTGGTAACTGGCTCGGGGGTGGTAGCTTCCTCATCAGAGTTGTCTTCGTGGTCGATCAAGATTTTCGCAAGACATTTAGCACTGTCATATGTGTCTGGTTTCGCAGCCAAGACATTCCCCTTTGTTGGCTGGGTCAACCCCCAGATGAACCTCTATATCTTTTTACTCTCCGGGGTAACCATTCCCGGACAAAGTAACGCCAGATCATCAAATCTTGAGATATAAGAAGCTATGCCGGAACCCTTCATCTTAAGGTTCCAAAGTTCATGTTCTAGCTTTTGAAGTTCTCCCCGAGGGCAATATTTTACGAGAAGAAGCTCCTTCATAGCTTCCCAACCCATAGCATTGGCTACAGGTAAAGTTAAGGATTTGACTCGGCCGTTCCACCAAGTCAGGGCTTTGTCTAGGAAGGTACAGGCGGCAAACTTGACTCTATCAGACTCCAAACAGCCACATATTTCAAAGATTGATTCGATTCTCTCGAACCATCGGGTTAAAGCAATGACACCCCCTGTGCCATCGAAGAATGTCGGTTTTGCGTTCATGAAGTCTTTATAGGAACCCCCTTTTTGGTGTCCCTGGCTATCATCTGGGTTTTGGGTTTCACCTCCCAAACCCCTAGAGTTCAGTTGAGGTAAGAGAGCTGATATGGTAGCGGAAATGGTTGCCTGAAGTGTTTCCAAATCGATTTGAATAGGAGGTGGTGGCGGAGGAGGATTGCTGTTGTTCGTTGAGCTGGGTCTCTTTCTTGGAGGCATCTTGATCTAAAAAGATCAGGAAAGAGAGGATCATAAGTCCTCTGAATTGAATCAAGAGATATGGGACAGGAGATATCTCATCAAAGAAAATATAGTATCATACTAAGCGATAAAGCAGAAAGGAGTTATCAAGATTGAACATTTTATCGCTAGAGGAATAATCAAGGAATAACGCGTATACGAGGATTTCTACAAAGGATCGGCTCAAGAAATACTCCCATAGTATTTCATTGTTCGTTGCAGCGACGATTTGTTGTTTGGGATATTGGGTAAGTTTTAGGTATGCCGCATACCACAGTTACTCCCAAGCACATGTTGGCCGTGTATCAAATGAATATAGTTGGCCAGGCTATATTGACCCTAGACACGACTACATAACTGCCCAGGTTTAACCGCAACGTACAACACCCATTTACTTATGTTTTGTTCTACTTATAGTTATGGATTTCGACGGCTCGGCATACTTAAATACTTTTTGAAAATACTTATATTTTGTAGGATACTTTTAGTTCAGAGCACTTAGGCCCCTTAATGTTTATAGTTTTATACCACGTAAGGTTTGGTATACTCTGTTCACTATAAACAAGGGCTCTGATACCAATCTGTCACACCCCGAAAACCAAAGGCGGAAACGTTCCCGGGGTTGACTCCATGTTGTGTATCAAATCCAATGTACATAGTAATCACAGTAAACAACCATTACATTACATATATCTGAAAGTTTACATTTGGTTCAAAAGTAAATTATACAAAAGTTATACATATATCATATGAAGAAAACGAGACGAGTCTTCGGAGCACTCCGTCTTCGCCAAAAGATATCGCCGGGTACCTGTCTAACTTGGACCTGAGAATACAAGCAGTTTGAAAATCAGCATAAAGCTGGTGAGTTCATAAGCGGTTTCGTTTTATGAAAAAAATATATTGGTTTCCTTTAGTTTTCCGAAAAGGTTTGTTATCCAAGAAAATCCCATATTTTCTTATGTAAAGTTAGTTTAGTTATCATTCGTTACAGTTCTGTTACACGTTATAAGCTAACCCCAGGAAAATCCCATATTTTCCTAAATGCAAGATTGATTAAATAACACAGAGTGTAGTTTAATACACAAAACTATAGATAGAGAGTTTTTTTGAAAATCTTTGGACTAACATCCCGAACCAGTTATTAGATAGTTTGATATACTAGAAAATATAGATTGAAAACCATGGGACTACCATCCCGAATAAGATACAAGATTGTTTGATAAAACCATGGGATCACTATCCCGAATTTGATATAAGAGAATTGGATAAAGTCATGGGATTACTATCCCGTAAAAGATATAGATTTAAAACCATGGGATTACCATCCCGAACAAGATATAGACACAAGATCATGGGATTATCATCCCGAACGAGATATAGACACAAGACCATGGGATTATCATCCCGAACAAGATATAGATTCTAAAGAAATTTCTAGCTGTGAATAAGTTTATATTAATACGTATTGTGAGTCGGGTAACCATGCTGATACGACAACGAGACCTCCTTGACGTTAGTCAGACGTCGGACGATATACAGAATTTGTCACCCCAGGCGTGCCCGCCTAAGTGTAGCTAGCAGTTAAGGTGTGGGATTGTCAGTACCGAATAGATCTATTCACAAATTCCTCGCTCTCCCTCCAGGAGACTCTGGTTACACTTCCGGGGAGGATTTACTGATCATCCATAAAGGGTAGTGACTACTCACAAGCTAGTACTAAACTATTCATAGGATTCTTATACGATATCAAACATACAACGATTATGACACATGATACAGTGTAAATAGATACATACTATGAAATTATCTGGCAATACATTCAAATGATACGGAGATAAACTGAAACAGCATAGTTTATCTAATAACTTTATACAGATATCAGTACATGATATAAAGAGAAATATAGAACCCCAAATTATTCCCATAATAATTTGATTAGTTTGGTTATTTTCTTAACTAAAATCCATTTAGTTGAAATCGATAATTCATTCCTTATGCTCAGCGTAATACATAAGGAGTAAAAGAGTTTAATAGTTTGCCAGATATGATTTGAAATACATCAATGTTATAATTCGAAAACAGTTATAGTTTGCTTGTATTCCCCCCTGAAAACATTGAAAAACACGGAAAAAGGCGTAGGGGTATGAACTCACCGGACGAGAAATGTGACGATTTGGATGCTAAGAGTTGATCCGGGGCTTCTAAATACACGAGGTTCCTAATTATAATGTAAAGATACACATTTGTATCTAATTAGGACTTAGTTTATTTATATGTTAGGGACACTTTCTTCAAGTCGCGAAAACACTCCGATACAAGTGTTTGGATGGACCCGGGTGACATTTAGGGACACATATAGTTAGGATATTGAATTGGGACATCAAAGGAACACTCCTTAGGGAGTTTACGGCCTTAATGACCCTCTCCCCATTGAGTTTATGGCCGTAAACTCATGGTGGGGTGAGTTATGGCACAAAATGGCTTCAAACACTTAGGGGAAAATTTCTAGGCTTGGTTTAAGGAGATGGAATGATTTTAAAACATCAAATAGACCCATTTAAGGGAGTTTACAGCCTAGCATGGCTTCATGGCCGTAAACTCCTATATTCTCATGAAAATTGTGTTAAATGGAGCTAGAACAAATCACATGTGATTGGAAAATTTATCCTAAGGCCTTATATGAGTTTTTATGTGACTTATGAGGGTTTTTGGAGTTTACGGCCTATGAGACCCCCCTCATGGCTGTAAACTCTACTATAGAGTGATACAAGATGTTTTAAGGCTAAAAACTTGCATGGAAGGGCTTCTAAAATTCATCTAAAGGCTTTAGGGGTGTTTTGTTAGCATTCTAACACCATAAATCAAGGAGTTTACGGCCCAAGCAGAAGACTTGGCCGTAAACTCATAGAAATCCCTCAAATAATGTGTTTAAGGTCTTTAAACTATTTTTGGCTGGTCCTATGATTTATTCCAAGGCTTTTTGTGGTGTTGGAAGGCTTTCTAACACCTTGAAATTGAATTTATGCTATGTTTTGAGGAGTTTACGGCCCAAGCACATGCCTTGGCCATAAACTCACATAAGTCCCCCAAAAATCATGTTTCAAGTGTCCAAATGCTAAAACCAATATTCTATAATTCATATCTAAGCCTTATTTGTGTTTTGGAAGGGTTTAAGGTCAAGAAAACCCCTTAAATATGAGTTTACAGCCCAAGCTTGTGCCTTGGCCGTAAACTCCTTCAAAGCCTTCAAAATTCATGTTTTAAATGTTATAAGTCCATATCATGAAGTCCTTTAGCCATATCTAGAGTCCAATTGAGTTTAGGAAGGAGATTTAAGGGCTAAAAACCCTTCAACTTGGTGTTTACGGCCTATGTAGCTTCCTGGGCCGCAAACTCATATATTGTGTCCCATTTCATGATTAAATATCGAATTTGGAAGCCAAATATGCTATAGATTAAGGCTAGTAAGGTACCTTAGGGATTTGAGGCCTTATAATTGAGTTTTGGACCGATAAACTTTGGATTTAGGAGAGAGGTTAGAGAGAGAGTAGAGAGAGAAGGAAAAAGCTTCAAATGAAAGGTTTAACATGTTTATATAGTTCCTAAAACTTGGACACGGTGGAATTCTACCCGATACCGGCCTTAAACGAGGGTTTTGGTTGCACCCGATTAAGTTCCCGTCACCCGGCGGGGACGTTTCTAAAACTTATGAAATAAATATTTTGGGCTAATTTCATGGGTTCCTAAAGGGTTTGAACACTCATTGGATGACAATAAACATATAGTTTTAATTAACTAAACCCAAAAACGATATCGGTACATTTCGATCTACGACGAGTTATACGGGTATAATGGGTTTTCGGTGATGAACAACTTCGGGTTGTTACAGAGGCCCTTGATCTGAGTACGCGGGGCGTACGAAGGTACGCAGGGCGTACTCCGGTCCTATCCGATGATTCCCCTTCGGATAATACCGGGAGTTTATAATTAAATTTATATTTATTTTAAATAAACTTCTAAAATTCATATCTCCTTCATACGAACTCCGTTTTCGACGTTCTTTATATCCACGCGAAGGTGAGACTAAGATCTACAACTTTCGTTTAGATTCCGTTGGCAAATTATGAAATTATTTTTATTATTTATTTATTAAAATGACGTGATTAAGGAATTTCTTCAAAAATTCATAACTTCTTTATCTGACGTCGGTTTTTGCCAGACTTTTTACCGCTGAAATACCATTGACGAGACCTTCGATTCTCGTTTAGGTCATTCCGGCCAAAAGTCGCTCGATCTCCGATTCGAGTTTTTAGCTGTCTGTTGCTAAGCTGAACTTGAAAAAATCATAACTTCAATATACGAAGTCGGATTTGGGCGCTCTTTTTACGTACGATCATGTTTTAATGACATTTAAACATAGAAGGAATTTAAATAGAACTTTTTGGACATTTTATTATAAAAGTTAATTTTATTAACTCAAAAGTGGTTACAATACTTGACTTTTTAGGTCATTACAAAGAGCTGAAATATCGGGTTGTCACATCATCCCCCCCGTTAGAGGGAATTTCGTCCCGAAATTTAAAGTTAGAAAACACTTGTGGATTAGGGAAACAGATGTGGGTACTTGTGTTTCATCTGATCTTCGCGTTCCCAGGTGAATTCAGATCCTCGCTTTGCATTCCAGCGGACCTTCGCGATAGGGATGCGACTTTGCTTGGTTTGCTTGACCTCTCGGTCCATGATTTCTACTGGTTCCTCCACGAAGTTGAGGCTCTCGTTGATCTCGATCTTGTCGAGTGGGATTACAAGAGTCTCGTCGGACAGACACTTTTTCAAGTTTGACACGTGGAAGGTAAGATGTACGTTACTGAGTTCTAGCGGTAGATTGAGTTTGTAAGCTACAGGACCGATTCTCGCAAGAATCTCGACAGGCCCTATGTATCTTGGATTTAGCTTCCCACGCTTTCCAAAGCGTATCAAGCCCTTCTAGGATGAGACCTTCAGTAGGACTCGGTCGCCTACCTGGAACTCTAATGGTTTCCTACGCTTTTCAGCGTAGCTTTTCTGTCGGTCTCTAGAGGCTTTCAATCGTTCACGAATTTGAACGATCTTCTCTGTTGTTTCCCGAATGATCTCCGGACCCGTGAGAGTGCTTTCGGGAGCTCGTCCCTTAGCTAACTGGGTATCACCCACCTCAGCCCAGCACAGAGGGGATCTGCACTTTCGGCCATATAGGGCCTCGAATGGAGCTGTCTTTATGCTCGTGTGATAACTGTTGTTGTAGGAAAACTCGACAAGAGGTAAATGGGTACCCAAGCTTTTCCAAAGTCAATCACACATGCACGCAACATATCTTCTAAGGTTTGGATAGTTCTCTTACTTTGCCCGTCGGTCTGTGGATGGTAGGCTGTACTCATGGCCAGCCTAGTTCCTAGGGAACTTTGTAATGACTGCCAGAACCTCGAAGTGAATCTACTATCTCAGTCTGAGATGATAGATAAAGGAACACCGTGAAGCCTTACAATCTCCCTAATGTAAGTTCTAGTAAGTTTCTCCATCTTGTCTGTTTCTTTGATTGGTAGGAAGTGTGCAGACTTGGTCAGTCTATCGACGATGACCCATATGGAATCAAGTCCACCCGTTGTCTTGGGCAACTTGGTTATGAAGTCCATAGTGATCCGCTCCCACTTCCATTCTGGTATCTCCGGTTGTTGTAGGAGACCGGAGGGTTTTTGGTACTCAACCTTGACCTTTGCGCAAGTAAGGCATTTACTCACGAAGGTAGCAATATCTGCTTTCATGTTAGGCCACCAGTATAACTTTTTAAGATCCAGATACATCTTATCTGAACCCGGGTGGATGGAATAACGAGTGTTGTGAGCTTCAGTCATGACCAAGTCTCTGAAGCCACCGTGTTTTGGTGTCCAGATCCGGTTCATCAAATATAAGGCTCCGTCACCCTTGGCTTCTAAATTCTTGTCCATTCCTCTAAGGGATTCATTCGTCAAATTTTTAGGTTTCATGGCTTCAAGTTGAGCCTCCTGAATTTTCTTACACAAGTGTGAATGGATGGTTATTGACAATGACTTGACTTTGCGACCAGAATATTCCTTCCGACTTAGGGCGTCTGCTACTACGTTGGCTTTACCCGGATGATAACGAATATCGCATTCGTAATCACTGAGTAGCTCGACCCACCGTCGTTGTCTCATGTTGAGCTCCTTTTGATTGAAAATGTGTTGTAAACTCTTGTGGTCGGTAAAGATAGTGCTCTTCGTTCCATACAAGTAATGTCTCCAGATCTTCAGAGCAAACACCACTGCTCCTAGTTCAAGATCATGGGTCGTGCAGTTAACCTCATGTGTCTTTAGCTGTCTCGAGGCATAGGCGATGACTTTACCTCGCTGCATCAGAACACATCCGAGTCCTTGATTGGATGCATCGCAATAGACAATGAAGTCTTCTATTCCTTCGGGAAGGGATAGTATCGGGGCGGTGCACAAGGCTCGTTTGAGCGTTTGGAACGCTCTTTCCTGTTTCTCTTCCCAGTCAAAGGCCACGCCTTTTTGGGTCAGGGTTGTAAGAGGTTTCGCTATGCTGGAGAAGTTCTGAATGAACCTGCGATAGTAGCCAGCGAGACCTAGAAATTGACGAATTCCGGTAGGTGTCTTTGGTGCTGTCCAGTTCTCAATGGCTTTGATCTTGGAGGGGTCCACGTGTATACCTTCTTGACTAACCACATGACCCAAAAATTCGACTCGCCGAATCCAAAATTCGCACTTTGAGAACTTCGCGTAGAGCTTCTCCGATCGCAATGTCTCTAAGATTTTACGGAGGTGTAGACTATGTTCCTCCTTACTTCGAGAGTAGATGAGTATGTCATCAATGAAGACGATGATGAATTGATCCATGTAAGGACGACACACCCTATTCATCAGATCCATGAATACTGCGGGCGCGTTAGTTAATCCGAATGGCATCACTACAAACTCGTAGTGTCCATAACGAGTTCGGAAGGCTGTCTTGGGAACATCCTCCTCTAACACTCATAGTTGGTGATATCCGGATCGCAGATCTATCTTCGAGAAGTAGTTGGCTCCTTGAAGATGATCAAACAAATCGTCAATGCGGGGCAAAGGATATCGATTTTTAATGGTAAGCTTGTTGAGTTCCCTATAGTCGATGCACATGCGAAACGATCCATCTTTCTTTTTGACGAACAAGACCGGTGCTCCCCATGGTGAGAAGCTTGGTCGAATGAATCCCTTCTTGAGAAGTTCGTTAAGTTGACTGGAAAGTTCCTGCATTTCAGCCGGTGCCAGACGATACGGGAATTTGGCTACGGGGGTAGCCCCTGGCACTAAGTCGATTCTGAACTCGACTTGGCGTTGTGGTGGTAAACCGGGAAGTTCTTCTGGGAATATGTCGGGAAAGTCACGTACTTCTGGGATTTTCTGGATGTCTTTCAGTTCTTGACTGGTATCGACGACATGTGCGAGAAATGCATGGTACTCCTTCCGCAAGCACTTCTGGGCTTGAATGCACGGAATGATACGAAGGCTCGTACTAGGTTTGTCGCCGTAGATAATTAAAGTTTCGTTGTTAGGAAGGTTAAGACGAACTTTTTTTTCGAAGCACATAATGTCGGCACGAAGAAGACTCAACCAATCCATACCGATGATAACGTCAAAACATTTAATTACGACAGGCATGAGATCTATCTTGAAAGTATGGCCATCTAAAGTTAAAGCACAACCTACGTATATGCAGTTTGTACTCTCTGTTTTCCCGTTAGCCATTTCTACCGTGAATGGATTATCTAATGCACATGGTTTTTGTTTAAGCAGGTGTGCAAATTTGTGACTCACAAAACTTTTCTCGGCTCCACTATCGAAAAGTATGCAAGCATATGAGTTATCGAGGAGGAACATACCAGTAACTATCGTAGGATCAGCTACTGCTTCCTCGTGGCCTAGGGCCATAACTCTTCCTACCCCTCCATCCATTCCTGCCTTAGGGCAGTTCCTCTTGTAGTGACCCACCTCGCCACAACCATAGCAAGTTTGGCCCATACTGGCATTTGGGATCTGGGCGGCTTGAGCTGTTGGAGCCTTGCAGTAACGAGCGGTGTGCCCCTTTCTGTTGCAGTTAGAGCAGAACATCTCCCTGCAAGGTCTGTGGTGGTGGAAATTGCACTTGGTGCACTTCGGGAGAGTTCCAGCATATGACTTTGCTGGTAAGGGGTTCGCAGGGACAATAGGAGTCACTGTGGCAGCATTGATCGCCACAAGTTGTTTATTGGAGGATTCATGCGAAGTCCCTGTTTTCCTCTTATTCCACCCCTTCTTGTTGAATTCGGGGTTGGACGTTTGTGGTATAGGTGTAGGGATTGTTGTGTTCTGAGGTTTCCGGTGATCGATGAGGGATTGTGCCAGTTCCTTGGCGCTATCAAAGGTAATAGGCCTGGAAGCGATCACACTTGACTGGATCTGGGGCGACAGTCCCCAGATATATCTTTCGATCTTTTTGCTCTGGAGAGCAACCATATCAGGGCATAAGTTTGCCAAATCACAGAACCTATTTGTGTAGGTAGTGATGTCGGATCCAACCATTTGTAGACCCCAGAATTCTTGCTCGAGTTTTTGTATTTCACCTCGAGGACAGTATTCTTTCATCAGCATGTCTTTCAACTTTTCCCAGCCGATGGAATACGCCACCACCAAAGTTAGATAGTTAATATGGCTGTTCCACCATGTTAGTGCTCGGTCAAAGAAGGTACAAGCTGCGAACTTGACCTTGTTGCTTTCTTGGCATCCGCAGATCTCGAAGACAGATTCCATCTTCTTAATCCATTGTCTCAACACCATAACACCCCCAGTCCCATTGAAGCTGCGGGGTTTGGCGTTCGTGAAATCCTTGTAAGTGCATTCCCGAGGGTGTCCATGGATTTCGCCGTGGCTCGAAGGAGGTGCACCTGTTCCCGATCCACTAGGGTCAGGAGCGTTGATTGCTGACACAGCAGCTGCAACTGCTACTATGAAAGCTGCCTGGAACATGCTGGCATCGAAAGGATTAGGTGGTTGAACAGGTACAGGCGGTGGTGGAGGTGGTGGTATCGGTGTTTCGTTGATTGGATTACGCCTTGTACTTCTGCGTGGCGGCATCTTTAACTGCACGTTTTGAAAGATGACGACATGGATAAAAATAAATGATAAATGAATGTGTCTCATGGACTAATCCCTATAGTCCAACAACCGAAGGAATAGTTAAGATAGACGACTGACTAAGGTACTTATAGTAAGACCAAATACCCTTATGGTATTTCTTTATGGTTGTGTTGGTAAGTTTTTAGACTTGTTGCTATATTACAACCATTCTTGGGCATATACTAATCACTCCTCGGACCAGCATAGTTGATCAGGCTATGCCATTCCCAAGACTGACCATATATCCCCAGGCTTACTTGTAATATTCAACAATCGTAATACTTTTGTTCTTGTCGTTGTGACACTGATTTTAGTATGAATGCAGGCACGTATACTTTGTTAAATATTTTATTATTTAAAAGTATAACTCTGAGACAGAGTGTTTTAATCCCGATGTATTTATAGTTAGTATATCTTTTATGGGTTGATATACTATATTCACTATAAACAAAGCTCTGATACCAATCTGTCACAACCCAAAACTACGAATGACAGAAACGTTCAGGGGTGGAGGACGTCATGTACAGTATCACAACAATGTAATATAATAAACAAGCAACAACATCATCCATTGCATTATAAGTAAAGTTTAATACATGTGTGTTCTTTCATTGTAATAAGACACCAAAAATATAACATCAAAATAAAAGACAAGACTTGTCTGCTCCGTCTTCTCAAAACCTGGCCTTCGTACCTGTGTACTGATGACCTGAGAATACAAGTTATTTTGAAAGCGAGTATCAGCTTTAAAGCTGGTGAATTCATAAGTATATAAGTGTTGTTGCCTTGTTTGTGAAAATCTGTTATGAAGGCCATGAAAACCTTTAAATGAGAATGTTGAGGTAAGTATGAAATCCCTAGAGAAACCCTTATTTTCTATAAGTATGAAATGTAGTCTTCTACCATCACCCGAATGTTTTGTTTGTAAAATGATAGTTTTCCTTTAATTGTTTAGTACTAAAGTACTTAGTCTAACTCATCGTTTATGTGAAAGTATCACAAAATAAAGTAAACAGTAAAATGTACTACTGTAAGTATTGTCACTGGGTACTAGGACCCACACAACCTAGGTAACTGTTATCCCGAGGTACTAGGGTTAACACTACCTATATAACCTAATGAACATCCGAAGATTGTCCAATTGTCCTCTGTAGCAGCAGCAGGTGGGAGGAAGGGTTAGTCCCTGTAAAGGTACTCCTAGTATAAGTAATAACCGTAGGCATCTTTAGATGTTCATTACCCACTGTTGCTAACAGATGGGTTCCGGAATGGTTAGTCTCGTCCATATATCCCGAGGTACTGGGGATAGAGTCCTATTCTAGATATCCCGAGGTACTGGGGATATGCAGGATAATTTACACAGAAGGTACTAATAAATTATCCTCGCAATTTGTGATACAAATATTCAAATAAGTATACACAGGTAAATGTATCAACGTAAAGGTACTCAAGTAATGTGTTCATGTATCAGGTAAACATATGTAAAGGTACTCGTGTATCAGGTAAGGTACTAGTAAAGACTCATGAATGAACTGACTCTTGTGTGATTCCTTGTAATAATGTTTTGTTATCTTCAAATTATCCCTATGATAATTTAGTGTAATCTAACTAGTTGATCATGTAAGTTTACACACTCCTACTACTCAAGGGTGTGGGAAAACTAAATGAAAGATGCAAACTATAACAGCAATACATATATAAGGGTATAAGTGTATATGCATAGTTTAGTTCAAGAATGAAAAATGGTTTTGTAAGACATCTTATGTGTTTTGAACAATGATTAACAATAACCTGAGGTCATTTCAATATACATTTCAAAGGTAAAACTTTTGATAACAATGTGTTTTTAAGATTTGAAACCAATTCATGCATCACATTTTGTAGTATGTGAAAACTGTTTATAAAAAAAATACGTATCAATGATTTAATAACATGTTTGTTTCTACTTGTATCCCCCCCTACTAAAGCATTTAAAATCATTTAAAACATTGATTAGGGGTATGAACTCACTTGGAAGTTTGAAGATAGCGAGATGGAAAACCGGGCAGAGTTTCGTCTTGGGAAACGGATTTTTCTCGGGAATCTCGGGAGTAAAATCGACCCTCGGGACTTGAGAAAAAAGACCAGAGCTTCGGGTTTGAACGGGCACGGAAATCGAGGCAAGATCGTGAGAGAAAGGAGACAAATGAGCATTTTTTTCGGAAAGCCTCGCATTCTATTTATAGGGGGTCTGAGAAGCCTCGTACACGGGGCGTACGCTTGTACGCAGCGCGTACGCGTACGTCATGCATGAGCAAGTCCTCGACTGCCTCGGCTTCGAATGGGACGGATCGGATGGGACGGGTCGGATGGGGCGGGTCGGATGGGGCGGGTCGGAAGCTTCGCATAGGGGGACGTGGACGATCCGAGGCCCTTGATCTGAGTACGCGGGGCGTACGAAGGTACGCAGGGCGTACTCCGGTCCTATCCGCTGACTCCCCTTCGGATAATACCGGGAGTTTATAATTAAATTTATATTTATTTTAAAGAAACTTCTAAAATTCATATCTCCTTCATACGAACTCCGTTTTCAACGTTCTTTATATCCACGCGAAGGTGAGACTAAGATCTACAACTTTCGTTTAGATTCCGTTGGCAAATTATGAAATTATTTTTATTACTTATTTATTAAAATGACGGGATTAAGGAATTTCTTCAAAAATTCATATCTTCTTTATCTGACGTCGGTTTTTGCCAGACTTTTTACCGCTGAAATACCATTGACGAGACCTTCGATTCTCGTTTAGGTCATTCCGGCCAAAAGTCGCTCGATCTCCAATTCGAGTTTTTAGCTGTCTGTTGCTAAGCTGAACTTGAAAAAATCATAACTTCAATATACGAAGTCGGATTTGGGTGCTCTTTTTACGTACGATCATGTTTTAATGACATTTAAACATAGAAGGAATTTAAATACAAATTGTTGGACATTTTATTATCAAAGTTAATTTTATTAACTCAAAAGTGGTTACAATACTTGACTTTTTAGGTCATTACAAAGAGCTGAAATATCGGGTTGTCACAGAAGAAGACCACAAACAGCACTTGAGGTTAGTGTTGGAAACCCTTAGATCCGAAAAGTTGTTCGCGAAGTTTTCCAAGTGTGAGTTCTGGATTTGGAAAGTAACTTTCCTCGGTCATGTTGTAAGCGAGGAGGGTATTCATGTAGATCCTTCCAAGATTAAAGCAATAGAGAATTGGTCGGCACCGAAGACACTCATGGAAATCCGACAATTCTTGGGTCTCGCCGGCTATTATCGGAGATTTATCCAGAACTTTTCTAGAATCGCCAAACCCTTAACCACTCAAACACAGAAAGGTGTACCCTTTTTTTGGAGTGATAAGCAAGAAATGGCATTCCAAACGTTGAAGAAAGCCTTGTGCAGCGCTCCTGTTCTATCCCTACCCGAAGGGACAGGGGACTTCGTTGTCTACTGCGATGCGTCTAATCAAGGCTTAGGCTGTGTGCTTATGCAAAGAGGAAGAGTAATTGCTTATGCCTCTAGATAGTTGAAAGCACACGAGGTCAACTATACCACACATGACTTGGAATTAGGAGCCGTAATCTTTGCATTGAAGATTTGGAGACATTATCTCTACGGAACCAAGTGTACAATCTTCACTGATCACAAGAGTCTGCAGCACATCTTTGATCAAAAAGACTTGAACATGAGACAACGACGATGGGTAGAGTTACTCAGCGATTATGAGTGTGAAATCCGTTACCATCCCGGCAAGGCCAATGTGGTAGCAGATGCCCTTAGCCGAAAAGAGAGTTCAAGCCGAAAGGTGAAGACCCTGACGATGACCATCCATTCCAACTTATCCATGCAAATCCGAGAAACCCAGTTAGAAGCCCTCAAACCCGAGAACGTGTCGATCGAAGCCTTAAGAGGAATGCAAAAGAAACTTGAGATCAGAGGTGACGGAGTCTACTGCTTTATGGATCGAATTTGTATTCCAAAGTCCAGAGGATTCAGGGAGATTGTCATGAAGGAAGCGCACAAGACCAGATACTCTGTTCACCTGGGTTCGGACAAGATGTACCTAGATCTCAAGAAACAATACTGGTGGCAAAACATGAAAGCTGAGATAGCTACATTCGTGGGCAAGTGCTTGACTTGCGCCAAGGTGAAAGTCGAATATAAAAAACCATCGGGTCTGCTCCAACAGCCTGAGATACCCAAATGGAAATGGGAGATGATTACCATGGATTTCATCACCAAGTTACCCAAGTGTCCGAGTGGGTACGACATCGTTTGGGTAATTGTCGATAGTCTGACTAAGTCCGCTCACTTCATTCCGATCAAAGAATCATTCAAGATGGAAAGACTCGCAAGAATTTACATCCAAGAGATAGTCCGACTGCACGGTGTACCTGATGGGTTTTGGTCATAAGACATCTTATGTGCTCATACAAACCCTAAAGCTTGGATCTAGGTTTCTCTATTGTACATGCTTTGAATCCAAGACTATAAACCCTAATTCTAGCATATGGAAATCAGAATTCACATGTAAATAGGTTTAAGAACATACCTTGATTGTTATATAGCAATAACAATCCAATTCCTCCTTGAATTGACCTTGGAAAGCTGAGAGTCACAAGTGTCACTCCTCTAATGGCTTACAAACACCATAAGCAAGTGGAGAAGGTATAAAGAGAGAGGAGGGAGGTTAGAATTCGTCTCTAGGACTTCTTGGAAAGGGATACACGAATTCATGACCCTAGTGGTGTTTATATAGGTGTAAATATAGGGTTTTAGTCATTATCCTTATCTAGTTGATTATCCATTAAGCAACCAATAAGATAATCCTTGAATCCTTATCATACTCGAATTCTAAGTGATTATCACTTCAAATTCGTCCACCATATATATAAGATAATTCTTACCTTATTTTGTAACTATCACATAATTACAATTCAGCCCCTCTAGTTTAATTAATTACACTTGATCACAAAATTAATTCTTAATTAATTATTGACCAATATTAATTAAACAAATATGATTTCTCCTTTAATATATTATTCTTATAACATATTAATAAATCATATTATCCTCTCTCTCTCTTTATTCATTTCTCCAATCAAGTTGCTTTGGTGAAGGCAACCCAAAAGGACCATGCACCATCGGGTCAAGTACATACCAAAATAGTTATGGACTTAGACACTAATCCAACAGTCTCCCACTTGGATAAGTCTAACAACTATTCTGCGTATGACTTTGGATCCTGATCTGCAATCGTAGCTTTCCAAAGCCGCTGTCAACTCTGATCATATCAAATACGCGTGTCCTTAGATAAGGGATCATATATTCCTCCATTCTATATATCATATGAGATATGATTTCAAATCATTCTCTTTGTACTATATCTCGATTTCTGATTTATGACGACAGACTAATTGAACAAATCAAATTAGCCCTAGCCCGGCCGAGCATTTACGTTTGTCATCACTAAACCATCGAGGGGCCCAAAGATATCGCTTTTATCCTACTTTGGATAAAAGGAATGGATAAACTTTGATACAATGCTTGCTTGTACTCACGCACCAAATCACACACAACAATATGTTTTATAACACCAAGTTACTGGTGCGTTTACATATTATCAATGTGCAACCGATTTGCAAGATACAACTCACACATCTCGGTCTCAAGAATATAAGATGTTATCGTCTCACCAATCACTCGTGATACAATCCATGGAGTGATCCAAGTGAGCGTGGGTCTAATCCAATGCTCAAATCACATTCATAAGCACTCATGAACGTTGCAGCAAACATTTGCTTATGTCTAATACTCTTTTAGACAATCCACACACCAATTCACGACAGTCTTCATTCATATCTACTTCCAACATATGAACGACTGTGGCCCGTTTGAATAATTCGATTCTTCTTAATAAACTCAATTATTCTGGAAGTCAAAACATGCAAATGTGAAACACAAGAATAATACTAATCCCATATGGCCTCAACCCTTTGAGCATAAATAAAACACCTTTTATTTATCACCATATTGATTACTCATTATTTGTAGTTTCAGGTAATCAACTTCTTACTTGAATTCCAACACTTGTCCCATACTCCTAGCATGCACACAATGTTTACCTATGGTTCTTACTTTGTGAAATAGATCACATTGAACACATTTCCAATCCTTCTCATTTCACAACTCCAAATCCATTTTTCATAAGTTAAAGAATATCAAATTCTTGTTACTTATAGAATATGCTAGATTCTAACATTCTTATGCAACTATCCTTTCGTAGTGTCACTGCCCCAAAGTCACTAAGACTATTGCCAATGATATTACAAAGTCTTCTTTCGGAGATTGTTACAAGACAATTCCATAGATGTGATGTCTCTCACTCAAAGTACATTCTTTGAACATCCTTTTGCATAGAAGTTTCTAATCTAATAATAGATTTCTCAATATTCAATTCCCAATATGGACACACTTCCATATGTTCCATATGACAACTCATTCTTAATAGAATCTTATCTATTCGTAATGATGTCGATATGGTCCATCCAATATGGAAACATTTCCATATTTTCCAATACTATACTTCCAACTACTCACAAGCGACCAATCCTCGTCGAACTTGGATTGTCCTTTGATAGTTGTTTAATTATTTTAGTCAAAACCAATTCTAGTCCCTTTTCCCTCTAAATGCGCTCGACATTTGGAAAATTTTAGAATGGTCAAACATTAAAGCATTTGCAATCGATCCTATACCCGAAGCGTATGGGACACGACGCATAATGTTTTATTTGCTATGTTCTCAAAATTCGAATTGTGAAGAGGGATGCCGTAATCATAATTGAAATTTTAAGAACACACTTTGTACCTTTGACTAAATTTTATTAACATTTCTCAACCTAAACCATTAGATTTGAAATGAAGCATATTATTCTCTCCCTTAATTATAGCAAAAAAACTCTTCAACTATTGCGAATTTGCAAAGTATGACTCTTGTTTTCTATAATTAATATTGCCAATCTTGCAATACGTGCCTTAATAATCATACAATCATAACATTTATGCTCCCACTATCATGATGATTATTATAAAACATAACACTTATGCTCTCACTAGCTTCGACATGTATTCATAAACATCTTAACTTTCAGAAAAACAATGCTTATTGAATTTCTTAAGTTCATGTTTCTAATACTTAGTATTTTGATAATCTTTTATCGAGGTTTCTTGAACTTATACACATTTGCCTTCGATAGTTCATATGTGTGTCTAAACAATTAAGACTAATTGCCAAACCTCACAATTCAAATTATGGAAAGGGATGCCGTAACCATAATTGAATTCGAGAATGCAATTTTACAATCACTATCTTCTTAAAATCTGTCTTAGTGAAAGCATTTCCTCACAATCATTTTCATGAAGGAGGAAATCTTATGACACTTAGATTTAAACAGTGTATTTGTTCCTATCCATGTGAATTTGTCAAAACCAAGGTTTACGACAAATTCAAACTCTTATGGATCGAACTTTCTTGATCTCGATTTCTTGCCTTTATGGTAGCACAGCTGCCCACCATGTCTTCCAAGTAGTTAAGCAGCTCACCCTTTCCTATCAATGTACCTTTCATTGATTAAGGTGCTTTGCCTTTTATGCGTTCAAAATGAGAACTCATAGAACTCACATGCATAATTAACTCGATTGGATTGGCACAGAAACAAAATAATGTCAACACGATAGGTTGTAAACCTCAACTCGTGTGCTAGTGATGATCGTTAAGGTTTATTTGATTTGTTCTTGAAACCTTTCAAGACCATTAAGGCTCCCACTGACTCCTTGACATATAAGATTCTTTTGTCAATAAACATTTCTTGATAAACAAATATTCAAGAGTTAGTGTAGCTTTTATCAAGAACACTTCATAAATTGGTCCTAGTCGGTCTTTGTCTTATTCAAGACATCACAACTTTCCACATTTGATGAATGTTGTAAACCTTTAATACTTTTTCACTCATTGTCACAATCTTAACTTTAAGACTTGTTATTGGAACGAAGTTGATTGACTTATTGATTTAACCATTTCTTCAATTCTTGATTCCTCTTCTTAGACATACAATTGTACTAAGACTCACTTAGAGGATCAATTGAGGTATGGTTCTTAATCATTAAGACCTATCATAAAGCATAAAAGGTACTCTCCCATCTTCTTAGAATGGAGAAACTTTTATCTTTCTGCCTATTTGATTCTTCTTATTCGTTCTGCTATTGATTTAAACCCTTTAATCAATTTAGAATTACACTTAATCTTGTAAGTATAATCATATTTACTAAACCTTTAGTAAATCATGACGAATATCATTGTTACTCTTATGGTGGTCTTGATCAACACGCAACATTGTGTGATCGATCTCTTAGTCCTTCACTTGACACTTTGTCAATGAATCAGTCTAATTTCCAAATACGAAATTTCTCATTCATCATGCATCCACGTTGCATGATTCCAAGTTTCTGTCCAAATGAAACTTGGGCGATGAGAAACTCTCCCTATTTGGTAAAATTCTCGACTTTTCCATAAACACCATAAATAAGAATCATATCCATTTGTTGTAGAAATATGCAAACACCAATTTTCATAACGATTTCATTGCAAGGAAATAAACAAATAAATAAATAAGTCAAACGAAAATTTATTTTATTTATAAGAGCAGCGGAAAACATTTTTCCTTACAATGCAAAAACTATGTATTTCAAAAGAAAATTTCTAACAACTCTATCATAACTATCTAAGCTCAAAATCTAATCTTCAAGTCCATGCGATCGAGATCCATCTCTTGTGATTAGATTCATCTTGCTCTCTTATCAAGCTTCCTTTCTTTTCACCGACCCTACAAAACACTCAAATGTAATCTTATTACATCATGTATTAAGAATCAATGAATAGGAACTTAATGGAGTTAGATAGTGGATTTTTACCTAAAGCGCAGTCATACCTTTGACTCTCCCATCTCTTAGATCTCTTAGGTAATTAGGGCAACTTCGTCTCCAATGCCCCTTCTCTTGGCAATAAAAGCAAATTGACTCTTTTGGAACAACACATGGAACTACTTCAGACATCGACTTTCTCTTATGATCAAACTTTTCGATCATTGCATGTCTTTCATTGCCATTGTCTATATCCATAGAGGTCTTGAAGGCAGATTCACCAATCAACTTTGCTTTTCTATTGCGCCAAACCATTGCTGATTCGGCAGCAATAAGCATATAGGTGAGATCTTTAAGGGTCACATTGTGGTTCGTCATATAGTACTCTCTTACGAACTCACTATATGAGTTGGGAAGTGACTGAAGAACCCAATCAACAGCCATCTCTTCACTAACAACGGATCCCATCATTCTTAGTCTATCAATGCGCGACTTCATCCCTAGGACGTGTGCACACACCGACTTTCCTTCTTTATGTTTACTTGCCAAAAGGGCTTGAGTGATATTGAACCTTTCAATTTTACAATCTTGTGGGTTAGGGAGAATAATTGGAGGAGGAGGAGGAAGTGAAGCATGATTTCTTGATCCTCGATCGAATCGTGGAATATCATCTTCATGTGGAATGCTTGTTCCACGGGATTTGGGAATACCATAGTTGTTGAACTTTGACATCTACAAAACGGGAGAAAACGAATTCAAGTTAGTTGATTGATTGAGTCCTTGGTAAATCACCCAAATGAAATTCCAAGGCTAGGACCCAACACAATATTCTACAAATCGGGAGAGGGATGCCGTAACCCAAATTGCAGAACATTTGAAGGTAAGTGAATGACGATTCACTAATTTCCACCATGAAAAACGAAAATTAAATTTAAGTTTTAAATCTATGAAAACTCCTAGATCCTTTGAGATTCATTGAACTTTCAATGGCATGTTTAAATCTCGATATGCCCCTCTTGTTTGTGACTGGGATGCCGAGGATCACAAAGCGGGTGTGAATAACCATGCAAACTACATGGTGCCCTCACATGTTACAGTCACCTATTCGATGTGCCGGTAAACCACACACGCTCCACCGAACTATGACAAACATTGAGTCACCCTTTGCTACCTTTGCTTAGACCCATTTAGTGTGCCGGTTAACCACACACGCTCCACTAACGTCTTCGCAAGGGCACAAAGTGTAATTTCATGGAATTGCATCAATTCACTTTTGCCTAAGTAACTAAGATTGGGAATTTTGAAAAACATTTAGTTACTTTTATAATTTATTATACTTATAATGGAAGGTTTCGTCCTATCCTACCCGTTCGGCTAACGACCCTCCACTAGTCAAGAGTGCGGTGGGTAAGAGTGGATACCCATTCAATCGCCATTTTATAGGCAATTTCCTTAAACACCCCTTATAGACCAGCTTCGTGAATGAGGCCTACTAACGGTAAGACTGACTTTTACTCATACATATATATAATGTTAGACCTTTAATGTTATATATAGTATAGGGTGTATTTTTATACTTTTAAAATACTAGGTGGTTCAATTTAACAATTATACTTTTAATTCACTTAAATTGTAAACCTAAACTTTTATGGATTTATTAAACCTCTTTAATTAAACACCTTAATTAGTTAATAAAACCATAAGGGTGTGATTTGAACTTTTTCAAAACAATACTAGAGTTTTAGAATTTAACATTCCTAATTAAACTTTTAATCAACTTTTAAATTCCAAAAACTTGAGGGCAAGTTTTGAAACATTTCAAACCATAAGGGTTTAGAATTTAAATATACATCAAAATTAAACCATTTAATCAAAATTTAAATTCCAAAACTTGAGGGCAAGTTTTGAAACCTTTTTCAAAACATTAGGGTTTCAACTATTTAAATTTCAAAACAACAAAACTTTTTGGGGTTCAAATTTTAAACTATAAAACCTAAAGGGCCAAATATGAAACTTTTCACAACAATAAGGATCAAATAAAAAATAATTCAAATTAACATTTAATCACATCATTATCCATATTTGATGATTTCTTGCAAAATAATTTATCAATTTACTTAAAATAATTAATCAATTATCTTATAAGGAAACAATTATCCTATTAATTGATAAATATCTTCAATTAGATTAAAATTATAGTCAAATATATCATATAATCGGATTCATATTAATCTAACATGATAAAGTAATTATCCCAATGCAAAAACAGTAAGAAATCCCGAGATAAGCACTGTCTGACGCACCGACTCGCCGAGTCACCCTCTAGAACTCGCCGAGTAGGGCTGACTCGCCGAGTCCAAGAGTGACTCGCCGATTCAGGTCGAATAGTGAGGCCAAAACACGATTTTCAGTTACATCAAGCATCAATACAATAGAAACCAATCATGGCTCTGATACCACTGATGGGTTTTGGTCATAAGACATCTTATGTGCTCATACAAACCCTAAAGCTTGGATCTAGGTTTCTCTATTGTACATGCTTTGAATCCAAGACTATAAACCCTAATTCTAGCATATGGAAATCAAAATTCACATGTAAATAGGTTTAAGAACATACCTTGATTGTTATATAGCAATAACAATCCAATTCCTCCTTGAATTGACCTTGGAAAGCTGAGAGTCACAAGTGTCACTCCTCTAATGGCTTACAAACACCATAAGCAAGTGGAGAAGGTATAAAGAGAGAGGAGGGAGGTTAGAATTCGTCTCTAGGACTTCTTGGGAAGGGATACACGAATTCATGACCCTAGGGGTGTTTATATAGGTGTAAAGATAGGGTTTCAGTCATTATCCTTATCTAGTTGATTATCCATTAAGCAACCAATAAGATAATCCTTGAATCCTTATCATACTCGAATTCTAAGTGATTATCACTTCAAATTCGTCCACCATATATATAAGATAATTCTTACCTTATTTTGTAACTATCACATAATTACAATTCAGCCCCTCTAGTTTAATTAATTACACTTGATCACAAAATTAATTCTTAATTAATTATTGACCAATATTAATTAAACAAATATGATTTCTCCTTTAATATATTATTCTTATAACATATTAATAAATCATATTATCCTCTCTCTCTTTATTCATTTCTCCAATCAAGTTGCTTTGGTGAAGGCAACCCAAAAGGATCATGCACCATCGGGTCAAGTACATACCAAAATAGTTATGGACTTAGACACTAATCCAACAGTACCTACATCCATTATCTCTGATCGAGATAGTAGGTTTACCTCTAGATTTTGGTAGTCACTCCAGAAGGCTCTTGGAACCAAATTAGACATGAGAACAGCGTATCATCCTCAGACCGATGGACAAAGTGAGAGAACAATCCAAACCCTGGAGGACATGCTTAGAGCATGTGTCATTGATTTCGGAAATTCATGGGACACACATTTACCTTTGGTCGAATCCTCGTACAACAACAGTTACCACACCGGCATCAAGGCTGCTCCATTTGAGGCCCTCTACGGTCGGAAGTGCAGATCCCCTCTGTGCTGGGCCGAGGTAGGAGATACGCAGCTAGCCAAGAGTCGAATTCCCGACAGTGCTCTCACTGGTCCTGAAATCATCCGTGAAACCACCGAGAAGATCATCCAAATCCGAGAACGACTGAAAGCTTTACGTGATCGCCATAAGAGTTACGCTGATAACTGTCGGAAACCACTGGAATTCCAGGTTGGAGACCATGTCCTGTTGAAGGTCTCGCCCTGGAAAGGCACTGTACGCTTTGGTAAGCGTGGGAAACTTAATCCGAGGTACATTGGACCTTTCGAGATCCTCGCCAGGATCGGTCCGGTAGCCTATAAAATTCGTTTACCTCATGAGATCAGTAACATCCATCCCGTCTTCCATGTTTCAAATCTCAAGAAGTGCCTATTCGATGAAACCTTAGTGATTCCTTTAGATGAGATCGAGATCAATGAAAACCTCAACTTCGTGGAGGAACCGATTGAATTCATGGATCGAGAAGTCAAACGTACGAAGCAAAGCCGCATCCCGTTAGTGAAGGTCCGCTGGAATGCCAAGCGGGGACCGGAGTTCACTTGGGAGCATGAAGACTCGTTGAAACAGAAGTATCTACATCTCTTTCCAGATCCATGATTTGTATCTTGACTTGTATCATAATTTGGAATTTCGGGACAAAATTCCCTCTAACAGAGGGATAATGTGACAACCCGAAAACTTCTAACCCATGTAATTGATCTGTGTTTCAGCACTAAATCTTGAGTTCATTGTCTTTTATTAAATCTTGTGATTCCATATGGGTGGTTTAGACTTAGTATAATTTAGATATGAGTCTTAAGGAGGCTTGGAGAGTGTTTAGTATCACAATATAGGTCCAAATCTCACCAAATAAGGTGTATGCGGCCACACACTTGTGTGTACGGCCACACACCTATGTGTACGGCCACATACCAACCGCAAACACCCTCAACCTCACACCCAATTCAATTTATGGATGGATACCCCCTCATTCATTCATTTAGATGTTCTCTTCCCTCTCTCTACTTTCTCTCTCTAAATCATCAACCAAGAACACTTGGAAGGCTTCATAATCGTGATCTACTTCATCTTCAAGCTACGTATAGTGGTAAACACTTGAATCCCAAGCTTAAAACTCATTATGTTCATCATATTCATCATTCCATGAAGGTGTACGACCGCACACCTTCATATGGGGACAGCACACATTCAAAACTCCCAAGAATGAAGAACATATACTTCAAAAATCAACATACGGACTCAAATGAGGAGTGTACGGCCGCACACTCCTGTGTACGGCCGCACACACCCTCTGTATGGCCGCACACTCTTGTGTGCTGCCTCACGCACACTCCTGGCCGCACTCCCCAGCCGCACACTCATTTTCAAGACCATACACCCACTCTAATACCCATATTTGGTCCTAAACTTGCATAAATCATTAAGTTTGGATCATAGGACACTTATTCTTAGTAATTCCAAGCCCTAAGGATGTTTTCCCATCATTTTTAGTCATGACACACCTTAGTTCTAACTCATTTATGTGTCGTCACATGAAAAATAAGGGCCATAGGAGTTCAAGGCATCCGGTGACACTCGAACTCTACATTAAGCGGTGAGTTCATACCCCTACCCTTTTTCATTGTTTTTAACTGTTTGCAATGGGGGGAACACAAGCAAAGTACAAGGGGTTTCTTGTACTCAAAACTTGTTTTCATGTGTGTGTTTCACATTTTATATGCTTTTAACACTGATCGTTACAACTGATAACCGTTTGAACACGCAGATCACGTAAACATATATTTGTGAAATGGAATTTAAACTGTTATGTTTTACATATATTTCACAAATGATTTTCCACATTTTATCAGTTAAAAGCATGACATTGAACCTTTGAGCATAGAACTCGTACACTGTTTTGTCCTTGGTAACACTCCACAGAGATACGCGAGTGGAGGATTAGCATATTATTACTAGTAAATTTGTTAGTCCTATATGATTGGAGACACGTCCTCGGTGAACACTCCACAGAGATACGCGAGTGGAGGACTACACCCGTAACCAGAATCTTTGGGTTTAGAGAGCATGACTTGACTGTATAGATCTATACGGGGCTGACTACCCCACACCTGGCTGCCAGCTACAGCCGAACCGAAATGGTTCAAGGGTGAAGAAAGTCATAAGGTGATGTGGACTACTTATTGCCACATCTAGTCTATTGTATGGTTATGGAACTTGCAATTAGGATAACAGAGATTTACTTAGCAGTAATAATGAATAACTTAACACATTTCACAAGATAACCAGGTTTCAGTATACATTTTCTTTACATTGGTAACCAACAGTCAGGAAAGTATGGGACTTTCCTGGGGAAACATTTTACATAACTAGAAAAGGGTAACAAACCGGGTAACTTTACATTTCAGAAGAGTAAACATGTTTTTCAGAATACATCTTTTACATTTGATAACCAACAATTCAGGAAAGTATGGGATTTTCCTGGGAATACATTGTACTTAACTAAAACAAATAACCTAACTATACATTTCCACAAGAGTATACGTGTTTTCAGTGTACTAGTTTACTTTTCATGTTGAGAAACAATAACCAATCTTTATAAGAAAATATTGGATTTTCTTTGTGTCACACCCCGAAAACCGAAGGCAGAAACATTTCCGGGGTTGACTCCATGTTGAGTATCAAATCCAATGTACATAGTAAGTAAAGTAACACAACCATTACATTACATATATGAAGGTTTCACATTTGTTTCAAAAGCTTAAGTTATACAAGTGATACATAGTATATATGAACAACACGAAACGAGTCTTCTGAAAAACTCCGTCTTTGCACAAAAGGATCTTCGGGTACCTGTCTAACACGGACCTGAGAATACAAGTGGTTTGAAAATCAGCATAAAGCTGGTGAGTTCATAAGCGGTTAGTTTTTCTGAAAATGTATGAGTTCCTTTGTTTTCCTGAAAAAGTGGTTATCCAAGAAAATCCCATATTTTCTTATGTAAAGTTAGTTTCCAAATCCGAAAGTAAAGTAAACAATGTAAAAAAACCATTATGATTGTTCTTGAGAAATGTAGTTCAATTGTTTAATTTATGACACTTTTCTAATTAAGTACAACTATTACTCAGAAAGAACCCCATGTTCTCCTGACTGTGTGTGTGTGAACTGTTACCAGTTCTGATTATGTTCGGTGTCCTTCCCAGGAAAACCCCATGTTTCCCTGACTATGTGTGTGTGAACTGTTACCAGTTCTGATTATGTTCGGTGTCCTTCCCAGGAAAACCCCATGTTTCCCTGACTGTGTGTGTGTCTTTACTGGTTCTGGTTATTTTCGGTGTTCTACCCAGGAAAACCCCATGTTTTCCTGACTGTATGTGTGTGTGTACCTTATATCCCTAAATGTACATTAGCTTTACTACGTACATAAAGTTAATAAAAGAGTCTAAGTATTAATAATCTAGATTGCGAGTCCTTAACCATACTCAAAATAGATATGACTCGCGTCGGGGCCAGTATCCTTTTTATGACTTTCGTCACCCTTGAACCTTTCGGTTTGGCTGTAGCTAGCAGCCAGGTGCGGGTTTGTCAGTCCCGTATCCATCTATACACTCAAGCCACGCTCTCCTGCGAACGGAGATTTTGGTTACAGGGTTAGTCCTCCATTATCCCGTGCCAAGGGACGTGTTACCAAGGACGTGTCTCCAATCTTTAAGATTACTCATCACTTCTCGCCTAGGGAAGTGGTATCTATGACTAACTAGGTTCTAACGTACCTGTCCTTTACACTCGATCCTAGGTGTTTTATTAAAGACATTACACTCGAGCCTAGGTGTTATTTAATGATGATTGTCCTTTACACACGATCCTAGGTGTATTATTAAGGACATTACACTCGAGCCTAGGTGTTATTTAATGATGACTGTCCTTTACACTCGATCCTAGGTGTATTATTAAGGACGTTACAATTGATTTGTGTGCTGTGATGGTATTTATCTTTCACACTCGAACCTAGGTGTATTGTTAAGGATATACAGATGTTTTATGTTTTCTAATGGTGTCTGACTTTTACACTCGAACCTTAGTGTTTTATTACAGACATTACGATGGTTTATGTGCTTTATCGATTTAAACGAGAACAATCAATCTAAAGAATACAACATATCAATATATATTAAGAATTGAAAATCGGATTAAAACAAACAACCCTGCAAGTTAAAACAGTTTGTTAAAAGGTTTTCAATTCATAAAATGTACAATTACGAAACCATTTGATTGAAATCATAAGTTTAAGTACAAGCTATTCTTGTACTTTTGCTTGTATTCCCCCCCTGAAAACATTGAAAAACCATTGAAAAAGGGTAGGGGTATGAACTCACCGGACGAGAAACGTGACGATTCCGGATGCTAAACGTCGAATCGAGGCCTGATAACAATCGAGGTTCCTATGTAAAATGAAATGGCATACAAATATATCTAAATAGATTTACAAACTCTAATTAGATATGAAGTTACACTCCAACGAACGAAAACACCTCAAAACGGGTGTTTGGAGTGACTCGGGTGGCATCTACGGACGGGAATTGAAGCGAGGGACTTGGGATTTGAGTTTACTCCCCAAGAGTAAACTTCCTAATTGAGTTTATGGCCTAAGCACCCATTCCCCATGAGTTTACGGCCGTAAAATCATGGTGGGTGTGGTTTATGGTGTTTAATGCGTCACAAATGGATATTAACACTTAGAAATGCTTGGAATAATTTTACCTAAGGCTTGGATTGAATTAAAATCACCAAATACAACCTTTAAGGGAGTTTACGGCCTAAGCATGGGTCCTATGGCCGTAAACTCTCAAATCCTCTTACATAAGTGTTTTTAAGGTCCCAAAATTAATCACATGTGATTCTAAAAATTCCCACAAGCCTAGAAATGAGTTTGGGGCACCAATTGACACTCTTTTAGGAGTTTACGGCCATGGGGTGTGTTCTATGGCCATAAACTCTCAAATGTGTGGTTTTGATGTTTTTAAAGTCCTTAAACCATTTTTGGTTGGTCCTATGATTTATTCCAAGGCTTTTGGTGGTGTTGGATGGCTTTCTAACACCTTAGAAGTGAATTTATAGCCATGTTTGAGGAGTTTACGGCCCAAGCATATGCCTTGGCCGTAAACTCATACAAACCTCTCAAAATTGATGTTTAATGAGTTCCAAGTCCATTACACAATTTCTAAGAATCATATCTAAGGCTTGGTTGAGTCTAGGAAGGGTTAAATGGCTTAAAACCTCCTTAAATATGTGTTTACAGCCTAGGCACCTTCCGGGGCCATAAACTCATATACAAAGCTTTAATTCTTGTTTTGAGGCATTCTAATTCCATTTCATAAAGTCCTTTAGCCATATTCAAGGTCCAATTGAGGTTTGGAAGGGTTTTGTTGCTCCAAAAACCCCTTTTATGTGAGTTTACGGCCTAGGATTGTTCTAGGGCCGTAAACTCATGGTAATGGTCCTATTCCATGATTTGAACTCGAATTTGAAGGCTAAAGAGGTTGCATAACTAATTAGGGAAGGTACCTTGGTGATTTAAAGCCTTAAACTTGAGATTTTGACCCTTAAATCTAGTTTGAGGAGAGAGGTTGGAGTGATAGTTGTAAAATAGAGCAAAAGTTTCAAAATGGAGTCTTGGATCACTTTAAATAGTGTCCAAGTTCGGGACACGGTAGAATTCTACCCGATACCGGCGTTAGACGGGGCTTTTGTTCGCACCCGGCCAATTTGTCGTAACCCGATATGGTTGATTCTAGAAATGTTCTGATTATTAATATGAGGCGTTAGAATGAGTTCTAAGGGTATTAAGACACTTATTAAGTCATAAAATAAAACTCACATTAACGACTTAATAAAATGTCGGAAACGGAAACGAAATCGGAAACGACGATTGGATGATCGGAACGAGTCGCAAAAAGGGTTACAATTAAGGATATGAATTTCGGGTTGTTACATTATCTCCCCGTTAGAGGGAATTTCGTCCCGAAATTCAAGGATTCGAACAAAGATCACGAAGTGTCTAAGGTTCCACAAGTTAAGCTTTTATGTCCTTCCAGGATAAGACTTCCAACAAGTGGGTACGCTTTCGTATGGCAGAATAACTAAGGGTTCGATGGTTCTAAAGGAAACTTCTACATGGGTCTATGATTATAGTCAATGGAACCCAAGAATCAACAGGTTTCCATGGGTGTTCCCGGTGTTGACTAATTCCTTATTGCCTTAGCTTTTGGAAGGATCTACGAGTATGGCTGGTTTGCTTATCTACACGATCAAGATGATGGTTCGACCGAAGGGCGCCACTACTACCTCGTAGTGATCGTATCATGCCCTGATTGTTGACTTGCACACATCGTGCTTACTGAGGTTTATCTACGAGGAAATTATTGGGATTAGGTTGATGTGAGACTGGGCTATGCGTTCGGAAAGAATTCTCAAGAATTCTTTGGAAATAGTATCGGGGAAAGAATCGTAGACTACTCGTTTCTCGATGATTTCTTGGACGAGAGATACATGGGAAAACTTTTTAAGCTTTGATGTATGAGGATCATGAAAGTCGAGTCGGAGGAAAGGTTAGAATGAATGGCCTTCTCGAAACTAAGAAAGACAGCATGAATGAGGCTCGGTCATTACATGCTAAAGATGACATCAAAGCATTTCATAAAAAGTTTGCCAATAGATCGGATGAAAAAGAATAATTGTTCGGATTGAGAATACAATCTACGGACACGATACAAGCATTCTCGTTCTCACGTGATAACCATCTTGAAGGTACATATTTTTGGTTACTCGCAAACGACGGGGTTAGAAAATGTTCAAATGGGTGATTAACGAATTTCTTACGGTGCTAGAATCGGAAAGAATCACAGACATATAAATTTAATGAGGGGAAATATACCTATGGCAATGGCGGGATCGGTAACTGTCTCCTCTCGTCCTATCGCTAGAACTCTTCCGGTGTTCCCAGGTGTTGCAGCCTTGGGGCAGTTTCGCTTGAGATGCCCTACTTCTCCACAACTATAGCAGGCCCGACCGATGCCCGCCCCAGAAGTTTGACTCGTTGATTGAGTTGGTGTCTTACAGTTTTTCGCCATGTGACCCTTTATGCCACATTTGTTGCAAATTACCTATATACATGGACCGGACGGAAGATGATGATAGTTGCACTTGCCACAACTAGGTAGGGTTCCAGCATACCTATTAGCAGATTTTCGATTTGAGGATCCATCAACAGAAACAGTTGCAGTGGAAGTGACAACATGAATTGCCACCGTTTGCTGTCTCTTTGAAGATTCGTGCGATGTCTGGCTTTTCTCTTTCTTCCCAAGTTTTCTTTTCTCACCACTCCTCACTGTCGGCTCGGGAGTGATAGTTACCTCTTCAAGGTCATCACTATGATCGATTAGGATTTGTGTTAAGCACTTGGCGCTGTTGTACGTATCCGGCCTCACAGCTATGACGTTTCCTTTCGTTGGCTGAGTCAGCCCCCAGATAAATCTCTCTATCTTCTTACTCTCCGGGGTAACCATTCCCGGGAATAGTAGTGCCAAGTCATCGAACCTGGAAGTATAAGCAGTGATGTCAGAACCTTTCATCTTGAAGTTCCACAGTTCATGTTCTAACTTCTGCATTTCGCCCCGATGGCAGTACTCAGCCAGCAGAAGTTCCTTCATGGCTTCCCAACCCATGGCGTTGGCTACAAGTAAGGTTAGGGATTTGACTCGGCCGTTCCACCAAGTCAGAGCTTTGTCGAGAAAGGTGCAGACGGCAAACTTCACCTTGTCTGATTCTGAACAAGCGCAGATTTCAAAGATGGATTCGATCTTCTCGAACCATCGGGTAAGGGAAATGACACCCCTAATGCCATCGAAAGACGTGGGTTTGGCGTTCATAAAATCCTTATAGGAACCCTCTTTCCGGCGTCCCTGGTTGCTATCTTGGTTTTGCGTTTGGGTACCACCTCCCGAACCACCGGAACCGTCGGAGTTCCGTTGAGACATGGCAGCTGCTACTGCAGCTGTAACAGCTGCCTGGAATACTACTGGATAAATTTGGGGAGGCGGTGGTGGCGGAGGGTTGTTGGATTTGGATCTTCTTCGAGGAGGCATCTTGATCTAATAAGATCAAGAAATAGAGGATGATAAGTCCCCTGAACTGAATCAAGAGATATAACAGATATATGCTGAATAAGCGATAAAGCAGGATAGAGTTATCAAGACAAGAAGATTATCGTTAAGGGAATGATCAAGGAACAACGCGTATACGAGGATTTCTACAAAGGATCGGCTCGAGAAATACTCCCATAGTATTTCATGATTCGTTATGACGCTAGTTCGATGTTTGTGGTATTAGGGTAAGTTTTAGGCATGCTGCATACCACAGTCACTCCTAAGCACATGTT
Source organism: Lactuca sativa (assembly GCF_002870075.4). Taxonomy (NCBI): domain Eukaryota; kingdom Viridiplantae; phylum Streptophyta; class Magnoliopsida; order Asterales; family Asteraceae; genus Lactuca; species Lactuca sativa. The sequence continues at coordinate 377,730,784 of NC_056626.2, forward strand.
GGCCGTGTCTCGAATGAATATAGTTGGCCAGGCTATATTGATCCTAGACACGACTACATAACTGCGCAGGTTTAACCGCAGTGTACAACACCCATTTACTTATGTTTTGTTCTACTTGTATTTACGAATTTCGACGGGTCGGTATACTTATATACTTTTGAAAATACTTATATTTTGAAGGATACTTTTAGTTCAGAGCACTTAGGCCCCTTAATGTTTATAGTTTTATACCATATAAGGTTTGTTATACTTCATTCACTATAAACAAGGGCTCTGATACCAATCTGTCACACCCCGAAAACCGAAGGCGGAAACATTTACGGGGTTGACTCCATGTTGAGTATCAAATCCAATGTACATAGTAAGTAAAGTACCACAACCATTACATTACATATATGAAGGTTTTACATTTGTTTCAAAAGCATAAGTTATACAAGTGATACATAGTATATCTGAACAACACGAAACGAGTCTTCTGAAAACTCTGTCTTCGCACAAAAGGATCTTCGGGTACCTGTCTAACACGGACCTGAGAATACAAGCGGTTTGAAAATCAGCATAAAGCTGGTGAGTTCATAAGCGGTTAGTTTTTCTGAAAATGTACGAGTTCCTTTGTTTTCCTGAAAAAGTGGTTATCCAAGAAAATCCCATATTTTCTTATGTAAAGTTAGTTTCCAAATCCGAAAGTAAAGTAAACAATGTAAAAAAAACCATTATGATTGTTCTTGAGAAATGTAGTTCAATTGTTTAATTTATGACACTTTTCTAATTAAGTACAACTATTACTCAGAAAGAACCCCATGTTCTCCTGACTGTGTGTGTGTGAACTGTTACCAATTCTGATTATGTTCGGTGTCCTTCCCAGGAAAACCCCATGTTTCCCTGACTATGTGTGTGTGAACTGTTACCAGTTCTGATTATGTTCGGTGTCCTTCCCAGGAAAACCCCATGTTTCCCTGACTGTGTGTGTGTCTTTACTGGTTCTGGTTATTTTCGGTGTTCTACCCAGGAAAATCCCATGTTTTCCTGACTGTATGTGTGTGTGTACCTTATATCCCTAAATGTACATTAGCTTTACTACGTACATAAAGTTAATAAAAGAGTCTAAGTATTAATAATCTAGATTGCGAGTCCTTAACCATACTCAAACTAGATATGACTCGCGTCGGGGCCAGTATCCTTTTTATGACTTTCGTCACCCTTGAACCTTTCGGTTTGGCTGTAGCTAGCAGCCAGGTGCGGGATTGTCAGTCCCGTATAGATCTATACACTCAAGCCACGCTCTCCTGCGAACGGAGATTCTGGTTACAGGGTTAGTCCTCCATTATGTGTTACCAAGGACGTGTCTCCAATCTTTAAGATTACTCATCACTTCTCGCCTAGGGAAGTGGTATCTATGACTAACTAGGTTCTAACGTACCTGTCCTTTACACTCGATCCTAGGTGTTTTATTAAAGACATTACACTCGAGCCTAGGTGTTATTTAATGATGATTGTCCTTTACACACGATCCTAGGTGTATTATTAAGGACATTACACTCGAGCCTAGGTGTTATTTAATGATGACTGTCCTTTACACTCGATCCTAGGTGTATTATTAAGGACGTTACAATTGATTTGTGTGCTGTGATGGTATTTATCTTTCACACTCGAACCTAGGTGTATTGTTAAGGATATACAGATGTTTTATGTTTTCTAATGGTGTCTGACTTTTACACTCGAACCTTAGTGTTTTATTACAGACATTACGATGGTTTATGTGCTTTATCGATTTAAACGAGAACAATCAATCTAAAGAATACAACATATCAATATATATTAAGAATTGAAAATCGGATTAAAACAAACAACCCTGCAAGTTAAAACAGTTTGTTAAAAGGTTTTCAATTCATAAAATGTACAATTACGAAACCATTTGATTGAAATCATAAGTTTAAGTACAAGCTATTCTTGTACTTTTGCTTGTATTCCCCCCCTGAAAACATTGAAAAACCATTGAAAAAGGGTAGGGGTATGAACTCACCGGACGAGAAACGTGACGATTCCGGATGCTAAACGTCGAATCGAGGCCTGATAACAATCGAGGTTCCTATGTAAAATGAAATGGCATACAAATATATCTAATTAGATTTACAAACTCTAATTAGATATGAAGTTACACTCCAACGAACGAAAACACCTCAAAACGGGTGTTTGGAGTGACCCGGGTGGCATCTACGGACGGGAATTGAAGCGAGGGACTTGGGATTTGAGTTTACTCCCCAAGATTAAACTTCCTAATTGAGTTTATGGCCTAAACACCCATTCCCCATGAGTTTATGGCCGTAAACTCATGGTGGGTGTGGTTTATGGTGTTTAATGGGTCACAAATGGATATTAACACTTGGAAATGCTTGGAATAATTTTACCTAAGGCTTGGATTGAATTAAAATCACCAAATACAACCTTTAAGGGAGTTTACGGCCTAATCATGGGGCCTATGGCCGTAAACTCTCAAATCCTCTTAAATAAGTGTTTTTAAGGTCCCAAAATTAATCACATGTGATTCTAAAAGTTCCCACAAGCCTAGAAATGAGTTTGGGGCACCAATTGACACTCTTTTAGGAGTTTACGGCCATGGGGTGTGTTCTATGGCCGTAAACTCTCAAATGTGTGGTTTTGATGTTTTTAAAGTCCTTAAACCATTTTTGGTTGGTCCTATGATTTATTCCAAGGCTTTTGGTGGTGTTGGATGGCTTTCTAGCACCTTAGAAGTGAATTTATACCCATGTTTGAGGAGTTTACAGCCCAAGCATATGCCTTGGCCGTAAAATCATACAAACCTCTCAAAATTGATGTTTAATGAGTTCCAAGTCCATTACACAATTTCTAAAAATCATATCTAAGGCTTGGTTGAGTCTAGGAAGGGTTAAATGGCTTAAAACCTCCTTAAATATGTGTTTACGGCCTAGGAACCTTTCGGGGCCGTAAACTCATATACAAAGCTTTAATTCTTGTTTTGAGGCATTCTAATTCCATTTCATAAAGTCCTTTAGCCATATTCAAGGTCCAATTGAGGTTTGGAAGGGTTTTGTTGCTCCAAAAACCCCTTTTATGTGAGTTTACGGCCTAGGATTGTTCTAGGGCCGTAAACTCATGGTAATGGTCCTATTCCATGATTTGAACTCGAATTTGAAGGCTAAAGAGGTTGCATAACTAATTAGGGAAGGTACCTTGGTGATTTGAAGCCTTAAACTTGAGATTTTGACCCTTAAATCTAGTTTGAGGAGAGAGGTTGGAGTGATAGTTGTAAAATGGAGCAAAAGTTTCAAAATGGAGTCTTGGATCACTTTAAATAGTGTCCAAGTTCGGGACACGGTAGAATTCTACCCGATACCGGCGTTAGATGGGGCTTTTGGTCGCACCCGGCCAATTTGCCGTAACCCGATATGGTTGATTCTAGAAATGTTCCGATTATTAATATGAGGCGTTAGAATGAGTTCTAAGGGTATTAAGACACTTATTAAGTCATAAAATAAAACTCACATTAACGACTTAATAAAATGTCGGAAACGGAAACGAAATCGGAAACGACGATTGGATGATCAGAACGAGTCGCGAAAAGGGTTACAATTAAGGATATGAATTTTGGGTTGTTACACTTTGGGTGTGTAACATTTTCAGAAACATAAAGGAAACTTGAACATTTTTACAAAACAAAACCGCTTATGAACTCACCAGCGTTATGATGATTTTCAAACAGCTTGTGTTCTCAGGTCAGCATTAGACAAGTACCCGATAATCTCGTTTTGCAAAGACGGAGTGCACTGAAGACTTGTCCTATTTTATTTATATATACTAAGTATCACAACTGTACAACTTATTTTTGAAACAAATGTAAAACTTTTCAATATGTTATGTAATGGTTGTTCTACTTTACTTACTATGTGCATTGGATTTGATACTCAACGTGGAGTCAACCCAGGAAATGTTTCCGCCTTCGGTTTTCGGGGTGTGACATGAAGATAGCCTTGGACTCGGCGAGTCTGGTCGTGAGGTCCTAACCTTCTTCTGGTTGAGCCGTGAATCGGTGAGTCAAGGGAGGACTCGGTGAGTTGAGTGCGAGGGGACTTAGAGTTGTGGGACTTAGCGAGTCTCGGGGTGACTCGGCGAGTTGAGTCGCGAATTGGGGATGTTCTGAGCATGGGGACTCGACGAGTCATCGGGTTGACTCGGCGAGTAGAGTCAGTCAGGAGGTTGACTTTGACTTTGACTTTGACCAAGGATTGACCAGTTGACTTCCAGGGGCATTTTGGTAATTGTTGGCATTTGTATTGAGTTCAGTGTTGGTGTTAGCTAGTGGTGGAGATCGTGTCAGTGGTCGGAGCAGCTCGGTCTTATCTTTTCAGTCGGCAGTTGCGAGATGAGTTATCCTGACTATATCGACAGGGTCTACGGCACCAAGGCCGGCCGTTTATCGGATTGTGATCCGGGTATCGTTTTTATGTTATTGCTTTGCTATGTTTGCATCATGGTAGTTAGGATGGTATATGCTAGTGACCGGTTAGGTCGGTATCCTGGTTAGGATGATGTTATGCTATGTGATCTGCTAGATCGGTTTGATTAGATGTGAATTATTATATGGTTGAATGTTTATGTGCACATGGTTGTTGGACTGGGGTTGGGTTGAGGCGGGTCCTACTTTGTGCTGTAGGCCAACATACCCAGGGCGGACCGGTTATTCCATGTGGCAAAAAAGAGTGTTAATCTTAATGTATTGAAAATTTATGTGAAAGACAGTAATTGTAATGACATTATCATGTGGTTCGAATAAGTCAACGATACTCTTAATCTCGTGTTTAATTAAAAATTCATCATATTCAATTTGAAAATTGTGTTTGTATCTTTCTTGAGAGGACATAATTTCAATGGGTAGTATTGGACATGACTGCTAACCAGGAAGAACTTCGACCTAAAGCCAAAAGGAAAATAATAAATGAGAAAGTCTTTATACAACATCCAATAACCTTGTCATTGATTATTCTACTATAAACTATTATAGCATTCTACTTTATATGATACGGTTTTTTTATTAACTTGCTATTTACCGCTAAATTACACCCGATGTTCATGGTTTAAACATATTGTAGTTGATATTTCACATGCAATTGTTTCTGAACGATAATTTTGTTTCCAATTACAGTTATATATATATATATATATATATATATATATATATATATATATATATATATATAACACTGCATAAAATAGCAATGTACTTTCACAAATACTAATTTCTGCATTTTTTGTACGTAATACATATGAAAGTTGGATGCTAAAGGCCTATTTTTTGTCGTGTCTTTCTATTGTGTTATGCATCCAAGTACTTTCCATAAAACCCAAAAGTGGACAACAAACATTTTAACATATGCATACAATAGCAAGGTACTTTCAAAAATTTAGATATCTGGATATTTTATATGCAATAAATATAAAAGTTTGATGCTAAAAACCTATTTTATGCATATATTCCAACTATTTGTAACAGGTGACCATTTCGCCCCTGTACTGTTATCATACTCATGAGATCTAAAAGACCATTATGAGTTTGGAACAAAAATTAAGAAAACTTACAGATTTTGGGTTACCTATATTCAAATTTGAAGTAGAATTGATTAACTGCAAAAATTAAAGAAATTTGATTTTTTTTCCTGGAAGTACACACATATTTTTGCAATTGATATAAATTTATTTGTCAAGTTTTTGTTATTCTGGAAAATGGTTTGAAACACAGCACAATAGAAACACACTAAACCCACATAAAATAACATTCATTAAGCATATTTAATCTTTTGAATTGAGAAATAGAATGATAAATAGACTGCATATAAAAAATTGTGGTGAATGAACAATCTTAGTATAAAGAAACTAACTTGTTTCCTGTTGTATAATATGCAGATGTGAAGAAACATATTTTGGAGGAAGTCGGACGATGCAGGAGGAGGGTTTTTTCGAATTCGTGTAAGTTGAAAATATATGCATACAATATAAATTATAAATATGAACATATATCATTTAACCGTATATTTAGGGATTTGATTATAGTATTTGAATTTGAAATCTTCATACAGCTGAGATTTTATAAAAATATTTGAAGTTGAATTTGAAATACAACCGTTTCATAAGTTATTGAATGAAATAGAAGACTCAATATGGTAAGCAATAAAGTCTTTCCTTTCATGAATTGGGTATGTTTTTTAAGAATCTGATCACATTAAAAAAGGATATTAGTTACAGATATCATATTCGGTTTCCATATTTCATGCATATCATTTAAAATCGCAGGTTTTCTTTGATATTTAAAAAATAAGGGTAGAAGGGTAATTTTACATTTGACTAAAGATGCATTGTGAGGATTGACACGTGTAATATGGTTTCGTTTATTAAGAACTAGACTAGATGTAAGACCCGTATATTACACGGATTGATTTAAAAAAATTAAACATTAAATTAAAGTGTAAACATAAAATACTTTTTAATGTACAACTTTAAAATAAGAAAGGAAAAATATATTTATTGTAATTTATTATCATATATATGATATTTAATATTTTACATATATAAGTATATGACTTTAATTTTAAAATTGAAACAAATCAAAAATTGACAAGTGGATAATATTTATTTAAAAAATACCACAAAATGACAAGTGTCAGAACTCATGAGAGATTGACATGTGATAAAAAAAAATTTGATTTATTAAGGAGGATGGATATAAGCAGCCCATTCGTTACTTTATAAAGGATAAGGAGAAACTTTACTGTGACCTCTCTTTCTTTTCCTTGAATTCCTTCTTTCATAAAGCTAGCTACCCTCATTTTTGTGTTCACCGACGGTTTTAAGTCCTTGTTTTGCACCTAGAGCTTATATAATTAGTGATACATGTGTAAAAGGTTATTTTTTTATTTAACAAACTAATATATAGGGTTAAAAAATTATTTCCTACCGAACAAAACAAAAAATTATTTTCTGCAAAGTACAAAGACAAATGGATCAGTTTTTTTAGCTTTACTATTAGTAAATTTTTTTTTAACCTATTGTATGTTTGCCATTTCTATAATTTTACAATTAGGTAGAGATCATTTTTGAAATTCTAAAAAAATAAAAAACACAGGTAGCACTTATGGAGTGTTTTCATTTTGCCTATGGACCATTATGTAAGTTTGGTGGTACTAGGGGTGAGTATTTGAACCGAACTGAACCAAACACGCCAGACGTTTGGACCAGATACGATTTGGTAGAAATTGATGGATTTTGGACTAGACCGGTTAAAAACGGTCCTGGGTTTTCCGATTCTTGTATCCGTTGGACCGGTACAATTTTATATGTGTATGATACAACTTGTTGAAACGCAACTGAAAGTTAATTTATCTATTACGATTGTATGGGTGAATATTTGGACCGAATTGGTTTTTCAAAAATTTGTCGACCTTAGACCGAACCTGTTAACGCCACCGGTCCAAGGGTCTAAATGTTGACTTCTACTCGTAACTATTTTTGTTATTTTGTTTTACACTGTTACAAGGGTCATTTTTGTAAATTTAGTATTAAGTATGCATTATTTGTGACATTTTTATTTCTTGCTATTACAAATGGATGAACTGTTTTTATAAATTTATCTTATGCATATATACGTTATTTCTATAAATTTATTACAAAATGGGCACCTTTGCTGTAATGTTTAGTTCAATCTAATATAAATGGACGTTTTCTATAACTTTACTATTCATAACACACTATTTCTATAATTTTGCTTTTACACAAAAATCATTTTTATACTTCTACATGTTAGAAAGAATATTGTTGTTTTTTTATGTAAATTTAGGACTAGTAAAAAACACCGTAAATATAAAAATATAAAATGTCTATGTACACTGGGAAAGTTAAAGGACCATGCTAAGCACCGTCAACCGATGAAGATTTGGGAAACGATATTTAGGCTCTAGTTAGTAGGACTTGGTAGAAATCATCAAAAATAAAATAAAAAAAGAACTTGTGTTTCAACTACGGTTTACCCTCTTCGTTATTTATAGGAATTGCACCTATAAACCAATTTTCACGACCTACGAAAGATTATGAACCAAATCGACCAATAATTAAAAATATCAACATATAAAAAACATAGATAAGGCTATGAATATTTGAAATTGTAGAACTTATTAGATGTTGGTGATTTGTTTTACTAATTGTATTTAAATGTAATTGGTTGACTTGTTGACCAAAATCAATCTTGATGAATATTAAACAAGTAAGGAAGGTGTGGGAATGCAAACTTTTTTAAGTTTATTCAAGATTAAAAGTTGACTCTCATTTAGGAACGAAGCCCCTAAATCAAAGTGGGTCCGTGGTCAGCACCTCTGGGAGCGGGGTCTAAGTGGCAGCTCCTGGCGGGGTCCAAGGGGCAGAGCCCCTAGCTGGGGTCGAGCTTTGCATTAAGTAGAAAACCTTGATATAAGACAGTTTTTTGATTGTTGGAAAACTGTTTTATGACAATTTTGATAGTTTTCAGACAAATGAGGTATTTAACCAATTTTTGGTCAGTTTTTTTGAAACGACCCAAAAATCACGGCTAAAAATTTCTTTTAAAACATTACTAAAACCATATTTATAAAAATCGTATCATAAGTCATAACATAGTTTCCGAGTATCAATTCAAAACATAATCTTCTTATCAGAGTAAAACATTCCCAGGCTAACTGACTATGGTGTGTGCACTGCAATCTTCCCGAGCTCCTCTTTTGAAAACTGAGTACCTGAAACCAAAACTGAAAACCGTAAGCACAAAGCTTAGTGAGCTCCCCCAATCTACCACATACCATACAATAACATATAAAGCACATACTGGGCCTTGCCCACTGCATCAGACCGAGGTCCGGACTAACTAGGGCCTTGCCCCCTGCATCGAACCGAAGTCCGGAAACTGACTGGGACCTTGTCTCCTGCATCGGACCGAAGTCCGGACTAACTAGGGCCTTGCACCCTGCATCGGACTGAAGTCCGAAAACTGACTGGGACCTTGTCCCCTGCATCGGACCGAAGTCCGGACTAACTAGGGCCTTGCCCCCTGCGTCGGACCGAAGTCCGGAACTAACTGAACAAAGCATAACATAAACATATCAACTAGCATGAACACACATATACTGCATACTGCAGTGGGTCGTATCCCAGAATACATAACACATAAATCCTATCTGAGCCACGAAGGCGTCAAACATATTAACTACTGCATCGGACCGAAGTCTGGAAACTACTACTAGCTAATCAGGACGACATTGTGGCCGTAGACCCGTTCCTACTGGAAGGAAACTCACCTCGTAGCCTAGCTGCTGAAAGAACTGCTCCGAAATCTGACTGCTGCGTCTCCGGTTTCACCCTTGCTATAATTTCCATAAGGACCATCAATCAAACACTGATAATAACACTAAGGTAAAATGACTATCTTACCCTTGGCGAAAGTCAACCTATCGGTCAAAGTCAACATTCAGTTGGCCTGACTCTTCGAGTTGGGTCACCAACTCGTCGAGTCCTTACTCTCACTTTCTTACTTCTACTCGCTACTACTCGTCGAGTTTTGGCACAAACTCGGCGAGTTTCCCCTTTGTTACTAGCACTCCGACAATCTGCATCCGACTCGCCGAGTTATATGAACAACTCGTCGAGTTCTCCTTCATCAGATGAACACTCTAGCTGTGACTCGCCGAGTTGTATGAACAACTCGCCGAGTCTGTTCCTGAGGTATGAAGATTGCCTTGGAGTCGCCGAGTTAGGGCAATGACTCGCCGAGTTCTTCCACGAAGGAGTCTAACCCTCTAGCTCACCGAGTCCATCTCTCACTCACTGGTTCCACTCGGCATAACTCAAAAAGAGGAAAGCAGGGGACTCGCGACACGACTCGCCGAGTTTGAAGAACGACTTGCCGAGTCGTATACATGCAAACACTATATACTCGATTCTGCTTGAAACCAGTCCATTCCATTCATAGATTTGGGTTCTTGGGGCTTGATTAACATGTAAAGCTTCCAACTTTACGTGTAAATAACATCAAATGAACGTTTTAGGGTTCAAAGCACACTATAAGAGTAGATCTAGAGCTTTAATGCAAAATGGCTCCATAAAGGTACTAGATCTAAGCTTTTGGAACTCAAACCTAGCCAGATCTGAAGGCTATTCATCTCAATAAGTCCTCTATGCTACTACCAAGCCAAGAAATGGTTCAAGAATAACTTTAATGGCTTTAAAAAGGGGATTTAAGCATAGAAACAGAAAAGGGGCGAGTTATACCTCACTATTCTCTGAAATGCCACAAAGATCCTAGATCTCCTTCTTCTCCTCTTGATCTACCTTCCTTCTTCTCTCAAAATCTTCAATGAAACCCACCAAACCACACAAAATGCTAAGAGGGTTCTAGGGTGTAACAACCCGGAATTCCAGGTATCGTTATATTTATGATTTTTGGGTGTTTTAAGAGGGGACTCGGCGAGTTGGAGCTCAGACTCGCCGAGTAGGATCGCGAATCTAGTCGCGGGTTCGCGACTGGACTCGACGAGTCCGGATATGGACTCGGCGAGTCTGCGCTGTTTAGCGAAACCCTAACCGTTCAAGTTTGGGACATATATAAGGGGCGTTATGGCCGTCATTGTTCACCCTAGTTCTGTGAGTGAAACCCTAATTCGATTGTGAGCATCTGGAGCAAGGTAGAAGACCATTATTGATCTTGGAAGTGTTATTTTGCAAGGAGGAGGAGGCTTGGTTAAGGGAACAACAAGAGAAGCCACATTTTGAGGATTGGGGACACAGAGCAACGTTATTCAGGTAATATTTTCGAGTTGCATTCTTCTATGTTGATGTGTATATGGATTTAGGGTTTATTGAACCCTTTTGTGGCTAGATTGAGTGTTTCCTTAGTCCCCCAAGCGATTGGAACCCTATATTGGGACCCTTGGAAGTCCAGAATGTCCCATGCCTGAGCATTTCGGGAATCAATGGAGGTTTTGGATTGGAATTCTTATGCCTTAGGTCAAAACGTAAATTATGAGTCATGGGGTGTATTATGAGCACCGGAATGAGGGCTTTACGTGATGAACCAGTTTAGGAAGGCCAGACCTGTGAATTGTCGGAGCAGATCTGACCTTAGAAAGCAGTTTGAGCGGTTGCATGGCATGGACTCGCCGAGTCCGATGAACAGACTCGGCGAGTAGCTTGAAGATTGCCTTAGAGTGGTCCTGTCCGGGTTATGAGTTGGATCGGTGAGTCAGGGCGAGTTAGAGAGGGTTAACAGGTGGTCTGAGTCGAACTGGGACTCGCCGAGTTGTTCTTCAGACTCGGCGAGTTGAGTCGGGGCGGCCCCGCGATTCTTCCAGGAGGAACTCGTCGAGTCAGGGGGGATACTCGACGTGTAGAAAGGGAATCTTAGAGAATTGGTGAGAACATGTAGACTCGCCGAGTCGCCCTAGCACTCGCCGAGTCCGGTCAAAGTTGACCGTTGACCGTTGACTGTTGACCAGAGTGGACCTGTGTTGACTTCTTAGGGGTAGTCAACATTAGAGATATAAAGTGTTAACTAGGGACATTATGATGTTATAGGAGGATTAGAGCTCGGAGAATCGGGCACGAGGGATTCCCAGGTTGTGAGATATCGAGACACACGAGGTGAGTCTTCTCACTATACTTTACCTTGAGTAGGTAGCCAGAGTTATATGATAGAGTATTTGTATGCTATGTATGTTATGTGTTGCACTGCATTCTTCTATCTGATTTATGCTATGCTTGTTACAGAGTTAGAACCTGAGGGTTCACAGAGTATGGGTGCACGGACCCACAAAGTTATAGCCTCGAGTGGCTAATATGTGTTATATGGTATTTTGGGGAATTCACTAAGCTTTATGCTTACAGTGTTGGTGTTATTTGTTTCAGGTACTAGTGAGGATCGCGGGAAGGCGCCGGCCTGATCAGTGCACACACGCGGGATTTTTATATTATGTGATCTTGGGGTTTTTATATATGTTATGAAATGAATTACAAACAATGATGTTTTTATGAATATTAAATGAAGTTTGCCTTTATTATATGCGAAAAATTATTTTTAAATTCTTGGCCTTACAATTTGGTATCAGAGCCTTGGTTTGAGGGATTCGAGTACACCTTCGGGCGTATTTCAACTCAAACTGAGGATTTGAGATGTAATTTTCAAAAGATTAAAATATTTTTGAAAAGACGCAGAGCAAGAGATGTGTGTACGATCAGTCCGCGCCCGAACGGTGATTTCCCAAGATACCCTTACATTATGTGATGTTAATATTGATATGATGTATCTGCATGCTAGAGTAGGCTAGGCATCGCTACTAGGAATAGATTGGCCTGATTTGTGATGCCTTAGTCTAGGGAGAGGTGAGCTGCTATGAGATGCTTGAGAGTGAGTAGGTAGCAGCGAGGGACTTATGATAGGTATATTAGAGAGTGGTCTACGCATGATAGAGTACTTGAGACCTGGAATCCGAAGAGGAGGACTTGGAGTGTATTCTGGTGCGGTGCAGATAGTAGTATTGGGCCCGTACTACTGGAAGCATCGGAGCGGGGTGCAGCCAAAGTAAGAATCTTTGGAATGCCAAGAATCAAGGAGGAAAGAGTTGACGGGTGTGAGTGTGTTCGTGGGGATTCCAAATTTATTTTATGTCGTATTTCAGCGGTAGATCATGGTGAGGACACGTTTCACGTCCGAGAGCAGTGGTAACAGTGAGGAAGATATCCGCCGGATCATCCAGGAGGAGGTAGCTGCAGCCATCAGGGCCGAGATTCCGGAGATGTTTGGGTCCATAAAGACCACACTGATTGAGACGTTCGACGAGCGTTATGCTGCTCTTACTGAGGCTGCTGCTGCAGCGGCTACCGCAGCGGTGACTGCTGCAAGGCCGCAGGGTGGGGACGCGTTACTATTCCGGGAATTCAGCAACACAAAACCACCAGAGTTCGATGGGACCCCGGGTCCGGTGGCAGCGATGAGGTGGATATCTGATATTAAGGGGTGCTTCTTCACTTGCTCGTCTCCTGAGCATTTGAAGGTCCGATTCGCACTGAACCAGCTTCGCTTGGGAGCGAAGGACTGGTGGAAGTTTGCAACGGCGCATTATACGCCTGCCGAGCTTTCTGCAGTGACCTGGGAGAGGTTCACCACCATGTTTCGAGATGAGTACGTTCCCCAGGTGGAGAGGGAGTGTTTAGCACAGGAGTTTCTGACCCTCAAGTAGGGTACTGAGTCTGTTACAGCAATCACGAGGATGTTCCACGAGAGGGCGATGTTCTGCCCTGAGCACGTGCCCACTGAGCAGGCACGTATGAGCCGCTACTTGAGCGTCTTGAGGCGGGATATTCGGGAGTTCGCTGCAAACTCCTCGTACCGGACCTTTGCCGAGCTTCAGGCAAATGCCCGGAAGAGGGAGATCGAGCTTGAGACTCAGGCCAGGGAGGAGGCGGAGTCTCAGGGGAGGGATCAGCGACCGGCACAGTCGCAGCCGGCCACCAAGCGGGCCAAGCCTGCTGATCCCATACCAGGGAGCCAGAAGGGCCGCACTTGCGGAAAGTGCGGCAAGGGGCATGACGGAGTTTGCCGAGCGGGGTCTTGCTACAAATGTGGCAAGGAGGGGCACATGGCCAAGGACTGCCCCAAGGGGTTTGCAGTGTGCTTTCACTGCAACCAAACTGGACACCGGAAGGCTGAGTGTCCGCAGCTGCGCGTAGCACCTCAGGGATCTGCTCCTGCCGCCATCAGAGCTACAGAAAGTTGGCCTATGAAGACCGAAGCACCGAGAGCTCGAGGGAGAGCCTTCCAGCTGACTACGGAGGAAGTCCGCGCTGTGCCCGATGTGGTGGCTGGTACGTTTCCTTTCATGTATTTATATTGATGTTGAAACATTATGCTTATATTAGGTTATGCGTAGGTACCTTCCTTGTGAATTCTGTGCCTGCTTTAGTGTTATTTGACTCGGGTGCAAGTCGGTCTTTTGTATCTTTGGCCTTTAGTCAGCATATCAGCGTTAGTCGTGAGGCATTGAGTCGGCCTCTGAGAGTTTCCATAGCTGATGATAGAGTGATTAGTGCCACTGGGGTCTTCCGGGGATGCGTGTTAGAGATTTTCGGGGTTGAGTTTCCGATTGATCTGATTCCTATCGCGATGGGTGATGTCTGTGTCATTGTGGGCATGGACTGGCTAAGCCGATTCAGCGCAGTCATCGACTGCGAGCGTCAGTTGGTGACTATACGAGACCCTAGTGGGGGAGTTCTTTCGGTGTACGGCGAGGGTACGCGTTCGGGATCAGCCTTTTGTTCGGCCGCCAGAGCGAGGCAGTGTCTACAGCAGGGCTGTAAGGGTTTTGTGGCGTATGTGATGGATACGCGAGCGACTTCCGAGAAACCGAGTTCAGTTGAGGAGGTACCGGTGGTGTGTGAGTTTCCAGATGTCTTTCCCGAGGAGCTGCCGGGAGTACCTCCTGTGAGGCAAGTGGAGTTTGGTATTGATTTGATTCCGGGAGCCGCGCCTATTGCTAAGGTGCCTTATCGTCTTGCACCTCCAGAGATGCAAGAGTTATCCTCGCAGCTTCAGGAGTTGTTGGGGAAGGGATTCATTCGGCCGAGCAGCTCGCCGTGGGGAGCACCTATTCTGTTCGTCAAGAAGAAAGATGGTTCACACCGGATGTGCATTGATTACCGGGAGTTGAACAAGTTGACGGTCAAGAACCGTTACCCATTACCGAGGATCGACGATTTATTTGATCAGTTGCAGGGAGCATCTTGGTTTTCCAAGATCGACTTGAGGTCGGGATATCATCAAGTGAAGGTGCGGGATGAGGACGTACAAAAGACAGCATTCAGGACGCGATATGGGCATTATGAATTTGTGGTGATGTCTTTTGGGCTCACCAACGCCCCGGCTGTATTCATGGATCTCATGAATAGGGTATGTAGGCCGATGTTGGATCGGTCAGTGATTGTATTTATCGATGATATTTTGGTGTATTCGAGATCTAGAGAGCAGCATGAGGAACATTTGAGGGAGGTCCTTGGGGTTTTGAGATCGGAGAAGCTTTATGCAAAGTTCTCCAAGTGTGACTTCTGGTTGCGGGAGGTCCAATTCCTAGGACATGTTGTTAATCAGGAAGGGATATTGGTCGATCCGGCCAAGGTTGAGGCGGTGATGAGTTGGGAGGTGCCGAAGTCACCCTCTGAGATCAGGAGTTTCCTTGGATTGGCAGGGTATTATCGGAGATTTATTAAGGACTTCTCCAGAATGGCAGTACCACTTACTAGATTGACCCGAAAGGGGGTTGCATTCTCATGGGGACCCGAGCAGCAGACCTCTTTTGAGACGCTTCGCCAGAGATTGTGCGAAGCCCCGGTGTTAGCTCTCCCAGAAGGGATGGAGGATTTTGTAGTTTATTGTGATGCATCTATTTCGGGGTTGGGTGCAGTTCTGATGCAAAGAGGGCATGTAATAGCATATGCATCGAGGCAACTGAAGCCTCACGAGACGAGGTATCCCACGCATGATCTAGAGCTGGGGGCGGTAGTGTTCGCCCTCAAGATTTGGCGTCATTACTTGTATGGGGTTCGTTGCACGATATACACGGACCATAAGAGTTTGAAGTACTTGATGGACCAGCCCAACCTAAACATGCGTCAGAGGAGGTGGTTGGATGTGGTTAAGGATTATGATTGCGAGATCCTGTACCACCCGGGCAAAGCTAATGTGGTAGCAGATGCGTTGAGCCGTAAGGGGGAGAGCACTCCACTACGAAATGTATGTTTGAGGTTGACCGTGATAGCTCCAGTACTGGATGCCATTCGTGGGGCACAGTCTGAGGCTATGCAACCGGAGATGCAGAAGAGGGAACGGGTCGTTGGTTTGGTTTCAGAGTTCGTTACCGATGTTCGAGGGTTGATGACCTTTCAGGGTCGAATTTGGGTACCGTTTGTGGGCGGTACGCGTACTACTTTGATGGAGGAGGCACATCGATCGAAATTCTCGATCCATCCCGGGGCTACAAAGATGTATTTGGATTTGAGGAGAGAATATTGGTGGCCCTGCATGAAGAGGGACGTCGCGTGGTTTGTCGAGAGGTGCTTGACCTGCCGTAGGGTTAAAGCCGAGCACCAAAGACCGCATGGCAAGTTGCAGCCATTGGAGGTTCCCGAGTGGAAGTGGGAACATATCACTATGGATTTCATCACCAAATTGCCGAGGACTGCCAGAGGAGTTGATGCAATTTGGGTGATTGTAGACAGATTGACGAAGAGCACTCACTTCCTTGCCATTAGTGAGAGTTCTTCAGTAGAGAAATTGGCGGAGGTGTATGTGAGAGAAGTTGTATCTCGGTATGGGGTGCCGATCTCGATTGTTTCAGATCGTGATGTGCGTTTCACTTCTAGGTTCTGGAAGAAATTTCATGAGGAGTTGGGTACTATATTGCATTTTAGTACCGCATATCATCCCCAGACAGACGGTCAGAGTGAGCGGACGATTCAGACGCTCGAGGACATGCTTCGGGCGTGTGTGTTGGATTTTGGGGGTAGCTGGGATGCGTATTTGCCCTTGGCGGAGTTTTCCTACAACAACAACGATCATTCGAGCATCGGTATGCCGCCCTTTGAGCTGTTGTATGGTAGGAGATGTCAGACCCCCATTTGTTGGGGAGAGGTGGGACAAAGAATGATGGGCAGTACAGAGATCGTGCTTCAGACGACAGAGCAGATTCAGCAGGTTAGACAGAGGTTATTGACCGCCCAGAGCCGACAGAAAAGTTATGCAGACAGACGCCGATCCGAGGTTGAGTTTCAGGTCGGCGACTTCGTACTCCTGAAGGTCTCTCCTTGGAAAGGAGTGATTCGATTCAGGAAGAGGGGCAAGTTGGGGCCCCAGTATATTGGGCCTTTTCGTGTGATTGCGAGGGTAGGCCGGGTGGCCTACCGTTTGGAGTTGCCAACGGAATTGAGTCAGATCCACGACACTTTTCATGTGTCGCAATTGAGAAAGTGTATAGCCGATGAGTCGGCAGTGGTTCCATTAGAGGACATTCAGGTGGATGCGAGCCTGAATTATGCCGAGAGACCAGTGGCCATCAGAGATCGGAAGATCAAGGTTCTGAGGAATAAGGAGATACCTCTGGTGTTAGTTCAGTGGCAGCACCGGAATGGATCGGAAATGACCTGGGAGCCGGAGCATGAGATGCGGGAGCAGCATCCGGAGCTATTTTCAGAGTGAGACTTCGAGGGCGAAGTCTAGTCCTAGTGGGGGAGAGTTGTAACAGCCCGGAATTCCAGGTATCGTTATATTTATGCTTTTTGGGTGTTTTAAGAGGGGACTCGGCGAGTTGGAGCTCAGACTCGCCGAGTAGGATCGCGAATCTGGTCGCGGGTTCGCGACTGGACTCGACGAGTCCGGATATGGACTCGGCGAGTCTGCGCTGTTTAGCGAAACCCTAACCGTTCAAGTTTGGGACATATATAAGGGGCCTTATGGCCGTCATTGTTCACCCTAGTTCTGTGAGTGAAACCCTAATTCGATTGTGAGCATCTGGAGCAAGGTAGAAGACCATTATTGATCTTGGAAGTGTTATTTTGCAAGGAGGAGGAGGCTTGGTTAAGGGAACAACAAGAGAAGCCACATTCTGAGGATTGGGGACACAGAGCAACGTTATTCAGGTAATATTTTCGAGTTGCATTCTTCTATGTTGATGTGTATATGGATTTAGGGTTTATTGAACCCTTTTGTGGCTAGATTGAGTGTTTCCTTAGTCCCCCAAGCGATTGGAACCCTATATTGGGACCCTTGGAAGTCCAGAATGTCCCATGCCTGAGCATTTCGGGAATCAATGGAGGTTTTGGATTGGAATCCTTATGCCTTAGGTCAAAACGTAAATTATGAGTCATGGGGTGTATTATGAGCACCAGAATGAGGGCTTTACATTATGAACCAGTTTAGGAAGGCCAGACCTGTGAATTGTCGGAGCAGATCTGACCTTAGAAAGCAGTTTGAGCGGTTGCATGGCATGGACTCGCCGAGTCCGATGAACAGACTCGGCGAGTAGCTTGAAGATTGCCTTAGAGTGGTCCTGTCCGGGTTATGAGTTGGATCGGTGAGTCAGGGCGAGTTAGAGAGGGTTAACAGGTGGTCTGAGTCGAACTGGGACTCGCCGAGTTGTCCTTCAGACTCGGCGAGTTGAGTCGGGGTGGCCCCACGATTCTTCCAGGAGGAACTCGTCGAGTCAGGGGGGATACTCGACGTGTAGAAAGGGAATCTTAGAGAATTGGTGAGCACGTGTAGACTCGCCGAGTCGCCCTAGCACTCGCCGAGTCCGGTCAAAGTTGACCGTTGACCGTTGACCAGAGTGGACCTGTGTTGATTTCTTAGGGGTAGTCAACATTAGAGATATAAAGTGTTAACTAGGGTCATTATGATGTTATAGGAGGATTAGAGCTCGGAGAATCGGGCACGAGGGATTCCCAGGTTGTGAGATATCGAGACACACGAGGTGAGTCTTCTCACTATACTTTACCTTGAGTAGGTAGCCAGAGTTATATGATAGAGTATTTGTATGCTATGTATGTTATGTGTTGCACTGCATTCTTCTATCTGATTTATGCTATGCTTGTTACAGAGTTAGAACCTGAGGGTTCACAGAGTATGGGTGCACGGACCCACAGAGTTATAGCCTCGAGTGGCTAATATGTGTTATATGGTATTTTGGGGAACTCACTAAGCTTTATGCTTACAGTGTTGGTGTTATTTGTTTCAGGTACTAGTGAGGATCGCGGGAAGGCGCTGGCCTGATCAGTGCACACACGCAAGATTTTTATATTATGTGATCTTGGGGTTTTTATATATGTTATGAAATGAATTACAAACAATGATGTTTTTATGAATATTAAATGAAGTTTGCCTTTATTAAATGCGAAAAATTATTTTTAAATTCTTGGCGTTACATAGGGTTTTGAGAATGGTGCTCTGAGGGGTGATGGGGGCTTACTTGAGGCCCCAAAAGTTGTTTAAATAGGGTGCAAACCCTTGAAATTAGGGTTTCATCCAGACTGGCGAACTCGCCGATTCCGGAATATGGACTCGTCGAGTTGCCAACTTACACGTGCTCAAAGTCCCGACTCAACTCGACAAGTCTGGCTACTGACTCGTCGAGTTCTTTCTGAAAACTTGAAAAATAATTATTTATATAATATACCAGAATTGGGGCGTTACAACTCTCCCCCACTTGTCTCAGACTTCGTCCTCGAAGTCTGCTGCTGCTGAATCTGGAAACAACTCTGGGTAATGCCCCCGCATCTCCTCATCGGACTCCCACGTCCACTCTGAACCCTTCCGGTGCTGCCACTGCACCTTCATTAACTGAATCACCTTGTTCCTCAAGGTCTTCACCTTCCGATCTAAGATTGCAACTGGTCTCTCGACATTATTCAGGCTGCTATCAACTTGAATATCCTCAATGGGTACATTTGCCGACTCGTCCACCAAACACTTCCTCAACTGAGAAACATGAAAAGTGTTGTGGGTCTGGCCAAGCTCTGAGGGAAAATCCAATTGATAAGCAACCCGACCCACCCGGGCTGAAACCCTAAAAGGACCAATGGACCTGGGGCCCAGCTTGCCCCTCTTCCGAAACCTGATAACACCCTTCCAGGGTGATACCTTCAGGAGGACCATATCACCCACCTAGAACTCCAAATTTGAACGCCTCCTATAGGCGTAACTCTTCTGCCAACTCTACGTAGTCTGCAGTCTGCCACGAACCTGCTGGATCAACTCTGTCACCCTTCATCTGCCTACCGGATGCACTGAGACCACCCTGGTCCAACCAATCTGCCGATATCTGGGTTACCGGACTCCCACCGGTCACTACACCCCATCGCAATCTCCTAGTCACTTCCAACGACTTCTGAAGATACTTTGACTATCTACAACTGTTCTATCCACTCTGTCACTCATACCGAGTCGATGCTGCTGGAACAAGCCTGCTCATCTCTCATCTGTCTACTCGACTTCCAATAACTCGAGTCTTACATCCTACAAGAAAGGCTACCTGCCTAATTATCCTTGCAGATCACTTAAACATGGCAGAAGACTCAACTGATCCTACTGAGAAAGACTTGCCATTTCCAAATCATCCAACTATACCATCAGCAGTTGCATTCCAACATAAATACTAATACTGACCATAACTCTGAAACTATCCAAAACACTGAACTGTCTACAACACTGAACTGCCTGAAACACTGAACTGCCTGAAACACTTAACTTGCCTAAAACACTAAACTGCATGAAACATTAAACATGCCTGAAACACTGAATTGACTGCTTTCCAAAATATCTCAAGACCTTCCTGGTCTCCAATCATTCGTCGGTTGTTTGCAACACTGAGTTCCAACTCAACTGTGGAGTCAAAGGACTCCTCACTTAGTCGCTCCCACGACTTCTGAACGAAATCTTTCTCTGGAACTTGTTTCCACTAGTTATCCTGTCACGGTGGCTCCATCAACCTCCCGATCCACTGATCAGGTCCAAACGTCATATCCTGACAGCATCAATTCCACGACTAAAAACATAGTGGCTCCGAGACTGATGGTAGCCTTTAACATACACTAACCCAAACGGTCCACTGCTATCTTGATCTCGTAACTGAACCATTTGGAAAATCCGAAATCAAACCCGTGGATTCCCATATCTTCACTGCTGCGCCCAAACTGGTGGGTACTACTGTTCCCCCCTGCGTCCAAACAACGCGCTCATGCTATCTACTAACCTGACAAATGCTACGGCTACATACGCAGACTTACAACACTATACTACTATCTGACTGCTAGTGAATGCTACGGCTACCCCCGTAGACTTACAACACTACTACTATCTGACTGCTAGTGAATGCTACGGCTACCCCCACAGACTTACAACACTACTTCTGCTACCTGACTGCTAGTGAATGCTACGACTACCCCCGCAGACTTACAACACTACTACTACTACTACTATCTGACTGCTAGTGAATGCTACGGCTACCCCCGCAGACTTACAACACTACAACTATTTGACTGCTAGTGAATACTACGGCTACCCCCCGCAGACTTACAACACTACTACTACTATCTGAGGACATCCTGACTATCCCTAGTCCTGCTAGTGATTCCTCATCCCGATTTCTCAAAACCAGCCCTCAGTCATCGAATACTGCATCAACCTCGACATCTTACATCCTTGATATACTTAGCGCTTCGTCGAGGAATTCTTCGGCTTGGTTCCCAAACCAACCGTCTACTAATCCGGATACATGAAACTATTGTTGGGAAGTTTCCAAACTCCCAACTACTGAATCTTCACAACCCTGCATGCTGTCTCTGCCACTGGCTTTTAATACGAAAGCATCTCTTGCTAACCGTTCTCAAGATCCTCCTTCTGACTCACTAGAGTCCTACAGGTGGTCCTCCAACTTGGATTCCCAACCAGCTACTAACCATCTCGATTACTTGAACTAACTATTGGGTAGTTTCTCAACTCCCAAATCTGAACTCCTCAATCCATCCATCGCTGAGCTACTATCTTTTCTTCTCAAAGGCCGCACACTCATTCTGGGTCGGCGTGCCCTTACCCTCGTATACTCGGAGGGTTCTCCCCCACTTGGATTCGGCTAACTCCTTTCTACTCGCTGGTCGAAAGGATTCCCCAACCTTCCTTCCATTAAATGGGCGATCTGCTGTCCGCCAACATTTACCTCTGTCGGCGCTCTAACTAACTATTACCAGATCCGAACCATTGTTGCTATCTAACTGAGCACCCTTAAATCCTCAACTGTATTTTCTTTACGGACTACATCCCGAGAACCTGCGTTTGGGGTGCACATCCCCAACCCACTTTCCTAGTGTCCGCTGGCTACCTCACTAGAAGCTCTAAATTGTCACTACTAAGGATTTAACCGATCAATCCCGAATGACACCTTTCGAAAGTAGTAAGGCATTACTGATTCTTACATATACATGCTACAGTCACCGCAACTGAAAGTAACCTGATCTAGAAGGGACGACCTCCAATTTGCCATTCAATTCCAAGGTATGAAGATGGCATAAAACTCCGTCACAAGCAGGTAATATAATACCCCAACACATATGCTTATTGATATCAATGCAGCAACATAACAATAATATCATGAATAATAATTGATAGGGAGGTAAAAGATACATACCTCCATCACTCAACGCTACTCAAATCCTTGCTGATATCAACCAGAAAACTCAGCTCCGAGCCGTGGGCGCCCTTGCCCGGCCCCGACAACCGCTGCTGGTACTTGAAGTCACAGGGGCAGGAGCTATCTCCTGCTCTGCTGTATACAAACTCGGACAGTGGGCCTTTTTGTGGCCCCTCTGACTGCAATGGAAACATATCAGGTCAAGTTCCTGGGCGATGGTAACAGTACAATCTCTGCTAAAATGGCCCATCCGGCCGCACTTGAAACATCCAGTATCGCCACCACTTCTACGCATGCATGCACCCTTGTGCGCCCTACCACACTTCCCGCATCGACTGCGGCTCTGATAGTCCCTCGATCTCAAATCCGACCCCTTAGGCCTCTTGCCCGAACCTGTGGCTGCCTGAGTCTCATCTGTTTTCCTCTTCCTTTCTGATTCCCTTCCCGTCTCTCGCTCCTGCGTTACCTCGTCGACCCCATCCGCCATCTAAACAACAGTTGTCTGATCCTGGAGCTTTGTGGTCAAACTATCAGTGATCCTCACGACCATGTCGGGCAGATCCTTGCGAATGGCTCGCGAAAGCTCCTCAACTATCCAATCATGCAGAGGTCTCTCTTGGAGACAGGATGCCCCACTCACTCCTGTCCCCTGATGGCAAAAACTAGAAATGGGATCTGCCTCCCTGATGGATGCCTGAACTCCATAAGAATCGGGATCTAGACGAGCCCCAATCTGTCCTGAAACTATCCCGGCCTTAAAGGCCTCAAGATGACTGTCCATAAGCTCCACAATGGCCTCTCTAACCGAGCCGAAAATCACAGGAGTCTGATGAATGATGTTGCGCATGATCTCTGCAGAAATGAAATCCCTCATTTGATCATCAAGCTTCCCGACTCCAGAGCCCAAGCCAGATCCCTCCCCGATACCTGAACTGCTAACTGGTAACTCGCACAATGTCACCATGCTGAAAATATAACAATTCCTGATCAATTTACACACCACTGCTGAGGGATCTCTCACACACTCTAAAAGTTCCCTGGTCTTGTCTCGGCCCCTCTTGATTGGAGTAAGGATCCTCTGCTTTCAGTAGTACGGGCCCATACTACCTTCCACATCTATCCGTACTTTCCTCAAGAACTGCCTCGACTCCACCAAGTCACTCTACTGCTACTAATCTCTGCTACTACCTTCCTAGGCTTGCCCTAGGGAAATATCTGATTCCATCCAATCTAGTCCTCAGCTGCTGAAGGCCTCCCTGTAATGCTAATTAGCCATCACCTGAATACCATCACATGCAATGAGGCTCGGATCATCATTCGAGTAAAAGACTCGTCCCTACAACGAGAGCTGCGCAGTAGGGCCGAATTCAGCATTCTGAGATTAACCAACCCTGATCACATGTGATGTGACGTATTCACCTAATGGCTAACTCCCATCACTCAGAGTCCCACAAAGCACAAAGCAAGCAGCATTCGGATAAAGGAAACATACTCATGCAAAACTATTCTCATAACAAGAAACTGTACTAGCATTCAATGCTAAGATCATACTATTAGGCCTAACCTACATAGGCTATCCTACCACTGTCTACTCAATACTAGCATGCAATTCTTATCAAGCTAAAACACATAAGGCAGGCACATAAGGAATCCTCCTAGATCCTTAGCCCTATACTAGCATGCTGTAATACTGAAACTGAAACTGAACTGATCTGAAACTGAAACTGGTAATCACAAACTTGTATGGGTAATTTGGGAGTACTTACTTGAGCTCGGCTAATCGCATGCACCACACCCTTTTTCTCTTTTCAAGTTATTTTCTTTCTAAATATTCTTTTCGTTTTTTCTAAAACACTTTCCTTTGAAAACCTTTTACCGTTTCCTCAGCTTGAGTCCAGACACACTCTCAAGTCTGTCCGAATCCCTTAAACCAAGGCTCTGATACCAACTTGAAACGACCCAAAAAGCACGGATAAAAATTTCTTTTAAAACATTACTAAAACCATATTTATAAAAATCGTATCATAAGTCATAACATAGTTTCCGAGTATCAATTCATAACATAATCTTATTATCAGAGTAAAACATTCCCAGGCTAACTAACTATGGTGTGTGCACTGCAATCTTCCCGAGCTCCTCTTTTGAAAATTGAGTACCAGAAACCAAAACTGAGAATCGTAAGCACGAAGCTTAGTGAGCTCCCCCAATCTACCACATACCATTCAATAACATATAAAGCACATACTAGGCCTTGCCCACTGCATCGGACCAAGGTCCGGACTAATTGGGGCCTTGCCCCCTGCATCGGACCGAAGTCCGGAAACTGACTAGGACCTTGTCCCCTGCATCGGACCGAAGTCCAGACTAACTGGGGCCTTGCCCCCTGCATCGGACCGAAGTCCGGAAACTAACTAGGACCTTGTCCCCTGCATCGGACCGAAGTCCGGACTAACTGGGGCCTTGCTCCCTGCATCGAACCAAAGTCCAGAACTAACTAAACAAAGCATAACATAAACATATCAACTAGCATGAACACACATATACTGCATATTGCATCGGGCCGTAGCCCGGAACACATAACACATAAATCCTGTCTGAGCCACGAAGGCATCAAACATACTAACTACTGCATCAAACCGATGTCCGGAAACTACTGCTAGCTAATCGGGCCGACATTGTGGCCGTAGACCCGTTCCTACTAGAAGGAAACTCGCCTCATAGCCTAGCTACTGAAAGAACTGTTCCGAAATCTGACTGTTGCGTCTCCGGTTTCACCCCGGCTAGAATTTCCATAAGGACCATCAATCAAACACTAATAATAACACTCAGGTAAAATGACTATCTTACCCCTGGCCAAAGTCAACCTATCAGTCAAAGTCAACATTCAGTTGACCTGACTCGTCGAGTTGGGTCACCAACTCTTCGAGTCCTTACTCTCACTTTCTTGCTTCTACTCGCTACTACTCGTCGAGTTTTGGCACAAACTCGGCGAGTTTCCCCTTTGTTACTAGCACTCCCACAATCTGCATCCGACTCATCGAGTTGTATGAATAACTCGTCGAGTTCTCCTTCATCAGATGAATACTCTAGCTGTGACTTGCCGATTTGTATGAACAACTCGCCGAGTCTGTTCCTGAGGTATGAAGATTGCCTTGGACTCGCCGATTCAGGGCATTGACTCGCCGAGTTCTTCCATGAACGAGTCTAACCCTCTAGCTCACCAAGTCCATCTCTCACTCACTGGTTCCACTCGGCATAACTCGAAAAGGGGAAAACAGGGGACTCGCGACTCGACTCGCTGAGTCTGAAGAACGACTCGCCGAGTCGTATACATGCTGTCACAACTAGAAATTTTGTGCCTTGTAACTACAACACTTTTGTAAAATTATGAATCAAAAACATAAGGGCATATATGATGCTTACTCAGTGACAACAAAATTTCAATCAAATACACCATACAAGCACTACAACTAGTCAACAAGCAATTGAAAACCTTAGAAGTTCTTGTTTAGGTCCATTTTGGACTAGGACTTCCTTATTGGGCCCAATGGACCAATAAGCTCCCAATTTGACTATCTTGGGTTTAGAACTCTTAAATGGGCTCTAATTGGACCCACTTTCATTTATTTTAACATTTTGGGCCATATTGGGCATAGAATGAAATAAATCAATTATATGAACCATTTTGGGCCATATTTAACCTAATGTAGCCCTAATAGGTCATAATAATCATATTTATGGTTATTTGGACCAAACATCACTCAACGTAATCAAGAAATTGGGCTTAAGCCTTTAAGGCCCAAAACTCACTTCTCTTTCTCTAATTCTCGGCCCAAGTGGGATAAACAAAAAAAAAGAGAGAGAATGAAATTAAGAGAGTTAACTTTTAAGTAGACACCTCATTAATATCCAACGTATCTCTAAGTATTATCTCCCATGTAACCATGCATAGTTTCATGTATCAAGGCAAGCTCATCTCTTCCCCCTCTCTCTTTTCATTTGACCGAGAGCCTCCCAACACATACACACTTCATCCAATTTTCTTAAACGAACTTTCTCACAGAACATCCTCACCTTCCTTCTTCAAAAATTTCGAGAATCAAGAGCTTTTCAAGGAGGTTTTTCCCACAAACACATCATCTAAGGTAAGGTGATGACTAATTCATGATCTAGCTACTTCATTTCATCAAAAATCTCTTCTAAATCTATTCCAACTTGTGATCATGCACCTTAGAAGTCACTAAACTCGAGATCTACCAAGGAGACTTGCTAGGATCGAAATTTTCTTCTTTTCTCTCTTCAAAACCGAAACTACAACTCAAGGTGAGCTTCATACCCCCTATTTTTCGGTTTTTATGAGTTTTGTGGGGGGGGGGGAATACAAGCAAATGTGTAGATCGATGGATATATGTATGCTTTGTGTGATTTCTATGTTTATATTCATGTTTTTATGAGATTGTGGTGTTGGATCTAGTCAAAAAGTCTTTAAAACCGAGATTTACATTAGGTTGTATGAAACAAGTATAAAACACATTATTACACACAAATCATTTCTAGAAAAATCACTCAGTTGGTTAATATGAACATTTTTGGGCTAAAAACCCATTTTTGGGCTCAAAATGTTAAGAACATAAAATTAAAGGGCCCAAAATGACAAAGTATGAATTCTAATGGTTGAAATGGGACAAAACAGTTTTAACAAAGTATTTTCTAGAAATATACTCTCTTGAAGGATTAAAATGTAAAATTTTAAGCATAATGGGCCAAAAATGAATTTTTCGACCCAATAAAGCCCAATAAGCGAGATTTTCAAATTTGAAGGGCTGAAACTGTACTTTTCTGTAAAACAGGGGACTACTAGTGCTCGAAGTCCATTTCAAGGGTTAAAAATACTTTTCATATTTAAAAAGGACCAAAGATGCTAAAATTTTCTATTTTGGGCCAAAAGTGTAAAAGTTGCGAAAAATGAGGTTTCAGCCGAGAAAACTTCATTTTGAGGGACTAAAACTGTTTTCCAAACAAATTTGAGCTGAAAAATACCTTTTCAACAAGTTTTGATACTAAAGTGTCAAGAAAAATGGTTTAAGGACTAAAATGGAAATTCTTTTATACAAAGAGTCAAAAGTGTAAATTATCCATAAGAAAGGGGCTGTAAAAAGTAAAATTCTAATGTGTTAAACAATAAATCCGTTATGTTAAAGTCCTAGTACCACGACTACCAACGAAACATAATACACCTTCAACACCAAAAATCGTTACCAAACGAATTGATTCGGTTTCGAATCAATAATGAATTAGAAATCTATACGCGACGATACTACAATACACACGCTGAAATTACGGGAAGTCAATACACACGTGGGAATTCACCAGACATCGATACACCATCTTTGGGCCCGAAAGTTTCAAATCGTGCTTGTTGGGCCTAGCTAGCCCAATGATATGATCTTTAGGCCCGAAGGAAACTCGGTTACATGTTGTTGGGTCTAATATGACTTAATTCCGTGTAAAAGGACTTTCAATGGATTTTGTGCTGTTGGGCCCCAAGGATCCTTTGGTATTGCCAGTAAAGTCAAGAATTCACCAATGCGGGCCGGGCCAAGGGCCCTTCGCATTCACGATAGCCTTGAACGACTTATGGAATTATCGAGGGCTTCGTGCTCTCTTTCCTCCTTGGTTGTGGGGCTATGAGAAGTTAGGGTGATTGGATTAAGTGAATAGTACGGACGACGCCTAAGGAATTGTTCGTATAGTTGTAAACTAGTCGTTTTCATTAATGCGTGTTTATAACAATTCACAACCCATAATTAATCCAACGTTACCTGGAAATATCAAATACACACGTCGCAACGGTATAACAAATTAGAAAACGCATAAGTCAAAGTATTAGGAAAACATCGGGTTTTCCTAGGGTTTTTCAAGTCATACACCTACAAGATGCATACCAAGTCTAACAATATTTTTTGAGAAACAAACAAGCATACTTACGGATCTTCACACTTTTTTTTATACGATACTCATTTCAGAAAATATCGGATTTTCTGGTGGTTTTCAAAACAATACAAAACATTATATTTCAAACATTACTTATGAACTCACCAACATTTCATATGTTGACGTTTTTCAAAATACTTGTATTCTCAGGTAACATGTAAATCGAAGGGAAAAATGTACTTAGTGATGTTTTGTTTTTTGTTTATTCAGTATCGAACAATTTACTTTTTGGGAATGCAAAGTTATGAAACAATGTACTAAATGTA
The DNA here is from genome assembly GCF_002870075.4 of Lactuca sativa. Taxonomy (NCBI): domain Eukaryota; kingdom Viridiplantae; phylum Streptophyta; class Magnoliopsida; order Asterales; family Asteraceae; genus Lactuca; species Lactuca sativa. The sequence goes on from NC_056626.2 coordinate 377,759,318, forward strand.
AACACTACTAGTTGTATTATTTCAACGCATGGTGATGAATGATGTTATGTTTCATGTATATTCACTGTGATGGTATTCAATTGAGTCACAACAACCCTTGGACGTTTCAGCCGTCTGGTTCGGGGGTGTGACAGGTTGGTATCAGAGCTCTGTTTATAGTGAACTAGCATATGTAGCCACACATTGATATGCAACTATAAACCAAAATAGGGACGAACACAACTCTGAACAAAGCAAGTAAGACATAACAATAAAACAGCCTTGCTTGCATTAGGAATAAGAACATAACTCCGAACCAAACAAGATAATGCTAGTATCCCGGTTAACTCAGGACTGTTCTTAGTAGTATCAAGAAGCAGATGTAGCCTGGTCAACTACATTCCCTCCACGGTATAACTAACACATGTTCTAATGAGATCGCAATAGCTAGGGAACCTATAAACAAACCCCTCTATCACCAAAAAGAGAACGTCGGTTTAGTCTGCAATAGTGGAAGGGCATAGGACAATATTAGTGAACTTTTACGTGTTTTGTTATGATATTACAAATTGCTATGTGTTGTGAATCTATGATTGTATGCTAAATGATAGAAGTACTTAAGTTCGTGCCATACACCTAGTCAGTAGGATCACAACGTCACGGAAACCACGTACACTCAACATCTTTCCGTTTAGCGACAAGAAGATGCCTCACCGACCTACTTGCGGAAACCCTGGACCAACCCCACCCGAGGTTGACTCAGCTGCATTCTAGGCAGCGGTCTCTGCTGCGGTCACTGCAGCGATTAAATTCATCAGGGGAACAATGGAGAAGTCAACGGGCAAGGGGCCGGGAGTTCGAACAACGGAATCAATCAAGGACCCACCAAAACATGTACTTACAAGGACTTCACAAATGCCAAACCACGAACCTTTAACGGCATTGGAGGAGTGATCACTCTAAAGAGATGGATCGAGAAGGTGGAATCGGTATTCGAGATATGCGATTGCCCTGAGGAGATGAAGGTGAAGTTTGCAGCCTGCACTTTTGTTGACCAAGCGCTCACTTGGTGGAACGGACACGTGGAAGCCATGACACTCCCTGTAGCCAACTCCATGTCGTGGTCGGAAATGAAAGAAATGCTGATGGCTGAATACTGCCCACGAGGTGAGATTCAGAAAATGGAGCAAGAGCTGTGGAACCTCACTGTGCAGAATGCGAATATCGATGCCTACATATCGAGATTTAGTGAACTATCTCTGCTATGCCCGGGCATGATCAACTCGGAAGGAAAGAAGATTGAGCGATTCATCTGGGGACTTGCCTCTCCGATCCAAGGGAACGTGATAGCTGCAAACCCCAAAACTTTTGACAGTGCAAAAAGATTGGCGAAGAAGCTGTATGACCACAACAACAAGAAGGGTGAGAAGCCAGCGGAGGTTGAAGGCAAGAAGGAAGGTGATGGCAAGAAAGGGAAGAACAACAAGAGGAAGGGGCGTCAGGGCCCCGAGACTACTAAAAAGCAGCAGACAGTGGCAGTTAATGCTGCCACCGCACAAGTTCCGGCCACACCACATGCTCCAGCCTCAACTGCTTCGAATGCTCTTAGACCTTATTCCGGTAATCTTCCCAAGTGCAACAAGTGTGGTTTCCATCACAATAGAGAGTGCAAGGAGCTGCAGTGCACCAGCTGCAATCGGAAGGGACATACAGCAAGGTATTGCAGGACTTACCCTCCTCATAACCAACAACAGGGCAACAACAACAACAACAACAACAACAACCGTAACAATAACAACATCTACACCGGAGGCAACAATGCAGCGCCTAGCCACACCTGCTATGGGTGTGGGAGGACTGGGCATTTCCGCCGAGATTGCCCTAACAACAACAATCCCGGAAATGGAGGAACAGGAAGGATGCTGACCATGGGTCAGGGAGAGGCGAGTCAGGACCCTGCTGTTGTTACCGGTACGTTTCCCCTAAACCACACTTATGCATGCATCCTATTTGACACCGGAGCAGAGCGAAGTTTCGTGAGCAATAAATTTAAGCATTTATTAAAACAACCACCCCAGAAGCTCAATGAAACCTTTATGGTGGAAATGGCCAATAGGAAAACCGAATCCACGAGGGAAATCGACATCGGATGTACCCTAACCCTAAACCAACACGTCTTTCGAATAGACTTAATGCCTGTGTCCATTAGGAGTTTCGATGTGATTATTGGCATGGACTGGTTAAGCGTCTACCATGCTGAGATTATGTGTCACGAGAAGGCCGTTCATCTTCGCCTTCCTAATCACGAAACCCTAGTTATTTACGGAGACAAACCTAGCACGAACCTACGCCTTATCTCGTGCATCCAGGCACAAAAGCATCTACGAAAGAAAGATTTGACGTTCCTGGCTCACATACTGGATAAAACCAAGGAAGAGACTAACATTCAAGATATTCTAGTAGCACATGAATTTCCCAACGTATTTCCTAAAGATCTTCCTGGAGTAACCCCAGAAAGGCAAGTTGAATTCAGAATTGACCTCGTCCCAGGAGAAACCCCTCTCGCTAAATCGCCCTACCGGCTAGCTCCTGCTGAAATGCAGGAATTGTCCAGTCAACTCAGCGAACTCCTGGACAAGGGATTCATCCGACCTAGCTACTCGCCATGGGGAGCTCCGGTCCTGTTTGTCAAAAAGAAGGACAGATCCTTTAGGATGTGCATCGATTACAGAGAGTTAAATAAACTCACTGTCAAGAATCGCTACCCACTCCTGCGAATCGACGATCTATTTGACCAGCTCCAAGGAGCTAGTTACTTTTCTAAGATAGATCTACGGTCCGGATACCATCAACTCAAAGTCCGGGAAGAGGATATTCCTAAAACCGCTTTCCGAACTCGTTACGGACATTATGAATTTGTCGTAATTCCCTTCGGTCTAACGAATGCTCCTGCAACATTTATGGATCTAATGAACCGAATCTGTCGACCATTGCTCGACAACTTTGTCATTGTCTTCATTGATGACATTCTTGCCTATTCCCGAAGCGAGGAAGAGCATGGTCAACATCTCCGACAAATTCTAGAAACTCAACGATCGGAAAAGCTATACACAAAACTCACCAAGTGTGAGTTCTGGCTCCGTAGTGTGAACTTCCTAGGTCATGTTGTTAGTCAAGAAGGAATTCATGTGGATCCTTCCAAGGTCAAAGCTGTCGAAGGATGGGCCGTCCCGACAACACCCACGGAAATTCATCAATTCTTAGGTCAAGCAGGCTACTATAAGAGGTTTATTCAAAACTTCTCTAAAATCGCCAAGCCACTTACCTCACTTACGCAAAAGGGCGTACCATTCAAATGGACGGACAAGCAAGAGGTTGCATTTCAAACCTTGAAGCAAGCAATCTGTAGTGCCCCGGTACTATCTCTAGCAGAGGGAACGGAAGATTTCGTGGTCTACTGTGACGCGTCAAATCAGGGTTTAGGTTGCGTTCTCATGCAGCGTGTGTAACATCCCAAAAATACAGTCTGAAAATTTCGTTTTAAATTAGTAATAAAACCATATTCATCAATGTCATATAAGAATCATAAAGAATGTATCTCAAAATATCTTAACAACTGTAAAATATATCAGAGTATAAACATCTCAGGCTGAACAAATGGTGTGTGCACTGCAATCTTCCCGAGCTCCTTTTTTAAAAAATGAGTACCTGAAACCAAAAGTGAAAACCGTAAGCACGAAGCTTAGTAAGCTCCCCCAAACTACCACATACCATACAATACATATAAAGCACATACTGGGCCTTGCCCACTACATCGGACCGAGGTCCGGACTAACTGACTGGGACCCCGTCCCCTGCATCGGACCGAAGTCCGGACTAACTGGGGCCTTGCCCCTGCATCGGACCGAAGTCCGGAACTGACTGGGACCCCGTCCCCTGCATCGGACCAATGTCCGGACTAACTGACTGGGACCCCGTCCCCTGCATCGGACTGAAGTCCGGACTAACTGGGGCCTTGCCCCCTGCATCGGACCGAAGTCCGGAACTGACTGGGACCCTGTCATATGTATCAGACCGAAGTCCGGAACTGACTAGGACCCCGTCCCCTGCATCGGACCGAAGTCCGGAACTGACTGAACATAGCATAGCATAACATATCAACTAGCATAAACACATATATTGCATACTGCATCGGGCCGTTGCCCGGAACGCATAACACATAACACATAACACATAAATCCTGTCTGAGCCACGAAGGCATCAAACATACTATCTACTGCATCGGACCGAAGTCCGGAAACTACTGCTAACTGAACGGGCTGACATTGTGGCCTTAGACCCGTTCCTACTGGAAGGAAACTCACCTCACACTGCTGAAGTCCCGTAGACACAATCCCACACTGCTGAAGTCCCGTAGACTCCACCCCAGCTGCCGGCTGACAGATTCCCGAATTGTCAACACCAAATAACACCCAATTAATAATTGGGTTCTAACACATAACTAAAAATACATGCTTTGGATAATTACTACATTACCCCTAGCTTGGCTTACCCAAGCCCAAGGCCCAATCCATAGGCCCAAAGTCAACTACGGATCAAAGCCCAACATATGGCCCAATTTTCCAAATTGGGCCCAAACCTCTACATGGACTTCCCTTAAGGCCCAATTGATCAGTCCAGTCCAACATGTATCATTCTAGGGCCCAATATCATACAACCATCTAGGCCCCAACTATGGCCCATCTATGGCCCAATTTTTCAAATTGGGCCCAATCCTTCATATGGGCCTTAATCTAAAGCCCAACTAATTACTCTAGTCCATTTGATTACTCTCGGATGGCCCAACACATAGCGCAAGTGAAATTAGGGTTTCACATCAAATGATAACTAGGGTTAAGTGTTTCTTACTTAACCCACTAAGGACTTAACACACTAGGGACTTAATCCATTAAGGACTTAATCCATTAAGTCCTTTATTGCTTAGATTAATTTCTGCCAAAGGTTATTATTTAATATTCATTTATTAAATAATTTTCGTGTGTGTGCTGATAATCTCTCAAATATTAGTATTTTCTCACTTAGCCCATTAAGGACATAATCCATTAAGTCCTTTAATCTACTAGATAAATGGCCTGGAATAGTTTGGGCTTAATTCACAATCCAATCCCAATGGCCCAAAAATGGGTCCAAATAAGTTCAAGGCCCAAATACTCATAATTAGGGTTTTACACCCAAACATGGCCCAATAGGCCCAAAACCAATATCTAAGCCCATTAGGGTTTGCTAGCGGGGCACCACCCACTACCACCTCGGGTAGTGGTGGTCAATGGCGGTTCGAGGCGGCGGCCACCACCTTACGGTGGTGGTTTACTTCATTTTCATTATTCCAAATTCAAATTACATTTTACAATGCTAAATCTCAATACCCAAACACACACACACACTAAACTAATCTAAACACACACAAACTTATCACACACACACCATGGCGGTAGGTAGCTGAGTTTGGCGGCAGCCACCATGGCTGGCGGCCATGGTGGGTTCTTCCTCCATTTTCCGGTCATCAAACAACATCTACAACACCCAGGAAAATACTAATTTATACCAAAGATCCCAGCAATATATCACGCCCACAACTTCAAGACCATAATAAACAGGTTGTAAATTGGAACCCATAAACATCCGGCTACCTTTCAGGTGGCTACATCGCGGGAAATGATGAGATCAGTGGCCAAGGGCCACCGGTGGCAGTTACATCGTCGATCAGGTGAGAGGAAGGAAGAAGTAGCAGGTGGCGATACTTACCGAGGACCCTCAGGTCACGCATGACCCTCTCAGCGGCGAAAACGGCGACTGCCACCGATCTTGGTGGCTCTCCGAGCTGTCAACGACGCCTCCGACCAGCAGCAGTGTCGCGATGGCGTTCCAGGGGCGAGGTGGCTTCATCTGATCGAAAAACGAACGAGGAGGGGAAGCGGCGGGTAGCAACTCACGCATGGAGGCTGGAAATGGTTTCTTAGGTTAGGGTTGAAGATGCGATGTGGGGGAGATAAGGGATACGAGTATATCCCGTGTCCATTCAAACTTCCGTTCCTTTATCCAAGATTAGTCCCTCCCCACCAAATTCATTTCCAACTAAATCCGAAATTTACCCATTAGCCCCCCATTAATTCAAAATCCTTACAATTTAAATCCTAATAATTACCAAGCATACCCTTAATTCTAAAATTCTTCTCAAATAAACTCTGTAATTTACTAAACAACCCCCAACTATCAAAATTCTTCACACATTAGCCTGGGACTCATATTTATTAATTTATTTAAATAAACAGGGCATTACAACTCTCCCCAACTTAAATTAGATTTCGTCCTCGAAATCATTCATTATCGTTCCTTTCCCTTCAAACCACTCTAGTAACCTAATCACCATCCTAGGCACACCCTAGCTTCTCAGGGTAGCTATGACCAATCATCACAAAGCCCTAACATCTGCAGGCGAACTAATCCCTCGCAACAAGCTCTCATGTACTCTGTCTGACGTTTGCTATCTCTTGATGATTTGAATCCCTAACAGACCACTCATGCTGAATCATTATAGCTGAACCCCGCAGTGGGTGACTGAGAATTACTCAGCAACCTCTTACGCTTATCGTACATGAGATCCTTAAATACCATCACTAATGGAGACCCAAAACTGTCTGAATCCCTGATCTGCCTGAAAACACTGAACTGCCTGAAACTCTAACTGCCTGAACACTGAACTGCCTGAACACTGAACTGCCCGAACGCTAAACTACCTGAAACACTGAACTGCCTGAACACTGAACTGCCCGAACACTAAACTGCCTGAAACACTGAACTGCTTGAACACTGAACTGCCTGAAACACTGAACTGTCTGAAACTATATGCTGCCACATGGCTGCTTCCCAACATCTACCGAGACCTACCTGGTCTCAATTTTCTGCCAATCATCTTGAAATATCAGGTTCCAGCCCAACTGCAGAGCCAAAGGACTCCTTACTTAGCCGCCTCGCACGACTTCTAGACGAAATTCTTCTATGGATCTAGCTGCTACTACTTATCCTGACACTGTGGCCCTAACGGCCTTCTGCTCTAACTGATTCGTTCCATGCGTCAAATCCTGACGTCACCAAACCCAAAGCTAAACGCGATTGCTACATCACCAATTGTAGCCTTATGTCATAAATGACCTTAAGCAGTCCACTGCTTCATTGCTCTCATCTCTATAGTGGCGCTTCTACAATCTTATCACTGGCTTAACCAGGTCTCATCCGTCCGGGAAATTTCGAAATCCAATCTGTGGATTTCCATTTCCTCACTGCTACACCCAAACTGGTGGGTACTACTGTTCTTTCTGCATCCTAACAACGCACTCACGCTATCTACCAACCTAGTGAAGGCTGCGGCTACACCCACAGACTCACATCACTCTAGTACTATCTGCTAATCTTGTGAATGCTACGGCTACACCCGCAGACTTACAACACTCTGATACTATCTGACTGCTAGTGAATGCTACGGCTACACCCATAGACTTACAACACTCTGATGCTATCTGACTGCTAGTGAATACTACAGCTACACCCGCAGACTTACAACACTCTAATACTAGATCGAACACGCGCTTGCCCCGCACTCAACTGAACTCGTGTCCTGAATGGAATCCCAAACCTGATTCCCTAAGGCTTGCTAGTAACATCACGAGAATGCGATCTCCTTATTGGCAAGCTTGTCCGAACTCCATCTCACACTATCCTCAAACCATACAACCGCTTGGGCTATCTTCCTTCCCAACAAGGATGCAAAACTTATCCTAGTCTCAAAACTGCCTCGCTTCTGAATCCTTAGGTGATTCTCCCCCACTTTGATTCAGCTAATGCCCTACAGCACACAAATCTGGAAGAATTCCCAATCCTTATCACCACCCATGACCAATCTGCTAGGAACCACACTTTACCATTGCTAGTGTTTCAACACTAGCTAGTCCAAAAGATCACACAACTCTAAAAATCCAAATAAATCTCTGGTAATAATCCGCTAGACCTAGGAAGCTCCGAATCTCAATTGGAGACCTCGGAATCTCCCACTGCATCATGGCCTCTAACTTGGCCGAATCGACTAGAATATCCTTCCGATTGACGAGGTACCCAAAGAAATTGCACCCCACGCAACCAGAACTCACGATTAAAGAACCTTGCGAAAATTCTCTTCCTCCTCAAAGTCTCTAGCACCTCCCTCAGGTGTTTCTCGTGCTGCTCCTCAGTCTTGGAATAAACCAAGATGACGTTGTACTCTCCCAATCCCGTAATCTGGGGAATTGGTCTATCACTATTCGCCAATGCTTCTCGGTATGCGATTGGCATATGACATCTCATAAAAATACAATTCAGACACAAACTGAGGATAACTTAGGGTTACACTTACCCAAACCTCTGGAACAAAAGGCTCCCTTGTGCAGTTTCCTGCAAGTGCTGCACCAGATCTGGTCCTGCTGGTCTCTCGAAAGCTAATCTGAAATCTACGGTCTCCTCCCGAGACCCCTCACTATAACAACTGATTTGGTTCCCTCTTACCAATGTGCTCTAAGTCCATATCCTGCTCTCGAGCTATGGAAGTCATATCATTCAGGGTCTTTGTGACAACCCGATATTTCAACTCTTTGTAATGGCCTAATAAGTCAAGTACTGTAACCACTTTTGAGTTAAAGAAATGAACTTTGATAATAAAATGTCCAAAAAGTTTCTATTTAACTGCCTACTATGTTTAAAGTCATTAAACCATGATCGTACGTAAAAAAAACGCCCAAATCCGACTTCGTATGTTGAAGTTATAATTTTTCCAAGTTCGGCTTAGCAACAGACAACTAAAAACTCGAATCGGAGATCGAGCGACTTTTGGCCGGAATGACCTAAACGAGAATCGAAAGTCTCGCAAATGGTATTTCAGCGGTGAAAAGTCTGGCAAAAACCGACGTCAGATAAAGAAGTTATGAATTTTTAAATAAATTCCTTAATCACGACATCTTATAAATAAATAATAAAAATAATTTCGGAATTTGCCAACGGAGTCTAAACAATAGTTGTAGAGCGTAGTCTCACCTACGCGTGGATATAAAGACCATCGAAAACGGAGTTCGTATGAAGATGATATGATTTTTTGAATTTTATTAAATAAATTATATATAAATTTATATAAAAAATTCGGTAATATCCGAAGGAGGAGTCAGCGTCCTCATCCGAGTTACGTGCCGCGTAACCCCGTACGCCCCGCGTACCCGATGGCCTTGGTCTCGGTCCGTCCACGTCGCCCCTATGCGAGCCTACCCGACCCGTCCCATCCGAAGCGAGGCAGTCGAGGACTCGGTCACGGGTAACGCACGAGTACGCCCCGCGTACGAGCGTACGCCCTGCGTACCGAGGCTTCTCAGACCCCCTATAAATAAAGATGCGAGGATTTCGGTAAATTCACCTCATTTCTCTCATTTCTCTCATGATCTTGCCTCGATTTCCGTGCCCACACTACCCCGAAGCCCTGGTCATTTTGCTCAAGTCCCGAAGGTCGATTTTACTCCCGAGATTCCCGAGAATCCCGAGAAAAATCCGTTTCCCGAGACGAAACTTTGCCCGGTTTTCCATCTCGCTATCTTCAAACTTTCAAGTGAGCTCATACCCCTTAATTAACCCTTTTTAATTATTCTAAATGCTTTTATATGCTTTCTAAGGGGGGAAATACAAGTAAAACACACGACTACTATCGGGTGTTACATATAAAGATTTTTATACACTTTTACTAAGTAGAATCGTATGTGATTTGTAAACTTTATAGGGAACTCTCGTATACAAAATATATTACAATAGAATCCTATCTTTAAAAATATAAATTGTTGTAATGCATGTATAAACTAAACATTTTCTTAGATTATATGTATACTTGCCTATCTTAGGCTCTACAAAAATCTATGCTTTCATAACAAATTATTCCTTTTCTAAGTATTTCTAAACAAACGAGACACACTTTTAGAAAACTATAATAGGTATAGTTTTACAAACAAATTCCTAACACTTATGTACTAGAAACACGAATTTCAAGAAGTCACTTTCGTATACAAGAACAAACGAAACATTTTAACAAGTAGATCTGTTTTTATACCACGGTTTTGTGAGACACTAACTTCACATACGTTCAAGTACACATTTCAAGTCTTGTATTATATACCAGAATCCCTTAGAGGGGGAGCATGGTGTTTGTCTATAGATCTATACGGGCTTGACAACTCGCGCCCTGACTGTTAGCTACAGTCCACCATTTGGGGTGACAAACTTCATAACATTCCAACGCCTGAAGAACGTTGTGTATAGGCATTCCGTGTCAATAGTATGGTTATAACACTAACATGAGGTATTAAAAATACATTGATTTACGAGGTTTTCAAACATATTGGTTATTTTTACACTTACATACATTTTTTGAAACAAACTTTGGTCTTGAGAGAAGACTACTTTTATACTAGTAGAAAATATAGGATTTTCTAAAAACAAACAAACAAGGACAAAACATTTCATTACATACCAACATTGTCATTTAAATACTTATGAAACTCACCAGCTTAAATGCTGATCTACTCTTTCAAAACTACTTGTATGTCCCAGGGATTCAGTAATTTCAGGTACTAATATGCTTTTGAAGAAGAGATGCTGTGGCGCCAGTTTAATTTCATATTTTGACATCATATTGTAATTGGTTTTGAACATGTACTTTTGACAAATGTAAACTTTCAATTATATATATGATGGCTGTATTGCTTTCTTTACTATGTATTCATTTGTTACGTTACCACATGAAGTCATCCGCCCCCGAACGTTTTTGCCGTTCAGGTTTAGGGGTGTGACAGATTGGTATCAGAGCAATGTTTATAGTGAACTAAGTATATCAAACCATATAAGATATACAAACTATAAATGCTTAAGGGACTAATACTCTCTGACAAAACATTTTTTTTTTCTTTTTACGCTAAAGCAGCGTTACGTGTAACTTAAATTGATAGTTCATTTAATTACAATTACATGCATACAACAAATTATTTTCATGATATCTAACTATACAACAAGTATTTAGACAAGTTGACACTACGATTAAGACTCAATATATGTAATCATATTTTGGACAAATATAGCATGATCAACTATATTTGCCCAAGATTGGACCAACGTATATCGAGGAATGATCGTAGTATGTAACAAGTCAAAACTTACCAAACCGTTACTAGAATCAAACACAAGAATTTAAATACTATAGGAGTATTCGCTACCTAAACTAGTTTAACTTACATGTTTTGCATGTTTCAACTTTATTCAATTCTTATAACCCTATTTCTCGTACAATCAAATGGCTGGATTTCACCACCCCGGCGACCCCTACTATCCCAACCAAGGCAACGGAGGATGGGTCGAAGATGATCCCGAAGAGGACGAGGAACCCATAGAAGTGGATGATGACTCCAGTACCGACTCAGAGCCGGAAGTGATCGATCCACCACCCGTTCAACCTCCCGTCTTCGTAAGGAACTTTCAAGGACCGACTCCCGTCTGGGGAAGTCACCTCCATCATTGGAACCAACAACAAGGCATTCGCCCTCCCTACGGCATGCGCCAGGACTTCTATGATGTCCGCGGCGGAGGTTCGGCCGATCGGGAACTCCCAATAATGGTGGGTAAGCTAGCCAATCAGTCCTATCATTCCGGAGTTCAAGCTAGCCGACTCTAGGATGTCAACGTGGAAGTACAGGTTCACACTTCTGACATCCGTAGGCTGGATAAGATACAAGACAATGCTCAACTCCAAACCGAGGCATTCCAAGCACAAATGATTGCAGCCCTCGCTGAACTGAGGGAACAACAAGCCGCTTTTGATAGGTGTCTAAAGGAGTCGAAGCAAGCAGATGCAGAGTCAAGCTCCAAGCGCAACCTACGTCGCAAGTAGTGCTTGTCAAAGACTCAAATTTTGTTATAGCTTAGGACCTCCGCTAAAAGTCTTTAAATTACTCGAACTTTGTAATCGGAGACCCTGATAGGGGTCAAATTTTCATGATCGTTGTATCAACTTTTATATTAATATAAGTGACACTATTATTACTACGTTGAGTATTTCGTTCAAACCTTGAAAAGTCTTCGAGAAACCAAATACTTGTTTCATACTTTCAGTCTTACAAATACATTCATTCTTCTATTTTAAGACTCATACTATCATCTGTTGTTGAACCTATAGTTGAAGGATGCCTCCGCGTAGGAATCCGAGACGAAACAACGGTGGGGAAGCACCTGTACCACCACCACCTCCACCACCTCAATTTGATGCTGTTATGTTCCAAGCAGCAGTCACCGCAGCGGTAGAAGCTGCCATGTCACAGATCAATAACTCGAGTACTAATGGCTCGGGATCTGGCACACACCCATCCAACCATGGCGAGAGTCATGGACCACCCAGAGAATGCACCTATAAGGACTTTACTAATGCCAAGCCCATGATGTTTTATGGAACTGGTGGTGTGATAGCCCTGAGACAGTGGATTGAAAGGACGGAGTCAGTCTTTGAAATCTGCTCCTGTCCCGAGCACAACAAAGTCAAATTTGCAACTTTCACCCTTATTGATAGAGCTTTAACTTGGTGGAATAGCCACGTTAAAGTACTTACCCTGATAGTGGCAAACTCCATAAGCTGGGAGAGCCTAAAAGCCATGATGATGAGAGAATACTGCCCACGGGGAGAGATTCAAAAGCTCGAACACGAACTATGGACTCTCGGAATAGTTGGTACCGACATCGCAACTTATACCAACAGATTATGCGATCTGGCAATCCTTTGCCCATATATGATTGCTCCCGAGAGCAAGAAAATAGAGAGGTACATATGGGGACGGACGCCCCAAATTCGATCAAGCGTGTTAGCTTCCAAACCTGACACCTTTGAAAGTGCTAAGGAACTGGCACAATCTCTGATTGACTACGGAGGTCATCAGAACTCAACCATTTCTGCACCAGAACCACAGAAAGGAAACAACAACAACAACAACAACAACAACAACAACAACAACAACAACAACAATAGCAAGAAGAGGGTATGGAATAAAGGGAAGGGCGGGTTTTCCCAAGAATCCGCAAAGAAACAACTGGTTTCAGTGAATGCTACCACCGTACCTACTACAGTCCCTACAAATCCCTACCCCACAAACCCTTATGTAGGTAACCTTCCAAAGTACACCAAATGCACTTACCACCACCGTGGACCTTGTCGGGAAATGCAGTGCGCCAACTGCAACAGAAAGCGACATACAGCCCGTTTCTGCAAGGACCCCGCAAAGCCGATCACTCAAGTTCCCAGTGCGGGTGTAGGCCAGACTTGCTACGGTTGTGGCGAGGTGGGCCACTACAAGAGGAACTACCCTAAGGCAGCAGGCACCGGTGGTGTGGGACGAGTTTTGGCGATAGGCCACGATGAAGCTGTAGCTGACCCAACTGTAGTTGCTGGTACGTTCCTTCTCGATAATTCATATGCATGCATATTATTTGATAGTGGAGCGGAGAGAAGCTTCGTGAGTCAAAACTATATTCATTTACTTAAACCTAAACCTAGCAAGTTAGAAAAATCATTCACTGTAGAGATGGCCAATGGAAAAACCGAAAACACTAACTGCATATACATGGGTTGTACGTTAACTTTAGACGGACATTCTTTTCCAATCAGTCTCATGCCGGTCCAAATTAAAAGTTTCGACGTCATAGTCGACATGGATTGGTTGAGTCTTCTTCGCGCCGACATCATGTGTTTTGAGAAAGCAGTCCGTCTTAATCTCCCTAACAACGAAACATTAGTTATCTACGGCGACAAATCAAGTACGAATTTGTAGTGATGCCGTTCGGATTAACCAATGCACCAGCAGTATTTATGGACCTAATGAATAGGGTATGCCGTCCTTACTTGGATCAGTTCGTCATCGTCTTTATCGATGATATACTTATCTACTCCCGAAGTAAGGAAGAGCATAGTCAGCACCTACGAAAAGTCTTAGAAACACTACGATCGGAGAAACTCTATGCGAAGTTCTCTAAATACGAATTCTGGATTCGAAGATTCGAATTTTTAGGCCACGTTGTTAGCGAGAAAGGGATACACGTGGACCCCTCCAAAATTAAGGCCATTGAGAATTGGTCGGCACCAAAGACACCTACAGAAATTCTTCAATTTCTAGGTCTCGCTGGCTACTATCGCAGATTCATAAAGAACTTCTCTAGCATTGCGAAACCTCTTACTACATTAACCCAGAAAGGCGTGGCCTTTGACTGGGAAGCGAAACAAGAGAAGGCGTTCCAGACGCTAAAACAAGCCTTGTGCACCGCACCGATACCATCCCTCCCCGAAGGGATAGAAGACTTCGTAGTGTATTGCGATGCGTCAAATCAAGGACTTGGTTGTGTTCTTATGCAGAGAGGGAAGGTTATTGATTATGCCTCCCGACAGCTTAAGACACACGAAGTGAACTATACAACAAACGACTTGAGTTAGGAGCAGTGGTATTTGCTCTAAAGATCTGGAGACACTACTTATACGGAACAAAGAGTACTATTTTCACCGATCACAAGAGCCTTCAACACATTTTCGATCAGAAGGAACTCAACATGCGACAACGACGATAGGTTGAGTTAATGAAAGTCTACGAATGCAAAATTCGTTATCATCCTGGCAAGGCCAACGTGGTAGCTGACGCCCTCAGTCGAAAGGAATACACTGGTCGGAGGGTCAATTCTCTGACTATGACTATCCATTCCCACTTATCCACACAAATTAAGGAGGCACAAATGGAAGCTTTGCAACCTGAAAATGTGGCGGGTGAATCCCTGCGAGGAATGGAAAAGAATCTAGAAGTCAAGGGTGGCGGAGCCTACTATCTCATGGACCGAATCTGGACCCCGAAACATGGTGGTTTCAGAAACGTAGTCATGACCGAAGCACACAACTCAAGATATTCCGTTCACCCAGGTTCAGATAAAATGTATCTAGATCTTAAGAAACTGTACTGGTGGCCTAATATGAAAGCAGAAATTGCTACCTTCGTAAGTAAATGCCTTACTTGCGCTAAGGTTAAGGTCGAGTATCAGAAACCGTCAGGATTACTACAACAACCGGAAATACCAGAATGGAAATGGGAGCGGATAACTATGGACTTCATAGCCAAGTTACCCAAGACGGCGGGTGGACTCGATACCATATGGGTCATCATCGACAGATTGACCAAATCCGCGCATTTCCTACCCATCAAGGAGACTGATAAAATGGAAAAGCTTACAAGAACTTACTTAAGGTAAGTAGTGCGACTGCATGGTGTTCCGATATCCATTATCTCCGATAGAGATAGTAGATTCACTTTAAGATTCTGGCAGTCACTACAAAGTTCCCTGGGGACTAGGCTAGACATGAGTACGGCTTACCACCCACAAACAGACGGGAAAAGTGCGAGAACGATACAAACTTTAGAAGATATGCTGAGAGCCTGTGTGATTGACTTTGGAAAGGCATGGGATATCCATTTACCCCTTGTCGAATTTTCATACAACAATAGTTATCATACAAGCATAAAGATCCAGATACATTTTATCTGAACCCGGGTGAACGGAATATCCTGAGTTGTGAGCCTCGGTCATGACTACGTTTCTGAAACCACCATGTTTCGGGGTCTAGATTCGGTCCATGAGATAGTAGGCTCCGCCACCCTTGACTTCTAGATTCTTCTCCATTCCTCGCAGGGATTCCCCTACCACATTTTCAGGTTGCAAAGCTTCCATTTGTGCCTCCTTAATTTGTGTGGATAAGTGGGAATGGATAGTCATGGTCAGAGATTTGACCCTCCGACCAGTGTATTCCTTTCGACTGAGGGCGTCAGCTACTACGTTGGCCTTGCCAGGATGATAACGAATTTCGCATTCGTAGTCATTCAGTAACTCAACCCATCGTCGTTGTCGCATGTTAAGTTCCTTTTGATCGAAAATGTGTTGAAGGCTCTTGTGATCGGTGAAAATAGTACTCTTTGTCCCGTATAAGTAGTGCCTCCAGATCTTCAGAGCAAATACCACTGCTCCTAACTCGAGATCGTGTGTCGTATAGTTCACTTCGTGTGTCTTAAGCTAGCGGGAGGCATAAGCGATAACCTTCCCCCTCTGCATAAGAACACAACCAAGTCCTTGATTTGACGCATCGCAATACACTACGAAGTCTTCTATCCCTTCGGGGAGGGATAGTATTGGTGCGGTGCACAAGGCCTGCTTTAGTGTCTGGAATGCCTTCTCTTGTTTCGCTTCCCAGTCAAAGGCCACACCTTTCTGGGTTAATGTAGTAAGAGGTTTCGCAATGCTCGAAAAGTTCTTTATGAATCTGCGGTAGTAGCCAGCTAGACCTAGAAATTGACGAATTTATGTAGGTGTCTTTGGTGCCGACCAGTTCTCAATAGCCTTAATTTTGGAGGGGTCCACGTGTATACCTTTCTCGCTAACAACGTGGCCTAAAAATTCGACTCTTCGAATCCAAAATTCGCATTTAGAGAACTTCGCATAGAGTTTCTCCGTTCGTAGTGTTTCTAGGACTTTTCGTAGGTGCTGACTATGCTCTTCCTCACTTCGAGAGTAGATAAGTATATCATCGATAAAGACGATGACGAACTGATCCAAGTAAGGGCGGCATACCCTATTCATTAGGTCCATAAATACTGCTGGTGCATTGGTTAATCCGAACGGCATCACTACAAATTCGTAGTGTCCATAACGAGTTCGGAAAGCTGTCTTTGGAATGTCCCCCTCTAGAACTCGTAATTGGTGATATCCGGATCGTAGGTCTATTTTTGAGAAGTAGTTCGCTCCTTGAAGTTGATCGAATAGGTCGTCAATGCGGGGTAGAGGATAGCGGTTCTTGACAGTAAGTTTGTTCAGCTCTCTGAAGTCGATGCACATACGGAACGATCCGTCTTTCTTCTTTACAAACAAGACCGGTGCTCCCCAAGGTGAGAAACTTGGTCTTATGAATCCTTTTCGAAGGAGTTCATTAAGTTGACTGGAAAGTTCCTGCATCTCTGCTGGTGCGAGACGGTAAGGCGACTTCGCTACTGGGGTACCTCCTGGAACTAAGTCGATTCTGAACTCGACTTGGCGTTGCGGTGGTAATCCTGGTAGTTCTTCTGGAAAGATATCGGGAAAGTCGCGTACTACCGAGATGCTCTTGATGTCCTTCAGTTCTTGACTTGTATCAACGATGTGTGCTAGGAATGCTCGACAATCCCTACGCAAGCACTTTCGAGCTTGGATGCACGAAATGATGCGAAGGTTTGTACTAGATTTGTCGCCGTAGATAACTAAGGTTTCGTTGTTAGGGAGATTAAGACGGACTGCTTTCTCAAAGCACATGATGTCGGCGCGAAGAAGACTCAACCAATCCATGCCGACTATGACGTCGAAACTTTTAATTTGGACCGGCATGAGATTGATTGGGAAAGAATGGCCGTCTAAAGTTAACGTACAACCCATGTATATGCAATTAGTGTTTTCGGTTTTTCCATTGGCCATCTCTACAGTGAATGATTTTTCTAACTTGCTAGGTTTAGGTTTAAGTAAATGAATAAAGTTTTGACTCACGAAGCTTCTCTCCGCTCCACTATCGAATAGTATGCATGCGTATGAATTATCGAGAAGGAACGTACCAGCAACTATAGTTGGGTCAGCTACAGCTTCGTCGTGGCCTATTGTCAAAACTCGTCCCACACCTCCGGTACCTGCTGCCTTAGGACAGTTCCTCTTGTAGTGGCCCACCTCGCCACAACTGTAGCAAGTCTGCCCTACACCCGCACCGGGAACTTGAGTGATAGGTTTTGCAGGGTCCTTGCAGAAACGGGCTGTGTGTCCCTTCCTGTTGCAGTTGGCGCACTGCATTTCCCGACAAGGTCCATGGTGGTGGTAATTGCATTTGGTACACTTTGGGAGGTTACCTACATAAGGCTTTGTTGGGTAGGTATTTATAGGAGCTGTAGTAGGTACAGTGGCAGCATTCACTGAAACCAGTTGTTTCTTTGCGGATTCTTGGGAAGACCCACCCTTCCCTTTATTCCACACTCTCTTTCTGCCATTGTTGTTGTTGTTGTTGTTGTTGTTGTTGTTGTTGTTGTTGTTGTTGTTTCCTTTCTGTGGTGCTGGTGCAGAAGTGGTTGAGTTCTGATGACCTCCGTAGTCAATCAGAGATTGTGCCAGTTCCTTAGCACTTTCAAAGGTGTCAGGTTTAGAAGCTAACACGCTTGATCGCATTTGGGGCGTCAGTCCCCAGATGTACCTTTCTATTTTCTTGCTCTCGGGAGCAATCATATCTGGACAAAGGATTGCCAGCTCGCAGAATCTGTTGGTATAAGTAGCGATGTCGGTACCAACCATTCCGAGAGTCCATAGCTCGTGTTCAAGCTTTTGAATCTCTCCCCGTGGGCAGTATTCTCTCATCATCATGGCTTTCAGGCTCTCCCAGCTTATGGAGTTTGCCACGATTAGGGTAAGTACTTTAACGTGGCCATTCCACCAAGTTAAAGCTTTATCAAGAAGGGTGAAAGTTGCAAATTTGACTTTGCTGTGCTCGGGACAGGAGCAGATTTCAAAGACTGCCTCCGTCCTTTCAATCCACTGCCTCAGGGCCATTACACCACCAGTTCCATAAAACATCCGGGGCTTGGCATTAGTGAAGTCCTTATAGGTGCATTCTCGAGGTGTTCCATGACTCTCGCCATGGTTGGATAGGTGTGTGCCAGATCCCGAGCCATTAGTACTCGAGTTATTGATCTGTGACATGGCAGCTGCCACCGCTGCGGTGACGGCTGCTTGAAACATAACAACATCAAATTGAGGTGGTGGTACAGGTGCTTCCTCACCGTTGTTTCTCCTTGGATTCCTACGTGGAGGCATCCTTCAACTATAGGTTGAAAAGACAAGGATAAGAATTTTATAGAATAGAAAATGTATGTGTCTCATGAACTAAATCGCTATAGTTCAACAACAGATGATAGTATGAGTCTTAAAATAGAAGAATGAAAGTTATTTGTAAGACTGAAGGTATGAAACAAGTATCTGGCTTCCCAAAGACCATTCAAGGTTTGAACGAAATACTTAACATAGTAGTAATAGTGTCACTTATATTAATATAAAAGTTGTTACAACGATGATGAAAATTTGACCCCTATAAGGGTCTCCAGTTACAAAGTTCGAGAAATTTAAAGACTTTTAGCCGAGGTCCTAACTATAACAAAATTTGAGTCCTTGACAAGCACTACTTGCATCGTAGGTTGCGCTTGGAGCTTGACTCCGCATCTGATTGCTTCGACTCCATTAGACGCCTATCAAAAGCGGCTTGTTGTTCCCTCAGTTCAGCGAGGGCTGCAATCATTTGCGCTTGAAATGCTTCGGTTTGGAGTTGAGCATTGTCTTGTATCTTGTCCAGCCTATGGATGTCAGAAGTGTGAACCTGCACTTCCACGTTGACATCCCGGAGTCGACTAGCTTGAACTCCAGACTGATAGGACTGATTGGCTAACTTACCCACCATTACCGGGAGTGCTCGATCAGCTGAACCTCCGCCTCGGACATCGTAGAAGTCCCGGCACATGCCGTAGGGAGGGTGTAGGTTTTGCTGTTGGCTCCAATGGTGGAGGTGACTTCCCCAGATGGGAGTCGGTCCTTGAAAGTTCCTTACGAAGACGGGTGGTTGAATGGGTGGTGGATCGATAACTTCCGGCTCTGAGTCGGTACCGGAGTCATCACCCACTTCTATGGGTTCCTTGTCCTCTTCGGGATCATCTTCGATCCATCCTCCGTTGCCTTGGTTGGGAAAGTAGGGGTCGCCAGGGTGGTGAAATCTAGCCATTTGACTGTACGGGAAATAGGGTTATAAGAATGGAATAAAGTTGAAACGTGCGAAACATGTAAGTTAAACTAGTTTAGATAGCAAATACTCCTATAGTATTTAAATCCTTGTGTTTGATTCTAGTAATGGTTTGGTAAGGTTTGACTTGTTGCTTACTACGATCATTCCTCGATATACGTTGGTCCAATCTCGGGCAAATATAGTTGATCACGCTATATTTGGTCCAAAATCTAATTACATATATCGAGTCTCAATCGTAGTGTCAACTTGTATATATACTTGTATAGTTGTATAACATGAAAATAATTTGTGGTATGCATGTAATTGTACTTAAATGAACTATCAATTTAAGTTGAACGCAAAGCTGCTTGAGCGTAAAAAGAAAATTTGTTTCGCCAGAGAGTATTAGTCCCTTAAGCATTTATAGTTTATATATCTTATGTGGTTCGATATACTTAGTTCTCTATAAACATTGCTCTGATACCAATCTGTCACACCCCCAAACCTGAACGGTGGAAACGTTCGGGGGCGGATGACTTCATGTGGTAACGTAACAAATGAATACATAGTAAAGAAAGCAATACAACCATCATATATATAATTGAAAGTTTACATTTGACAAAAGTTACATGTTCAAAACCAATTACAATATGATGTCAAAATACGAGATTAAACTGGCGCCGCAGCATCCCTTCATCAAAAGCAAAATGAATACCCTGAAATTTACTTATTTCCTGGGACATACAAGTAATTTTGAAAGAGTAGATCAGCATTTAAGCTGGTGATTTTCATAAGTATTTAAATGACAATGTTTGAATGAAATGAAATGTTTTGTCCTTGTTTGTTTGTGTTTAGAAAATCCTGTATTTTCTACTAGTATAAAAGTAGCCTTCACTCAAGACCAATTTTTGTTTCTAAAATGTATGTAAGTGTAAAATAACCAATGAGTTTGAAAACCTTGTAAATCAATGCATTTTTAATACCCCTTGTGAGTTTTATTACCATGCTATTGACTCGAAATGCCTATACACAACGTTCTTCAGGCGTTGGAATGTTATGACGTTTGTCACCCCAAATGGTGGACTGTAGCTAACAGTCAGGGCGCGGGTTGTCAAGCCCGTATAGATCTATACACAAACACCATGCTCCCCCTCCAAGGGATTCCGGTATATAATATAGGACTTGAAATGCGTACTCGAACGTACGTGAAGTTAGTGTCTCACAAAACCGTGGCATAAAAACATATCTACTTGTTAAAATGTTACGTTTGTTCTTGTATACGAAAGTAAACTTCTTGAAATTCAGGTTTCTAGTACCTAAGAGTTAGAAATTTGTTCGTAAAACTATACCTATTATAGTTTTCTAAAAGTGTGTCTTGTTTGTTTAGAAATACCTAGAAAAGGAATCACTTGTTTATGAAAGCATAGATTTTTGGTGTAGAGTCTAAGATAGACAAGAATAATCTAAGAAAAGTTTAGTTTATACATGCATTACAACAAATTTATATTTCAAAAGATAGAATGCTATTTTAACATATGTTATATATATATATATATATATATATATATATATATATATATATATATATATATATATATATATATATATATATATATATATATGAAAGTTCCTTAAAGGTTTATAAATCGCATGTGATTTGAATATATAACAGCATATAACAGAGTTTCTTTATGTAACACACGATAATACTCGTGTGTTTTACTTGTAATCCCCCCCTTGAAAGCATATAAAAGAATTTATAAAATATTTAAAAGGTAAATTAAGGGGTATGAACTCACTTGAAAGTTTGAAGATAGCGAGATGGAAAACTGGGCAAAGTTTCGTCTCGGGAAACGGATTTTCCTCGGGATTTTCGGGAATCTTGGGAGTAAAATCGACCCTCGGGACTTGAGCAAAAAGACCAGAGCTTCGGGTTTGAACGAGCACGGAAAACGAGGCAAGATTGGGAGAGAGAGGAGAGAAATGAGCCCTTTTCTCGGAAGCCCTCGCATCCTATTTATAGGAAGGCTGAACTGCCTCGGTACGTGGGGCGTACGCTCGTAAGCAGCGCGTATGCGTACGTCATGCATGACCGAAGCCTCGACTGCCTCGGCTTCGGATGGGACGGGTTGCTGGGGAGGCGGGACGGCGGGTCGGACGGGTCGGACGCCACGGATAGGGTGACGTGGACGATCAGAAACCAAGTCTCTCGGGTACGCAGGGCGTACCTCGGATGAGGACGCTGACCCCTCTTCGGATAAGGTCCGATTTTTGAATTAAATAAATATTTAATTTATTTAATAAACTTCAAAAATTCATATCTTCTTCATACGAACTCCGTTTTCGATGGTCTTTATATCCACGCGTAGGTGAGACTACGCTCTACAATTTTCGTTTAGACTCCATCGGCAAATTCCGAATTTATTTTTTTATTATATATTTTAAACTCATCGTGCTTAAGGAATTTCTTTGAAAATTCATAACTTCTTTATCTGATGTCGGTTTTTGCCAGACTTTTTACCACTGGAATACCATTGTCGAGACCTTCGATTCTCGTTTAGGTCATTCCGGCCAAAAGTCGCTCGATCTCCGATTCGAGTTTTTAGATGTCTGTTGTTAAGCCGAACTTGGAAAAATCATAACTTCGCTATATGAAGTCGGATTTGGGCGTTCTTTTCACGTACGATCATGGTTCAAAGACATTTAAACATAGAAGGAAATTAAATAGAACTATTTTTACATTTTATTATGAAAGTAAATTTTATTACACAAAAGTGGTTACAATACTTGACCCTTTTTGGTCATTACAAAGAGTTAAATATCGGGTTGTCACATTTACCCCTTGTCGAATTTTCATACAACAATAGTTATCATACAAGCATAAAGGTTGCTCCGTTTGAAGCCCTCTATGGTCGAAAGTGCAGATCCCCTCTGTGCTGGACTGAAGTTGGCGATACCCAATTAGCTAGAGGAAGAGTTCCTAAAAGCACTCTCACCGGTCCGGAAATCATACGAGAAACGACAGAGAAAGTCGTTCAGATTCGTGAACGATTGAAAGCCTCTAGAGACAGACAGAAAAGCTACACTGACCAAAGGAGGAAACCTTTGGAATTCCAGGTAGGAGACCACGTTTTATTAAAGCTCTCACCGTGGAAGGGTTTAATACGCTTTGGAAAGCGTGGGAACCTAAATCCAAGATACATAGGGCCTTTCGAGATTCTTGCCAGAATTGGACCTGTGGCTTACAAACTTAACCTACATCCAACCTTCCACGTCTCAAACTTGAAAAAGTGTCTGTCCGATGAGACTCTTGTTATTCCACTCGACAAGATCGAGATCAACGAGAGCCTCAACTTTATGGAAGAACCAGTAGAAATCATGGACCAAGAGGTCAAACAAACAAAATAAAGTCGCATACCCATCGTGAAGGTTCGCTGGAATGCCAAGCGGGGACCTGAATTCACATGGGAACGCGAAGATCAGATGAAACAAAAGTACCCTCATCTCTTTCATGTTCACTAGTATCTTTACTACTTTAAATTTCGGGACAAAATTCCCTCTAACGGGGGGAAGATGTGACAACCCGATATTTCAACTCTTTGTAATGGCCTAATAAGTCAAGTATTGTAACCACTTTTGAGTTAAAGAAATTAACTTTGATAATAAAATGTCCAAAAAGTTTCTATTTAACTACCTACTATGTTTAAAGTCATTAAACCATGACCGTACGTAAAAAGAACGCCCAAATCCGACTTTGTATGTTGAAGTTATAATTTTTCCAAGATCGGCTTAGTAACAGACAACTAAAAACTCGAATCGGAGATCGAGCGACTTTTGGCCGGAATGACCTAATCAAGAATCGAAGGTCTCGACAATGGTATTTCAGCGGTGAAAAGTCTGGCAAAAACCGACGTCAGATAAAGAAGTTATGATTTTTTAAATAAATTCCTTAATCACGACATCTTATAAATAAATAATAAAAATAATTTCGGAATTTGCGAATGGAGTCTAAACGAAAGTTGTAGAGCGTAGTCTCACCTACGCGTGGATATAAAGACCATCGAAAACGGAGTTCGTATGAAGAAGATATGATTTTTTGAAGTTTATTAAATAAATTGTATATAAATTTATATCAAAAATCCGGTAATATCCGAAGGAGGAGTCAGCGTCCTCATCCGAGTTACGCGCCGCGTAACTGTTGGATTAGTGTCTAAGTCCATAACTATTTTGGTATGTACTTGACCCGATGTTGCATGGTCCTTTTGGGTTGCCTTCACCAAAGCAACTTGATAGGATGAATTATGGAGAGAAATGATTAAATATGATTTATTAATATATTATGGGAATAATATATTAAAGGAGAAATCATATTGTTTAATTAATATTAGTCAATAATTAATTAGTAATTAGTTTTGTGACTAAAAGAGATTAATTAAACTTAAGGGACTGCAATTGTAATTATAAGATAATTGCAATTTGGGCCATGGATTGCCTTTTATTATAAGGTGGACGAATTCTATGGGGGAAGCCCATATGAAGTCGTCCAAGGCCAAGGCGTTAAGAAAGGGCTCCATGGGTTGCTTAGGGCTTAAGCAACCAAATTAGGGTTTCCTTGTTAGATAACCCTAATAGCCTTACTATATATAAGACCCTTATGACTCAAAAACGTGGGGAACTTCTTTTCTAGGGTTAGAACACGTTTTGGGCAGCCTCTATCCTCTCTCCTCTTCATCCTCTTGCTTATGGTGTTTGTGAACCATTAGAGGAGTGACACTTGTGACTCTAAGCCTTCCAAAGTCAATTCAAAGGAGAAATTGGGATTGTTATTGCTACATAACAATCAAGGTAATATCTTAAACCTAATTATATGTTAATATTGATTTCCATATGCTAGAATTAGGGTTTATAGTCTTGGATTCAAGGCATGTACAATAGAGAAACCTAGATCCAAGCATTAGGGTTTGTATGAGCACATAGGATGTCTTATGACCAAAACCCATCAGTGGTATCAGAGCCTAGATTGGTTTCTATTGTATTGATGCTTGATATAACTGGAAAATTCGATTTTCTGGATTCTAGAGGCTGGACTCGCCGAGTCCATGGCTGAACTCGCCGAGTCCATGCAGACTCGACGAGTCCAAGGCTGACTCGACGAGTCAACTCGTCAGACAGGCGGATTTTCGGGATTTTTATATATTATGACTTAGGATAATTGTCATAATTGTTTAAACTTAATAAAATTCGAATTTTGTTAATCCCTTATGATTATCCTTGTCAAAATAAAAGATTTTGGTCATCTAATTAGATAATTGTTACCTTATTTGATATATGTTAAGTTATGGAAATTATTTGATCATTATCTTGCAAGAATTTGAACTAGATCTAATTAGATAACCACCAATTATAGTTAATTGCCTTATTTGAATTATGTGATCTAGAATATTCTTGACAAAGTTTGGAATAGTTTCAAATTAATCCCTTTAGGTTTTATATTTTAAATTTGAACCCAAAAGTTTTGTTGTTTTGAAATTTAAATAGTTAAAACCCTAATGTTTTGAAAAAGGTTTCAAAATTTGCCCTCAAGTTTTGGAATTTAAATTTTGATTAATTGTTTAATTTTGATGTATATTTAAATTGTAAACCCTAATGTGTTGAAATGTTCATAACTTGCCCTCAAGTTTTGGAATTTAAAAGTTGATTAACAGCTTAATTAGGAATGTTAAATTCTAAAACTAGTATAGTTTTGAAAAAGTTCAAATAACACCCTTATGGTTTTATTAATTAATTAAGATGTATAATTAAAAGAGGTTTAATAAATCCATAAAACTTTAGGTATACAATTTAGTTGAATTAAAAGTATAATTGTTAAATTAGACCAGCTAATATTTTAAAAGTATAAAATACACCCTATACTATATATATAACATTAAAAGTCTAACATTATATATATGTATGAGTAAAAGTCAGTCTTACCGTTAGTAGGCCTCATTCACGAAGCTAGTCTATAAGGGTGTTTAAGGAAATTGCCTATAAAATGGCGATTGAATGGGTATCCACTCTTACCCACCGCACTCTTGACTAGTGGAGGGTCGTTAGCCGAACGGGTAGGATAGGACGAAACCTTCCATTATAAGTATAATGAATTACTAAAGTAACTAAATGTTTTTTGAAATTCTCAATCTTAGTTACTTAGGCAAAAGTGAATTGATGCAATTCCATGAAATTACACTTTGTGCCCTTGCGAAGACGTTAGTGGAGCGTGTGTGGTTAACCGACACACTAAATGGGTCTAAGAAAAGGTAGCAAAGGGTGACTCAATGTTTGTCATAGTTCGGTGGAGCGTGTGTGGTTTACCGGCACATCGAATAGGTGACTGTAACATGTGAGGGCACCATGTAGTTTGCATGGTTATTCACACCCGCTTTGTGATCCTCGGCATCCCAGTC
This sequence comes from Lactuca sativa, assembly GCF_002870075.4. NCBI lineage: Eukaryota > Viridiplantae > Streptophyta > Magnoliopsida > Asterales > Asteraceae > Lactuca > Lactuca sativa. Next base: position 377,785,697 of record NC_056626.2, read on the forward strand.
ACAAACAAGAGGGGCATATCGAGATATAAACATGCCATTGAAAGTTCAATGTATCTTAAAGTATCTAGGAGTTTTCATAGATTTAAAACTTAAATTTCTTTTTCGTTTTTCATGGTGGAATATAGTGAATCGTCATTCACTTACCTTCAAATATTCTGCAACTAGATTACGACATCCCTTTTCTAGGTTGTAGCGTATTATGTTGGGTCCTAGCCTTGGAATTTCATTTGGGTGATCTACCAAGGACTCAAAATATCAACTAACTTGAATTCATTTTTCTCCCGTTTTCTAGATGCCAAAGTTCGACAACTATGGTCTTCTCAAATCCCATGAAACAAGCATTCCACATGAAGATGATATTACACGATTTGATCGAGGAACAAGAGATCATGCTTCACTTCCTCCTCCTCCTCCAATTATTCTCCCTAACCCACAAGTTCAAAGGCTTGAAAAGTTCAAGATCACTCAAGCCCTTTTGGCAAGTAAACATAAATAAGGAAGGTCCGTGTGTGCACATGTCCTAGGGATGAAGTCACACATTGATAAGTTAAGAATGTTGGGATCCGTTGTCTGTGAGGAAATGGCTGTTGATTGGGTTCTTCAGTCACTTCCTAACTCATATAGTGAGTTCGTAAGAGAGTACTATATGATGAACTACGACGTGACCCTTATAGATCTCACCTATATGCTTATTGCTGCTGAATCTACAATGATTTGGCGCAATAGAAAAGCAAAGTTGATTGGTGAATCTGCCTTCGAGACCTCTATGGATATAGACAATGGCAACGAAAGACATGCTATGATCGAAAAGTTTGATCATAAGAGAAAGGCGATGTCTAAAGTAGTTGCATGTCCTATTCCAAAAGAGTCGATTTGCTTTTATTGCCAAAAGAAGGGGCATTGGAGACGAAGCTGCCCCATTTACCTAAGAGATCTAAGAGATGGGAGAGTCGAAACGTATGGCTCTAATATAGGTAAAATCCATTTACTAACTCTTTTAAGCTTCTATTCTAGATTCTTAATACATAATGTAATAAGATTACAATTGATGTTTTGTAGGATCAAAGAAAAGAAAGGGAGCTTAAGGGAAGAAGTGAGCAAAATCTAACCGTAAAGGAATGGATTTCGATAGCATTTCTCGGATATTAGATTCTTGAGCTACTACTTAGAGTTAGAATTAGATTGCTAAGAAAGATGTATTAGCATAAGTTTTTCAATGAGTTGCATTGTAAGGACAGAATTTTTTCACAATAAAATAAATATTGATTTTAAATTTTATTTATTTATCCTTACAATGGCGTGTATGAAAAATTGATGTTAAAATATTTCTATAATGGATTTGGTTCTTATTATGTTATTTATCGAAAGTCGAGAATTTACCAAATAGGGAGAGTTTCTCATCGCCCAAGTTTCAATTGGACAGAAACTTGGAATCATGCAACGTGGATGCACGATGAATGAGAAATTTCGTATTTGGAAATTAGACTAATTCATTGACAAAGTGTCAAGTGAAGGACTAGGAGATCGAGTACACAAAGTTGTGTATTGATCAAGTTCACCATAAGAGTAACAAAGATATTCGTCATAATTTACTAAAGGTTTAGTAAATATGATTATACTTACAAATTTAAGTGTAATTAGGAATTGATTAAAAAGGTTTAAATCAATAGTAGAACGAATAACAAGAATCAAGTAGGCAGAAAGATAAAAGTTTCTCCAGTCTAAGAAGAAGGGAGAGTACCTTTTATGCTTTATGATAGGTCTTAATGATCAAGAACCATATCTCAATTGATCCTCTAAGTGAGTCTTGGTACAATTGTATGTCCAAGAAGAGGAATCAAGAATTGAAGAAATGGTTAAATCAAAAAGTCAATCATACTTCATTCCAAAACAAGTCTTAAAGTTAAGATTTTAACATTGAGTGAAAAAGTAATCATACTTCGTTCCAAAAAAAGTCTTAAAGTTAAGATTGTGGCATTGAGTGAAAAAGTATTAAGAAGGTTTGTAACATTCATTAAATGTGGAAAGTTGTGATGTCTTGGATAAGACAAAGACCAACTAGGACCAATTTATGAAGTGTTTTGGTAAAAGCTACACTAACTCTTGAATATTTGTTTGTCAAGAAATGTTTTGGCAAGAGAGTCGTATATGTCAAGGAGTCAGTGGGAGCCTTAATGGTCTTGAAAGGTTTCAAGAACAAATCAAATAAACCTAATCGATCATCACTAGCACACGAGTTGAGGTTGACAACCCATCGTGTTGACATTATTTTGTTTCTGTGTCAATCCAATCGAGTTAATTATGCATGAGAGTTCTATGAGTTCTCATTTTGAACGCATAAAAGGCAAAGCACCTTAATCAATGAAAGGTACATTGATAAGAAAAGGTGAGCTGCTTAACTACTTGGAAGACATGGTGGGCAGCTGTGCTACCATAAGGCAAGAAATCAAGATTAAGAAAGCTCGGTCCATATGAGTTTGAATTTGTCGTAAACTTTAGTTTTAACAAATTCACATGGAAAAGAACACATACACCGCTCAAATCTAAGTGTCATAAGATTTCCTCCTTCATGAAAATGATTGTGAAGAAATGCTTTCACTAAGAAAGATTTTAAGAAGATAGTGATTGTAAAATTGCATTCTCAAATTCAATTATGGTTACGGCATCCCTTTCCATAATTTGAATTGTGAGGTTTGGTAATTAGTCTTAATTGTTTAGACACACATATGAACTATCGAAGGCAAAGGTGTATAAGTTCAAAAAGCCTTGATAAAAGATTATCAAAGCACTAAGTATTAGAAACATGAACTTAAGAAATTCAATAAGTATTGTCTTTCTGGAAGTTGAGATGTTTATGAATACATGTCGAAGCTAGTGGGAGCATAAGTGTTATGTTTTATAATAATCATCATGATAGTGGGAGCATAAAAGTTATGATTGTATGATTATTAAGGAAAGTGTTGCAAGTTGGCAATATTAATTATAGAAAACAAGAGTCATACTTTGCAAAGTTGTAAGAGTTGAAAGGTTGTTTTGCTATAATTAAGGGAGAGAATATTATGCTTCATTTCAAATCTAAAGGATTAGGTTGAGAAATGTTAATAAACTTAGTCAAGGGTACATAGTGTGTTCTTAAAATTTCGATTATGATTACGACATCCCTCTTCACAATTCGAATTTTGAGAACATAGCAAATAAAACATTATGCGTCGTGTCCCATACGCTTCGGGTATAGGATCGATTGCAAATGCTTTAATGTTTGACCATTCTAAAATTTTCCAAATGTCGAGTGCATTTAGAGGGAAAAGGGACTAGAATTGGTTTTGACTAAAACAATTAAACAACTATCAAAGACAACCCAAAGTTCGACGAGGATTGGTCGCTTGTGAGTAGTTGGAAGTATAGTATTGGAAAATATGGAAATGTTTCCACATTGGATGGACCGTATCGACATCATTACGAATAGATTCTATTAAGAATGAGTTGTCATATGGAACATATGGAAGTGTGTCCATATTGGGAATTGAATATTGAGAAATCTATGACTAGATTAGAAACTTCTATGCAAAAGGATGTTCAAAGAATGTACTTTGAGTGACAGACATCATGTCTATGGAATTGTCTTGTAACAATCTACGATAGAGGACTTTGTAATATCATTGGCAATAGTCTTTGTGACTTTGGTGCAGTGACATTACGAAAGGATAGTTGCATAGAATGTTAGAATCTAGCATATTCTATAAGTAACAAGAATTTGATATTCTTTAACTTATGAAAAACGGATTTTGAGTTGTGAAATGAGAAGGATTGGAAATATGTTCAATGTGATCTATTTCACAAAGTAAGAACCATAGGTAAACATTGTGTGCATGTTAGGAGCATGGGACAAGTGTTGGAATTCAAGTAAGAAGTTGATTACCCGAAACGACAAATAATGAGTAATCAATATGGTGATAAATAAAAGGCGTTTTATTTATACTCAAAGGTTTGAGGCCATATGGGATTAGTATTATTCTTGTGTTTCACTTTGCATGTTTTGACTTCCAGAATAATTGAGTTTATTAAGAATAATCGAATTATTCGAACGTGCCACAGTCATTCATATGTTGGAAGTAGATATGAATGAAGACTGTCATGAATTGGTATGTGGATTGTCTAAAGAGCATTAGACATAAGCAAATGTTTGCTGCAACGTTCATGAGTGCTTATGAATATGAATTTGAGCATTGGATCAAACCCACGCTCACTTGGATCACCCCATGAATTGTGTCACGAGTGATTGGTGAGACGATAACATCTTATATTCTTGAAACCGAGATGTGTGAGTTGTATCTTGCGAATCGGTTGCACATTGATAATATGTAAACGCACTAGTAACTTGGTGTTATAAAACATATTGTTGTGTGTGATTTGGTTAGTGAGTGCAAGCGAGCATTGTATCAAAGTTTATCCATTCCTTTTATTCAAAGTAGGATAAAAGCGATATCTTTTGGGCCCCTCGATGGTTTAGTGATGACAAACGTAAATGCTCGGCCGGGCTAGGGCTAATTTGATTTGTTCAATTAGTCTGTCGTCATAAATCAGAAATCGAGAAGTAGTACAAAGAGAATGATTTGAAATCATATCTCATATGATATCTAGAATGGAGGAATATATGATCCCTTATCTAAGGACACGCGTATCTGATAGGATCAGAGTTGACAGCGGCTTTGGAAAGCTACGATTACAGATCAGGATCCGAAGTCATACGCAGAATAGTTGTTAGACTTATCCAAGTGGGAGACTATTGGATTAGTGTCTAAGTCCATAACTATTTTGGTATGTACTTGACCCGATGGTGCATGGTCCTTTTGGGTTGCCTTCACCAAAGCAACTTGATAGGATGAATTATGGAGAGAAAGGATTAAATATGATTTATTAATATATTATGGGAATAATATATTAAAGGAGAAATCATATTGTTTAATTAATATTAGTCAATAATTAATTAGTAATTAGTTTTGTGACTAAAAGAGATTAATTAAACTTAAGGGACTGGAATTGTAATTATAAGATAATTGCAATTTGGGCCATGGATTGCCTTTTATTATAAGGTGGACGAATTCTATGGGGGAAGCCCATATGAAGTCGTCCAAGGCCAAGGCGTTAAGAAAGGGCTTCATGGGTTGCTTAGGGCTTAAGCAACCAAATTAGGGTTTCCTTGTTAGATAACCCTAATAGCCTTACTATATATAAGACCCTTATGACTCAAAAACGTGGGGAACTTCTTTTCTAGGGTTAGAACACGTTTTGGGCAGCCTCTATCCTCTCTCCTCTTCATCCTCTTGCTTATGGTGTTTGTGAACCATTAGAGGAGTGACACTTGTGACCCTAAGCCTTCCAAAGTCAATTCAAAGGAGGAATTGGGATTGTTATTGCTACATAACAATCAAGGTAATATCTTAAACCTAATTATATGTTAATATTGATTTCCATATGCTAGAATTAGGGTTTATAGTCTTGGATTCAAAGCATGTACAATAGAGAAACCTAGATCCAAGCATTAGGGTTTGTATGAGCACATAGGATGTCTTATGACCAAAACCCATCAGTAACCCCGTACGCCCCGCGTACCCGAGGGCCTTGGTCTCGGTCCGTCCACGTCGCCCCTATGCGAGCCTACCCGACCCGTCCCATCCGAAGCGAGGCATTCGAGGAATCGGTCACGGGTGATGCACGAGTACTCCCCGCGTACCGAGGCTTCTTAGACCCCCTATAAATAGAGATGCGAGGGTTCCAGAAAATTCACCTCATTTCTCTCATTTCTCTCACGATCTTGCCTTGATTTCCGTGCCCGCACTACCCCAAAGCCCTGGTCATTTTGCTCAAGTCCCGAAGGTCGATTTTACTCCCGAGATTCCCGAGAATCCCGAGAAAAATCCGTTTCCCGAGACGAAACTCTGCCCGGTTTTCCATCTCGCTATCTTCAAACTTTCAAGTGAGTTTATACCCCTTAATTAACCCTTTTTAATTATTCTAAATGATTTTATATGCTCTTAAAGGCGGGGAAATACAAGTAAAACACACGACTACTATCGGGTGTTATATATAAAGATTTTTATACACTTTTACTAAGTAGAATCATATGTGATTTATAAACTTTATAGGGAACTCTCGTATACAAAATATATTACAATAGAATCCTATCTTTAAAAATATAAATTGTTGTAATGCATGTATAAACTAAACATTTTCTTAGATTATATGTATACTTGCCTATCTTAAGCTCTACAAAAATCTATGCTTTCATAACAAATGATTCCTTTTCTAAGTATTTCTAAACAAACGAGACACACTTTTAGAAAACTATAATAGGTATAGTTTTACAAACAAATTCCTAACACTTATGTACTAGAAACACGAATTTCAAGAAGTCACTTTCGTATACAAGAACAAACGAAACATTTTAACAAGTAGATCTGTTTTTATACCACGGTTTTGTGAGACACTAACTTCACATACGTTCGAGTACACATTTCAAGTCTTGTATTATATACCAGAATCCCTTAGAGGGGGAGCATGGTGTTTGTCTATAGATCTATACGGGCTTGACAACTCGCGCCCTGACTGTTAGCTACAGTCCACCATTTGGGGTGACAAACTTCATAACATTCCAACGCCTGAAGAACGTTGTGTATAGGCATTCCGTGTCAATAGTATGGTTATAAAACTCACATGAGGTATTAAAAATACATTGATTTACGAGGTTTTCAAACATATTGGTTATTTTTACACTTACATACATTTTTGGAAACAAACTTTGGTCTTGAGAGAAGACTACTTTTATACTATTAGAAAATATAGGATTTTCTAAAAACAAACAAACAAGGACAAAACATTTCATTACATACCAACATTGTCATTTAAATACTTATGAAACTCACCAGCATAAATGTTGATCTACTCTTTCAAAACTACTTGTATGTCCCAGGGATTCAGTAATTTCAGGTACTAATAAGCTTTTGAAGAAGAGATGTTGCGGCGCCGGTTTAATCTCATATTTTGACATCATATTGTAATTGGTTTTGAAAATGTACTTTTGACAAATGTAAACTTTCAATTATATATATGATGGTTGTATTGCTTTCTTTACTATGTATTCATTTGTTATGTTTCCACATGAAGTCATCCGCCCCCAAACGTTTCCGCCGTTCAGGTTTGGGGGTGTGACAGTCTTGCACCCCGAAATACTCATAATCTCCCTGCTATCATTCTACAGTATGTTCTGATAACTTACCTTCTTCATTTCCTCATCTGTTGTATAATGTGGTACCATATAAGCTCTCTCCCGAGACTTGGCAGTGATCTCTGCCCCGGTCTCAGTCGTCTGGTGGAGATCTAACAACCATTGTGCCAACTACTACCACTCAAACTCCTAGGCACACTCTGCCCAGAATCTGGTCTAAAAGTCATCCCATGACCTAGCATTAACCGCATCATCACACAACTCACTATCGACCTCTTCCTATCAATCTCGTGCTCTATCCCTCAGGTGACAGGAAGTAAGTTAGATCTTGTCGCCTTTCAAGACAACGTCTGGTATGAAAAGTGTTGGCAACATCTGCCAACCATCTACTGCTAACAACGGGGTCCCTAACCCCCACGACAATCTGAAGCCTCACAAACTCTGAATTCTCGAAACATCAACGTACAGGTCTCTATCATGATTGTTATCTCAATGCAGAATGCACTCGGCGTCTCATCACAAATCTCTATAATGCCCTCCTTGATCACACTGACGATCACAGGAGTCTGGTCAGTGATACTGCGCAAAATTCTCAGATGAAATGAACTCTCTCATCTGATCATCAATCTGCCCGGCTCCAGAGTCTGAGCCTAATCCCCTGTCGAGACCAGAACTACCATCTGGTCTACCACGTAGCGTCACTATACTCGACAACATGTCATCACTAACATCACAATACTCATCCAAACTTGAGGGATCTCACACACTACATGTTCCCTAGATTGATCTCAGCCTTCCTTGATTCGAGTACGGATCCTCTGCTTTCAGTAGTATGGGCCGATACTACCTTCCACATCTATCCGTACTTTCCTCAAGAACTGCCTTGACTCCACCAAGTCACTCTACTGCTACTAATCTCTGCTACTACCTTCCTAGGCTTGCCCTAGGGAAATCTCTGACTCCACCCAATCTAGTCCTCAGCTGCTGAAGGCCTCCCTGTAATGCTAATTAGCCATCACCTAAATACCATCACATGTGACGAGGCTCAGATAATCCTTCGAGTAAAAGACTCGTCCCTACAACGGTTAGACTCAAACAAGAGCTGCGCAATAGGGCCAAATCTAGCACTCTGAGATTATTCAACCCGGATCACATGTGATGTGACGTATTCACCTAATGGCTAACTCCCTCACTCAGAGTCCTACAAAGCACAAAGCAAGCAGCATTCGGATAAAGGAAACATACTCAGGCAAAACTGTTCTCATAACAAGAAATTGTACTAGCATACAATGCTAAGCTCATACTATCAGGCATAACCTACACAGGCTATCCTACTACTGGCTACTCAATACTAGCATGAAATTCTCAATAAGCTGGTACACATATAACAGGCACATAAGGCATCCTCCCTAGATCCTTAGCCCTAACTAGCATGCTGTTCTACTGAAACTGAAACTGAAACTGGAACTGGAACTAAAACTGAAACTGAAACTAATGATCATAAACTTGTATGGGTAATTTGGGAGTACTTACTTGAGCTCGGCTGATTGCGTGCACCACACCCTTTTTCTCTTTTCAAAACTCTTTTCGCTTTTTCTAAAACTCTTTTCTTTATAATTTTTCTAAAATTGTTTTCTTTTCTCAAATTCTTTTGTAATCATGGTTTTTCTCTTGAAAACTTTATACCTTTTCCTTAGTTTGAGTTTAGACACACTCGGGAGTGCGCCCGAATCCCTCAAACCAAGGCTCTGATACCAACTTGTAACATCCCAAAAATACAGTCTGAAAATTTCGTTTTAAATTAGTAATAAAACCATATTCATCAATGTCATATAAGAATCACAAAGAATGTATCTCAAAATATCTTAACGACTGTAAAATATATCAGAGTATAAACATACCAGTCTAAACAAATAGTGTGTGCACTGCAATCTTCCCGAGCTCCTTTTTTAAAAACTGAGTACCTGAAACCAAAACTGAAAACCGTAAGCACGAAGCTTAGTGAGATCCCCCTAACTGACTGGGACCCCGTCCCCTACATCGGACCGAAGTCCGGACTAACTGGGGCTTTGCCCCTTGCATCGGACCGAAGTCCGGAACTGAATGGGACCTTGTCCCCTGCATCGGACCAAAGTCCGGACTAACTGACTGGGACCCCGTCCCATACATCGGACCGAAGTCCGGACTAACTGGGGCCTTGCCCCCTATATCGGACCGATGTCCGGAAATGACTGGGACCCCGTCCCCTGCATCGGACCGAAGTCCGGAACTGACTGAACATAGCATAGCATAACATATCAACTAGCATAAACACATATACTGCATACTGCATCGGGCCGTTGCCCGGAATGCATAACACATAACACATAACACATAAATCCTGTCTGAGCCACGAAGGCATCAAACATACTATCTACTACATCGGACCGAAGTCCAGAAACTACTGCTAACTGAACGGGTCGGCATTGTGGCCTTAGACCCATTCCTACTGGAAGGAAACTCACCTCACACTGCTGAAATCCCGTAGACACAATCCCACACTGCTGAAGTCCCGTAGACTCCACCCCAGCTGCCGATTGACAGATTCCCGAACTGTTAACACCAAATAACACCCAATTAATAATTGGGTTCTAACGCATAACTAAAAATACATGCTTTGGATAATTACTACATTACCCCTAGCTTGGCTTACCCAAGCCCAAGGCCCAATCCATAGGCCCAAAGTCAACTACGGATCAAAGCCCAACATATGGCCCAATTTTCCAAATTGGGCCCAAACCACTACATGGACTTCCCTTAAGGCCCAATTGATCACTCCAGTCCAACATGTATCATTCTAGGGCCCAATATCATACAACCATCTAGGCCCCAACTATGGCCCAATTTTCCAAATTGGGCCCAATCCTTCATATGGGCCTTACTCTAAAGCCCAACTAATTACTCTAGTCCATTTGATTAATCTCGGATGGCCCAACACAAAGCCCAAGTGAAATTAGGGTTTCAAATCAAATGATAACTAGGGTTAAGTGTTTCTTACTTAACCCACTAAGGACTTAACACACTAGGGAGTTAATCCATTAAGCACTTAATCCATTAAGTCCTTTATTGCTAAGATTAATCTCTACCAAAGGTTATTATTTAATATTCATTTATTAAATAATTTTCGTGTGTGTGCTGATAATCTCTCAAATATTAGTACTTTCTCACTTAGCCCATTAAGGACTTAATCCATTAAGTCCTTTAAGCTACTAGATAAATGGCCTGGAATAGTTTGGGCTTAATTCACAATCCAATCCCAATGGCCCAAAAATGGGTCCAAATAAGTTCAAGGCCCAAATACTCATAATTAGGGTTTTACACCCAAACATGGCCCAATAGGCCCAAAACCAATATCTAAGCCCATTAGGTTTTGCTAGCGGGGCACCACCCACTACCACCTCGGGTAGTGGTGGTCAATGGCGGTTCGAGGCGGCGGCCACCACCTTACGGTGGTGGTTTACTTCATTTTCATTATTCCAAATTCAAATTACATTTTACAATGGTAAATCTCAATACCCACACACACACACACACTAAACTAATCTAAACACACACACACACCATGGCGGCAGGTAGCTGAGCTTGGCGGCAGCCACCATGGCTGGCGGCCATGGTGGGTTCTTCCTCCATTTTCCGGTCATCAAACAACATCTACAACACCCACGAAAATACTAATTTATACCAAAGATCCCAGCCATATATGACGCCCACAACTTCAAGACCATAATAAACAGGTTGTAAATTGGAACCCATAAACATCCGGCTACCTTTCAGGTGGCTACATCGCGGGAAATGACGAGATCAGTGCCCAAGGGCCACCGGTGGCAGTTACATCATCGATCAGGTGAGAGGAAGGAAGAAGTAGCAGGTGGCGATACTTACCGAGGACCCTCAGGTCACGCATGACCCTCTCAGCGGTGAAAACGGCGACTACCACCAATCTTGGTGGCTCTCCGAGCTGTCAACGACGCCTCCGACCAGCAGCAGTGTCGTGATGGCGTTCAAGGGGCGAGGTGGCTTCGTCTGATCGAAAAACGAACGATTAGGGGAAGCGGTGGGTAGCAACTCACGCATGGCGGCTGGAAATGGTTTCTTAGGTTAGGGTTGAAGATGCGATGTGGGGGAGATAAGGGATACAGGTATATCCCGTGTTCATTCAAACTTCCGTTCCTTTATCCAAGATTAGTCCCTCCCCATCAAATTCATTTCCAACTAAATCCGAAATTTACCCATTAGCCCCCCATTAATTCAAAATCCTTACAATTTAAATCCTAATAATTACCAAGCATACCCTTACTTCTAAAATTCTTCTCAAATAAACTCTGTAATTTACTAAACAACCCCCAACTATCAAAATTCTTCACACATTAGCTTGGGACTCATATTTATTAATTTATTGAAATAAACAGAGCGTTACAGCGTGGAAGGGTGATAGCTTACGCATCCCACCAACTAAAGACGCACGAAGTGAATTATACAACCCATGATCTAGAATTAGGAGCAGTGGTCTTTGCTCTGAAGATATGGAGGCATTACCTTTATGGTACGAAGTGCACCATCTTCACGGACCACAAAATTCTTCAGCACATCTTGAACCTAAAAGAGTTGAACATGAGACAACGAAGATGGGTTGAATTGTTAAACGACTACGAGTGTGAAATCAAGTACCACCCACGCAAGGCCAACGTGGTAGCTGATGCCTTGAGCCGAAAGGAGTACTCTAATCGTCGTGCGAAAACTCTCTCAATCACCATCCAATCCCATTTAACCACTCAGATTGGAGCAGCCCAGTCAGAAGCCATGAAGACGGAGAACAGAGCAAGCGAAGCACTTCGCGGAATGGAGAAGAATCTAGAGGTAAAAGAGGACGGAGTATACTATTTCATGAACCGTATTTGGGTCCCTAAACTCGGAGGATTTAGGGAGGTAGTGATGAAGGAAGCCCACAAGACGCGATACTCCATTCATCCCGGCTCAGACAAGATGTATTTGGATATTAAACAACACTATTGGTGGCCTAACATGAAGGCGGAAATTGCCACCTATGTTAGTAAGTGCCTTACTTGTGCCAAGGTAAAGGTGGAGTACCAGAAGCCCTCAGGGTTATTATAGCAACCGGTAATCCCTGAGTGGAAATGGGAAGGGATTTCTATGGATTTCGTGACCAAGCTACCCAAGACGTCGGATGGACTAGACACCATATGGGTAATAGTCGACCGACTGACGAAATCTGCCCATTTCCTGCCAATAAAAGAATCCTACAAGATTGAGAGATTGACACGCTTATACATTCGAGAAATCGTGAGACTCCACGGAGTACCAGTGTCTATTATCTCGAATAGAGACAGTAGGTTCACTTCACGTTTTTGGCAATCACTCCAGAAAGCACTGGGAACTCATCTCGACATGAGCACCGCTTACCACCCGCAAACGGATGGTCAAAGCGAACGAACCATTCAAACGCTCGAAGACATTCTTCGCGCATGTGTGATAGACTTTGGGAAGTCTTGGGATACCCATTTACCTCTAGTCGAATTCTCGTACAACAACAGTTACCATTCGAGCATCAAGGTCGCTCCTTTCGAAGCACTGTACGGGCGTAAGTGTAGGTCACCGTTATGTTGGGCTGAGGTGGGTGACACCCAACTAGCAAAAGGACACACATTGGACAAGTCGCTAACGGTACCGGAGATCATTCGTGAAACCACAGAAAAGATCGTTCAAATCAGAGCTCGATTACAAGCATCGCACGACCGACAAAAGAGCTACGCCGATTAACGGCGAAAGCCCTTAGAATTTCAGGTCGGGGATCGAGTACTGTTAAAAGTCTCACCTTGCAAGGGAGTCATTCGTTTTGGAAAACGGGGAAAACTGAACCGACGATACATTGGACCTTTCGAGATCGTTGCCCGAATAGGTCCAGTGACGTATAAACTACAGCTACCCGCAGAACTAAACAGTGTGCACCCTGTGTTCCATTTCTCTAATCTAAAGAAGTGCCTATCGGATGAAACCCTCTTCATTCCCCTTGACGAAATTGAAATCAACGAGAATCTCTTGTTCGTTGAAGAACCGGTTGAAATCATGGACAGGGAGGTGAAGCGTACTAAGAAAAGTCGCATCTCGATCGTGAAAGTCCGGTGGAACGCGAAATGTGGGCCAGAATTCACGTGGGAACGCGAAGATCAAATGAAGCAAAAGTACCCCCACCTATTCTAGCATTCTCAAATCTAGCTTTCAAAAAAAATTTCGGGACGAAATTCCCTCTAACGGGGGGATGATGTCACAACTAGAAATTTTGTGCCTTGTAACTACAACTAGTCAACAAGCAATTGGAAACCTTAGAAGTTGTGACAACCCGAAATTTCCATTCTGTACAAACTATATCACTTCAATAGAAGTTATAGCAGTCACATTTAATTTTCATACTTTTTCGCGTAAGTTTGAGTAATTCAGGGTTTACACTTTAGGAAATATCAGGAGAGTGGGTGCACTAGGGTTTTGTGCAACACTATTATTCCAACACTCTATTATATTAGAGATTATTTCTGGAATAAAAATATTTTCTGCCAAAATATCTCAGGACTATAAATAGATTTCTGAACTAAATTTATTCATTATTCACATTTCCAACTAGAGAAAAGCCATTTTCTCTCTCACGGATCTTAGGGTTTTTATACCAAAACGTGAGTAACTCTTTCTAGTAGTGTTAGAATGCTTATTAGATGCTTATAACATGATTTAGATGGCTAAATCATTAGATCTAGGAGTTTACTCCCCAAGGTGTTCTTGGGCGGTAAACTCCCGAAACGAAGCCAAAACCGACCCTTGTGTTATGCTAAAGCCTTAGACTCATATGTATGCATGTTAGGGACAAGAAAACAACCAAAATCCACCCAAGTTTGGGAGTTCACGGCCCTAGATTATCATAGGCCGTAAATTCCAAATTCAAACACTAAATGGTACTTTTAAGGCTCCTAAAGCCTTAGACAATTACCTAGTCTTGTTCCCATTAAATCTAGGGCATTAAACACATCAAAGAACACAAACAAATGAGAGTTTACGGCCCAAGTGTATCTTTGGCCGTAAACTCCATTGAAATGGACAAAAGGGTGCTTTTATGACACCTAAAGCCCTAGACCTTTGCAAGAAATTGTTACCCACTTAATTGAGGGACCAAACCACATCAAAATCACTTAACAAAGTGAGTTTACAGCCAAGACATGGTTCTTGGGCCGTAAACTCCTAAAAGGGGCACCAAGGTCTGCCTAATGCCTTCATATGCTTGGAATAAAAGTCTAGAACCTATACCACAAGTGCAAGGGACTTGAAAGAATGAAAAACACACCATACTTAGAGTTTACAGCCGTAAACTCTAAGGGGATTGGCCTCAGGGCCGTAAACTCCTAAATGGAGTGTTTTTAGACCTTAAACCCTTCCAAGGACATAGCCACCAAGTTAGAATAATTCTAGAAAGCATTTGGGACTTCAAAACACACCAAACACACATGTTTGGGAGTTTACGGCTGTAAACTCAAGAGTTTACAACCGTAAACTCCATGTGTGTTGGTATATGAGGATTAAACTCATATATGGGATCCTGTGGAACCCTAAACACAAGTACCTTGTACCACAATAGCTTAGATGCAATCCTTAGGGCTTAAAACACTTATATAAAGTGTTTATTATGTCTAGGATGTCTTAACTTTATCAATTAGTGATTTAAGACTAATTGAATGCATATATGTGTGATTATATGTTCATTAGGATCGTAGTGTGTGTACAAGTCCTCGCTTGACACCTAGCCATCCTATACCGTTCAGTTCATTCCAATCACCAACTACAGGTGAGTTCATACCCCTAATCAATATTTTAAATGATTTTAAATGCTTTAATGGGGGGGATACAAGTAGAAACAAACATGTTATTGAATCATTAATATGTATTTTATAATTGTGTTTGCCATTTAACAGATTTCACATGCTACAAAATGTGATGCATGAAATGGTTTTATATCTTAAAAACACATTGTTACCAAATGTTTTACCTTTGAAATGTTTATTAAAATGACATCAAGTCATTGTTAATTATTGTTCAAAACCAATAAGATGATTTACAAAACCATTTTACATTCTTGAACTAAACTATGCGTATACACTTATATTCTTATATAGGTATTGATGTTATAGTTTACATCTTTCATTTAGTTTCCCACACCCTTGAGTAGTAAGAGTGTATAAACCTACATGATCAACCAGTTATATTACAGTAAATTATCATAGTGATAATTTGAAGATATCAAACATTACTTCTATTACAAGGAATCACACAAGAGTCAGTTCATTCATGAGTCTATACTAGTACATTACCTGATACATGAATACTTACAGATGTTTACCTGATACATGAATATGTTTACATATACTTACCTGTTACATGGACACACATACATGAATACCATACAGGAACACTTTTACATAGGTGCATTATCCTGTATTCACTTACCTGGATACTTGTACTTAGGACTACGAGGATGATTTATTAGTACTTACTGTGTAAATTATCTTTCCTATCTCGGTTCAAGGGGATAGCTCGGCGGGACTTACCATTCCGAACCCCACTGATTAGCACCAGTGGTCGATGACCATCTACGGAGGTCTAAGGTTACTACTTATATTAGGTAGATCGATTTGGGACTAACCCTTCTACCCACCTACTGCTGCTACAGAGGATAATTGGACAATCTTCGGATGTTCATTAGGTTATATCTTTCGCTTATTGTGATGTTGTGTTACTCCTAGTACCCAGCGATGACACTTACATTATTACTTTTCTGGACAATCTTCGGATGTTCATTAGGTTACATATTTCGCTTAATGCGATGTCGTGTTAGTCCTAGTACCCGGTGACAACACTTACAGTAGTTCATTTTCCTGTTTACTTTATTTTGTGATGCATTCACATAAACGATGAGTTAGACTAAGCACGTTTAGTACTAGTCAATACAAAGGAAAAACTATCATTTTACAAACAAAACATTCAGGTCTTGGTAGAAGACTACATCTCAAACTGATAGAAAAGAAGGGATTTTCTAGGGTTTTTCATACGTACATCAACATTTTCGTTTAACGATTTACATGGCCTTCATAACAGATTTTCACAAACAAGGCAATGACACTTATACACTTATGAATTCACCAGCTTTAAAGTTGATACTCGCTTTAAAAATAACTTGTATTCTCAGGTCATCAATAGACAGGTACGGAGGCCAGGTTTTGAGAAGACGGAGCAGACAAGTCTCGTCTTTTATTTTGATTGTATATTTTTGGTGTCTTACTACAATGAAAGAACACATATGTATTAAAACTTTACTTATAATGCAATGGATGATGTTGTTGCTTGTTTATTATATTACACTGTTGTGATACTGTACATGACGTCCTCCACCCCTGAACGTTTCCACCTTTCGTGGTTTTGGGGTGTGACAGATTGGTATCAGAGCATTGTTTATAGTGAATAAAGTATATCAACCCATAAAAGATATACTAACTATAAATACATCGGGATTAAAACACTCTGTCTCAGAGTTATACTTATAAATTATAAAATTTTTAACAAAGTATACGTGCCTGCATTCATACTAAAATCTGTGTCACAACGACAAGAACAAAAGTATTATGATTGTTGAATATCACAAGTAAGCCTGGGATATATGGTCAGTCTTGGGAATGGCATAGCCTGATCAACTATGTTGGTCCGAGGAGTGATTAGAATATGCCCAAGAATGGTTGTGATATGGCAACAAGTCTAAAAACTTACCAACACAACCATAATGAAATACCATAGGGGTATTTGGTCTTACTGTAATTATCTTAGTCAGTTCGTCTATTTAGCTATTTCTTACATCCCTTTTCTCGCATAGATTAAAATGGTTGGATTTCACCACGGCGATCCGTACTTCCTGAACCAAGGCAATGCTGGTTGGCTAGAGGCAGAACTAGAAGATGATCACCCAATCCCTTTGGATGATCACCATGCTGAGGGTTTTTCCGATAGTTCTGACTTGGAGCCAGAAGTCAACAACCTACCCCCAGCTGCTCAAAACCCAAACCTGAACCCCCGCCCTGTGTTTCAAGGACCCACACCCTTGTGGGCCATTAACTTGACTGAATGGAGTCAGGAACAAGGTCAGCCCATTCCCTACAATGGCGACCGAAGTTTCTACAACCTCACTAAAGGAGGTTCTGCTGATAGAGTCCTACCAATCATGGTGCGTAGGATTTCTCGGAACACGATAATGGCTCAAGCGACTATCAATCAAGTTTTGGAAGTTGACGCCAACTCTGGTGTTAACACTGTCCACATTCGCCAACTAGAGTCTGCTCATGAAAGGACTCTGGTCCGCAATGCAAATCTACAAAGGGAACTTGCTGAAACCCGAGCTGAAGTTAGAGAACTTCGAGCTCAACAAGGAAGGTCGGACAGGCGTATAAGGGACATTGAACGTCTATTGTCGGGATCGAGGACTCATGCTAGCAGTTCTCGTCGCCGATAGGATATCGTCAACTCATCTTTTGGATATAACCTAGTTTATGTAAAACTTTGGTCTAATTTCCTATCTGTATAAATCTTAGACCTGTTAGGTCTTGATCTAGTCTTAATTCTATCAAAATTTTCCATCTTGGTTGATGTAAGGCCTACTTCTAGGCCATTTTTCCCGAACTTGTTACATCTGTAATTCCAGTATTATCGACAGATATCTAATCTTATAAAAATTATTATCCAACTGCTATCTTTTTCATTTAGTCATACTATTCTTTCTGTTGTTGGACTATGGGGATTTAGTCCATGAGACACATTCATTTATCATTTATTCTTATCCATGTCGTCATCTTTTAAACGTATAGTTAAAGATGCCGCCACGCAGGAATCCAAGGCGAAACCCAAACAACGCAGCACCAATACCACCACCTCCACCACCACCTGTACCTCTTCAACCGCCAAATCCTTTCAATGCCAACATGTTCCAGGCATCTTTCATAGCAGCAGTTGTAGCTGCTGTGTCAGCAATCAACGCTCCTGCCCCTAGTGGATCAGGAACAGGTGCACCACCCTCGAACCACGGCGAAAGCCATGGACACCCTCGGGAATGCACCTACAAGGACTTCACTAATGCCAAACCCCGCAGCTTCAATGGAATTGGGGGTGTTATGGTGTTGAGAGAATGGATTGAAAAGATGGAATCAGTCTTTGAAATCTGTGCTTGCCAGGAGGGCAGCAAGGTCAAGTTTGCAGCTTGTACCTTTTGTGACAGAGCACTAACATGGTGGAACAGCCATGTTAACTATCTAACTTTGGTGGTGGCGTATTCCATCGGCTGGGAAAAGTTGAAAGACATGCTGATGAAAGAATATTGTCCTCGAGGTGAAATACAAAAACTCGAGCAAGAATTCTGGGGTCTACAAATGGTTGGATCCGACATCACGACCTACACAAATAGGTTCTGTGAAATGGCAAACTTATGCCCTGACATGGTTGCTCTCCAGAGCAAAAAGATTGTGAGTTATATTTGGGGACTGTCGCCCCAGATCCAGTCAAGTGTGATCGCTTCCCGGCCTATTACCTTTGATAGCGCCAAGGAACTGGCACAATCTCTCATCGATCACCGGAAACCTCAGAACACAACAATCCCTACACCTGTACCACAAAAGTCCAACCCTGACACCAACAACAAGAAGGGGTGGAATAAGAGGAAAAGAGGGGCTCCGTAAGGATCCTCCAATAAGCAACAACTTCTAGCGATCAATGCTGCCACAGTGACTCCTGTTGTCCCTACAAACCCCATACCAGCAAAAAACTTATGCTGGGTCTCTCCCAAAGTGCACCAAGTGCAACTTCCACCACCGCGGGCCTTGCAGGGAGATGCAATGCACCAACTGCAACAGGAAGGGGCACACAGCCCGTTTCTGCCAAACTCCAACAGCTCAAGCTGCCCAGGTTCCTAACGCCGGTATGGGCTAAGCTTGCTACGGATGTGGCGAAGTGGGCCACTACAAGAGGAACTGCCCTAAAGCAGGGATGGATGGAAGAGTGGGAAGAGTTATGGCCCTAGGCCACAAGGAAGCAGTAGTTGATCCTACGATAGTTACTGGTACGTTCCTCCTCGATAACTCATATGCTTGCATACTTTTCGATAGTGGAGCCGAGAAAAGTTTTGTAAGTCACAAATTTGCACACCTGCTTAAACAAAAACCATGCGCATTAGATAGTTCATTCACGGTAGAAATGGCTAACGGGAAAACAGAGAGTACAAACTGCATATACGTAGGTTGTACCTTAACTTTAGATGGCCATACTTTCATGATAGATCTCATGCCAGTCACAATTAATTATTTCGACGTTATCATCGGTATGGATTGGTTGAGTCTTCTTCGCGCCGACATCATGTGCTTTGAAAAGGCAGTCCGACTTAACCTTCCTAACAACGAAACCTTAATTATCTAATGCGACAAACCTAGTACGAGCCTTCGTATCGTATCGTGCATTCAAGCCCAGCAGTGCTTACGAAAGGAATGTCATGCATTCCTAGCACATGTCGTCGATACCAGTCAAGAACTGAAGGACATCAAGAAAATCCCAGAAGTACGCGACTTTCCCGACATATTCCCAGAAGAACTTCCCGGTTTACCACCGCAACGCCAAGTCGAGTTCAGAATCGACTTAGTGCCAGGGGCTACACCCGTAGCCAAATCTCCTTATTGTCTGGCACCGGCTGAGATGCAGGAACTTTCCAGTCAACTTAACGAACTTCTCAAGAAGGGATTCATTCGACCAAGCTTCTCACCATGGGGAGCACCGGTCTTGTTCGTCAAGAAGAAACATGGATCGTTTCGCATGTGCATCGACTATAGAGAACTCAACAAACTTACCATTAAAAATCGTTATCCCTTGCCCCGCATTGACGATTTGTTTGATCAACTTCAAGGAGCCAACTACTTCTCGAAGATAGATCTGCGATCCGGATATCACCAACTACGGGTGTTAGAGGAGGATGTTCCCAAGACAGCCATCCGAACTCGTTATGGGCACTACGAGTTTGTAGTGATGCCATTCAGATTAACTAACGCGCCCGCAGTTTTCATGGATCTGATGAATAGGGTGTGTCGTCCTTACTTGGATCAGTTCGTCATCGTCTTTATTGATGACGTACTCATCTACTCTCGAAGTAAGGAGGAACATAGTCAACATCTCCATAAAATTTTAGAAACATTATGATCGGAGAAGCTCTACGCGAAGTTCTCAAAGTGCGGATTTTGGATTCGGCGAGTCGAATTTTTGGGCCATGTTGTTAGCGAAGAGGGAATAGACGTAGACCCTTCCAAAATTAAGGCCATCGAGAACTGGTCAGCACCAAAGACACCTACTGAAATTCGTCAATTTCTAGGTCTAGCTGGCTACTATCGCAGGTTCATTTAGAACTTCTCCAACATAGCGAAACCTCTTACAACCCTGACCCAGAAAGGTGTGGCATTTGACTGGGAAGAGAAACAGGAAAGAGCGTTCCAAACGCTCAAACGAGCCTTGTGCACCGCCCCGATACTATCCCTTCCCGAAGGGATAGAAGACTTCATTGTCTATTGCGATGCATCCAATCAAGGACTCGGATGTGTTCTGATGCAGCGAGGTAAAGTCATAGCATATGCCTCGAGACAGCTGAAGACACATGAGGTTAACTATACAGCCCACAATCTTGAAATAGGAGCAGTTGTGTTTGCTCTGATGATCTGGCGACATTACCTATACGGTAGACAAAGCACGATCTTTACAGACCATAAGAGTCTACAACACATTTTTGACCAGAAAGAGCTCAACATGAGACAACGACGGTGGGTCGAGCTACTCAGTGATTACGAATGTGAAATTCGTTATCATCCGGGTAAAGCCAATGTAGTAGCCGACGCCCTAAGTCGGAAAGAATATTCTGGTCGTAGGGTCAAATCTTTGACTCTAACTATCCATTCACACTTGTCCACGCAAGTAAAGGAGGCTCATCTCGACGCTTTGAAACCTGAAAACGTGGCTGGTAAATCCCTTAGAGGGATGGATAAGAACTTGGAAGTCATGGGTGGCGGAGCCTTGTACCTCATGGATCGGATCTGGACACCGAAACACGGTGGCTTCAGAGACTTGGTCATGACCGAAGCTCACAACACTCATTATTCTGTCCACCCAGGTTCAGATAAGATGTATCTGGATCTTAAAAAGCTATACTGGTGGCCTAACATGAAAGCAGATATTGCTACTTTCATGAGTAAATGCCTTACTTGCACAAAGGTCAAGGTCGAATACCAGAAACCCTCCAGTCTTTTACAACAACCGGAGATACCAGAATGGAAGTGGGAGCAGATCACTATGGACTTCATAACCAAGTTGCCCAACACGACGGGTGGACTTGATTCCATATGGGTCATCGTCGATAGACTGACCAAGTCTGCACACTTCCTACCGATCAAAGAAACAGACAAGATGGAGAAACTTACAAGAACTTACATTAGGGAGATTGTAAGGCTGCACGGTGTTCCTTTATCTATCATCTCGGACCGAGATAGTAGATTCACTTCGAGGTTCTAGCAGTCATTACAAACTTCCCTAGGAACTAGGCTGGACATGAGTACAGCCTACCATCCACAGACCGACGGGCAAAGTGAGAGAACTATCCAAACTTTAGAAGATATGTTGTGTGCCTGTGTGACTGACTTTGGAAAAGCTTGGAATACTCATTTACCCCTTGTTGAATTTTCTTACAAGAATAGTTATCACACGAGCATAAAGGCAGCTCCATTCGAGGCCCTCTATGGCCGAAAGTGCAGATCCCCTCTGTGCTGGGCAGAAGTGGGTGATACCCAGTTAGCTAAGGGACGAGTTCCCGAAAGCACTCTCACAGGTCTGGAGATCATTCGGGAAACGACAGAGAAGATCATTCAAATTCGTGAACTATTGAAAGCCTCTAGAGACCGACAGAAAAGCTACACTGACAAGCGTAGAAAACCATTGGAGTTCCAGGTGGGCGACCGAGTCCTACTGAAGGTCTCAACCTGGAAGGGCTTGATACGCTTTGGAAAGCGTGGGAAGCTCAATCCAAGATACATAGGGCCTTTCGATATTCTCGCGAGAATCGGCCCTGTGGCTTACAAGCTCAATCTACCACAAGAACTCAGTAACGTACATCCTACCTTCCACATGTCAAACATGAAAAAGTCTCTATCTGAGGAGACTCTTGTTATTCCACTCGACGAGATCGATATCAACGAGAGCCTCAACTTCGTGGAGGAACCAGTAGAGATCATGGACCGAGAGGTCAAGCAAACAAAACAGAGTCGTATCCCGATAGTGAAGGTGCGCTGGAACGCAAAGCGTGGACCGGAATTCACTTGGGAACGTGAGGATCAGATGAAACTGAAATACCCTCACCTTTTCTTTTAGTTATTTGTAACTTCTTATTTGCTTAAATTCTAATTTCGGGACGAAATTCCTTCTAACAGGGGGATGATGTGACAACCCGAAATTTCCATTCTGTACAAACCATATCACTTCAATAGAAGTTATAGCAGTCACAGTTAATTTTCAGACTTTTTCGCATAAGTTTGATTAATTCAGGGTTTACACTTCAGGAAATATCAGGAGAGTGGGTGCACTAGGGTTTTGTGCAACACTATTATTCCAACACTCTATTATATTAGAGATCATTTCTGGAATAAAAATATTTTCGGCCAAAATATCTCAGGACTATAAATAGATTTCAGAACCAAATTTATTCATTATTCACATTTCCAACTAGAGAAAAGCCATTTTCTCTCTCACGGATCTTCGGGTTTTTATACCAAAACGTGAGTAACTCTTTCTAGTAGTGTTAGAATGCTTATTAGATGCTTATAACATGATTTAGATGGCTAAATCATTAGATCTAGGAGTTTACTCCCCAAGGTGTTCTTGGGCGGTAAACTCCCGAAACGAAGCCAAAACCGACCCTTGTGTTATGCTAAAGCCTTAGACTCATATGTATGCATGTTAGGGACAAGAAAACAACCACAATCCACCCAAGTTTGGGAGTTTATGGCCCTAGATTATCATAGGCCGTAAACTCCAAATTCAAACACTAAATGGTACATTTAAGGCTCCTAAAGCCTTAGACAATTACCTAGTCTTGTTCCCATTAAATCTAGGGCATTAAACACATCAAAGAACACAAACAAATGAGAGTTTACGGCCCAAGTGTATCTTAGGTCGTAAACTCCATGAAATGGACAAAAGGGTGTTTTTATGACACCTAAAGCCCTAGACCTTTACAAGAAATTGTTACCCACTTAATTAAGGGACCAAACCACATCAAAATCACTTAACAAAGTGAGTTTACAGCCAAGACATGGTTCTTGGGCCGTAAACTCCTAAAAGGGTCACCAAGGTGTGCCTAATGCCTTCATATGCTTGGAATAAAAGTCTAGAACCTATACCACAAGTGCAAGGGACTTGAAAGCATCAAAAACACACCATACTTAGAGTTTGCGGCCGTAAACTCTAAGGGGATTGGCCTCAATGCCGTAAACTCCTAAATGGAGTGTTTCTAGACCTTAAACCCTTCCAAGGACTTAGCCACCAAGTTAGAATAATTCTAGAAAGCATTTGGGACTTCAAAACACACCAAACACACTTGTTTGGGAGTTTACGGCCATAAACTCAAGAGTTTACAACCTTAAACTCCATGTGTGTTGGTATATGAGGAGTAAACTCATATATGGGATCCCACAATAGCTTAGATGCAATCCTTAGGGCTTAAAACACTTATATAAAGTGTTTATTATGTCTAGGATGTCTTAACTTTATCATTAGTGAATTAAGACTAATTGAATGCATATATGTGTGACTATATGTTCATTAGGATCGTAGTGTGTGTACAAGTCCTCGCTTGACACCTAGCCATCCTATACCGTTCAGTTCATTCCAATCACCAACTACAGGTGAGTTCATACCCCTAATCAATATTTTAAATGATTTTAAATGCTTTAATGGGGGAGATACAAGTAGAAACAAACATGTTATTGAATCATTAATATGTATTTTATAACTGTGTTTGCCATTTAACAGATTTCACATGCTACAAAATGTGATGCATGAAATGGTTTTACATCTTAAAAACACATTGTTACCAAATGTTTTACCTTTGAAATGTTTATTAAAATGACATCAAGTCATTGTTAATTATTGTTCAAAACCCATAAGATGACTTACAAAACCATTTTACATTCTTGAACTAAACTATGCATATACACTTATATTCTTATATAGTTATTGATGTTATAGTTTACATCTTTCATTTAGTTTCCCACACCCATGAGTAGTAAGAGTGTATAAACCTACATGATCAACCAGTTATATTACAGTAAATTATCATAGGGATAATTTGAAGATATCAAACATTACTTCTATTACAAGTTATCACACAAGAGTCAGTTCATTCGTGAGTCTATACTAGTACATTACCTGATACATGAGTACTTACAGATGTTTACCTGATACATGAATATGTTTACATATACTTACCTATTACATGGACACACATACATGAATACCATACAAGAACACTTTTACATAGGTGCATTATCCTATATCCACTTACCTGGATACTTGTACTTAGGACTACGAGGATGATTTATTAGTACTTACTGTGTAAATTATCTTTCCTATCTCGGTTCAAGGGGATAGCTCGGCGGGACTTACCATTCCGAACCCCACTGATTAGCACCAGTGGTCGATGACCATCTACGGAGGTCCGAGGTTACTAATTATATTAGGTAGATCAATTTGGGACTAACCCTTCCACCCACCTGCTGCTGCTACAGAGGACAATTGGACAATCTTCGGATGTTCATTAGGTTATATCTTTCGCTTATTGCGATGTCGTGTTACTCCTAGTACCCAACGATGACACTTACATTATTACTTTTCTGGACAATCTTCGGATGTTCATTAGGTTACATATTTCGCTTAATGCGATGTCGTGTTAGTCCTAGTACCCAGTGACAACACTTACAGTAGTTCATTTTCCTGTTTACTTTATTTTGTGATACATTCACATAAACGATGAGTTAGACTAAGCACATTTAGTACTAGTCAATACAAAGGAAAAACTATCATTTTACAAACAAAACATATGGGTCTTGGTAGAAGACTACATCTCAAATTGATAGAAAAGAAGGGATTTTCTAGGGTTTTTCATACGTACATCAACATTTTCGTTTAACGATTTACATGGCCTTCATAACAGATTTTCACAAACAAGGCAATGAAACTTATATACTTATGAATTCACCAGCTTTAGAGCTGATACTCGCTTTCAAAATAACTTGTATTCTCAGGTCATCAGTAGACAGGTACGAAGGCCAGGTTTTGAGAAGACGGAGCAGACAAGTCTCGTCTTTTATTTTGATTGTATATTTTTGGTGTCTTACTACAATGAAAGAACACATATGTATTAAAACTTTACTTATAATTCAATGGATCATGTTGTTGCTTGTTTATTATATTACACTGTTGTGATACTGTACATGACGTCCTCAACCCCTGAACGTTTCCGCCGTTCGTGGTTTTGGGGTGTGACAGAAGTTCTTGTTTAGGTCCATTTTGGACTAGGACTTCCTTATTGGGCCCAATGGACCAATAAGCTCCCAATTTGACTATCTTGGGTTTAGAACTCTTAAATGGGCTCTAATTGGACCCACTTTCATTTATTTTAACATTTTGGGCCATATTGGGCCTAGAATGAAATAAATCAATTATATGAACCATTTTGGGTCATATTTAAGCTAATGTAGCCCTAATAGGTCATAAGAATCATATTTATGGTTATTTGGACGAAACATCACTCAACATAATCAAGAAATTGGGCTTAAGCCTTTAAGGCCCAAAACTCACTTCTCTTTCTCTAATTCTCGGCCCAAGTGGGATAAACAAAAAAAAAAAGAGAGAATGAAATTAAGAGAGTTGACTTTTAAGTGGACACCTCATTAATATCCAACATATCTCTAAGTATTATCTCACATGTAACCATGCATAGTTTCATGTATCAAGGCAAGCTCATCTCTTCCCCCTCTCTCTTTTCATTTGGCCGAGAGCCTCCCAACACATACACACTTCATCCAATTTTCTTAAACCAACTCTCTCAAAGAACATCCTTACCTTCCTTCTTCAAAAATTTCAAGGAGGTTTTTCCCACAAACACATCATCTAAGGTAAGTTGATGACTAATCCATGATCTAGCTACTTCATTTCATCAAAAATCTCTTCTAAATCTATTCCAACTTGTGATCATGCACCTTAGAAGTCACTAAACTCGAGATCTACCAAGGAGACTTGCTAGGATCGAAATTTTCTTCTTTTCTCTCTTCAAAACCGAAACTACAACTCAAGGTGAGCTTCATACCCCCTATTTTTCAGTTTTTATGAGTTTTGTGGGGGGGGGGGGATACAAGCAACTGCTTAGATCTATGGATATATGTATGCTTTGTGTGATTTATATGTTTATATTCATGTTTTTATGAGATTGTGGTGTTGGATCTAGTCAAAAAGTCTTTAAAACCGAGATTTACATTAGGTTGTATGAAACAAGTATAAAACATATTATTACACACAAATCATTTCTAGAAAAATCACTAAGTTGGTTAATATGAACATTTTTGGGCTAAAAACCCATTTTTCGGCTCAAAATGTTAAAAACATAAAATTAAAGGGCCCAAAATGACAAAGTATGAATTCTGATGGTTGAAGTGGGAGAAAACAGTTTTAACAAAGTATTTTCTGGAAATATAGTCTCTTGAAGGATTAAAATGTAAAATTTTAAGCATAATGGGCCAAAAATGAATTTTTCTGCCCAATAAAGCCCAGTATGCGAGATTTTCAAATTTGAAGGGCTGAAGCTGTACTTTTATGTAAAACAGGGGACTACTAGTGCTCCAAGTCCATTTCAAGGGTTAAAAATATTTTTCATATTTAAAAAGGACCAAAGATGCAAAAATTTTCTATTTTGGGTCAAAAGTGTAAAAGTTGCAAAAAATAAGGTTTCAGCCGAGAAAACTTCATTTTGGGGGACTAAAACTGTTTTCCAAACAAATTTGAGCTGAAAAATACCTTTTCAACAAGTTTTGATACTAAAGTGTCAAGAAAAATGGTTTAAGGACTAAAATGGAAATTCTTTTATACAAAGGGTCAAAAGTGTAAATTATCCATAAGAAAGGGGCTGTAAAAAGTAAAATTCTAATGTGTTAAACAATAAATCCGTTATGTTAAAATACTAGTACCATGACTACCGATGAAACATAATACACCTTCAACACCGAAAATCGTTACCAAACGAATTGATTCGGTCTCGAATCAATAATGAATCAGAAATCTATACGCGACGATACTACAATACATACGCTGAAATTACGGGAAGTCAATACACATGTGGGAATTCACCAGACGTCGATACACCATCTTTGGGCCCGAATGTTTCAAATCATGCTTGTTGGGCCTAGCTAGCCCAATGATATTGATCTTTAGGCCCGAAGGAAACTCGTTTACATGTTGTTGGGTCTAATATGACTTAATTCCATGTAAAAGGACTTTCAATGGCTTTTGTGCTGTTGGGCCCCAAGGGTCCTTTGGTATTGCCAGTAAAGTCAAGAATTCACCAATGCGGGCCGGGACAAGGGCCCTTCGCATTCACGATAGCCTTGAACGACTTATGGAATTATCGAGGGCTTCGTGCTCTCTCTCCTCCTCGGTTGTGGGGCTATGAGAAGTTAGGGTGATTGGATTAAGTGAATAGTACGGACGACGCCTAAGGAATCGTTCGTATAGTTGTAAACTAGTCGTTTTCATTAATGCGTGTTTATAACAATTCACAACCCATAATTAATCCAACGTCACCTGGAAATATTGAATACACACGTCGCAACGGTATAACAAATTAGAAAACGCATAAGTCAAAGTATTAGGAAAACATCGGGTTTTCCTAGGGTTTTTCAAGTCATACACCTACAAGATGCATACCAAGTCTAACAATATTTTTTTAGAAACAAACAAGCATACTTACGGATCTTCACACTTTTTTTTATACGATACTCTTTTCAGAAAATATCGGATTTTCTGGTGGTTTTCAAAACAATACAAAACATTATATTTCAAACATTACTTATGAACTCACCAACATTTCATATGTTGACGTTTTTCAAAATACTTGTATTCTCAGGTAACAGGTAAATCGAAGGGAAAAATGTACTCAGTGATGTTTTGTTGTTTGTTTATTCAGTATCGAACAATTTACTTTTTGAGAATGTAAAGTTATGAAACAATGTACTAAATGTAAACACCACCAGTTGTACTATTTCAATGCATGGTGATGAATGATGTTATGTTTCATGTATATTCACTGTGATGGTATTCAATTGAGTCACAACAGCCCTCGGACGTTTCCGCCGTCTGGTTCGGGTGTGTGACACATGCAAACACTATATACTCGATTCTGCTTGAAACCAGTCCATTCCATTCATAGATCTGGGTTCTTGGGGCTTGATTAACACGTAAAGTTTCCAACTTTATGTGTAAATAACATCAAATGAAGGTTTGAGGGTTCAAAGCACACTGTAAGAGTAGATCTAGAGCTTTCATGCAAAATGGCTCCATAAAGGTACTAGATCTAAGCTTCTGGAACTCAAACCTAGCCAGATCTGAAGGCTATTCATCTCAATGAGTCCTCTATGCTACTACCAAGCCAAGAAATGGTTCAAGAATAGCTTTAAAGGCTTTAAAAAGGGGATTTAAGCATACAAACAGAAAAGGGGCGAGTTATACCTCACTATTCTCTAAAATGCCACAAAGATCCTATATCTCCTTCTTCTCCTCTTGATCTACCTTCCTTCTTCTCTCAAAATCTTCAAAGAAACCCACCAAACCACACAAAATGCTAATAGGGTTCTATGTTTTCGAGAATGGTGCTCTGAGGGGTGATGGGGGCTGACTTGAGGCCCCAAAAGTTGTTTAAATAGGGTGCAAACCCTTGAAATTAGGGTTTCATCCAGACTAGCGGACTCACCGAGTCCGGAATATAGACTCGTCAAGTTGCCAACTTACACGTGCTCAAAGTCCCAACTCAACTCGACGAGTTTGGCTACTGACTCGTCGAGTTTCTTCTGAAAACTTGAAAAATAATTATTTAAATAATATACCTGAACTGGGGCGTTACATTTTTGTAGAGCTGAGCGCGATGCGGTTCGCTGCGGTTATTAGCCAAAACCTTACTACTAACCGCAAATGCGATTATCCATTTTCAAAACCGCTTACTGCGGTCATTTTTGCAGTGCGGTTAGACGGTTATTTTTGCGATGTAGTTTTGTTTTTTCTGTGTTGCGGTTATTAACCCCATGGATTTGGAGCAGTTATTTTGTGTGGTTTTTAACCATTGTTTAGAGCTCAAACGATTTTAAAAGTTCAAACGTATTACTTGTAATAATAAAGAAAACCATAAGGTATAAGAAAATTAACTTAAATTACAAACAGCTAATATCTTAAAAACATCAAATCAATTGTAATTAACAATAAATATTATAAAGTTGTCCAATTTCACCTTTTTTCAAAGTTAAACATAACTAAAAACCAACACTTTTGTTTTCTAATATTTTATCCATCTTTTATCCATGATACTTGTCTTAATTTTAATATTTAATATATTAATAACTAATAAAAAAAAATGTATATAATATATGCGGTGTGATGCGGTTTTTTTGCGGTTATTGAAAACTAATAACCGCACCGCACCGCAAATTTGCTGTTTTTGAAAAACAGAAAACCTCACCATCGGTTTTTATTGTGGTTGCAGTTTACGCGGTTTTTACGGTTAATTTTAGTTGCGGTGCGGTTTTTGCTTACCCCTAGTTTTTTGCACTCACGAAATTCATACTTCTCATTCTCTATTCTGAATCTCTTCTGTGACAATAGTCAAAATCGGGTCAAGTCTAAGCCGGTCAAGGTCAACGAGTCAAACCGGTCAACTCAATTAAAACCTTGTATGATAGGGATTATATTATGTGATTACTGTATAACTCACTATTTTAATGAGAAAACACCACTTGGAAAGTTCATGTGTTTAAATTTCCTTAGCATTAGTGCTAAACAATGAACAAAAACAATAATACAATGTTGCATACTCATAGGGAGTGCGTAAGATCCTAAATCATGGCACAACGGGGTCTAAAGACCTTGCATTGCGAAGCCGAACACTCTCATTCATCACACATGAAAACACTCTCAATCGTTTTCACTCTATCTCCCTGTATGTGAAATCTCTCCCAAATCTCTCTAAGTATGTGAAATCTCTCCCAAATCTCTCTAAGTATGTGAAATCTCTCTCACATATCTCTTTGTATGAGAAATCTCTCCAAGTGTGTCAAATCTCTCCCAAATCTCTCTAAGTATGTGAAATCTCTCTCACATATCTCTTTGTATGTGAAATCTCTCCAAGTATGTCAAATCTCTCCCAAATCTCTCTAAGTATGTGAAATCTCTCTCACATATCTCTTTGTATGAGAAATCTCTCCAAGTATGTCAAATCTCTCCCAAATCTCTCTAAGTATGTGAAATCTCTCTCACATATCTCTTTGTATGTGAAATCTCTCCAAGTATGTGAAATCTCTCCCAAATCTCTCTAAGTATGTGAAATCTCTCTCACATATCTCTTTGTATGAGAAATCTCTCCAAGTATGTCAAATCTCTCCCAAATCTCTCTAAGTATGTGAAATCTCTCTCACATATCTCTTTGTATGTGAAATCTCTCCAAGTATGTCAAATCTCTCCCAAATCTCTCTAAGTATGTGAAATCTCTCTCACATATCTCTTTGTATGTGAAATCTCTCCAAGTATGTCAAATCTCTCCCAAATCTCTCTAAGTATGTGAAATCTCTCTCACGTACCTCTTCGTATGCGAAATCTCTCCAAGTACGTCAAATCTCTCCCAAATCTCTCTGAGAACGAGGAATCTCTCTCAAATCTCTCTCGAAATCTCTCCCAACTTTCTATAATCACTCGGGGCATCCCGACCCTCGAATTTGGCGAAAATAGCCCAAGAACGGAAGTTTACGCGAAAAACGGACTGAGGAAGAGCCCGAAGAGCTGATTGAAGAGGATCCCGAAGAGGATCCGGCTGGATTGAGGAAGAGCCCGAAGAGCTGATTGAAGAGGATCCCGAAGAGGATCCCGAAGAAGAGCCCGAGGAAGAAGAAGAGGAGGTAGATGAAGAAGAAGAAGAAGAAGAGGAAGACGACGAGGTGGACATGGATGAGGAGGAAAGTGAAGAAGAGCCAGAGGAGGAAGTCTTCAACCCTCCTTACATTGCTAGGGTGCCTGCAAACCGCTGGGGGCATAATGGGCCTGAGCCCCGTTGGGCAACCATGATCGAGAGGTGGAGTCGGCAACAGCACCAGAGGTCACCCTATGGCGACCAACGAGGTTATTATGACCTCAGCCACGGGGGACCGGCTGACAGAGCTCTCCCCGTTATGACCCAGCACATCACGAACTTGGGAAACCAGAGTAGGGAAATAGCAGACCAGATTCGAAATCTCAGCGCTATTACGGCAGCCACCGATGCACGCACCCGGGATTTGGAGAGGGACTTCTATCCATTGGACCGACTCATCGAGGACCTTACCGCCGCTCGAGCGGAGGTAAGGGAGTACCAGGTGAGACACACAGCTCTCGAGGAGAGGGTGATCGCGGCTGAGCGCCGGATTGCGGAGCTTCAGGGAGCCTCGACCTCATCCCAGGGCCACCATGGATCAGATGCTTCACGCCACGAGTAGTTTTCGCGCTACTTATATTTTGTTATAAATCTAGGATTTCGAGTATGCGTTGGTGCTACTCTTTGTTGCGAATAGGTTGACCTTGCGACTAAGTGATCCCACTAGTCAAAGGGATTTTTGTACTACCAAAACTTTATCTTTATATTAATGTAGTATTGACCTTTGTGAGGTCAAATTCCTAAGAACATTATGTACTAGCAAAATATCTATGAATGTGGTTTGTATTTTATTTCTTTTGATGCTGACACAAACCAAGCACTTGACTCTACTGGAGTCAACACTAATTAATTCATAAGTTTAATTGCATAAACTTGACAATTAATTGCCTTCTAAATTAATAAACTCGGACAGAATACAATTGAGATGAAACAAGTAATGCTCAACTCGTTTCACCGTTGAAGTTTTACCGACAAGTCTTTCTTTTTATATTCTTATGTCAGAACC
The DNA here is from genome assembly GCF_002870075.4 of Lactuca sativa. Taxonomy (NCBI): domain Eukaryota; kingdom Viridiplantae; phylum Streptophyta; class Magnoliopsida; order Asterales; family Asteraceae; genus Lactuca; species Lactuca sativa. The sequence continues at coordinate 377,818,295 of NC_056626.2, forward strand.
ATGCCGCCAAGGAGAAGACCAAGGCCTTCCGGAAACTCAGCACCGCCCACTCCGCCGCCACCTCCGGAGTTTGATCCGGTAATGTTTCAGGCTGCAGTAACAGCAGCCGTGGCGGCAGCAATGTCGCAAATGGGTACAAACGGTTCCGGCGGTTCCGGATCCGGGAATACTAACTCGAATCAGGGGGACAGTACGGGGCGCACCAAGGAGTGTTCATACAAAGACTTCACTAATGGCAAACCCGATCCTTTCGACGGGAGCGGGGGCGTCATAGCGCTGATGCAATGGTTCGAAAGGACCGAAGCAGTCTTCGAAATCTGTGCTTGCCCCGAGGCAAGCAAGGTCAAGTATGCGGCATTCACTTTCACAAGAAAAGCTCTTACTTGGTGGAATGGCCGAGTTAAGTCACTTACGCCTGCAGTGGCTAACTCCATCGGCTGGGAGAACTTAAAAGCGCTGATGCTAAAAGAGTATTGCCCGAGGGGAGAAATACAAAAGCTCGAAGAGGAACTATGGAATCTCAAGATGTCGGGGATGGATCTCGAAGCTTATACCGACCGATTCAATGACCTAGCACTCCTCTGTCCTGCAATGGTCACTCCGGAGGAGAAAAAGGTAGAACGATACCTTTGGGGGCTGTCACCCCAGATTCATGATAGTGTTCTGGCCTCGAAACCTACTACCTTTGAAAGTGCCAAGGAATTGGCACAACAACTTATCGATCATAGGGCCAGCCGTGGCGCCATGGTCGCTGCCACCAACCAAACGAAAGGAGGAAACAACAAAAGGAAGTTCTGGAACATTAAAAAGAAACAACCGATGCAGGACCCCGCAAAGAAGCAACGGACAGTTGCTGTCCGTGCAGCCACTATTGCTCCTGCTCCAGCGCCACCAAGGCAATACGCAGGAACCCTTCCCAAGTGCAACAAGTGCAACTTCCACCATACCGGTGCTTGTCGGGAAATGCATTGCAGAAATTGCAACCGGAAGGGGCACACTGCCCGATTTTGTAAAGTGCCAGCCCAATCCGCCCCTCAAGACACCCCGGCCACTAACACCGGAGCAAGTCGAACCTGTTACGGATGTGGTGAGACAGGGCACTTCAAAAGAAACTGCCCAAAAGTACGAAGCCCCAATGCTGGGGGTGTAGGGAAAGTCCTGACAATGGGACACGGAGAAGCTATCAAAGATCCCTCGGTGGTTTCTGGTACGTTTCTCCTCAATAACACATATGCATGCGTACTATTTGATAGTGGAGCAGAGAGGAGTTTTGTGAGCCATGAATTCAAACAATTACTAAAACAAACCCCTCATTCATTAAAAGATACATACGTAGTAGAAATGGCTAATGGGAAAGAAGAGCACACTAATGATATATACTCAGGGTGTACCCTCACTCTAGACAACCATTCGTTTAAAGTAGACCTGATGCCGGTCACAATAAAATGCTTTGACATAATCATCGGTATGGATTGGTTAAGTTCACATCGTGCTGATATTCTATGTTACGAAAGGGCCGTTAGCCTTAATCTGCCGAATGGCGAAACCCTCTTCATCTATGGCGACAATCCCAGTTCAAATTTGCAAGTCATCTCTTGCATCAAAGCCCAAAAGTACCTCCGAAAGGAGTACCACGCATTTCTAGCCCACATAGTAGATACGAAACGAGAGGTGAAGGATATCAACGACATTCCTGAGGTGTGCAACTATCCCGATGTTTTCCTCGAAGATCTTCCAGGTGTACCCTCCGCACGACAAGTCGAATTCCGGATCGACTTAATCCCAGGAGCTACCCCCGTCGCTAAGGCTCCATACCGTTTAGCACCGGCAAAAATGCAAGAACTTTCCAGCCAGTTAAATGAACTGTTAAGCAAGGGATTTATCAGGCCAAGCTTCTCACCCTGGGGAGCGCCGGTCCTGTTCGTAAGGAAGAAGGACGGATCTTTTCGCATGTGCATAGACTACCGGGAGCTGAACAAACTTACTATCAAGAACCGATATCCCTTACCCCGAATCGATGATCTCTTTGACCAACTCCAAGGAGCAAGCTACTTTTCAAAAATCGACCTGCGGTCGGGTTATCATCAACTGCGAGTACAAGAAGAGGATATTCCCAAGACTGCGTTCAGAACTCGTTACGGGCACTATGAGTTTGTGGTAATGCCCTTCGGATTAACAAACGCACCGGCAGTATTTATGGACCTGATGAATCGAGTGTGTCGACCCTACTTAGACAAATTCGTGATTGTGTTCATCGACGATATTTTAATCTACTCCCGAAGCGAGGAAGAACACCGTCAACACCTCCGGCTAATCTTGGAAACACTGAGGGCCGAGAAGCTTTACGCCAAATTCTCTAAATGCGAATTCTGGATTAGAGAAGTGAATTTTCTTGGCCATGTGGTTAGCGAGAAGGGGATACATGTGGATCCCGCAAAGATCAAAGCTATTAAAAACTGGTCAGCGCCTACAACGCCGACGGAGATTCGACAATTTTTAGGGCTCGCCGGCTACTACCGAAGATTCATACAAAACTTCTCGAAGATCGCCAAACCACTCACCACCCTGACTCAAAAAGATGTGGTGTTTAAGTGGGGAGATAAACAAGAAACCGCCTTCCAGATGTTAAAACAAGCCCTGTGCAGCGCACCAGTTTTGTCTCTTCCCGAAGGAACTGATGACTTCGTGGTATACTGCGATGCTTCAAATCAAGGCCTCGGATGTGTGCTCATGCAGAGAGGAAAAGTCATCGCCTACGCATCGAGACAGCTTAAAACACACGAAGTTAATTACACCACCCATGACCTTGAATTGGGAGCAGTAGTGTTCGCTTTGAAGATTTGGAGGCACTACCTCTACGGCACAAATTGTACCATCTTCACCGACCACAAAAGTCTTCAGCATATCCTCAATCAGAAAGAGCTCAACATGCGACAACAGAGATGGGTGGAACTGCTAAATGACTACGAGTGCGAAATTCGCTACCACCCGGGCAAGGCCAATGTAGTGGCTGATGCCCTAAGCAGGAAGGAATATTCGGGCCGCCGAGTAAAATCCTTAACCATGACCATCCATTCCCACCTGGCCACACAAATTCGGGAAGCTCAATTAGAAGCCTTGAAACCAGAGAATGTGGCAGGTGAGGTATTAAGGGGAATGGATAAGAGCTTAGAAGTCAAGGACGACGGAACCTGTTATCTTAGTAACCGGATCTGGACACCGAAGTTCGGTGGGATCCGAGATGTGGTCATGAACGAAGCACACAAGACTCGATACTCTGTTCATCCTGGGTCAGATAAGATGTATCTAGACCTCAAGAAGTTATACTGGTGGCCGAATATGAAAGCCGAGATTGCTACATATGTGGGCAAGTGCCTGACTTGCACCAAGGTCAAGGTGGAATACCAGAAACCCTCAGGACTACTACAACAGCCTGATATACCAGAATGGAAGTGGGAACAGATAACCATGGACTTCATAACCAAGCTGCCTAAGACTGCGAGCGGGTTTGACACTATATGGGTGATTGTAGACAGATTGACCAAGTCTGCGCACTTCCTACCAATAAAGGAAACCGACAAGATGGAGAAATTAACCAGAATATACCTCAAGGAGATTGTGCGACTGCATGGTGTACCAATATCTATCATCTCAGACCGAGATAGTAGGTTCACTTCGAGATTTTGGCAGTCCCTGCAGAAATCCTTGGGTACTAGGCTAGACATGAGTACGGCCTACCACCCACAAACTGACGGGCAGAGCGAGCGCACTATACAGACATTAGAAGACATGTTGAGAGCATGTGTGATAGACTTTGGTAAAGCGTGGGATACCCACTTGCCGCTGATTGAATTCTCCTACAATAACAGCTATCACACCAGCATTAAAGTCGCTCCATTCGAAGCTCTTTACGGTCGCAAGTGCAGGTCACCCCTATGTTGGGCTGAAGTGGGGGATACTCAGTTGGCTATGGGGCAAATTCCGAATAGCACCCTCACTGGTCCTGAAATCATAAGGGAGACCACAGAAAAGATTGTTCAAATTCGAGAAAGGCTGAAGGCCTCCCGAGATCGACAAAAGAGTTACGCGGATAAGCGACGCAAACCTTTGGAATTTCAGGTTGGTGATCGTGTGTTACTAAAAGTTTCCCCTTGGAAAGGAATGATACGCTTCGGCAAACGTGGGAAACTAAACCCGAGGTACATTGGACCGTTCGAAATCCTCACCAGGATTGGTCCTGTGGCGTACAAACTTCGATTACCTCAAGAACTCGATAAGGTACATCCCACCTTTCACGTATCGAACCTGAAGAAATGTCTGTCCGACGAGACACTTGTAATACCTCTCGATGAGATCGAAGTTGACGAAAATCTCCACTTCGTAGAGGAGCCAGTAGAGATTATAGATCGGGAGGTCAAAAGAACGAAACAAAGTCGTATTCCCATCGTGAAGGTTCGATGGAACGCTAAACGAGGACCTGAGTTCACCTGGGAGCGCGAAGACCAAATGAAGCAAAAGCACCCGCACCTTTTCCTAAACCCTTAAAGCCCTGGTCAAAGCGTAAATTTCGGGACGAAATTCCCTCTAACGGGGGGATGATGTGACAATAGTCAAAATCGGGTCAAGTCTAAGCCGGTCAAGGTCAACGAGTCAAACTGGTCAACTCAATTAAAACCTTGTATGATAGGGATTATATTATGTGATTACTGTATAACTCACTATTTTGATGAGAAAACACCACTTGGAAAATTCATGTGTTTAAATTTCCTTAGCATTAGTGCTAAACAATGAACAAAAACAATAATACAATGTTGCATACTCATAGGGAGTGCGTAAGATCCTAAATCATGGCACAACGGGGTCTAAAGACCTTGCATTGCGAAGCCGAACACTCTCATTCATCACACACGAAAACACTCTCAATCGTTTTCACTCTATCTCCCTGTATGTGAAATCTCTCCCAAATCTCTCTAAGTATGTGAAATCTCTCCCAAATCTCTCTAAGTATGTGAAATCTCTCTCACATATCTCTTTGTATGAGAAATCTCTCCAAGTGTGTCAAATCTCTCCCAAATCTCTCTAAGTATGTGAAATCTCTCTCACATATCTCTTTGTATGTGAAATCTCTCCAAGTATGTCAAATCTCTCCCAAATCTCTCTAAGTATGTGAAATCTCTCTCACATATCTCTTTGTATGAGAAATCTCTCCAAGTATGTCAAATCTCTCCCAAATCTCTCTAAGTATGTGAAATCTCTCTCACATATCTCTTTGTATGTGAAATCTCTCCAAGTATGTCAAATCTCTCCCAAATCTCTCTAAGTATGTGAAATCTCTCTCACATATCTCTTTGGATGAGAAATCTCTCCAAGTATGTCAAATCTCTCCCAAATCTCTCTAAGTATGTGAAATCTCTCTCACATATCTCTTTGTATGTGAAATCTCTCCAAGTATGTCAAATCTCTCCCAAATCTCTCTAAGTATGTGAAATCTCTCTCACGTACCTCTTCGTATGCGAAATCTCTCCAAGTACGTCAAATCTCTCCCAAATCTCTCTGAGAACGAGGAATCTCTCTCAAATCTCTCTCGAAATCTCTCCCAACTTTCTATAATCACTCGGGGCATCCCGACCCTCGAATTTGGCGAAAATAGCCCAAGAACGGAAGTTTACGCGAAAAACGGACTTAAGGAAACGAACCCTCTGAACCGAAAGTACTATTCATGAACCGAACCGAAAGCACTATTCATGAGGGTCCGAACCGAAAGTACTGTTCATGAGCTGAACCGAAAGTACTGTTCATCCGAACCGAACCATGCAAGGAGGAAAGGTCCGAACCGAACCATGCAAGGAAGAAGGGTCCGAACCGAAAGTACTGTTCATTACTGTTCACAACGGTACCTTCGGTTCTAGCCTGCCTCGGACCGAACCTTGCCTTCGCGTCGGGCAACTTCCCTTCGGACCGGACCACCCGCCTTCGCTTTCCACTTCGCTTCGGACTGCATCGCCTCGGACCGAGCCACCCTTCGCGCCTTTCGCCTCCCCGCCTCAGCCACCCGCGTCCGAACCGAGCCCGGCTGACCGAGCCTCGGCCGAGATCCGAAGAAATACGCTGGGAATTGCATTTTTCGCCCCGGTTTTGCATATTTTTGCGTTTTAAACCCATTTTTAATTATTTTAACATGGGATTTTCACCCAAAACTTTATTTTTAATTATAAGACCCCTAAATTAATGATTTAATCACATTTTAAGGATAAAATCTTATTTAAAAAGGAGTTGGTAAAGTACAAAAGAAGAGTGTTGACCTTACTCTAGTTATGACGCAAGCAACCCCCATGTCCACTCCATGACAACCCACACTCCTCCCACCATACCTTGTACTTTTTACCTCCCTCACAAGCCATCTTCATGCTTTGAGAGCTGGATATTCATCCTCTCTCCTCATTTTTCTCTCATTTATTCTCATTTCACAAGAAGATCAAACTCCTTTCTCTCTCACTCTCTCTCTCTAGAAATCCGAGATTCAAGGGCTGATCTTGAGAGTTTCCTCCACCTTTGGTAAGCATAATCCATTTCCTTTATGATTATCTCAATTATTTCCACTCAAATCATGGATATCTTACACAAATTCCATTATATTTGTGTTAGAGCTTCGAATCTTCAAGTGATTCTTCTAGTGTTCTTGGGTTGAGCACTTCTCTTCTTCAACACCTATCCACTGAAATCACACAAGGTGAGTTCATACCCCTACATATTCATGTTTTCTCAAGTTTTTAGGGGGGGGGGATACAAGTCAAAAAATCAAGAACATATCTAAATTCTTCTAACAGCTTTCATCAGAAAAGTTAGACTCCATTCACGGACTGTTTTGGACACCTTAAACATTTTACTTTTCAAAACTGTTTTAGATGCATGTAGTTCCACTTCGTAGCTTTAAAATGACTACTTGCACATCTCCATACGATTTTTCTACAATTTATGGTGATTTTTACAAAACTGCCTATCATTTCAAACACCAATCCGGACCAGTCTGTGAATATGGACTTTTCCACCTAAGTTGCAGGTCATTAAAAATCATGATAAAAATTATGAGTAAACTAGACACATTTTGGGAACTCCCAGAATTTACGGATTTAGTTTTCGACTTCGTATGATTTTTCTATGAATTTTCAAAAACAGTGTAGAAAGGCTGAAAAATTGTTAACAGCTCGTAATTTTTACAACACTTTGTATTATGTTGAGCAAAGTGTATAATGTCAAGTTCTAAGTATTGAATGTGATATGTTGTAAATTTTATCATCTTAAACTGAAAATAAGTCATTCATGATAGGATTATTCATTCATTTAGAGCACGTATACATATAAAAACTTTAATGAACATAGTTTAATGGATTTTATAATCCTAACGCTTTTTCATAAAAGAATTCTTATATATTACAAACGTTTTGGATAAACTATAATAGGTATAGTTTATGTATCATTACCTCTTAAACTCATTTATCAAAGGTTTTCCGTTTAGTTCCCGTAAATTTGTTAATGAATAAATTTGTGAGTCATTCCCTTCGGGTTACTTCCAAAGTAACAAAACCAAAAAGTCCTGTAAATTGTAACCAGAGTCTCTTGTAAGGAGAACATGATAGTTGTGTATAGATCTATATTGGGTTTGACAAACCCACACCAGAGCTGCTCGCTACAGCTAGACCGGCAGGTCTGTGGTGACAAGTGTCATTTAACGGCGACACCTGAAGAACGTCGCATTACGAGGCCACCCAAGTCAAGTATGGTTATAATAGCTCACATGGGGTATTAACAATCATGAGATTTACGGGTTCTAACTTTAAATTAGCGAGTCATGTTCATTTAGCCTACTGAAATTACTTTGAGTATGGAAAAATACTTATACGCCTTCATATCAAAAAAGCGTTTTATGTCGATTCTAAAAACCACCTTTTACATCAACAATTACAAACTTTATTTGTATACCTTATGTCCTAGTATTTAGGACTACATAACTTTTATAAGGAAAATATTGGATTTTCTTGGTAGCATGCAACTCATTATAAAGATCGACTTTCTAACTCTTACTGTCAAAAACTTATGAACTCACCAACCCTTGTGTTGACACTTTTTCAAACTACTTGTATTCTCAGGAAATCGCTAAACAGGTATCAAAGTACTTTTGAGGATGGGACGTTGAGGCGTCAAACTTATCATATTTTGTCAACATATTGTAATTGATTTTGAAACATGTAATCCATACATTGATGTAACTCTTTCAATTATATATATGTTGATTGTGTTTACTTTCATCACTATTGCCATTGTTGTTATGATACTACACATGAAGTCCTCCACCCCCGGACGTTTCCGCCATCCTTGGTTCGGGGGTGTGACATCTTCTAAGTCTTATCCAATCAAATATTAAGGAGTACCACTAATATGTGCATATCTACATATATATATATATATATATATATATATATATATATATATATATATATATATATATATATATATATATATATATATTTTATATCATATCGTAATAGTTTATGCTATATATATGCTTATTATAAAACACAAGGTACTTATTATGGTTAATATGTGTTATGTAGCATAAAAGACATGCTCGGAAGCAATATGGAAGCTGGTAGTAGGAAAATGCGAGTTTAGGCAAGAAGAAGACACAAGAAGCATGTTGCTGGACAGATTGACCCCTCGTCAGTATTTTGACCATATCTCATGACTCCTAACTCCGATTAAGGCGAGTCAAAATGATCTGAAAACTAGACACAATTTCGGATGACTTTTGTGTGTTGAGAAAAGTCGGATTTCCAACCACCACGACGTGGTGAATGGAATCTTTGCGATTCTTGACGCTGGCTTGGGGAATACAGGATAAACACGAGGAACACAAGGTGGTGCCTTTACCACCTCGTGGTGGTCAGATTTTAGGCAAGTATATATATCCAAACATTATCACGAATTAAGAGACTTTAAGGTGACTTTCTGGAGAAGTATTGCGACAAAAACCCTTCAAAGAACCCTTTGGGGTCGATTTTGAAGCTAGGAAGTCGATTGGTGCGAGGATTCGCATCCACACATTCGGTTTGCTTAGTTTAATGATGTCTATCTTATTTCACCTTATGCTTATGTATTTATCAGCTGTGATTATAAGCTAAGAACCCTTGCTTTCGTTTAGTTAGATGAAACCTAAAACTATGAGTTAGTTTTTTACTTTATGGATTATATGAATTTGGTTTATACATATGTTTGATTATTATTACCTAACATGTTAAAGTTTGTAACTTTGTTGCTTAATTTCAAGTGTAGTGTAGCGTAGTGACCATTAAGTTACATGAACTTAATTACCTAGTAATTTAGTGACCATTAAATTGCTAGAGCTAGGATCGACCAAATCTTAGATAAGTAATAAAAGTAACAAATTTAGCTACGTTGGAGGACATAATTGTGACCATAGTTGTGTTTGCTTAGACAAATCTTACATAGCTCAATTATAATTAATAACTAATTTTGTGTTTGCTTGTGTATGACCTTACTAAGTAGTACATGAATTGGTGAAAATATTAGTAGATTTGACCAAATTTCTAATTACATATAAATTGGTAACCAACTTTATTAATCCATAAATAAGAAATAACCATAGGAAAAAGGTGGATTCGAAACTAAATAAAAGTGTTTTTAATATATTGATTACAATCGTTTTTAGTTTAGTGCTTAAGTTTTTTTGAACTTGTAAAATCAGATAAAAAAAACCCCCCATTTTAGTTGTGTTTCTTAGTTTAGCTTTTAGTAGTTATTTTTTTAAATAAATACCGTTCCCTGTAATCGACACCCGACTTACCTAAACTATTCTATAATTCGACTAGGTACACTGCCTAGGTGCATTCTAGCTAGTTAAGTTCATTAGGTTATAAATTTAAAACTAGATTGGTATATTTTTGCACACATCAACCACCCAAATACTTTGATTTGAAAGTGAAATCATAATTCTCAGAATATCCAAGTGCCTTTATTACCCCAAAATTCTAATAAAAATCAAAGTATTTTGCGATCATGGCAAGTGGTGAATATGTGAAGGACATGACAAGCAAGTTTGACAAACTGAACAAGTTTGAAGGGCAAGATTTTCGTAGATGGCAGAAGAAGATGCACTTTCTCCTCACTACTCTGAAAGTGGTGTACATTCTAAGTACACTTATGCTAGAATTTGTTGAAGTTGAAACTGTAGAGGCAACAAGGAGAAGATTAATGTGGGACAATGACGACTACATCTGTCGTGGTCATATTCTCAATGGTATGTCTGATTCGTTGTTTGATATCTATCAAAATGTTGAAATTGCAAAAGAATTATGGGATTCTCTTGAATCCAAGTACATGACTAAAGATACTTCAAGCAAGAAGTTTCTTGTAAGTAACTATGGGTTACAAGATGACTGACTCCAGGCCTGCTATGGAACAATTCCATGAAATGTTAAGGATCTTTGGACAGTTTTCACAACATAATCTGAAAATGGATGAAGCCATTTATGTGGTTGTGATCATTGACGAACTACCCCCTTCCTGGAAAGATTTTAGACATAAATGAAACATAACAAAGAGGAATTAACTTTGACTCAACTTGGAATCCATTTACGGATTGAAGAGTCCTTAAGGACTCAAGAACTCTATAACAATCCTAAAGGCAAGGACGAAGTTGGTTCCTCTTCTGTAAACATGGTAGAAGGAGAAATTTTAAAGAATCCTAAGAAGTCTAATGGTAAAAGGAAGTTTAAAGAAAAGGATGACAATTCTTCCAACAAGAAGGCCAAATTGGTTTGTTGGAATTGTAACAAACCGGATCACTTCAAGAAAGATTGCCGTCTTCGTAAAGTGAACGACGAAGATGCTAAAGTGAACAACGATGATGCTGGTCCAAGTGGATCCAAGGATCCAGAAAAGCAACAAGATCAGATTTATGTTTTCATGCAGAATTCTACATATGTTCAGAATTATGTTTCTGTGATTTCTGAAGCATTTTATGTGATGTTGCATGGTGGATTGATTCGGGAGCAACAAGCCATATATGTAAAGGTCTTCGTTGGCTCAAGGAATGTCAACTAATTAAAGATGGATTTGTGGTGAAAATGGGAAATGTTGCAACCACTACTACAAAATCTGTTCTATGCTCCGGTTAAATCAATTAAATAACCCGGTTTTCAACTGGGTCTTATATCCGACAAGTCCTATGTGAAAAATGAAATAAAACTTGGTTCTAAAACCGGTTCCTATCACCCTCAATAGAACACGATGGTTTATAAAACCAAGACATATAAGGGGATTATAACACACAACCCGGACCATACAAGGATATTAGGTTGCGGTTCTATCACAAAAAAATCGGGTCACATAAGGAGATAAGAGCCTAGTTCCATCCCCAAATCAGGTCATATAACAACTTAATATGCATCGGTTCCATTTCAAATAACCGGATCATATAGAGAATATTGATTTTTTTGTTAAAATAACTATTGAGGCTTACATAAAAAAATACACTATGTTATAGTTAATCTACACAAGTATATAAATTGCATCTAACACATTCAATACAAAAAGTATGCTATGATGAACAAATTATGTTAATGTAGACATGATAAATAACCACTCATTATAGTCATTGATGTAAACATGTTTCAGTGTCACAAAAAGTTTTTTATTTGATCATTTCCTACTATATACAACTTATATAAAAAAATATTGTTATCACATTGCAGAAAGATTGTCCCATAATCAAGTGTAGCAGCTTCCTCACTGACAAACAAACACAACAAAATAATTAGTTTTTTGTCTAACATTTCAAAACATTTATATTAAAAAATAATCTAAAAGTAGAATGTTATATTGATTAACAACTAACATTATATGCACTTTTAGACAATATCGTTCATATAATTATTCAGAAATACTCTAGCTCACGTAGCAACAGCCATAACCAATTCCTTTTCCTCTAAAGGAGTTTTTTCATTCCAAAGAGTATCAAACTCTATGAAATATAAAATTAAAACAAATGAATAACAATTTAGATAGTTTCTTCCTACATACGAAATGAGACAACGATCTATTTGTGAGCTATTTGGTAACCCGTTGTCTGGTCATCACAAAATCAAACATCCATTTCATTGCATAGTGACCACTAGTCATATAAGTGAACTTGGTTACACTAAATTTATGATAGAAAGTAAACATAAAAAAGATAAATTAAACTACAACATCTAATTGTTGAATAAGTTATAAGATAAATTACCTCAGCGAGCATCCATGCAATTGGAGTTGATGTGTTTTTTTTCATGCGTAGTAAAATCCCTAAAAATAAACAAGCAATTGAGTTGTGTTAAAGTTTATAAAAAGAATTTTATTTTCATGCCATATTAAAAAATTTCTTACATGTCCACAAGTTTGACCAGGTAGTTGGTGTCGACACGATTTTGTACAAGCTTCATCAAAGAATCCCAAATGTACACAACAAGATTTGAAGGGTAAATCACCAAGAGGACTTAATTCATACTAATAATTTTTAGAAATGCTAGTATAAATGAACATAAACAAATAACTATTTCTATAGATAGAAACTTATGGTACTTTTGTAGGCACGGTGTGACCAGAAACGATGTTCCATGATGAAGACACATCGCATCAACGAAATAACTAACAATATCAAAAGGAGTTTCCTTGTAGGCTTTTCGAAGAATCTTAAATGGATTTAGGAAAGCACATTTTCTCATAAATGGTCGAACCATTAAGTGTAGAATGCTACAAAAAAATTGAGTAATATCATATGAGAAACCTAAAAACAAAACATTATATCAACAAATAATAGTAAATTTAAATGTACCTACATCTATCAATTTGTTATGACGGACAAATTTGATGTTTTATTTTTCAACAAATGATAATATTCTTCATATGTAACCGAAAAATCATGTGTCATAGCTTCTAAATGCCTAGCATCAGCTACAACATAAACCACAAGGTTGGTCATCAAAAGGTCACGAAGTGATTTAATTGGCTTTGCTTTATTGGTCTTCTGGTTCGACATTTTTTTTTAATAACAAACTTTGTCTTTGTTGGCAACGCACTTGTGGTTGGAATTTGGTGTTGTGTTGGTTGTTCCTATATTAATAAACCATTTTAATGTTTGGAGAACTTTGTATATTGTCACACCCCAAAACCACGAACGGCGGAAACGTTCAGGGGTGGAGGACGTCATGTACAGTATCACAACAGTGTAATATAATAAACAAGCAACAACATCATCCATTGCATTATAAGTAAATTTTTATACATGTGTGTTCTTTCATTGTAATAAGACACCAAAAATATACAATCAAAATAAAAGACGAGACTTGTCTGCTCCGTCTTCTCAAAACCTGGCCTCCGTACCTGTCTACTGATGACCTGATAACACTTTATATAAGTGTTTTAAGTCGTAAGGACTTCATCTAAGCTATTGTGGGACAGGGTATTTGTGTTTAGGGTTTCCAAAGGACCCTATATGAGAGTTTACTCTCCATAAACCATCACACATGGAGTTTACGGTTGTAAACTCTTGAGTTTACGGCCGTAAACTCCCAAACATGTGTGTTTGGTGTGTTTTGAAGTCCCAAATGCTTTCTAGAATTATTCTAACTTAGTGGCTAATTCCTTGGAAGGGTTTAAGGTCTAGAAGTACTCCAAATAGGAGTTTACGGCCTCAAGGCCATTTCCCCTTGGAGTTTACGGCTGTAAACTCCCTTAGGGTGTTTCCTTTGTTGCTTTCAAGCCTCTTGCACTTGTGGGATATGTTCTAGACTTTTATTCCTAGCATATGAAGGCATTAGGCACACCTTAGTGCCCTTTTTAGGAGTTTACGGCCCAAGAACCATGCCTTGGCCGTAAACTCACTTGGTTAAGTGATTTTGGTGTGGTTTGGTCCTTCCATTAAGTGGGTACAATTTCTTGTAAAGGTCTAGGGCTTTAGGTGAAATGAAAAACACCCTTTATGTCCATTTACATGGAGTTTACGGCCTAAGCTTCACTTGGGCCGTAAACTCACTTTTATTTGTGTCATTTGATGTGTTTAAGACCTTAAACTACTTGGGAAAATAGCCTAGATGCAAGCCTTAAAGTCCTAGTGTCCTCAAAACACCTTTTAGTGTTAGGAAATGGAGTTTACGGCCTAAGAGAGTTCTGGGCCGTAAACTCCCAATCTTGGGTGGATTTGAGTGTGTTTTCTTGTCCCTAACATGCATACATAATGGTCTAAGGCTTTATCATAGTACAAGTGTCGGTTTTGGCTTCGTTTCGGGAGTTTACCGCCCAAGAACACCTTGGGGAGTAAACTCCTACATCTAATGATTTAGCCATCTAAATCATGTTATAAGCATCTAATATGTATTCTAACACTACTAGAAAGAGTTACTCACAATCTGGGTTAAAACCCCGAAGATCCGTCAGAGAGAAAATGGCTTTTCTCTAGTTGGAATTGTGAATAATGAATTATTTTAATTCAGAAAACTATTTATAGTCCTGAAATATTTTGACAGAAAATATTTTTATTCTCGAACTTGGACTGTAACATTATGAAACTTGAAATGTTCAAATTTCACAAACCCAGGAGCATCCACTCTCCTGATATCACCTAAAGTGTAAACCCTAATGTACACAAACTTGTTCGGAAAAGTCTGAAAATCACTGAAATTAGACTGACTTCTATTGAATAGATATTGTTTGTACAAATGGAAATTTCGGGTTGTCACATCATCCCCCCGTTAGAAGGAATTTCGTCCCGAAATTAGAATGTAAGCAAATAAGAAATTACAAATAACTAAGCAAAAAGGTGAGGGTATTTCAGTTTCATCTGATCCTCACGTTCCCAGGTGAATTCCGGTCCACGCTTTGCGTTCCAGCGCACCTTCACTATCGGGATACGGCTCTGCTTTGTTTGCTTGACCTCTCGGTCCATGACCTCTACTGGTTCCTCCACGAAGTTGAGGCTCTCGTTGATCTCAATCTCGTCAAGTGAAATAACAAGAGTCTCGTCAGATAGGCACTTTTTCAAGTTTGACACGTGGAAGGTAGGATGTACGTTACTGAGTTCTTTCGGTAGATTGAGCTTGTAAGCCACAGGGTCGATTCTTGCGAGAATCTCAAAAGTCCCTATGTATCTTGGATTGAGCTTCCCACGCTTTCCAAAGCGTATCAAGCCCTTCCAGGGTGAGACCTTCAGTAGGACTCGTTCGCCCACCTGGAACTCCAATGGGTTCCTACGCTTGTCGGCGTAGCTTTTCTGTCGGTCTCTAGAGGCTTTTAATCGTTCACGAATTTGAACGATCTTCTCAATCGTTTCCCGAATGATCTCCGGACCCGTGAGAGTGCTTTCGGAAACTCGTACCTTAGCTAACTGGGTATCACCCACTTCAGCCCAGCACAGAGGGGATCTGCACTTTCGGCCATAGAGGGCCTCGAATGGAGCTGCCTTTATGCTCGTGTGATAACTGTTGTTGTAGGAAAATTCAACAAGGGGTAAATGAGTATCCCAAGCTTTTCCAAAGTCTATCACACAGGCGCGCAACATATCTTCTAAGGTTTGGATAGTTCTCTCACTTTGCCCGTCGGTCTATGGATGGTAGGCTGTACTCATGTCCAGCCTAGTTCCTAGGGAATTTTGTAATGACTGCCAGAACCTCGAAGTGAATCTACTATCTCGGTCTGAGATGATAGATAAAGGAACACCGTGCAGCCTTACAATCTCCCTAATGTAAGTTCTGGTAAGTTTCTCCATCTTGTCTGTTTCCTTGATCGGTAGGAAGTGTGCAGACTTGGTCAGTCTATCGACGATGACCCATATGGAATCAAGTCCACCTGTCGTCTTGGGCAACTTGGTTATGAAGTCCATAGTGATCCGCTCCCACTTCCATTCTGGTATCTCCGGTTGTTGTAGAAGACCGGAGGGTTTCTGGTATTCGACCTTGACCTTTGCGCAAGTAAGGTATTTACTCACGAAGGTAGCAATATCTGCTTTCATGTTAGGCCACCAGTATAACTTTTTAAGATCCAGATACATCTTATCTGAACCCGGGTGGACGGAATAACGAGTGTTGTGAGCTTCGGTCATGACCAAGTCTCTGAAGCCATCGTGTTTCGGTGTCCAGATCCGATCCATGAGGTATAAGGCTCTGCCACCCTTGACTTCCAAGTTCTTATCCATCCCTCTTAAGGATTCACCAGCCACGTTTTCAGGTTTCAAAGCGTCGAGCTGAGCCTCCTTTATTTGCGTGGACAAGTGCGAATGGATAGTTAGAGTCAAAGATTTGACTCTACGACCAGTATATTCTTTCCAACTTAGGGCGTCGGCTACTACATTGGCTTTACCCGGATGATAACGAATTTCGCATTCGTAATAACTAAGTAGCTCGACCTACCGTCGTTGTCTCATGTTGAGCTCTTTCTGGTCGAAAATGTGTTGTAGACTCTTATGGTCTGTAAAGATCGTGCTTTTTGTACCGTATAGGTAATGGCACCAGATATTCAGAGCAAACACCACTGCTCCTAGCTCGAGATCGTGGGTTGTGTAGTTTACCTCATGTGTCTTCAGCTGTCTCCAGGCATATGCTATGACTTTACCTCGCTGCATCAGAACACATCTGAGTCCTTGATTGGATGCATCGCAATAGACAATGAAGTATTCTATTCCTTCAGGAAGGGATAGTATCGGGGCGGTGCACAAGGCTCGTTTGAGCGTTTGGAATGCTCTTTCCTGTTTCTTTTCCCAGTCGAAGGCCACGCCTTTCTGGGTCAGGGTTGTAAGAGGTTTCGCTATGCTGGAGAAGTTCTGAATGAACCTGCGATAGTAGCCAGCTAGACCAAGAAATTGACGAATTTCAGTAGGTGTCTTTGGTGCTGACCAGTTCTCGATGGCCTTAATTTTGGAAGGGTCCACGTGTATACCTTCTTCGCTAACTACATCGCCCAAGAATTTGACTCGCCGAATCCAAAATTCGCACTTCGAGAACTTCGCGTAGAGCTTCTCCGCTCGCAATGTTTCTAAGATTTTACGGAGATGTTGACTATGCTCCTCCTTACTTCGAGAGTAGATGAGTATGTCATCAATGAAGACGATGACGAACTGGTCTAAGTAAGGACGACACACCCTATTCATCAGATCCATGAATACTGTGGGCGCGTTAGTTAATCCGAATGGCATCACTACAAACTCGTAGTGCCCATAACGAGTTCGGAAGGCTGTCTTGGGAACATCCTCCTCTAACACACGTAGTTGGTGGTATCCGGATCGCAGATCTATCTTCGAGAAGTAGTTGGCTCCTTGAAGTTGATCAAATAAATCGTCAATGCGGGGCAAGGGATAACGATTTTTAATGGTAAGTTTGTTGAGTTCTCTATAGTCGATGCACATGTGAAACGATCCATCTTTCTTCTTAACGAACAAGACCGGTGCTCCCCATGGTGAGAAGCTTGGTCGAATGAATCCCTTCTTGAGAAGTTCATTAAGTTGACTGGAAAGTTCCTGCATTTCAGCCGGTGCCAGACGATAAGGAGATTTGGCTACGGGGGTAGCCCCTGGCACTAAGTCGATTCTGAACTTGGCTTGGCGTTGTGGTGGTAACCCGACAAGTTCTTCTGGGAATATGTCGGGAAAGTCGCGTACTTCTGGGATTTTCTGGATGTCTTTCTGTTCTTTGCTGGTATCGACGACGTGTGCGAGAAATGCATGGCACTCCTTCCACAAGCACTTCTGTGCTTGAATGCACGAAATGATGCGAAGGCTCGTACTAGGTTTGTCGCCGTAGATAATTAAAGTTTCGTTGTTAGGAAGGTTAAGACGAACTGCTTTTTCGAAACACATAATGTCGGCATGCAGAAGACTCAACCAATCCATACCAATGATGACGTCGAAACATTTAGTGGTAACTGGCATGAGATCTATCTTGAAAGTATGACTATCTAAAGTTAAGGTACAACCTATGTATATGCAGTTTGTACTCTCTGTTTTCCCGATAGCCATTTCTACCGTGAATGAATTATCTAATGCACATGGTTTTTGTTTAAGCAGGTGTGCAAATTTTTGACTTACAAAACTTTTCTCGGCTCCACTATCGAAAAGTATGCAAGCATATGAGTTATCGAGGAGGAACGTACCAGTAACTATCGTTGGATCAGCTACTGCTTTGTGACAACCCGATATTTCAACTCTTTGTAATGACCAAAAAGGGTCAAGTATTGTAACCACTTTTGTGTAATAAAATTTACTTTCATAATAAAATGTACAAATAGTTCTATTTAATTTCCTTCTATGTTTAAATGTCTTTGAACCATGATCGTACGTGAAAAGAACGCCCAAATCCGACTTCATATAGCGAAGTTACTATTTTTCCAAGTTCGGCTTAGCCACAGACATCTAAAAACTCGAATCGGAGATCGAGCGACTTTTGGCCGGAATGACCTAAACGAGAATCTAAGGTCTCGACAATGGTATTCCAGTGGTAAAAAGTCTGGCAAAAACCGACATCAGATAAAGAAGTTATGAATTTTCAAAGAAATTCCTTAAACACGATGAGTTTAAAATATATAATAAAAAAATAAATTCGGAATTTGCCGACGGAGTCTAAACGAAAATTGTAGAGCGTAGTCTCACCTACGCGTGGATATAAAGACCATCGAAAACGGAGTTCGTATGAAGAAGATATGAAGTTTTGAAGTTTATTAAATAAATTATATATTTATTTAATTCAAAAATCGGACCTTATCCGAAGAGGGGTCAGCGTCCTCATCCGAGGTACGTGCTGCGTACCCCTGTACGCCCTGCGTACCCGAGAGACTTGGCCTCTGATCGTCCATGTCGCCCTATCCGTGGCGTCCGACCCGTCCGAAGCGTCCGACCCGTCCGACCCGCCGTCCCGCCTCCCCAGCAACCCATCCCATCCGAAGCCGAGGCAGTCGAGGCTTCGGTCATGCATGACGTACGCGTATGCGCTGCGTACGAGCGTACGCCCCGCGTACCGAGGCAGTTCAGCCTTCCTATAAATAGGATGCGAGGGCTTCCGAGAAAAGGGCTCATTTCTCTCCTCTCTCTCCCAATCTTGCCTCGTTTTCCGTGCCCGTTCAAACCCGAAGCTCTGGTCTTTTTGCTCAAGTCCCGAGGGTCGATTTTACTCCCGAGATTCCCGAGAATCCCGAGGAAAATCCGTTTCCCGAGACGAAACTCTGCCCGGTTTTCCATCTCGCTATCTTCAAACTTTCAAGTGAGTTCATACCCCTTAATTTACCTTTTAAATATTTTATAAATTCTTTTATATGCTTTCAAGGGGGGATTACAAGTAAAACATACGAGTATTATCGTGTGTTACATAAAGAAACTCTTTTATATGCTATTATATATCCAAATCACATGCGATTTATAAACCTTTAAGGAACTTTCATATATATATAACATATGTTAAAATAGCATTCTATCTTTTGAAATATAAATTTGTTGTAATGCATGTATAAACTAAACTTTTCTTAGATTATTCTTGTCTATCTTAGACTCTACACCAAAAATCTATGCTTTCATAAACAAGTGATTCCTTTTCTAGGTATTTCTAAACAAACAAGACACACTTTTAGAAAACTATAATAGGTATAGTTTTACGAACAAATTTCTAACTCTTAGGTACTAGAAACCTGAATTTCAAGAAGTTTACTTTCGTATACAAGAACAAACGTAACATTTTAACAAGTAGATCTGTTTTTATGCCACGGTTTTGTGAGACACTAACTTCACGTACGTTCGAGTACGCATTTCAAGTCCTATATTATATACCAGAATCCCTTGGAGGGGGAGCATGGTGTTTGTGTATAGATCTATACGGGCTTGACAACCCGCGCCCTGACTGTTAGCTACAGTCCACCATTTGGGGTGACAAACGTCATAACATTCCAACGCCTGAAGAACGTTGTGTATAGGCATTTCGAGTCAATAGCATGGTTATAAAACTCACAAGGGGTATTAAAAATGCATTGATTTACAAGGTTTTCAAACTCATTGGTTATTTTACACTTACATACATTTTAGAAACAAACATTGGTCTTGAGTGAAGGCTACTTTTATACTAGTAGAAAATACAGGATTTTCTAAACACAAACAAACAAGGACAAAACATTTCATTTCATTCAAACATTGTCATTTGAATACTTATGAAACTCACCAGCTTAAATGTTGATCTACTCTTTCAAAATTACTTGTATGTCCCAGGAAATAAGTAAATTTCAGGTATTCATTTTGCTTTTGATGAAGGGATGCTGCGGCGCCAGTTTAATCTCGTATTTTGACATCATATTGTAATTGGTTTTGAACATGTAACTTTTGTCAAATGTAAACTTTCAATTATATATATTATGGTTGTATTGCTTTCTTTACTATGTATTCATTTGTTACGTTACCACATGAAGTCATCCGCCCCCGAACGTTTCCGCCGTTCAGGTTTGGGGGTGTGACAGATTGGTATCAGAGCAATGTTTATAGTGAACTAAGTATATCGAACCACATAAGATATACAAACTATAAATGCTTAAGGGACTAATACTCTCTGGCGAAACAAATTTTCTTTTTACGCTCAAGCAGCTTTGCGTTCAACTTAAATTGATAGTTCATTTAAGTACAATTACATGCATACCACAAATTATTTTCATGTTATACAACTATACAAGTATATAGACAAGTTGACACTACGATTGAGACTCGATATATGTAATTAGATTTTGGACAAATATAGCGTGATCAACTATATTTGCCCGAGATTGGACCAACGTATATCGAGGAATGATCGTAGTAAGCAACAAGTCAAACCTTACCAAACCATTACTAGAATCAAACACAAGGATTTAAATACTATAGGAGTATTTGCTATCTAAACTAGTTTAACTTACATGTTTCGCACGTTTCAACTTTATTCCATTCTTATAACCCTATTTCCCGTATAGTCAAATGGCTGGATTTCACCACCCTGGCGACCCCTACTTTCCCAACCAAGGCAACGGAGGATGGATCGAAGATGATCACGAAGAGGACAAGGAACCCATAGAAGTGGGTGATGACTCCGGTACCGACTCAGAGCCGGAAGTTAGCGATCCACCACCCATTTAACCTCCCGTCTTCGTAAGGAACTTTCAAGGACCGACTCCCATCTGGGGAAGTCACCTCCACCATTGGAGCCAACAGCAAAACCTACGCCCTCCCTACGGCATGTGCCGGGACTTCTACGATGTCCGAGGCGGAGGTTCAGCTGATCGAGCACTCCCGGTAATGGTGGGTAAGTTAGCCAATCAGTCCTATCAGTCTGGAGTTCAAGCTAGTCGACTCCGGGATGTCAACGTGGAAGTGCAGGTTCACACTTCTGACATCCGTAGGCTGGACAAGATACAAGACAATGCTCAACTCCAAACCGAAGCATTTCAAGTGCAAATGATTGCAGCCCTCGCTGAACTGAGGGAACAACAAGCCGCTTTTGATAGGCGTCTAATGGAGTCGAAGCAATCAGATGCGGAGTCAAGCTCCAAGCGCAACCTACGACGCAAGTAGTGCTTGTCAAGGACTCAAATTTTGTTATAGTTAGGACCTCGGCTAAAAGTCTTTAAATTTCTCGAACTTTGTAACCGGAGACCCTTATAGGGGTCAAATTTTCATGATCGTTGTAACAACTTTTATATTAATATAAGTGACACTATTACTACTATGTTAAGTATTTCGTTCAAACCTTGAATGGTCTTTGGGAAGCCAGATACTTGTTTCATACCTTCAGTCTTACAAATAACTTTCATTCTTCTATTTTAAGACTCATACTATCATCTGTTGTTGAACTATAGCGATTTAGTTCATGAGACACATACATTTTCTATTCTATAAAATTCTTATCCTTGTCTTTTCAACCTATATTTGAAGGATGCCTCCACGTAGGAATCCAAGGTGAAACAACGGTGAGGAAGCACCTGTACCACCACCTCAATTTGATGCTGTTATGTTTCAAGCAGCCGTCACCGCAGCGGTGGCAGCTGCCATGTCACAGATCAATAACTCGAGTACTAATGGCTCGGGATCTGGCACACACCTACCCAACCATGGCGAGAGTCATGGACCACCTCGAGAATGCACCTATAAGGACTTCACTAATGCCAAGCCCCGGATGTTTTATGGAACTGGTGGTGTAATGGCCCTGACGCAGTGGATTGAAAGGACGGAGGCAGTCTTTGAAATCTGCTCCTGTCCCGAGCACAGCAAAGTCAAATTTGCAACTTTCACCCTTCTTGATAAAGCTTTAACTTGGTGGAATGGCCACGTTAAAGTACTTACCCTAATCGTGGCAAACTCCATAAGCTGGGAGAGCCTGAAAGCCATGATGATGAGAGAATACTGCCCACAGGGAGAGATTCAAAAGCTTGAACACGAGCTATGGACTCTCGGAATGGTTGGTACCGACATCGCTACTTATACCAACAGATTCTGTGAGCTGGCAATCCTTTGTCTAGATATGATTGCTCCCGAGAGCAAGAAAATAGAAAGGTACATCTGGGGACTAACGCCCCAAATGCGATCAAGCGTGTTAGCTTCTAAACCTGACACCTTTGAAAGTGCTAAGGAACTGGCACAATCTCTGATTGACTACGGAGGTCATCAGAACTCAACCACTTCTGCACCAGCACCACAGAAAGGAAACAACTACAACAACAACAACAACAACAACAATGGCAGAAAAAGAGTGTGGAATAAAGGGAAGGGTGGGTCTTCCCAAGAATCCGCAAAGAAACAACTGGTTTCAGTGAATGCTGCCACTGTACCTACTACAGCTCCTATAAATACCTACCCAACAAAGCCTTATGTAGGTAACCTCCCAAAGTGTACCAAATGCAATTACCACCACCATGGACCTTGTCGGGAAATGCAGTGCGCCAACTGCAACAGGAAGGGACACACAGCCCGTTTCTGCAAGGACCCTGCAAAACCTATCACTCAAGTTCCCGGTGCGGGTGTAGGGCAGACTTGCTACGGTTGTGGAGAGGTGGGCCACTACAAGAGGAACTGTCCTAAGGCAGCAGGCACCGGAGGTGTGGGACGAGTTTTGACAATAAGCCACGACGAAGCTGTAGCTAACCCAACTATAGTTGCTGGTACGTTCCTTCTCGATAATTCATACGCATGCATACTATTCGATAGTGGAGTGGAGAGAAGCTTCGTGAGTCAAAACTTTATTCATTTACTTAAACCTAAACCTAGCAAGTTAGAAAAATCATTCACTGTAGAGATGGCCAATGGAAAAACCGAAAACACTAATTGCATATACATGGGCTGTACGTTAACTTTAGACGGCCATTCTTTCCCAATCAATCTCATGCCGGTCCAAATTAAAAGTTTCGACGTCATAGTCGGCATGGATTGGTTGAGTCTTCTTCGCGCCGACATCATGTGCTTTGAGAAAGCAGTCCGTCTTAATCTCCCTAACAACGAAACCTTAGTTATCTACGGCGACAAATCTAGTACAAACCTTCGCATCATTTCGTGCATCCAAGCTCGAAAGTGCTTGCGTAGGGATTGTCGAGCATTCCTAGCACACATCGTTGATACAAGTCAAGAACTGAAGGACATCAAGAGCATCTCGGTAGTACGCGACTTTCCCGATATCTTTCCAGAAGAACTACCAGGATTACCACCGCAACGCCAAGTCGAGTTCAGAATCGACTTAGTTCCAGGAGCTACCCCAGTAGCGAAGTCGCCTTACCGTCTCGCACCAGCAGAGATGCAGGAACTTTCCAGTCAACTTAATGAACTCCTTCGAAAAGGATTCATAAGACCAAGTTTCTCACCTTGGGGAGCACCGGTCTTGTTTGTAAAGAAGAAAGACGGATCGTTCTGGTATGTGCATCGACTTCAGAGAGCTGAACAAACTTACTGTCAAGAACCGCTATCCTCTACCCCGCATTGACGACCTATTCGATCAACTTTAAGGAGCGAACTACTTCTCAAAAATAGACCTACGATCCGGATATCACCAATTACGAGTTCTAGAGGGGGACATTCCAAAGACAGCTTTCCGAACTCGTTATGGACACTACGAATTTGTAGTGATGCCGTTCGGATTAACCAATGCACCAACAGTATTTATGGACCTAATGAATAGGGTATGCCGCCCTTACTTGGATCAATTCGTCATCGTCATTATCGATGATATACTTATCTACTCTCGAAGTGAGGAAGAGCATAGTCAGCACCTACGAAAAGTCCTAGAAACACTGCGAACGGAGAAACTCTATGCGAAGTTCTCTAAATGCAAATTTTGGATTCGAAGAGTCGAATTTTTAGGCCACGTTGTTAGCGAGAAAGGTATACACGTGGACCCCTCCAAAATTAAGGCTATTGAGAACTGGTCGGCACCAAAGACACCTACAGAAATTCGTCAATTTTTAGGTCTAGCTGGCTACTATCGCAGATTCATAAAGAACTTTTCGAGCATTGCGAAACCTCTTACTACATTAACCCAGAAAGGTGTGGCCTTTGACTGGGAAGCGAAACAAGAGAAGGCATTCCAGACACTAAAGCAGGCCTTGTGCACCGCACCGATACTATCCCTCCCCGAAGGGATAGAAGACTTCGTAGTGTATTGCGATGCGTCAAATCAAGGACTTGGTTGTGTTCTTATGCAGAGGGGGAAGGTTATCGCTTATGCCTCCCGCCAGCTTAAGACACACGAAGTGAACTATACGACACACGATCTCGAGTTAGGAGCAGTGGTATTTGCTCTGAAGATCTGGAGGCACTACTTATACGGGACAAAGAGTACTATTTTCACCGATCACAACAGCCTTCAACACATTTTCGATCAAAAGGAACTCAACATGCGACAACGATGATGGGTTGAGTTACTGAATGACTACGAATGCGAAATTCGTTATCATCCTGGCAAGGCCAACGTAGTAGCTGACGCCCTCGGTTGAAAGGAATACACTGGTCGGAGGGTCAAATCTCTGACCATGACTATCCATTCCCACTTATCCACACAAATTAAGGAGGCACAAATGGAAGCTTTGCAACCTGAAAATGTGGCAAGTGAATCCCTGCGAGGAATGGAGAAGAATCTAGAAGTCAAGGGTGGCGGAGCCTACTATCTCATGGACCGAATCTGGACCCCGAAACATGGTGGTTTCAGAAACGTAGTCATGACCGAGGCTCACAACTCAGGATATTCCGTTCACCCGGGTTCAGATAAAATGTATCTGGATCTTAAGAAGCTGTACTGGTGGCCTAACATGAAAGCAGAAATTGCTACCTTCGTGAGTAAATGTCTTACTTGCGCTAAGGTTAAGGTCGAGTATCAGAAACCGTCAGGATTACTACAAAAACCAGAGATACCAGAATGGAAATGGGAGCGGATTACTATGGACTTCATAACCAAGTTACCTAAGACGAGAAGTGGACTCGATACCATATGGGTCATTGTCGACAGATTGACCAAATCCGCACATTTCCTACCCATCAAGGAGACCGACAAAATGGAGAAGCTTACAAGAAATTACTTAAGGGAAGTAGTGCGACTGCATGGTGTTCCGATATCCATTATCTCCGATCGAGATAGTAGATTCACTTCAAGATTCTGGCAGTCACTACAAAGTTCCCTGGGAACTAGGCTAGACATGAGTACAGCCTACCACCCACAAACAGACGGACAAAGTGAGAGAACAATACAAACTTTAGAAGATATGCTGAGAGCCTGTGTGATTGACTTTGGAAAGGCATGGGATATTCATTTACCCCTTGTCAAATATTCATACAACAATAGTTATCATTCAAGCATAAAGGCTGCTCCGTTTGAAGCCCTCTATGGTCGGAAGTGCAGATCCCCTCTGTGCTGGACTGAAGTTGGCGATACCCAGTTAGCTAGAGGAAGAGTTCCTGAAAGCACTCTCACCGGTCCGGAAATCATACGAGAAATGACAGAGAAGATCGTTCAGATTCGTGAACGATTGAAAGCCTCTAGAGACCGACAGAAAAGCTACGTTGACCAAAGGAGGAAACCTTTGGAATTCCAGGTAGGAGACCACGTCTTATTAAAGGTCTCACCGTGGAAGGGTTTAATACGATTTGGAAAGCGTGGGAAACTAAATCCAAGATACATAGGGCCTTTCGAAATCCTTGCCAGAATCGGCCCTGTGGCTTACAAGCTTAACCTACCGCGCGAACTTAGTAACATCCATCCAACCTTCCACGTCTCAAACTTGAAAAAGTGTCTGTCCGACGAGACTCTTGTTATTCCACTCGACGAGATCGAGATCAACGAGAGCCTCAACTTTGTGGAAGAACCAGTAGAAATCATGGACCGAGAGGTCAAGCAAACAAAACAAAGTCGCATACCCATCGTGAAGGTTCGCTGGAACGCCAAGCGGAGACCTGAATTCACTTGGGAACGCGAAGATCAGATGAAACAAAAGTACCCTCATCTCTTTCATGTTCACTAGTATCTTTACTACTTTAAATTTCAGGACGAAATTCTCTCTAACGAGGGGATGATGTGACAACCCGATATTTCAACTCTTTGTAATGACCAAAAAGGGTCAAGTATTGTAACCACTTTTGTGTAATAAAATTTACTTTCATAATAAAATGTACAAATAGTTCTATTTAATTTCCTTCTATGATTAAATGTCTTTGAACCATGATCGTACGTGAAAAGAACGCCCAAATCCGACTTCATATAGCGAAGTTATAATTTTTCCAAGTTCAGCTTAGCAACAGACATCTAAAAACTCGAATCGGAGATCGAGCGACTTTTGGCCGGAATGACCTAAACGAGAATCGAAGGTCTCGACAATGGTATTCCAATGGTAAAATGTCTGGCAAAAACCGACATCAGATAAAGAAGTTATGAATTTTCAAAGAAATTCCTTAAACACGATGAGTTTAAAATATATAATAAAAAAATAAATTCGGAATTTGCCGACGGAGTCTAAACGAAAATTGTAGAGCGTAGTCTCACCTACGCGTGGATATAAAGACCATCGAAAACGGAGTTCGTATGAAGAAGATATGAAGTTTTGAAGTTTATTAAATAAATTATATATTTATTTAATTCAAAAATCGGACCTTATCCGAAGAGGGGTCAGCGTCCTCATCCGAGGTACGCGCTGCATACCCCTGTACGCCCTGCGTACCCGAGAGACTTGGCCTCTGATCGTCCACGTCGCCCTATCCGTGGCGTCCGACCCGTCCGACCCGTCCGAAGCGTCCAACCCGTCCGACCCGCCGTCCCGCCTCCCCAGCAACCCGTCCCATCCGAAGCCGAGGCAGTCGAGGCTTCGGTCATGCATGACGTACGCGTATGCGCTGCGTACGAGCTTACGCCCCGCGTACCGAGGCAGTTCAGCCTTCCTATAAATAGGATGCGAGGGCTTCCGAGAAAAGGGCTCATTTCTCTCCTCTCTCTCCCAATCTTGCCTCGTTTTCTGTGCCCGTTCAAACCCGAAGCTCTGGTCTTTTTGCTCAAGTCCCGAGGGTCGATTTTACTCCCGAGATTCCAGAGAATCCCGAGGAAAATCCGTTTCCCGAGACGAAACTCTGCCCGGTTTTCCATCTCGCTATCTTCAAACTTTCAAGTGAGTTCATACCCCTTAATTTACCTTTTAAATATTTTATAAATTCTTTTATATGCTTTCAAGGGGGGATTACAAGTAAAACACACGAGTATTATCGTGTGTTACATAAAGAAACTCTTTGATATGCTGTTATATATCCAAATCACATGCGATTTATAAACCTTTAAGGAACTTTCATATATATATAACATATGTTAAAATAGCATTCTATCTTTTGAAATATAAATTTGTTGTAATGCATGTATAAACTAAACTTTTCTTAGATTATTCTTGTCTATCTTAGACTCTACACCAAAAATCTATGCTTTCATAAACAAGTGATTCCTTTTCTAGGTATTTCTAAACAAACAAGACACACTTTTAGAAAACTATAATAGGTATAGTTTTACGAACAAATTTCTAACTCTTAGGTACTAGAAACCTGAATTTCAAGAAGTTTACTTTCGTATACAAGAACAAATGTAACATTTTAACAAGTAGATCTGTTTTTATGCCACGGTTTTGTGAGACACTAACTTCACGTACGTTTGAGTACGCATTTCAAGTCCTATATTATATACCAGAATCCCTTGGAGGGGGAGCATGGTGTTTGTGTATAGATCTATACGGGCTTGACAACCCGCGCCCTGACTGTTAGCTACAATCCACCATTTGGGGTGACAAACGTCATAACATTCCAACGCCTGAAGAACGTTGTGTATAGGCATTTTGAGTCAATAGCATGGTTATAAAACTCACAAGGGGTATTAAAAATGCATTGATTTACAAGGTTTTCAAACTCATTGGTTATTTTACACTTACATACATTTTAGAAACAAACATTGGTCTTGAGTGAAGGCTACTTTTATACTAGTAGAAAATACAGGATTTTCTAAACACAAACAAACAAGGACAAAACATTTCATTTCATTCAAACATTGTCATTTAAATACTTATGAAACTCACCAGCTTAAATGCTGATCTACTCTTTCAAAATTACTTGTATGTCCCAGGAAATAAGTAAATTTCAGGTATTCATTTTGCTTTTGATGAAGGGATGCTGCGGCGCCAGTTTAATCTCGTATTTTGACATCATATTGTAATTGGTTTTGAACATGTAACTTTTGTCAAATGTAAACTTTCAATTATATATATGATGGTTGTATTGCTTTCTTTACTATGTATTCATTTGTTACGTTACCACATGAAGTCATCCGCCCCCGAACGTTTCCGCCGTTCAGGTTTGGGGGTGTGACATGCTTCCTCGTGGCCTAAAGCCATAACTCTTCCCACTCCTCCAGCCATCCCTGCTTTAGGGCAGTTCCTCTTGTAATGGCCCACCTCAGCACATCCATAGCAAGTTTGGCCCATCCCGGCGTTTGGGACCTGGGCGGCTTGAGCTGTTGGAGCCTTGCAGTAACGGGCGGTGTGCCCCTTCTTGTTGCAGTTAGTGCACTGCATCTCCCTGCAAGGTCCGTGGTGGTGGAAGTTGCACTTGGTGCACTTCGGGAGAGTTCCAGCATATGTTTTTGCTGGTAAGAGGTTCGCAGGTGCAACAGGAGTAATTGTGGAAGCATTGATCGCCACAAGTTGTTGTTTCTTGGAGGACCCTTGCGAAGCCCCCCTTTTCCTCTTATTCCACCCCTTCCTGTCATGGTCGGGGTTGGAGTTTTGTGGTACCGATGTAGGGATTGTTGCATTCTGAGGTTTCCGGTGATCGATAAGAGATTGTGCCAGTTCCTTGGCACTATCAAAAGTAATAGGCCTGGAAGCGATCATACTTGACTGAATCTGAGGCGACAGTCCCCAGATATACCTCTCGATCTTTTTGCTCTGGAGAGCAACCATATCCTGGCATAAGTTTGCCAAATCACAGAACCTATTTGTGTAGGTAGTGATGTCGGATCCAACCATTTGTAGACCCCAGAATTCTTGCTCGAGCTTTTGTATTTCACCTCGAGGACAGTATTCTTTCATCAGCATGTCTTTCAACTTTTCCCAGCCGATGGAATACGCCACCACCAAAGTTAGATAGTTAACATGGCTGTTCCACCATGTTAGTGCTCGGTTAGAGAAGGTACAAGCTGCGAACTTGACCTTGCTTCCTTCTTGGCATCCGCAGATCTCGAAGACAGATTCCATCTTCTCAATCCACTGTCTCAACACCATAACACCCCCAGTTCCATTGAAGCTGCGGGGTTTGGCGTTAGTGAAGTCTTTGTAAGTGCATTCCCGAGGGTGTCCATGGCTTTCGCCGTGGTTTGAGGGTGGTGCACCTGTTCCTGATCCACTAGGGGCAGGAGCGTTGATTGCTGACACAGCAGCTACAACTGCTGCTGTGAAAGTTGCCTGGAACATGTTGGCATCAAAAGGATTTGGTGGTTGAAGAGGTACAGGTGGTGGTGGAGGTGGTGGTATCGGTGCTTCGTTGTTTGGGTTACGTCTTGTACTTCTGCGTGGCGGCATCTTTAACTATACATTTAAAAGATGACGGCATGGATAAGAATAAATGATTTATGAATGTGTCTCATGGACTAAATCCCCATATTCCAACAACAGAAAGAATAGTATGATTAAATGCAGAAGATAGCATTTGGATAATAATTTCCAATAGATTTGATATTTGTCAATAATATTGGAATTACAGATGTAACAAGATCGGGAAAAATCGCCTAGAAGTAGGCCTTACATCAACCAAGATGGAAAATTTTGACAGAATTAAGACTAGATCAAGACCTAACAAGTCTAAAATTTATAAAGATAGGAAATTAGACCAAAGTTTTACATAAACTAGGTTAATCCAAAAGATGAGTCGACGAGATTCTATCGGCGACGAGAACTGCTAGCATGAGTACTCGATACCGACAGAAGACGTTCAATGTCCCTAATACGCCTGTCCGACCTTGCTTGCTGAGCTCAGAGTTCCCTAACCTCCACTTGGGTTTCAGCAAGTTCCCTTTGCAGATTTGCATTGCGGACCAGAGTCCTTTCATGAGCAGACTCTAGTTGGCGAATGTGGACAGTGTTAACACCAGAGTTGGCGTCAACTTCCAAAACATGATTGATAGTCGCCTGAGCTATTATCGAGTTCCGAGAAATCCTACGCACCATGATTGGTAGGACTCTATCAGCAGAACCTCCTTCAGTGAGGTTGTAGAAACTTCGGTCTCCATTGTAGGGAATGGGCTGACCCTGTTCATGACTCCATGTTATCAAGTTAGTGGCCCACAGAGGTGTGGGTCCTTGAAACACAGGGCGAGGGTTCAGGTTTGGGTTTTGAACAGCTGGGGGTAGGTTTTTGACTTCCGGCTCCGAGTCAGAGCTATCAGAAAAACCTTCGGCATGGTGATCATCCAAAGGAATTGGGTGACCATCTTCTGGTTCAGCCTCTAGCCAACCAGCATTGCCTTGGTTTGGGAAGTACGGATCGCCATGGTGAAATCCAGTCATTTTAATCTACGCGAGAAAAGGGATATAAGAAATAGCTAAAATAGACGAACTAATAAGATAATTACAGTAAGATCAAATACCCATATGGTATTCTTTTATGGTTGTGTTGGTAAGTTTTTTTTAGACTTGTTGCCATATCACAACCATTATTGGGCATATTCAAATCACTCCTCGGACCAGCATAGTTGATCAGGCTATGCCATTCCCAAGACTGACTATATATCCCCAGGCT
Source organism: Lactuca sativa (assembly GCF_002870075.4). Classification (NCBI taxonomy): domain Eukaryota; kingdom Viridiplantae; phylum Streptophyta; class Magnoliopsida; order Asterales; family Asteraceae; genus Lactuca; species Lactuca sativa. The sequence goes on from NC_056626.2 coordinate 377,849,625, forward strand.
TACTTGTGATATTCAACAATCGTAATACTTTTGTTCTTGTCGTTGTGACACTGATTTTAGTATGAATGCAGGCACGTCTACTTACTTAATTATTTTATTATTTAAAAGTATAACTCTGAGACAGAGTGTTTTAATCCCATGTATTTATAGTTAGTATATCTTTTATGGGTTGATATACTTAATTCACTATAAACAATGCTCTGATACCAATCTGTCACACCCCAAAACCACGAACGGCGGAAACGTTCAGGGGTGGAGGACGTCATGTACAGTATCACAACAGTGTAATATAATAAACAAGCAACAACATCATCCATTGCATTATAAGTAAAGTTTTATACATGTGTGTTCTTTCATTGTAATAAGACACCAAAAATATACAATCAAAATAAAAGACGAGACTTGTCTGCTCCGTCTTCTCAAAACCTGGCCTCCGTACCTGTCTACTAATGACCTGAGAATACAAGTTATTTTGAAAGCGAGTATCAGCTTTAAAGCTGGTGAATTCATAAGTATATAAGTGTCATTGCCTTGTTTGTGAAAATTTGTTATAAAAGCCATGTAAACCTTTAAATGAAAATGTTGTGTTAAGTATGAAATCCCTAGAAAAACCCTTATTTTCTATAAGTATGAAATGTAGTCTTCTACCAAGACCCGAATGTTCTGTACGTATGAAGTGTAGTCTTCTACCAAGACCCGAATGTTTTGTAAGTATGAAGTGTAGTCTTCTACCAAGACCCGAATGTTTTGTCATGACTATGTAAACTGATAATTTTTCCTTTCTATTGACTAGTACCAAAGTACTGAGTCTAACTCCTCGTTTATGTGAAAGATATCACAAAATAAAGTAAACAGGAAAAATATAATCATGTAAGTGTTAGCCGGAGGTACTGGTGCTAATAAGACAAATGTAAATGTTGACCCGAGGTACTAGGGCTAACATATTACATATAACCTAATGGACATCCGAAGATTGTCCAATTGTCCTCTGTAGCAGCAGTAGGTGGAAGGAAGGGTTAGTCCCTCTAAAGGTACTCCTAGTATAAGTAATAACCGTAGGCATCCGTAGATGTTCATTACCCACTGTTGCTAATAGATGGGTTCCGAAATGGTTAGTCCCGTACATATATCCCGAGGTACTGTGGGATAGAGGCCCATCTAGGTATCCCGAGGTAGTACGGGATAGGGTCCTGTCTTAGATATTCCGAGGTACTGTGGAATAGGCAGGAAGATTTACACAGAAGGTACTAATAAATCATCCTCGCAATTCAAGATACAAGTATTCCTATTAATGTACACAGATAAGTGTATCTACATAAAGGTACTCATGTAATGCGTTCATGTAAACGTGTTCATGTATCATGTAAGTATATGTAAACATATTCATGTATCAGGTAAACATCTATAAGTACTCATGTATCAGGTAATGTACTAGTATAGACTCATGAATGAACTGACTCTTGTGTGACTCCTTGTAATAGAAGTAATGTTTGATATCTTCAAATTATCCCTATGATAATCTACTGTAATATAACTAGTTGACCATGTAAGTTTACCCACTCGTACTACTCAAGGGTATGGGAAACTAAATGAAAGATGCAAACTATGACATCAATACATATATAAGAATATAAGTGTATATGCATAGTTTAGTTCAAGAATGAAAAATGGTTTTTGTAAGACATCTTATGGGTTTTGAACAATAATCAACAATGACTTGATGTCATTTTAATAAACATTTCAGAAGTAAAACATTTGGTAACAATGTGCTTTTAAGATGTAAAACCATTTCATGCATCACATTTTGTAGCATGTGAAATCTGTTAAATGACAAAACACAGTTATAAAATACATATCAATGATTTAATAACATGTTTCTTTCTACTTGTATTCCCCCTATAAAGCATTTAAAATCATTTAAAACATTGATTAGGGGTATGAACTCACCTGTAGTTGGTGATTGGAATGAACTGAACGGTATAGGATGACTAGGTGTCAAGCGAGGACTTGTGCACACACTACGATCCTAATGAACATATAATCACACATATATGCACTCAATTAGACTCAAAAGACTAATTGATAGTGTTTAAGACATCCTAGACATAGATAACACTTTATATAAGTGTTTTAAGTCGTAAGGACTTCATCTAAGCTATTGTGGGACAGGGTATTTGTGTTTAGGGTTTCCAAAGGACCCTATATGAGAGTTTACTCTCCATAAACCATCACACATGGAGTTTACGGTTGTAAACTCTTGAGTTTACGGCCGTAAACTCCCAAACATGTGTGTTTGGTGTGTTTTGAAGTCCCAAATGCTTTCTAGAATTATTCTAACTTAGTGGCTAATTCCTTGGAAGGGTTTAAGGTCTAGAAGTACTCCAAATAGGAGTTTACGGCCTCAAGGCCATTTCCCCTTGGAGTTTACGGCTGTAAACTCCCTTAGGGTGTTTCCTTTGTTGCTTTCAAGCCTCTTGCACTTGTGGGATATGTTCTAGACTTTTATTCCTAGCATATGAAGGCATTAGGCACACCTTAGTGCCCTTTTTAGGAGTTTACGGCCCAAGAACCATGCCTTGGCCGTAAACTCACTTGGTTAAGTGATTTTGGTGTGGTTTGGTCCTTCCATTAAGTGGGTACAATTTCTTGTAAAGGTCTAGGGCTTTAGGTGAAATGAAAAACACCCTTTATGTCCATTTACATGGAGTTTACGGCCTAAGCTTCACTTGGGCCGTAAACTCACTTTTATTTGTGTCATTTGATGTGTTTAAGACCTTAAACTACTTGGGAAAATAGCCTAGATGCAAGCCTTAAAGTCCTAGTGTCCTCAAAACACCTTTTAGTGTTAGGAAATGGAGTTTACGGCCTAAGAGAGTTCTGGGCCGTAAACTCCCAATCTTGGGTGAATTTGAGTGTGTTTTCTTGTCCCTAACATGCATACATAATGGTCTAAGGCTTTATCATAGTACAAGTGTCGGTTTTGGCTTCGTTTCGGGAGTTTACCGCCCAAGAACACCTTGGGGAGTAAACTCCTAGATCTAATGATTTAGCCATCTAAATCATGTTATAAGCATCTAATATGTATTCTAACACTACTAGAAAGAGTTACTCACAATCTGGGATAAAAACCCGAAGATCCATCAGAGAGAAAATGGTTTTTCTCTAGTTGGAATTGTGAATAATGAATTAATTTAATTTAGAAAACTATTTATAGCCCTGAAATATTTTGACAGAAAATATTTTTATTCTCAAACTTGGACTGTAACATTATGAAACTTGAAATGTTCAAATTTCACAAACCCAGGAGCATCCACTCTCCTGATATCTCCTAAAGTATAAACCCTAATGTACACAAACTTGTTCGGAAAAGTCTGAAAATCACTGAAATTGGACTGACTTCTATTGAATAGATATTGTTCGTACAAATGGAAATTTCGGGTTGTCACATATATGCCTTTCTCAAACATCAAAATATCTTATTTGTCGGCCTAAATATGATATTTTGATGTTTAATTAGGGCACATATAGATCTCTTCAATTTTAAGGTATAGTAGATAAAAAAAATTAAGGATAAGGAAGTTGTACCTGAAGAACAATTGATATTTATGGCCATTTGATTACAATGCCAACTGCATCCTACAGGATACCAACTTCATTTGTCATCACAAGATCACGAATACCTTTAAATCTTTCATATATGTAGTTTATCTTAACTTTCAGAAGATTTTCGTATAGAGGAAGTGAGTATATTAACCCATCATCATATGGAAAGACCATCCTTGTGACACATTTTTGGTTCATTTCGCCATAGGTTAACACCAAGTTACAAGGCATTATAGCCTACATCCATATATGATGTAGTGTATTTCATCTGTCAACATGTTAAAAAAAATTGACATATCAAATAATTTGACAGCAAAGATCAAAGTAATATCAAGACAATCACTAAACTTAAACCACATTAAACGTACAAATATGCTAATTTAAAACATATCTTGTAAATACAAAAGTCGGGTACTATTTTAAAAAAAATCTATTTCATATGGGCCATAACTGTACATTTGTATAACATAAGGACTAGTAACATTTATGTTGCATTTTCCAGCCAGATGGACCACATCTGTAATTATTTCTTAAAGGTACCATTTTTTGTAATTTTTTCTGCACAATGGCTTTGTAAATTCAGTGTATAATGGTATGATAGGAAAAAGTGCAAAAGGGTGCTATAATAGAGAATTACATTTATCGCATCTAAAGCATCCAATGTCGACGTTGAGCCATGAATAAGCAAGTTATAAAAAGCAATACCCATGATCTAAAATTTGTTGTTTTTTCTTTAAATATTTTTTTTCTAGAAATAAACATATGGATAGAATATCAATTCTTGTGGATACAATAGATTATATGAAAAAAAAATTCTACATTATATTCATCAGTTGAAAGAACAAAATATTAAATCATATTGGGATAAGTTGAAAACTTGAAATTGATGTATATTTTAAAAAAAATCAACATGAACATATCAAAGTAAGGAATCATACCTATTGTAGCTAAACAATACTCGCATATACAATGCTTGTAATGCAAAACACATATACGAAGAATATGAATGGAAGAGAGTTACCTAGAGAGAGCTAAAAGTTCAGCGGAGGTCATAAAATCACAAAAAAAAAATCCCAAACTTGGAGAATTTAATATCTCAAATAAACACTAAGTAGAGCTGAAACCAAAACAGTTCCACAACCTGAATTTTGTAACCTTAAATCTGAATTTTGTAACCTCAAATCTACATTATTAACATTCTACACAACCTTCTTTAGGAAGATAAAATGATCGCTAAAAATCGCAGTTCGTACACATTAATGAAGCTTCCTAATCACGCATTAAACCAGACAATAACCTCTTTAGAAAAAACTCCATCGTTCACCTAGAATCACCGACGCTGTTGAAACTACGAAATACACCACCAATTAGTTAGAAACTTAAGAAAATAGATCGAATTGTGAGATCATGGACATAAGTAGGTAGACGAAAATTAACTCTAGAGAGCAGAATGATTTGGTGACGTAGTAAGATGAGGTACCGAATAGGGAAAGTCGAGGAGAAAATAAGGGTTTACCAGTATGGTTGTCGGCACGATGAGTTGGGGTTCTTAGTGAAGGCAGACGAGAAGGGTTTGAGGCGGCGGTGTAGTAGTAAAGTCTCTGGTTGCTACACTGGAGAAGACGATGAAGGGTACGAGGTTTTGGGGTCTGATTGTACCTCAAAATTTGTGGCAGGATATAGAATTTTCAAGCAGGGTATTAAAAAATTTTACCTCAAAAAATTTCATCCAAAACCGCTTTAATTTTTACATATTTTTGGCATAAAGTAAACATATTTTCTCATAAAATTATGAAAAATGTTTAAGAAGGATCGACAGATACTTACAAATTTAGATTTAGGGCCATGCCTTTGTTTGTTTCTAATTATCTAATTATTAATATATTATTTTGATATGTATTAAACACTAGTTTTTAATATTAATATAATATGAATTTAAAATGAAACTCTATGTAACGTCTGAAAAATAAGACCCAAAAATTTTATTTTTAAAATTAATAAAACTGTAAACCAAAAAATTGTCATACAACCAAGATGGATCAAAGTGTATCACTACATCAAAAAATATCAGAGTAAATCAACAAATGTGGAATGAGGTTGTGTATACTCTGCAATCATCTTGGACTCTTCCCTTTTGAACCAGAAGTACCTGAAACATAAACTAAAAACCATAAGTACAAAGCTTAGTGAGTTCCCCAAAATACCACATATCATACATAATAAACACATATTAGGCCCCCGACCAGCATCGAGTTCCACCAGGCCGCAGGCCCCGCCTGGCATCGAGCCCTACTTGTTTTACAGATTTTTCAATCATCAGTCGCGCCAGACATCGGGCCCCGCCAGATGCATATATAAACATATAAACATGTAAACATATAATCATACTAACACATGCGATAATCACAAAGATAATAACATACCATATAGTCATTGGGCCTCGCCTACCATCGAGCCTCGCTCGGTATACATACCAACGCATGTATATACAAGAGTCACACAGACATCTAGCATCCTAACATAATAAACCATGGGCCGACATTGGTGCCTTCGACCCGCTAAGCATAGTGAGGAAACTCACATCAAGCTGTTGAGTCTCATAGATAAACATTTTGTTGCTGGTCCGAAAATCCCCTCGCTATCATCATAAAATAACTGTTGGATTAGGTGTCTAAGCCTATAACTATAATTTGTATGTACTTGACCCGATAGTAGCTTGGTCCTTTTAGGTTGCCTTCACCAGAACAATTTGATAGGATGGATATTTGAGAAAGAGGTTATTGGTGACTTATTAATATATTATAAGTATAATATATTAATTGAGAAATCATATTATTTAATTGGTATTGATCAAGTTTTAATTTGAAATTAATCTAGTGATCAAAAGAGACTGATTAAATAAACAGGGGTTGATTATGTAAATCAGTGATACATATAGTTTGGGCTAATAATCCATGGTTGATTAGTGATGGGCTAAGCTTATGTGAGAGTCCAAGAAGTGTTATTCCAAATGTGTTATTAGATTAAAAGCCTAAGTGTATGAATTAGGGTTTACAAGTGATCCTTGGAATTCTACAGTATATATGTAACCCCTAAGCTCCAAAAATCGGTACACAAGTATTGTAAGAAGAGTATTACCGATTTTGGTGCCTCCAAGCTTTCTCTCATTGTCCTCCAATTGTTGGTGGTGTTTGTGAGTTATTAGAAGCATCGTATTTGAGGTGCTAAGCTCTTGAAGGGACAAGTTCTACAAGCTACAACAAGTGGTAATCATCTAACTAGTTTTTATGTTTCGAATATCAAAGTTGTATGCTTGTTAGGCTTCATGCTTTGGAAAAATGAAAATTGCATGTATAACTAGAGAAAACTTATATCCAAAGCATCAGGGTTGTACGTGCACCATAGGGATGTTATAGTGCTCAAAACCCATCAGTGATATCAGAGCTTAGCCTGTTTTCTGTTATATTGATGCATGCTTAATTGTTCAAAGTTGAAGCAAAAATGAAATTTGCTTTCTACCAGACTGAACTCAACAAGTCCCATGAGGAACTCGATGAGTTAGACAGTCTGTTGGCAAATTTACGGGTTTTTTTGGCCTGAATTGGATTAGGATCATTACCACAAAATGTTTTGTATCATAAAATCTGATTTTTCTGATATGGTACTGATTATCTTCATCCAATTAAAAGATAATTGTCAAAATTTTAAGAAAACTTCTAGTTTATATGATAAGCTAATTATTTCTATTATTTAATGTGAAATTATCTTGCTATATGAGTTAAATTAGATCAAATTGGTAAATGATAAATTATATGATAATTGTATTAGTTTAAAATTCGATCTAAATGGTTTTGAAGAGTTTCAAAACATGCCCTCAAGTTTTGAAATTTAAAAAGTCTCCTTTATGAAACTATAAATCCATAAGTTATGGAATTAAAAAGGATTTGAAAAGTTACAAAACTTGCTCTAAAGTTTTGGAACTTGAAAAGTCTCATTTATGAAACTTTAATTCTAAACACTAGAACTTTAAAAGTTTAAAATTCAACCCTTATACTATTACAATATTAAAAGTTTAATACTTATATATATATATATATATATATATATATATATATATATATATATATATATATATATATATATATAAGACAAGTTAGTCTTACCGTTAGTAGGCCTCATTCACGAAGCCGATCTATAAGGGGGGTATAAGAAAACTGCCTATAAAATGGTGGTTGAATGGGTGTCCACTCTCACTCACCGCTTCCTTGATTGGTGGAGGGTGTTTAGCCGAATGGGTAGGATAGGACATTAATCCTCATTAATAAGTATAATGATATTATAAAGTAACTAAATTGTTATAAATTCCCAATCTTAGTTACTTTAGGAAAAATTTGAAAATGATGTTATTCCATGAAATTACACTTTGCACCTTGCCAAGTCGTTAGTGGAGCGTGTGTGACTAACCGGCACACTAACTTGGACTAACAAGAGTGGTAAAGGGTAGCTCGATGTTTATCATAGATCAACATAGCGTGTGTGGTTTACCGGCACATTGATTAGGTGATAAATGACATCGAGAGTACCAAGAATATTTGCATGGTTATTCACACCTTGTTTGTGATCCTCGGTAACCAATCACAAACTTGAAGGGCATAATCGAGATTTAAACATGCCATCGAAAAGTTCAATGAATCTCAAAAGAATCTTGGAATTTCAATTCATTTAAAACTTAATCTTCAATATCGTTTTTCATAGTGGAAATTACTAAATCGTTATTTACCTACCTTCAAACATTTTGCAATTGGCTTACAACATCCCTCTTCCAAATTGTGAAATATTGTGTTGGGTCCTAGCCTTAATATTTGATATGGATGTTATGTTATGGATTATTATCTAATATAAACTTTGTCTTTCGTTTTAGATGTCTTCCAACACCACTTCTAGATCAAACCCTTCTGGCTCTTTCTCCCTCATGAACTTGTATGGGAGGGTGATTTTCAATGGGTCGAATTTTAATGATTAGATTCGAAACATTTGGATGGTCACTCGTTACAAGGACAAGGTATATGTCCTGGATGAAGAGCTTAAGGATGTTGATGAAGCAACTGCTACTCATGAAGAAATTGCTGAATATAGGGCTCATGAGAAGGACGTGAAAAAGGTGTCGCGTATCATGCTAGCCACTATGAAAACTGAACTTGAAAAGTCCTATAAGGACTACTACCCTTCCGAGATGCACCAAGACTTAATGGAAAGGTACCATCAAAGTTCTTGACAGGAATGGTATGAAATCATTGCCTCCATGATAACAAAAAAAAATGAAGGATGATGAGTCCATCACGACCCACTTGCAAAAGATGCAAAGGTTTGTGGACCGCTTGCTGAAGTTGAATGTCAAATTTGATGAAGAGTTGGCCATTGACATTAACCTACACTCTTTGCCTCCTTGGTATGATCAGTTTTGTATGACTAATCGTATGAACAAGGAGGGGGTCACTCTTAGCAAGCTTCAAGGCCTACTGAGAACTATTGAAAGTAGTTTGAAAGGCAAATCTGTTATACGCACTCCTACTGTTGTTTCCCCTGTCCCGACAATTGGAAATGGGAAAGGGATGAAGAGGAAGGCTCCATCTAAGAGACACAAGGTAAATTCCCATGATGGATCCTCTTCTATTGGGACCAAAGGTGGTTCTACCACTCTCTCTTCCAATCGAAAAGAAGCAGAGTGCTTCTACTATCATGACAAAGTGCACTGCTTACGAAGCTGCCCCAAATACTTGCAGGACATCAAGGATGGGAAGATAAAGCACATCTATGCAGGGTCTTAAAAGAAGTAGGGATGTGGAGCACGATAAAATGAACCTGATCATGGGGAATAGTAAAGTGTCGCATGTTACCAAGATTGGAGTTCATTCTTTATCGCTTAGTAGTGGGTTAGAATTGGATTTGAATAATTGTTGCTAATCGTCCGATATGGCAAGAAACATTATTTCTTTTCATGGTTTGTATAAACAAGGTTTTAGATTTTCATTTAATATTGAAAGTGGTTCTATTACTGCTTTTTATAATGGCAAATTTTATTTTGAAGCATTGCCTTGCAATGGTATATATGAAACTGTGATGGTTGTAGACAACTTAGGAAATAATGTATTGCATATTGATTCGTCCAAAGGTTTAGACAAGGCATGCTTGTGGCATTGTCGTCTTGGACATACCAACAAGAAGTGTATGGCCCAACTCCAAAAGGATGGAGTGTTGGAGTCGTTTGACTTAAAGTCAGATGACACATACGAATCTTGTTTACTTAGAAAGATGACCAAGTCACCCTTCACTAGCACTTGTGAAAGAGGTGAGGCTTTATTGGATCTTATACACACCAATGTGTGTGGACCCATCAGATCTTCCATGAGGGATGCTAACCGATTCTATGTGAATTTTACCGATGATTGCAGCAGATATGGTTATATCTACTTAATCAAGCATAAATTAGAAACCTTTGAAAAGTTGAAAGAGTTTAAACAAGAAATGGAGAATCAGTTGGGCAGGAAGACAAAGATGCTCTGATCCGCTCGAGGCGGTGAGTATCTTAGTATTGAGTTCCACGACTATCTTAAGAAATGAGGAATTCTTTCACAATTGTCACAACCTAGGGCACCACAACTTAATGGTGTGGCTGAGAGGCGAAATCAAACCTTGTTGGACATGGTTTGTTCCATGAGGAGTTGAGCTTCGTTACCTATCTCATTCTGGGGGTATGCCTTAAAGACTACCACCCATATCCTTAATCTAGTCCCAACTAAGAAGGTTACCAAAAAATCTTACAAAATGTAGACTGGGAAGTTCCCCTCATTAGCACATATCAAAGTTTGGGATTGTGATGCTTTCGTAAGACGAGAGACTCATGACAAGCTCGAACCTCGCAGTGAGCGTTGTATTTTCATCGGCTACCCAAAAAAATCTTTTGGATATATCTTCTATAGACCGAGTGACAATGTTGTCTTCATTGCGAGGAGATGAGTTTTTCGTGAAAGAGAACTCATATGCCAAGAGAACTTTGTGTACCTTCGAGATCCTTTACTTACTTCATGATTTAAAATTTTAATGCCTATTAATACTTGTGATTTTTTATATACTTACATACACATACACCTATATTTATACACATACACATTCATATGCATACAACATTGACTTACATATACACATACAAACATATATATATATATATATATATATATATATATATATATATATATATATATATATATATATATATATATTCTTATTCATATACATACACATATAAAAGGGGATAGGACCGGGTGGTTAATTATTTGTCTAAAGTTTATAACCAAATATCAAAACTAGAAAATATATATAAGGGCATTATAATCATTTCATTTTTTATGTAGACTAAATACACAATTTTGACCTAAGCGTAAAGACAATTTTAATAATTTACCAATAATAATAATAATAATAATAATAATAATAATAATAATAATATTATTATTATTATTATTATTATTATTATTATTAAATATAATAATTTTATTAAATACACAATTTTGACCAAAGCGTAAAGACAATTTTAATAATTTACCAATAATAATAATAATAATAATAATAATAATAATAATAATATTATTATTATTATCATTAAATATAATAATTTTATTAATATTAAACATAATAAATATAATAATTTTATTAATATTCAATATATTATTATCAAAAATAATTATTAAGAATAATAATAACAAAAGCTCACTTTTTTTCTAATGCCTAGTTCTCGAGTTTAAGAAAAGAAAAGAAGAGAGAAGAAAAGAAGGTAAGGAGAGAAAAGAAGAGAAATGAAAGGAAATGAAATTTGTCTTTTCTGTTTCCGAGTTAGAGAGAAGTGGAAGGAAAGTTAATTATTTTATTATTTCTTTCCAAATCCTTCCAAATCGAAAGGAACGTTAGGAGGGAAAGTGATTCATCTATTTCCATCCACTTTCTTCCTTTAATGAAACTTGTGAACACCAATTTAATTTATTTTCTTCTCATTTTCACTTATTTCCTTTCTTTTCTCTTGTTAAGTTGAACTTGGGAAGGGAGTGTAAATGTCTATCGGAAGTCAGTAGCGACAATTTCATTAAGCCGCTTCCTTTTCCCACAAATATTTTCTAGGTTAATTTATTTCCCTCCCATACTATTCAAGCGTCCTACCCCTCCCATCTCTCACCTTTTCGTTTTCTGTGGTAAATCGATCCATCCTAACTTCGACCATAACTCCACCGAACTCCTATCCTCTTCCACATATCTGACGTCATTTATCTGCCTTCTCCTTGTTTCTAGTCTGCCATAGGCATCACTTATTCAACCCCCACCACTGGCTCACCTCGTCATCACCGCTCCACTAAACTCTGCTTGGTTCTAAACCCTCACCTTCCACCTCGCTAGAAACCCTCACCGATTAAGGGGAAAAAAGGGCATCGCTATTCCGGGTCTCCCTCAGTGACTTTTTTTTCGTTCACCCCTGTCGTTGCTGAGAAATGATTTGATATATTTAAGTACGTTTTTAAGGTTTAATTTCATTTAGGTTTCGTTTTGGTTTAGGATTCATTTCGATTGATAACTGAACATATGATTGAAGGGTTCATTTTAATTCACTTATTTGCTAATTTGAACATTTATGCTGAAAATTAAAACATCCAATTGCTTGATGATACAGAAAATTAAACATCCAACTGCTTGATGATAAAAGTTGTAGTGCAAAGAAGAAGATATGCCTGGAGTGTGCAAAATAACTTCATGAAAAAAATCCTTATTGTTGTCTAAAAGCTAGTTGGAAAAGGAAGTTTTATTAAGTCTTTCGCTTTATTTCTTTCATTTCACTATAAGTCCAGTTACCAATGCAAGAATCAACTGAAGCACTATATATCTTTTGATTTATCTATATTAATTACAAGGTGTTCCAAGAGATATAAGTTTTAAGTCGCCTTCAAGTTAGCTTTTCATAATAAATGTACTACTGTTGATAACCATAATACCTACAATTAAAATAAATCAACTCTTGGAAACCATGATTTATTATGAGCAACCAAACCAACCATTTGTATGATGTTTACTTCTTATCATAATATATCATAATACACCCTCTGTATGCTGCTCTAAAAACATGATTTATTTTATATATATATATATATATATATATATATATATATATATATATATATATATATATATATATATATATATATATATATATGTTAAGTTGCCAGTGAAAACAAGAAATGTCGATTAGGATTTTGCTATGTATATGTTTCAAGTTTTTTTTATCTTATCTTCTCGGTGCTAGTTCTTCTTGTTTTCTTATTGTTTGTCTACTACGTGTACTAGTAGAAAAGCAGCGTTTTACGACACGCAATGTGTGTCGTAAAACGCTCAGACGACACGCAAATGCGTGTAAAGGAAGGCTTGTCATAATGAAAGACGACATGCTTTTGCGCGTCGTCTATTTACGAAACACATTTACGACGTGCAATTACGACACATATTTACGACGCACATTAACGGCACGCATTGCGTGTCAAGGAAGACCCTGTCGTAAATTAAAGATGACACATATTTGCTTGTCGTAACCTTGCGACGCGTGTTTAGGACACGCATTGCGTTACAAGGAAGCCCTTGTCATAAACGAAGATGACACACATTTGCGTGTTATCAACTTTAGATACCAGTGACGATACGCACTCACGACGTGCATTTATGATACACATTTACAACATGAATACACATAATAAAAAAACAAATATATACCAAAAAATTCAATTTCATCTAAATGTCAAACAAGTTACCTAACATTACATGTCAAACATGTTACTAGAACATTGAATTTCATCTTCTAAAATAAACAACAAAAGTTCATAAAACAACAGTAATACACTCACCTACCCACCAACCATAACAACTCTTTATTTTCCTCTCATGTAAGGAAATAGTTTAACGAATTTTAAGAAAATGGTAAAAAGTTACCCAACAAAAAGATTCTAACAAGCAACCTGATCATGCTCCAAAAACTTGTTGATAGGAAGGATCATTGTTATTTGAAGAAACAACCAAAAAGCTTGCACATTCATTACAATCAAATCCATGTAATTTAAATGGACGGTTGAGAAACAATGGAATTTTAAAACTTACATGTAACCAAAAAGCCTGCACATTCATTACATACCATTACAAGTTCCAACCGCTACATTCTTAGCATACTACAAGAGAAATAACCATTCTAGTCTATACAACAATAGAAGTCAAAGGCATAAACATGTGTTAAAAAAGCTAATTTGATGTCTTCCATCAACTCATTCTAATCTTTAGGTTTCTGATTCCATTAGTTTCTTAAGGATTACCTGCACAATTCATAAGCCAAACTCTACTTTAGTTATCATGGCATCTTCTAATTCAAACAACAAATACCACATATAACTTTGTGCTTGTCATATTCATCTCATATCTTATATGTATAAAAGAACCCAATCCATAATCACAGGGCCCACAAAATGAAATTGGTAAATAACTTACTAGTAACAAGTGATTTGATTTCAATCCTTGATGAAGTTCAAAGGATGAAATTAAAAGCTTCACTGCACGAAACTCGATAGACTGATTGTGTCCTCTATCTGCAAACTTGATGAGCTATTGATCAAGAAGATGCCCAAAAGCTTGAACATTTTTTATTCCATAAATACATTTTAAAAACTAAAATTAATTATTATTATAAGAAAAAAAAGATGAAACTCACCCCTTAAGCATACACTACGTGAATGGTAATCATGTGTGTAACTGGTAGGAATCATGTACACTTTTGTACTCTGCCATGAGGATGATTTATCATGAGGACAAAATTGCAGGGTACTCACCATTAACTACAAAATTGATGTTATACAACTCCTGTCCTTTGGTTTCCAACCTCCTCATGCAAACCATTATATAAAATTCCAGACTTAAGCAATTTGCACCCAAAAAAACAACTTTCTCAAATCTATAGATGAAAAAGAAAAGAGAAGAGATATGAAATCATACATTTTAAATAATCCAACTTTGGCAAATCTAAATAAATCATGAACTGAGAATTATCATCAAATGATGTCTGCAATACAATCGCAAGGTGAACAACTCCTACTTAATTATAAGCATTAATGTTTGTCAAAATGTTAAATAGTGTGCATAAGAGCACATTAGACTTGGTTCAATGTTTCTCTTGTACTCCATCTTCTCTTGTTACCTCTTCAAACTCTCACACACGCATCCTAAATAATTTCATCAGTTCTTTTGCAGTGTGTATTTGTGCCCCTCCTCTCGTGCTCCCTCCTCCCTACCATCCCATAACAAAATTCTCACAAGTTTCATGAAAAATCTACCAGTTCTCACTCAAAGTGCCTTGGTCGTCACCTCCACCACCACCATTGACGCGGTAGATTTAGTGAGTAGGCATCAGGAGTTATCAGATCAAGCGGCTAAATAAGCCAAAGACAAATGTTCGTGAACATGACATGTTCTTACCGATCGCATGCATTAGTATGATAATAAAGAATCCCTCTACACTAGGCTCTCTCTCTCTCACCCTCTCTCATCTTCCATCTGTAGTTCTGAACACCAAAAAACTACACCATCACTGACCAGTCGACCACATCTCCGATAACGATCAACCAATGCAAACTCAATCCTCTTCTTCCTTTATCTCTTTTCTTTTTTATACAGTGCTTGAAAACTTCTCCTATTTGAAATCAACACTCTGTGTTGGAACTAGCTAGCTTTTCACAAGCTTTTCAGGGAATAAGACCCAATGTAACAGGAGGAAAACGTAGGGGAGATTGAGGAAAAATGCTTCTGTGTTTTATTTCAAAGTAAAAATGGGGATAATCACAACGTACATTTTGCCATGCTACTTAAAGAAAACTTGCAGAAAAAATCGGAGCTAACTCCACTAAGCCAAAGACTAGGACTTAGTGACTTTGAATTATTCTACTACTTCTACTAAAAAAACGTGCATAAAACAAATTAAAATACACTGAATTACTTTAACATTCTCCCCTTAATTCAGTTTTTTTGATTGGTTTTATTCCAATCAAGTCCCTCATTTCTTCGTGCTTGATCCTTGCCATTGTCTTTGTGAGAATATCAGCCTTTTGCTTTGTGCCACACACATGATTCACAACAATCTCCCCATTTTCAACACACTCTCTAATAAAGTGATACCATATGTTTATGTGTTTGCTACGCCCATGAAAAACCGGATTCTTCATCAAATCTAAGGCTGAACGATTATCAACAAAGAGAGCCACAAGTGGTATATCTTGTCCTGTTATATCAGTTAGAAGTCGGCGGAGCCAAATGCCTTGACAGGCTGCTGTGGTTGCAGCCATAAACTCTACTTCACATGACAATAGAGCTACACTTCGTTGCTTCTGTGATGCCCATGTTACCAGATTCCCATTCATATAGAATGTTGTCCCACCTATGCTTTTCCCATCATTCATATCTTTTCCAAAATCACTGTCAGAGTACCCTATAAGGGTGACTCTACCTTCACTTCTGGTGTAAGTCAAGCCATAATTTAAGGTACCCTTTATGTACCTAAGTATTCATTTTACAGCTTGGAGATGCTTGATTGTTGGTTTCTCCATAAATCTACTTACCACCCCTACTGAAAATGAGAGATCGGGACGAGTGTGAGTTAGGTACCTTAGAGCACCTACAATGCTTTTGTATTCAGTATGATCAACTAGTTCTCCTTCTTCATTCTTGCTCAACTTTATCTTGTGCTCTATTGGAGTTCTTGTGTCATTACAATCTAACATTCGAGTCTTGTTTAAGAGATTCTTTGCACAAGCCTCCTGTTTCAATGTTATTCCTGTACTGTGTTGGTTGACTTCGATTCCTAAGTAATAAGTCAATAGGCCAAGATCACTCATCTCGAACTTAGTTTTCATCTCTAGCTTGAACTCCTTTACATCTGAGTTGTAGCTTCCTGAGACCAAGAGATCATCGACATACACACCCACAATTAATGTGCTCCCTCCTTTTTTTTCTTGTATAAACTGAATAGTCTTGTAAACATCTCTTAAATCCCAGCTCCTTCAAATAACTATTAAGGCAGGCGTTCCATGCCCTTGGCGCCTGTTTCAACCTATATAGAGCTTTTGACAGTTTGTATACCTTACAGACTGACCTTTCTTCTCGAATCCCTCTGGCTGTACTACATACACTTCTTCTTCCAGCATTCCATTTAAGAATGTTGACTCCACATCGAGATGATGGACCTTCCACCCATTTGCACCGGCGAGAGCTAAAATCACTCGAACAGTTTCAATTCTAGCTACCGGTGCAAATACCTCTTCATAATCTATCCCATGCTTCTGCACATACCCTTTTGCAACAACTCTTGCCTTGTGCTTTATGATCTCCCCTGCTGGATCTGGCTTTACCTTGAATACCTACTTCAAGCCGATTGGTCGTCGATCCTTTGGAAGTTTGACTAGGCTCCATGTCTTGTTCTTTTCTATCGATTCTATCTCTGCTTCCATCGCCTTCACCCATTCTTGTTTGTTCTTTGCTTCATGGTACGATGTGGGCTCTTCTTTATCTTGGACCAACATCAATCGGTCTATTTCTTCTACGGTCATCGGCACTGTGCTTTCATATAGGTCCGTGAGAAGGCGATAACGTTTCGGGGCTCCACTACCTGTGGAACTAGACGCCGTGGTCGACTGATTTGCCGGTGAGTTTGGAGAATTTGGTGTTATCAGAGAATTTGGGGTCGATGGAGGATTTGACGTCGATTGTGAGTTTAGGGGTTCTTCAAGTGGGCCTGTATTAGGAGTGGTGGGCTCCGATTCATTCATACTACAGTCTTCATCATCTGGTGGCCCATAATTATTTGATTCATCTGGGTTTTCAGACCCATCTTCGTAATTCTCATCACTGTCATTGTTGACCTCAGCAAAGTCAAAACCAGCAACGGTGAAGGTCACACCCGACACATTTCTGATCTTTGTTGTCTTCTCGCATGTCCATGTTTGATTTTCTTCAAACACAACATTACTGCTTACAAACATTTTCCCTGTATCAGGATCCAATAACTTATACACCTTTGATCCCTTCTCAATTCCGAAATGTACCACCTTTTTACTTCTTTCATCTAATTTATTTAGATGATTCTTTGCAATCATCATATGTTCAACACACCTAAAGATTCGAAGATGCCCAACATGTGGTTTTTGACCAGTCCACATCTCATAAGGTGTTGATTCATCGAGAGCTTTGGTGTTTATCCTGTTCAAGACATACACTGCATGGTTCACTGCCTCTCCCCACAGTACTTCCGATACACTCATAGTCTTCAGATTACTCCTCATCATCTCCAAAATCGTCCCGTTTCGTCTCTCCACAACCCCATTTTGTTGTGGAGAGTATGGGGATGTGTAATGACGCTCTAATCCATTTTCATTGCAGAATCTAATGAACTCATTAGACAAGAACTCAGCACCACAATCCGTCCTTAACACCTTTATCTTCTCCCCTGTTTCAGTTTCCACTTTTGCCTTGAAATTTTTAAAAGTTTGAAAGGCTTCATCTTTGGTTCTTAGCAAATACACCCACATTACTCTACTAAAGTCATCAACAAGTAACATAAAGTACCTATTGCCAGCAGGTGTGGGATGTGTAACGGGTCCACACAAATCACCATGTATGAGCTCTAGCTTCTTCGATGCTCTGTAATTTGTATGTGATCAGTAGGGCTTCCTGGACTGTTTTCCCACCAAGCATCCTTCACACGGTTGTGTTGGAATGTTTATCTTTGCCATTCTTTCAACCAATTGCTTGTCTGACATCTCCTTTAATGCTCTAAAGTTGACATGCCCCATTCTCGCATGCCATAGCCACGTTGGATTTGTGAGTTCAGCAACTAGACACAACGAACTCACCTCCTCTAGTTCGATCTTGTACAATCGGGTATGAGATTTAGGCACCTTCATCAGCAATCTACCCCCTTGTCATGAACCCATAGAAATGGTTCCTTTATCTTGATCTCATCACCTCCTTCAGATAATTGACCAAGACTTATTATATTGCTGCACAAATCTGGTATGTAATACACCTCCTGAAGCTTTCTTTGATCTCCATTCTTGCATTGAAATACAATTGACCCCTTTCCTTCAATTCGAACTTTGGACTCGTTGCCAAATCGTACAAAACCTTGTATCATCTTGTTTAATTCTTTGAATTTACTCTTGTCACCGGTCATATGATTCCTTGCCCCTGAATCCAAATACCACACATTTGATTGACGTTGTTCATCTCCCTTCCCTTTCAGGTGTGGATTCACTTTCTCTTCATTCAAGAACACTTCTCCTATTTCTTTTATTTCAAGTGAAGCCAACAATAGAGCAGGTTCGTTCTCTACATGATCTTGAATCAAATTGTTTTCTTGTGTTCTTTCTTTTCTGGGATTTTTGCATTCAGCCGCATAATGCCCATGTTCTTGGCAATTATAGCACATGACCTTACTTTTGTCTTGATTGCTTGTTGCTCCATGTTGGCCTTCTCTCTGGTTATGGTATTTTCCTCGTCCACGACCACCTTCACCATCGAAATTACTACTTTTGCTATAACCCCTGCCTTTTCCTCGTGAGTTCCCTTGATTCCCTCTGAACTTGGAGTCATCATCTGACTTTTTCTTGTATTTTTCGGACCATTCTTGGTGTGTTAGAAGTAACTTTCGATCATCCTTCTCTTCATGCCCTTTCATTCGTTCTTCATGGGCCTTTAAACGACCTATGACTTCTTTGATTGTCATCGTCTCCAGATCTCCAAATTGTTCCAAGGTGGATGCAATTTGAAGGAATTTGGACGGGACTGCTCGTAATAGCTTCTTCACTACATACGATTCTTCAATTGTGTCACCTAATGCTCGTATAGTGCTCACAATATTGTTTACTTTCACAGTAAACTGGTCTATCTCCTCCGATTCTTTCATCTTTAACGTCTCAAACTCTATTTTCAAAGTTTGAATTCGTGCTGTCTCTACTCTGTCTGCTCCTAAAAACATCGTCTTCAAGGCATCCCACGCCTCTTTTGTCGACTTTTTCTCCGATAGGGACATCAGCAAATCCTTAGGGATACCTTGGTATATCGCTGCCAAAGCCATCATGTCCCTTTTTGGATCTACAACTGTGTTTGATGTTCGTGGATCAACTTCATCCCATACTCCTTGAGCCAGCATGAACACTCTCATCTTGATTGCCCAAGCTGCATAATTATCTCTTGACAGCATCGGATAATAGAGTGTCAATTTCCCTTCTTTCTGACGATTGCTATTTCCTGAATTTCCTGTCATCTCTTCACGAGATTGATACTTGGGCATGCACCAGGTTGTGCTCTGCTATCACACTGACGGAACTAGCTAGCTTTTCACAAGCTTTTCAGGGAATAAGACCCAATGTAACAGGACGAAAACGTAGGGGAGATTGAGGGAAAATGCTTTTGTGTTTTCTTTCAAAGTAAAAATGGGGATAATCACAACGAACATTTTGCCATGCTACTTAAAGAAAACTTGCAGAAAAAATCAGA
This sequence comes from Lactuca sativa, assembly GCF_002870075.4. Classification (NCBI taxonomy): domain Eukaryota; kingdom Viridiplantae; phylum Streptophyta; class Magnoliopsida; order Asterales; family Asteraceae; genus Lactuca; species Lactuca sativa. The sequence continues at coordinate 377,869,845 of NC_056626.2, forward strand.
GCTAACTCCACTAAACCAAAGACTAGGACTTAGGGGGTGTTTGGCTTAGCTTTTGAATGGCCAAAAGTCCATCTTGGTTGCCCAAGCTGCATAATTATCTCTTGACAGCATCAGATAATAGAGTGTCAATTTCCCTTCTTTCAGACCATTGCTATTTCCTGAATTTCCTGTCATCTCTTCACGAGATTGATACTTGGGCATGCACCAGGTTGTGCTCTGCTATCACACTGATGGAACTAGCTAGCTTTTCACAAGCTTTTCAGGGAATAAGACCCAATGTAACAGGAGGAAAACGTAGGGGAGATTGAGGGAAAATGCTTTTGTGTTTTCTTTCAAAGTAAAAATGGGGATAATCACAACGAACATTTTGCCATGCTACTTAAAGAAAACTTGCAGAAAAAATCAGAGCTAACTCCACTAAACCAAAGACTAGGACTTAGGGGGTGTTTGGCTTAGCTTTTGAATGGCCAAAAGTCCATCTTGGTTGCCCAAGCTGCATAATTATCTCTTGACAGCATCAGATAATAGAGTGTCAATTTCCCTTCTTTCAGACCATTGCTATTTCCTGAATTTCCTGTCATCTCTTCACGAGATTGATACTTGGGCATGCACCAGGTTGTGCTCTGCTATCACACTGATGGAACTAGCTAGCTTTTCACAAGCTTTTCAGGGAATAAGACCCAATGTAACAGGAGGAAAACGTAGGGGAGATTGAGGGAAAATGCTTTTGTGTTTTCTTTCAAAGTAAAAATGGGGATAATCACAACGAACATTTTGCCATGCTACTTAAAGAAAACTTGCAGAAAAAATTAGAGCTAACTCCACTAAACCAAAGACTAGGACTTAGGGGGTGTTTGGCTTAGCTTTTGAATGGCCAAAAGTCCATTTAGAAAAAGATCATATGCAAAAGATGTTTAGCAAAAGACTTCTAAAAGCTACTTTCGGATTTTGCAAAGAAAGAAAATCAACTTTTTCGAAAAGTCAGGAAAACCTACTTTTTGTAACTTTTCCAAAAAGTTCTTTTGCCCTCTAAAAAGTTAAGCCAAACACCCCCTTAGTGACTTTGAATTATTCTACTACTTCTGCTCAAAAAAAACGTGCATAAAACAAAGTAAAATACACTTAATGACTTTAGCACTCTGCTCTTACATTGTTATAGAAGATTGATTGTCGGTGTTGCCCAACACTCATCTCCGCTGAAAACCCTGAAGCAACCACACACGCATCACCGCTCTTTCTTTCAGGCCAACCCCCACTTCTATAAAAGACATAGATGAAGATAATATGTACATGATTTTTGTTTTAAAATAGGAAACGAATTAGGGTTTTTATTTTAAACAGAAAACGATTTAGGAAGAGGAGGGAACATCTAGAGAAATATGAGCATTATTTTGTATGCTTCCTCTCTCTCTCTCTCTCTCACACACACACATACACCAAGTTCTGATGTCACAATTTTACTTTTATTGTTTTCAGATTTCATAGGTTGATCACAAGTCTGACATTGGAGAAGGGTTTCATATGAGAATGAAGAGATTTACTATGTTTTTAACCCACTTTTAGCTAATCGTTTTCATTGTTACCCATTTTAAAGATTGCTTCATGAAATTCGTTCCATAGGCGTCCATTTTTTACTGATTTTCTTCATGGTTGGTAGTATCTAAATTTTATGTTTAGCCTACTTTAGCACCCACTCTTTCAAAGTTCTTTGGTGATCTTTTAATACTTTTGCTGTAGAATCTGCTATTTCTTTAGTGATTTATGGTTTAATGGGTGTTCCAAACTTTTCTATCAAATTCATTTACTCTTTAACATTGAAATGGTGTTTTATGGTCATACTATTGTGTGTTTTGTTTATACTTTCTGGAATTTATGTGTAGTGACTGGTTATGCGTTTTAATTTGGGGAAATGTATCTGAAACATCAACATTTGGTGGACATTTGAGGTTTTCATCCTTGAAAGGTAGAAAAAAATATTTTTTTATCTTGCAAAAACAAATGGTTGCTTAAAATAGAAAAAATGTTGAAAGTGGTTAACTTAAGGTTTTCATTCAGCACACCTGATATAACAACAATCCTAGATAGATGGGTAAAATAGTCATTTACTGTCTTTTAGATTGTTCATTTAGCACACAAAAAGAAACAACAATTTTCATCTAACAAATCAATTGTCTTGTGTTTGTAAATTTTTGTCTTTTTCGCAGCAGAGTATGAAACCCCATAGAATTCTCTAAATCAGGTAAATTTGTTTTTTCTCCAACCATAATATCTTCATTAAGTTATGATTATATTAAAAAATCTTTACGATTATCACTTTAAGGGTTTTAAATGGTTTTCTAAAATCGAACTACATAATAACTAAAGGACAAAAACGTAATTTACAATTGCAAACTCCTTGTTTCTTTTTGTTTTTCCCACCAATATATGGATAAATGAGGGCAAATTTGTAAATTGTTATGAGTTATGTCTTGTCTCCGTTACAAAGAGAATGAAAATATACTTTATTTGTAACATTTTGTAATTACAAGAGATTTCATCTTGTTGCGTTTGTAAATTTATTGAATCTTTGAAAAAGAACCAAGGTCTTATTTGCTTTTGACTTGAGTGGGACATGAATTGGGTGGTGTTTGTTTTTTTGAGAAAGATTTTATTCATCACTTATGTTTTTCTTGTTTGCATGCGGGCAAAAATGTGAAAAAAATTGTTTGTTTTGTAAATTTTTTACGGAAAATGAATGTTTTCTTAAATTACAAAGAAGTTGGAAATTTTGGAAAAGCAATAATTATTATTTTCCATATTTTCTAATTCCATAGTTACTAATAACATAATTTAAAATGTGAATATATGACAAAATGGTCATTTGTAAACTTAGCTAAAGTTCATGATGAATATTATGAGATTTGTTCTTTTGAATATAAGGGTAAAATGGTCATTTGGTCTCATTTAGACAGTTTTTCATCAAATTATTTTTGTATGTTTTTTATTGTGATACGGGAGTCTCTTCTATTGTTTTTCTCAATGCTACTATGCGTTATTCTAATGAGAAATTCTTTTGTAGGTTGGAACATGCCAAGAGATGAACTTAAATAAATGGGCAACTTGAAAGAATCAAGGTTTGTTTTTGAATTTTTTTTTATATATAAATATTTAACATGGTTTAATGAGGACAATAAAGCCTTCTTTATGTTTTTTCCACTCCATTAAATTTTGTCAGTAGAAATGATGTGTGAAAAATATTTTGAGGAAACAAAAAGAAAATCTATGTTAATGTTGAGAGCTTTGTTCCCACTTTCTCAATTAAGCCGTTCTTTCTGTGTTAAGTAAAAAAGAAACATATACATCAATAGATAAGGTGTATATATGAGTAGTTCTTTTTTCAATTAATATAGATAATAACAACTTTATAAAGAGATTTAGGGAATTGAGTCTTTCCCCATTAAGACCTAAATTTTTACAATTTTTTCGACATTAATAGTTAATAGTCAATACAGAAGCAACTATTTCACTTATCTTTAACTTGTTTTTTCAGTTAAAAAAAAGGGTCCATCTGTTCATGAAGATTCTCAAAGCACTATAATTTGATGGCCGTGAAGACACTTGAGAATGTTTATTTTTATTTTGATGTCTTTTAATTTTAAAATATTTTTTTTGTAAAAATTCAATATCTATTTGTAAGAAATAGTGACATACTTTCGATGGTATGTTATTTATAGCATTCTACTTCTATCATTAGCTATGAAAATTCTATCCAATTATATCTATGAAAAATGTATAGCAACTCAGTTATAGCGTATTGTCTTTCTCGTAGTTTCTTAAGCAGTGACCACTTTTTTTGGTCTCTAACAATATTTATTTATGTTGGATTAGTGTCTAAGTCCATAACTATTTTGGTATGTACTTGACCCGATGGTGCATGGTCCTTTTGGGTTGCCTTCACCAAAGCAACTTGATTGGAGAAATGAATAAAGAGAGAGAGAATAATATGATTTATTAATATGTTATAAGAATAATATATTAAAGGAGAAATCATATTTGTTTAATTAAGATTGGTCAATAATTAATTAAGAATTAGTTTTGTGATCAAATGTAATTAATTAAACTAGAGGGGCTGATTTGTAATTATGTGATAGTTACAAAAAATAAGGTAAGAATTATCTTATAAGTATGGTGGACGAATTTAAGGTTGGAAAGCCTTAGAATTCGAGTATGATAAGGATTCAAGGATTATCTTATTGGTTGCTTGGTGGATAAGCAACTAGATAAGGATAATGACTGAAACCCTATCTCTACACCTATATAAACAACCCCAAGGTCATGAATTCGGGTAACCCTTCCCAAGAAGTCCTAGGGACGAATTCTAACCTCTCTCCTCTCTCTTTATACCTTCTCCACTTGCTTATGGTGTTTGTAAGCCATTAGAGGAGTGACACTTGTGACTCTCAGCTTTCTAAGGTCAATTCAAGGAGGAATTGGATTGTTATTGCTATATAACAATCAAGGTATGTTCTTAAACCTAATTACATGTGAATTCTGATTTCCATATGCTAGAATTAGGGTTCATAGTCTTAGATTCAAAGTATGTACAATAGAGAAACCTAGATCCAAGCTTTAGGGTTTGTATGAGCACATAGGATGTCTTATGACCAAAACCCATCAGTGGTATCAGAGCCATGATTGGTTTCTATTGTATTGATGCTTGATGTAACTGAAAATCGTGTTTTGGCCTCACTGTTCGACCTGACTCGGCGAGTCACTCTTGGACTCGGCGAGTCAGCCCTACTCGGCGAGTTCCAGAGGGTGACTCGGCGAGTCGGTGCGTCAGATAGTGTTTATCTCGGGATTTCTTGCTGTTTTTGCATTGGGATAATTACCTAATCTAGTTAGATTAATATTAATCCGATTATATGATATATTTGACTATATTTTTAATCTAATTGAAGATATTTATCAATTAATAAGATAATTGTTTCCTTATAAGATAATTGATTAATTATTTTAAGTAAATTGATAAATTATTTTGCAAGAAATCATCAAATATGGATAATTATGTGATTAAATGTTAATTTGAATTATTTGTTATTTGATCCTTGTTGTTATGAAAAGTTTCATATTTTGCCCTTTAGGTTTTATAGTTTAAATTTGAACCCCAAAAGTTTTGTTGTTTTGAAATTTAAATAGTTGAAACCCTAATGTTTTGAAAAAGGTTTCAAAATTTTCCCTCAAGTTTTGGAATTTAAATTTTGATTAAATAGTTTAATTTTGATGCATATTTAAATTCTAAACCCTAATGTGTTGAAATGTTTTAAAACTTGCCCTCAAGTTTTGGAATTTAAAAGTTGATTAAAAGTTTAATTAGGAATGTTAAATTCTAAAACTCTAGTATAGTTTTGAAAAAGTTCAAATCACACCCTTATGGTTTTATTTATTAATTAAGGTGTATAATTAAAAGAGGTTTAATAAATCCATAAAAGTTTTGGTTTAAAATTTAATTGAATTAAAAGTATAATTGTTAAATTTAACCACCTAATATTTTAAAAGTATAAAATACACCCTATACTATATATATATAACATTAAAAGTCTAACATTGTATATATGTATGAGTAAAAGTCAGTCTTACCGTTAGTAGGCCTCATTCATGAAGCTAGTCTATAAGGTGTTTAAGGAAATTGCCTATAAAATGGCGATTGAATGGGTATCCACTCTTACCCACTGCACTCTTGACTAGTGGAGGGTCGTTAGCCGAACGGGTAGGATAGGACGAACCTTCCATTATAAGTATAATGAATTACTAAAGTAACTAAATGTTTTCATAAAATTCCCAATCTTAGTTACTTAGGGAAAAGTGAATTGACGCAACTCCATGAAATTACACTTTGTGCCCTTGCAAAGACGTTAGTGGAGCGTGTGTGGTTAACCGGCACACTAAATGGGTCTAAGCAAAGGTAGCAAAGGGTGACTCAATGTTTGTCATAGTTCGGTGGAGCGTGTGTGGTTTACCGGCACATCGAATATGTGACTGTAACATGTGAGGGCACCATGTAGTTTGCATGGTTATTCATACCCGCTTTGTGATCCTCGGCATCCCAGTCACAAACAAGAGGGGCATATCGAGATATAAACATGCCATTGAAAGTTCAATGTATCTCAAAGGATCTAGGAGTTTTCATAGATTTAAGACTTAAATTTCTTTTTCGTTTTTTCATGGTGGAAATTAGTGAATCGTCATTCACTTACCTTCAAATATTCGGCAACTAGATTACGGCATCCCTTTTCTAGGTTGTAGCGTATTGTGTTGGGTCCTAGCCTTGGAATTTCATTTGGGTGATCTACCAAGGACTCAATCTATCAACTAACTTGAATTCAATTTTCTCCCGTTTTGTAGATGTCAAAGTTCGACAACTATGGTCTTCTCAAATCCCGTGGAACAAGCATTCCACATGAAGATGATATTCCACGATTCGATCGAGGAACAAGAAATCATGCTTCACTTCCTCTTCCTCCTCCAATTATTCTCCCTAACCCACAAGTTCAAAGGCTTGAAAAGTTCAAGATCACTCAAGCCCTTTTGGCAAGTAAACATAAAGAAGGAAAGTCCGTGTATGCACACGTCCTAGGGATGAAGTCATACATTGATAGGTTAAGAATGTTGGGATCCGTTGTCTGTGAGGAAATGGTAGTTAATTGGGTTCTTCAGTCACTTCCCAACTCATATAGTGAGTTCGTAAGAGAGTACTATATGATGAACTACGACGTGACCCTTATAGATCTCACCTATATGCTTATTGCTGCTGAATCAGAAATGATTTGGCGCAATAGAAAAACAATGTTGATTGGTGAATCCGCCTTCGAGACCTCTATGGATATAGACAATGGCGACAAAAGACATGCTATGATCGAAAAGTTTGATCATAAGAAAGGCAATGTCTAAAGTGGTTCCATGTCCTGTTCCAAAAGAGTCAATTTTCTTTTATTGCCAAGAGAAGGGGCATTGGAGACGAAGCTGCCCAATTTACCTAAGAGATCTAAGAGATGGGAGAGTCGAAACGTATGGCTCTAATTTAGGAAAAATCCATTGACTAACTCTTTTAAGCTCCTATTCTAGATTCTCAATACATAATGTGATAAGATTACAATTGATGTTTTGTAGGATCGAAGAAAAGAAAGGAAGCTTAAGGGAAGAAGTGAGCAGAATCTAACCGTGAAGGAATGGATTTCGATTGCGTTTCTCGAAGATTAGATTCTTGAACTACTACTTAGAGTTAGAATTAGATTGCTAAGAAAGATGTATTAGCATAAGTTTTTCAATGAGTTGCATTGTAAGGACAAATTTTTCCGCTATAAAATAAAATTTGATTTTAAATTTTATTTATTTATCCTTATAATGGCGTGTATGAAAAATTAATGTTAAAATGTTTCTATTATTAGCAATAATGGATTTGGTTCTTATTATGTTATTTATGGAAAGTCGAGAATTTACCAAATAGGGAGAGTTTCTCATCGCCCAAGTTTCAATTGGACAGAAATTTGGAATCGTGCAACTTGGTTGCACGATGAATGAGAAATTTCATATTTGGAAATTAAACTAATTCGTTGACAAGGTGTCAAGTGAAGGACTAAGAGATCGAGCACACAATGTTGCGTGTTGATCAAGTCCACCATAAGAGTAACAATGATATTCGTCATTTACTAAAGGTTTAGTAAATATGATTATACTTACAAGATTAAGTGTAATTTTGAATTGATTAAAGAGTTTAGATCAATAGTAGAACGAATAAGAAGAATCAAGTAGGCAGAAAGATAAAAGTTTCTCCATTCTAAGAAGATGGGAGAGTACCTTTTATGCTTTATGATAGGTCTTAATGATTAAGAACCATATCTCAATTGATCCTCTAAGTGAGTCTTAGTACAATTGTATGTCTAAGAAGAGGAATCAAGAACTGAAGAAATTGTTAAATCAATAAGTCAATCATACTTCGTTCCAATAACAAGTCTTAAAGTTAAGATTGTGACATTGAGTGAAAAAGTATTAAGAAGGTTTATAACATTCAATAAATGTGGTAAGTTGTGATGTCTTGAATAAGACAAAGACCGACTAGGACCAATTTATGAAGAGTTTTGATAAAAACTACACTAACTCTTGAATATTTGTTTGTCAAGAAATGGTTTTTGACAAGAGAATCTTATATGTCAAGGAGTCAGTGGGAGTCTTAATGGTCTTGAAAGGTTTCAAGAACAAATCAAATAAACCTTATCGATCATCACTAGCACACGAGTTGAGGTTTACAACCTATCGTGTTGACATTATTTTGATTTTGTGCCAATCCAATCGAGTTAATTATGCATGTGAGTTCTATGAGTTCTCATTTTGAACGCATAAAAGGCAAAGCACCTTAATCAATGAAAGGTACATTGATAGGAAAGGGTGAGCTTCTTAACTACTTGGAAGACATGGTGGGCAGCTGTGCTACCATAAAGGCAAGAAATCGAGATCAAGAAAGTTCGATCCATAAGAGTTTGAATTTGTCGTAAACTTTGGTTTCGACAAATTCACATGGATAGGAACACATACACCGCTCAAATCTAAGTGTCATAAGATTTCCTCCTTCATGAAAATGATTGTGAAGAAATGCTTTCACTAAGAGAGATTTTAAGAAGATAGTGATTGTAAAATTGCATTCTCAAATTCAATCATGGTTACGGCATCCCTTTCCATAATTTGAATTGTGAGGTTTGGAAATTAGTCTTAATTGTTTAGACACACATATGAACTATCGAAGGCAAAGGTGTATAAGTTCAAGAAGCATTGATAAAGGATTATCAAAGCACTAAGTATTAGAAACATGAACTTAAGAAATTCAATAAGTATTGTTTTCTAAAAGTTAAGATGTTTATGAATACATGTCGAAGCTAGTAGGAGCATAAGTGTTATGTTTTATAATAATCATCATGATAGTGGGAGCATAAATGTTATGATTATTAAGGAAAGTATTGCAAAGTTAGCAATATTAATTATAGAAAACAAGAGTCATACTTTGCAAAGTTGTAAGAGTTAAAAGGTTGTTTTGCTATAATTAAGGGAGAGAATATTATGCTTCATTTCAAATCTAAAGGATTAGGTTGAGAAATGTTAATAAATTTAGTCAAAGGTACATTGTGTGTTCGTAAAAAATTTCGATTATGATTACGGCATCCCTCTTCACAATTCGAATTTTGAGAACATAGCAAATAAAACATTATGCGTCGTGACCCATACGCTTCGGGTATAGGATCGATTGCAAATGCTTTAATGTTTGACCATTCTAAAATTTTCCAAATGTCGAGCGCATTTAGAGGGAAAAGGACTAGAATTGGTTTTGACTAAAACAATTAAACAACTATCAAAGGACAACCCAAAGTTTGACGAGGATTGGTCGCTTGTGAGTAGTTGGAAGTATAGTATTGGAAAATATGGAAATGTTTCCATATTGGATGGACCGTATCGACATCATTACGGATAGATAAGATTCTATTAAGAATGAGTTGTCATATGGAACATATGGAAGTGTGTCCATATTGGGAATTGAATATTGAGAAATCTATGACTAGATTAGAAACTTCTATGCAAAAGGATGTTCAAAGAATGTACTTTGAGTGAGAGACATCACGTCTATGGAATTGTCTTGTAACAATCTCCGATAGAGGAATTTGTAATATCATTGGCAATAGTCTTTGTGACTTTGGTGCAGTGACATTACGAAAGGATAGTTGCATAGAATGTTAGAATCTAGCATATTCTATAAGTAGCAAGAATTTGATATTCTTTGACTTATGAAAAACGGATTTGGAGTTGTGAAATGAGAAGGATTGGAAATGTGTTCAATGTGATCTATTTCACAAAGTAAGAACCATAGGTAAACATTGTGTGCATGCTAGGAGCATGGGACAAGTGTTGGAATTCAAGTAAGAAGTTGATTAACCGAAATGACAAATAATGAGTAATCGATATGGTGATAAATAAAAGGTGTTTAATTTATACTCAAAGGTTTGAGGCCATATAAGATTAGTATTATTCTTGTGTTTCACTTTGCATGTTTTGACTTCCAGAATAATTGAGTTTATTAAGAATAATCGAATTATTCGAACGGGTCACAGTCATTCATATGTTGGAAGTAGATATGAATGAAAACTGCCGTGAATTGGTGTGTGGATTGTCTAAAGAGCATTAGACATAAGCAAATGTTTGTTGCAACGTTCATGAGTGCTTATGAATATGATTTGAGCATTGGATTAAACCCACGCTCACTTAGATCACTCCATGAATTGTATCGCGAATGATTGGTGAGACGATAACATCTTATATTCTTGAAACCGAGATGTGTGAGTTGTATCTTGCAAATCGGTTGCACATTGATAATATGTAAACGCACCAGTAACTTGGTGTTATAAAACATATTGTTGTGTGTAATTCGGTGGGTGAGTGCAAGCAAGCATTGTATCAAAGTTTATCCGTTCCTTTTATTCAAAGTAGAATAAAAGCGATATCTTTGGGCCCCTCGATGGTTTAATGATGACAAATGTAAATGCTCGGCCGGGCTAGGGCTAGTTTGATTTGTTCAATTAGTCAGTCGTCATCGAGATATAGTACAAAGAGAATGATTTGAAATCATATCTCATATGATATCTAGAATGGAGGAATATATGATCCCTTATCTAAGGACACGCGTATTTGATATGATCAGAGTTGACAGCGGCTTTGGAAAGCTACGATTGCAGATCGGGATCCGAAGTCATACGCTAAATAGTTATTAGACTTATCCAAGTGGGAGACTGTTGGATTAGTGTCTAAGTCCATAACTATTTTGGTATGTACTTGACCCGATGGTGCATGGTCCTTTTGGGTTGCCTTCACCAAAGCAACTTGATTGGAGAAATGAATAAAGAGAGAGAGAATAATATGATTTATTAATATGTTATAAGAATAATATATTAAAGGAGAAATCATATTTGTTTAATTAATATTGGTCAATAATTAATTAAGAATTAGTTTTGTGATCAAATGTAATTAATTAAACTAGAGGGGCTAATTTGTAATTATGTGATAGTTACAAAAAATAAGGTAAGAATTATCTTATAAGTATGGTGGACGAATTTAAGGTTGGAAAGCCTTAGAATTCGAGTATGATAAGGATTCAAGGATTATCTTATTGGTTGCTTGGTGGATAAGCAACTAGATAAGGATAATGACTGAAACCCTATCTCTACACCTATATAAACAACCCCAAGGTCATGAATTCGGGTAACCCTTCCCAAGAAGTCCTAGGGACGAATTCTAACCTCTCTCCTCTCTCTTTATACCTTCTCCACTTGCTTATGGTGTTTGTAAGCCATTAGAGGAGTGACACTTGTGACTCTCAGCTTTCCAAGGTCAATTCAAGGAGGAATTGGATTGTTATTGCTATATAACAATCAAGGTATGTTCTTAAACCTAATTACATGTGAATTCTGATTTCCATATGCTAGAATTAGGGTTCATAGTCTTAGATTCAAAGTATGTACAATAGAGAAACCTAGATCCAAGCTTTAGGGTTTGTATGAGCACATAGGATGTCTTATGACCAAAACCCATCAATTTAGTGACCACTTTTTGTGGTCACTAATTATATAAATTAGTGACGACTTTCACTGATTAGTGACAAGATTTAGTGACGAAACCGGTTGTCACAGATTTAGTGACCATTATATTTTAGTCACTATTCAGTGATCATATATATATTTGGTCACTAAATCACTTTTTTGACGGACCTATAGTGACGAAAAGTGACAACTAGATATTTGGTCACTAAATCACTTAGTGACGACTCTTTCTCTTGTTAGTGACCATTTCACTACCGTCACTAATTGGCATTTTTTTTGTAGTGATTTGAAGTAGAAAACAGCTTCACTATCAATGCCAAAATCCGAACATGCGCCCCTGAAAGGAAATATTTAAAATATGAGAGATAAAAATTATATAAACTTACATGTATAATTAAAATACTAATAATAGTATTACAAATTTACAATACCAGTGATGAACATCTTGCTACTAAATTTGTAATATCTGTATTAACCAAAATATACACCTTCTGTATATTTCCGATCCTATATTTGCTATGTAATTAATGTAGATTACTACTTCCGTATTTAGCCTAGATTTTCCACAATTTCCTCCTGTAATCACTCTGTACATTAGGTATTTAATCCCCTCCTGTGTTAATGAAAGGCATTGATTCATTCACAATTATATGGTATCAGAGCCAAGTGCTCCTTACCTCAAAATCTCTCCCTGCCGTCTCAGCTACTGCTGGACATCTTTACTTCGTTTCTGATCACCCTCTCTATTCACGATGTCAGACAAACAAGACCCAACTTTTGTCAAAGCTCTTCATCCCGTCTACACGGTCACGAACATACAGAACAAGATCCGCACCCTTGATGGTACCAAGGTATCATACTCTTCATGCGTTCGCTTGTTCAGACTTCATGCTAAAGGTTACAGAGTCCTTGCCCATATCGACGGTTCCGACCCTCCATCCAAGACTGACCCGACTTATGAAAACTGGTCTGAGATTGATGCCATCGTCCTCCAATGGATTTATGGAAAGATTTCAGACGATCTCCTTGCGCAAGTGCTTGAACCGGACTCTACAGCATATGAAGCCTGGTTCAAAATTCAGAATATCTTTCTCAACAACAAAGGATCTAGTGCTGATGCTCTTGAACACGAGTTCACGAACCTTACCCTTCGAGCAATGTCATCCCTTGCGCCTTGTTCCCGAGTTCTACTTAAGGAGAGAAATGGGAGGATACGGAGGGAAAGTGAGGGGTGACGAAGGAAAACTATGTTCCCGAGTTTCATTAATGGAAGGAAAGTGAGGGGAGGGGAAGGATTTTGGAGCCATATTTTCCTTCCAAATTTTCCTCCCAAATTGGACGGATTTGGGAAGAAAGTGAGGGGAAGGAAAATTTCAAGTTTTATTTTCTTTTTCCTCCTAACTCGGGAACACAAAACATAAAATTTTCCTTTCATTTCCTTTCATTTCCTCCGAACTCGGGAACACGGAATAATTAATATTTTCCTTCACCTCCCTTTCTTTCTGTCAAAATTTTCCATCCTTTTCCTTTAATGAATTTAAGAAAAAACTCGGGAACAAGGCGTTGAAGCTTATTGCCAACGTCTGAAAGATCTGGCAAGTCAACTGAATGACGTTGATTGCCTTGTCAACGAGAAACGTCTGGTTCTTCAACTTATCCGCAGGTTACCATCCGAATTTGACACAGTCGGCGCCTACATAAATCAAACCCTACCACCATGGGATACCGCATGCTCCATGCTTCAACTTGAAACTCAGTGACAACGTGCTCGGGATTCACACTCCTCCACAGAGATCGTAGCTGCTGTTGAACACAACCCACCAACAAACTCCAATTTCCGACGTACCGAATCTGGAAACAGCCGCCCTAACCAGCAGCGCAACACAAATCGTCGAGCGCTTGTATCTGCTTCTTCTTCTCGACCTAGTTATACGTCTTCTGGTTGGGGATGCAAACGAGGGCGGAAATTAGCTAGGATTGCAAAACCCATCCCCGTACTTGACTTCCATTGCCCATACCATCCCCGCCCCCGCCCGCCAAATGCCCGACGGATTCGGATAAAAATATCCCCGTCGGATACGGGGAACCCGATGGATACCCGTTTAGTATATAAAGCACAATTACTTTTGTAATTCTAAAAATATAGATAAGCATAAACAATGATCGTGACAACGAAAATGTTCAAAAGTTCATACTTCATTTTCATAAATGATACAATACAAAAAATCACGGCATTTTCATGTTTGTTAAGAAACTAAAAAATAAAACAACAATTATAAATTCCATTCTTGCGTTCTTGTTCAAAAAAAAATTTATCTTCATTTCCATCGAATCTTTATAAACTAATTATCAAAATCTAGCATGCTTGTATCCACAATGCTTGTATTATGCTTGTATCCACAATGCTTGTATTGATAATGCAAATATGTTCTTTTTCCCACTTAATTGTTTCCTGCAATAATAAAGAAGATGCTATTCGGTTGTAAAAGAACGAATAGTAAATATCAATGTGCACGTATTTTTCTTATATTAAACAACCCTCGAGAGTCCAGAGGATATGGATTAAAAAGTTAATGGAATACATATTCAAAATATTATATAACAGCAAATAGCAAACGAAAAAATTCATATTTTTGCACAACACTAAATATATACCAGTTATCAGTGGCTCTTAGAAAACAATGCCTTCAATATTTCTATTACTCCTAACTGGATCGATTCAATAAAAATAAAAATAATGTCCAAGTATTTTCTTATTTTATACATCTAGGAGCAAGCCATTAATTCTACTGATTCCGTTAAACCACAAAAATGGATCGATTATTGCAAAGAACGTGTTGAGTTAAGTAAAGGAAATCGATATTGCAAAACCAAGTACATAAAATCGAGTAAAGAAAACATATTTCAAAAAACGATTACTTAAAACCGGTTCAACCAAATTGAAAAAACGATTATAGAAAATCAAGTACAAGAAACCTATTAAAGAAAAGAAAAACGAGTTCGGTAAGGAAAAGAAACATACTTATCCGATAGAGGAGAATCCTTCACAGCCATACTTGAAGGAGAAAAGAAAAAAAAATGAGTTTGGTAAGGAAAACAAGGGGAAGTTGAGAAGTAGAGTATGGAAGCGGATTTCTTATGTTTTGAATCAAAGAATTTTACTAGAGAAGTAGAACTGGAGAATCGAGATGCAGGAAAAGTCTTCGACATTAATAAATGCAGGAGAAGTGTCGAGTTTGAAATCGAAATGCAGTGGATGCAATTGGATTTCTCACAGGTCACATGCTCACAGATTACTAAGAGACACATGACGGTTCAATAGTCTATGTGTTGTGAATTGAAAACAATTAATAGCCATTAATGAAAATTAAAAACTGATTTTGATATATATATATATATATATATATATATATATATATATATATATATATATATATATCGGGTCTAAAATGGAGCGGATAGTATTATATCCGTCCCCGCCCCGACCCCGTTTCGGGTAAGATATATAATCCCCATCCCCGATCCGTTACCCGTTAAAAGCGGGGAATCCCCGATCCGTTTGGGTCGGGTCCCCGCGGGTCACGGGGAATCCCCGACCCGTTTGCATCCCTACTTCTGGTCGGCCAACACAAACCCAGTCAAATAATCGCAGAAGCCCTATGTCCAATCAAACACGCCCTACATGGGCCGGATACCCACCACCATTCTGGGCCCACCCATATTGGGCTTCACCACCACCTTGTCCATATCCTACTCAAGCTGGATGGGCTTCTCCCTGGCCTACCTCTTCTGCCCAACAGCAACCACGCCAACCACCAGATGAAGCCAATCTTACAACAGTAAACCCACTTAAACCTTCGGAACACGGGGCTGCCTTTTCAGCTATGAATCTGGAACAAGAACATGATGCTTGGTACATGGACACTGGATCCACATCTCACCTCACAGCCAATGAAGGTAAAATCTCAGTCCATAGTTTGTCTTCTATTAAATCTGTGTTTGATGCAAATGGCAATCAAGTACCGGTTCTTGGATCAGGTCATACAACATTACCCCATCCATCCAAACCTATTCATCTAAAAGATATACTCCACACACCTCATACCGTTAAATATCTTATATATGTTCGTAAATTTTGTTGTGATAATTCATTTTCTGTTGAATTTGACTCCTTTGGTTTTCTATAAAGGATTACAAGACCAAGAGGCACCTCTCTAGACACGACAGTTTCGTCGATCTCTACCCCTTCACCAAACAAGCCAACGCTCCAGCTTCATCTTTTTATGTTTCTTCTAGTTCGCCTCTTTGGCATTTTAGACTCAGTCATCCGGGTCATCATGTAATAAATTTTCTTAGTCAAAATAAAAATATTTCTTGCAATAAAAATGATCGTTTACCCGTTTGTCATTCTTGCCAACTTGCTAAACACAAACGTCTACCATTCAAAAACTCCACATCCTTCACTCTCAAACCATTTGATCTAGTTCACGCCGACCTTTGGACCTCATCCATCCACAACAAAACTAGTTTTAAATATTACATCATCCTTATTGACGATTTCAGTCATTTTACATGGGTGTTTCCCTTAAAATACAAATCCGAAACTTTTCCCAAAATCAAAGCCTTCTACAAATATATCCACACTCAATTCAATATTACCCTCAAAACATTCCAATGTGACAAGGGCGGTGAATTCGACAACCATAACTTCCATAATTTTGCTTCCACCACCGGTCTTCACATTCGCTTCTCGTGCCCGCACACCTTTCAACAAAATGGCACAGCAGAACGAATGATCCGTCGCATAAACGAAATCATGTTGTCCTTACTTACCCATGCTTCTTTACCACCTTCCTTTTGGGTCGAGGCCCTTCATACCGCTACCTACTTACACAACATCCTTCCTACTCCATTACTTGACAACCGAACCCCTACCTCTGTTCTCTACCTCAAACATCCAACTTATGACCACCTACGAATCTTTGGTGTGCCTGCTTTCCCAACCTACCAGCCACCCGCCAACACAAACTAGCACCTCGGTCCACACCTTGTCTTTTTCTAGGTTACCCAGCCCAATAGCGAGGATATAGATGCTTCGACATGTCCACGGGTAAAATCATTCTCTCCCGACATGTAACCTTTGATGAAACTTCTTTTCCTTACGCATCTCACACACCAAACCCACCACACAATTACTCTTTCCTTGAAACAAAACCCTCTCCTCTCCTCTTCCACCTTCCAACCACCTTTAAATCACAACCCTCCTTCCCCCACTCATTTCGCTCCCACCGAAACCACCTTTTCACCTCCCCATTCCAACCAAACCCCATACACTTCGTCCTAACCTACCCTTCCCCCACCCTCATACTACTCATTTACTTACTCCCGGCGAACCCAACCACCCCCTCCACCTCCGCCACCCCCTACATCCTGTCATCCCATGACCACCCGCTCTAAAGCTGGAATCACCAAACCAAGCCCACCACTCAACCTTCACACCAAATCCAACACCTCACCATTTCACCCCTTCCTAAATCCCACAAACATGCCCTATCTGATCCAAATTGGTACTCAGCCATGACCGATAAGCATAGAGCTCTAATAGATAAAAACACATGGGAACTTGTACCTCGTCCCCCAGAGGCTCATGTCATATGTTGTATGTGGATATACCGGCACAAATTTCTTTCAAACGGGACTCTTACACAATATAAAGCATGCTTAGTGATTAATGGAAGATGCCAACAAGTCGGAGTAGACTGTGATGAAACATTCAGTCCCGTAGTGAAACCCACCACAATACGAACTGTTCTTAGTCTTGCAGTTTCCCGATGGTGGCCTATACACCAACTAGATGTAAAGAATGCATTCTTACATGGGAATCTCAACGAGACCGTGTATACGTTCCAACCCTCTGGTTTCACGGACCCGCAACATCCAACACATGTTTGTTGGTTACGAAAATCTTTGTATGGGCTGAAACAAGCCCCGCGAGCTTGGTTTCATCGCTTTGCAACATTGATTCACACATGTGGTTTTAAAAGCACCAAAAGTGATACCTCTATTTTCGTCTTCCAACAAGGCACACAAATGGCATATCTTATTCTCTATGTGGATGACATCGTCTTGACCGCTTCTGACGACACAACTCTTCGACACTTCATCACTCTATTATCCAAAGAGTTTGCTATGTCGGACCTTGGGCCACTTCATCAATTTCTCGGCGTCCAAGTGAAACATCAAAATGGAGGATTATTTCTTACCCAAGAACAATATGTGGATGATATTCTTCATCGGGCAAACATGCAACAATGTAAACCTTGTGCCACTCCTGTCGACACTAACTCTAAACTCAACGCAACCGTCGGCGACCTAATGCAAGACTCGACTCTGTATCGCAGCCTCGCTGGAGCCTTACAATACTTGACATTCACTCGCCTCGACATTGCGTATGCTGTCCAACAAGTATGCCTTTTCATGCATGCCCCTCGCGATCCACATTTTAACTTTCTGAAACGTATTCTACGATACCTCCAAGGCACCCGTCATCATGGACTTCATATTTCTCCCTCCAAATCTACAAAACTCCCTGCCTACTTCGACGCAGATTGGGGGGGGGGGGGGGGGGGGGGTGTCCCGACTCTCAACGGTCCACATCTGGCTATTGTGTATTTCTCGGTGATAATCTCGTTTCATGGTCATCCAAACGACAACCAACTATCTCCCGGTCCAGTGCCAAAGCCGAGTACAAAGGCGTCGCCAACGCCGCAGCTGAAACTACATGGCTACGCAACTTACTCCTCGAGCTATATCTTCCACTTCGCCAGGCAACGATTATATATTGTGACAACATTTCAGCCGTATATCTTACTCAAAACCCGGTTCAGCACCAACACACGAAGCATATTGAGATCAACATCCATTTCGTTCGCGAAAAAGTTCGCATGGGTTCCCTTCGTGTTCTTCATGTTCCTGCTGATTACCAATACGCAGATATATTTACCAAGGGATTACCTCGTCAGCTATTCACCCGCTTCCGTTCCAGTCTCTCTATTCGGCCAGCCAACCATTCGACTGCGGGGGAGTATTAACCAAAATATACACCTTCTGTATATTTCCGATCTTATATTTGCTATGTAATTAATGTAGATTACTACTTCCTTATTTAGCCTAGATTTTCCTCAATTTCCTCCTGTAATCACTCTGTACATTGGGTATTTAATCCCCTCCTGTGTTAATGAAAGACATCGATTCATTCACAATTATAATCTGTAGCTTCATTGGGTCTAGCTGGGATTATGATTTCCTAAAAAATATCATAAAACTTTAATAATAGTAAAAGAATATGAGATAAGAATTATATTATAAGTTTATAATCAATAAATCAGAAGGATCAAACTCACAATCCCTTGTTGAGAGCATGCTAGATCCATGATTGTATCTGTTACAGCGACAACTACCTGTTCATTACTAAAGCAAAAAAGTAGATAAATAAGGATATTCGAACAAAGCATTAAAAAATTGAAAATTTCCAAGTCTTACCCATCAACAAGACAATCAAGTGAAAGTGGACACACACCATTTTCTTTGATTAATGAAGTGGCTAAACCAGAAGTATCTTCAAGATTCCAAAAAATGAATCTCTTAAAACTTCAGTTATAATTAACTGCCTCAAAAAGGGATATGACCCTGATCATTGTCAAGAGATCTTATCCATAATGCATTCCTTCAAAGCAAGTAAGCTTTTATTAATCTCAGCACCTTCCATTCTGCAACCATATAATTCAAATCCCACATTACAAGAAATAATTATTTATCATTTCAAATCTTTTTTTAAAAAAAAAAAAAAAAACATCTGTGATCCAACCAGAGAGCAGATCAGATTGGCTTTTAGTTTTTTACCACTTTCCTTTCTTCCATCTCTGGTTCTGCAGCCCAGCTTCTTAAATAAATTAACTTAATAGCAATTTTTATTACCACGTTCACTTCCAGCAAGATCTAGGAAAGAGAGTTTGCCAACAACTCATGGAGGTTTAGATTCACTTCGATCAACAGATCTCTTGATAACAAGTTGAATAATGGCATGTGATCTCTTGATAAAAAGTGCAGCCTGTTTTCATCTTCCTACTAACAGCCTGATGACCATTTTACCCTTTCAATACTAACATGAGAGGAGCTGAGAGGAAAAAAGTAGCAAAACAAATAGGTAAGGAGTTGATATCAGAATAGATTAAACTAGCGGTCTAGATTAAGCTCAGCGAGTCAAAAATTATGGTATTATATTTTAGTGTTAAGGGTATCTACAAAAACAATATATTAAAATTATGGTATCCCAATTTAGTTGCCTCTTTTACTTCATTTTCATGATACTACCTTTAGTTCAAATATTCAGTTTCTGTAAGAAATGTTTTCTTTTTATCTTTTCTATCATTGTTTTTTTTTTAATAGAATCTTTCTTTTTGTAATCAATCATGTTTTTGTTTTAACTGTGTTTCATGTCAGGCATTTACAACGGATCATGATAAAGCTTTAGAAGAGATGTATAGTAAAAGTGCTGAAAAATCCCGCCAAGTTAATATCACCATGACTACGTACAATGGCCATTCGCATTGCTACTGTTTTTACTTCATTGAAGGTAATATATTGTTGTTTGCTTTAATCTGTTATGTAATGCTATATAGATTAAGTCAAAAAGGAACATCCATGTATAGCATGTTGTCTAGATTAGGTTTGGTGAGTCAAAAAGAAAAGAAAAGAAAAAAAAGGTGAGGGGAGGGGAGGTGAAACAAACCTGTACATTGGTATTACATATGAGTAGCATCCTACCCAATTTGAATGGCCTGATATAAAATTAGTGGGCCAGGTAGGATGGAGGAATTAGCGTAGCTATGTAGACGGCTGGTATCTGATGAAGATTGTTGTTTATTGTTAACTGCCGGTGGTCTGGAATGTTCTGCTTCTACATTGATTGTTGTTTCAATTTCATATGTTTCAACCTATATCGACTACTGCTTCAGAGTAATAAGAATAATTTTTTTATAATTCTTAATTTCAGATGAAAAAACAAGAATAGCCTGAGAATACCAGTGGTTGTATCTCCAATATGGGCGTCACCCATATCAAATTAAAAACAAGAAAATAAAAATAAAATTCGGTAAGGATTCAAAAAATGATGATTTAATACTAAATTAGATAAAGAATCATCATTATTTTTACATATCAAAAGAGGAAGAAAAGAGATTACCTTAATATTCAGCAGGTGAAATGTAAAATATTGAACCTGATGAACCATAAGAAGCTTAAAGGAAGAGAGATTTCGTGCCCCAACTAATAAAACAACAAAACAAAAAATTAATTAATTACCAACTACAGGAATTACCAAAACATGCAACAATTGATGGGTGTAAACTGACAGAAGAATCGGATGAGACTCGACGATGTTGTTTTACCCAAGAATTCTGTGGTTCTAAGCATGGTGATGTACATTGAGTCGATTTCATGAGGGCTTCGGTATAGGATGAGGGTTGTCGGTGTTGGTATCCCTCCCTAACCTAAACCTACACCTAAATGTGGTGGTGTACCACTACCATCCAACTCTCCTCTGTTGTTCCCATGGATTCTAACTGCCAACAACATTCAACAGAAAAGGGAGAATAGAGAAGAAAGAAGAAATCGAGAAAAATAGAGAGCGAGAATAAAGATAGTAAAAAATGAGTAGATGAGATGGTCCGAAAACTTACCTGATGGAACAAGAGACAGAGGGAGGAACAATGAAGACATCTTGGGACAGTGATGAAGCGAGGAGCATGGTTATCCAGAAATGAAGCGGAGAAGCGAATCTATTGAAACTTCCAAAATTAGGGCTCACATAATTGGAACGGTTATAGTGGATGAAGTGTGTAACATCCGGGATTTTTTAGGTATATTAATTAATCTTTTTATTTTGAGTTTTGAGAAGGGACTCAGCGAGTTGGTGCGTAGACTCGCCGAGTTGAGACGCGGGTTCTCATCCGGATTGATGCTCGGACTCGGCGAGTCGCCTTAGTGGACTCGGCGAGTCTCCTTAGTGGATTCGGCGAGTCTGCGTCGTTTAATGAAACCCTAATTTCTCAGGTTTGTGGCCTATTTAAAGGGCCTTATGGCCGTCATTTGCGCTCATTAGTCCCCAGAGTGAAACCCTAGAACATTTGAGTGATTCAAGTGAGGGAAGGAGCCATTGTTGATTTTTGGAGTTGTTGTCTAGCAAGGGAAGAGAAGATCTAGCCAAGAGGAAGCAAGAGAGGGGTGGATTCTTGAAGAACTAAGGTCCAGGACATCACATCTGAGGTACCATTCGAATCCTTCTTTGTTATTGTGATGTTCATATAGATTTAGGGTTTTTGAACCCATTTGTGGCTAGATCTAGCATCATCATGGTCCCTTGGCGAGTTATGGCTCTGAATCTAGACCCATAGAGGTCCAGAGCACCTCCTTGCCCAAGCTTTATGTGCATCCATGGAGGCTTTAGATTGGGATCTATGTATTTGAGGCTAAACCTCCATTAATGAGCTATTTGATGCTTAATGAGCACCAAGACTCGGACTTTACGTGGTCAATAAGCTTAAGGGGACTAGATCTATGAGTTACTAGAGTGGATCTGACCTTAGAAGGTCGTTTGAGGTTGTGCATGGAGTGCACTCGCTGAGTCCAATCCCAGACTCGGCGAGTTGGTGCGGGTTGTTCAGAGACTTCGGACCAGGGACTGAGTAACCGAGTCGGGTGAGTGACTCGGTGAATTGGAAGAGATTCAGAGGGAATCGGGGTCCTGTAGGGACTCGGCGAGTCCACGCCAGACTCGGCGAGTCGGGTTGACCGTTGATTGGTTTGACTTCGTGGTATTAGTCAGCCAGAGTCAAGTAGTATTAAGTAAAAATACACTTGTGTTGTAGGAGGACGATAGCTCGGGAGATCGAGCACTAGTGGTTGAGAGCTTTACAAGTTACCGAGACACGCAAGGTGAGTCTTCTCACTATATGTTACCTTGAGTGGTATTATGAGTTGACCAGAGGGTCTTATGTGCTATGTATGAGATTATGTGCTATATATAAGATTGTATGCTATGTGTTATTTGTATGCTGTATGACTATATAGACTGGACCGGAGGGTCCAACGATTCAGATCGGGCCAGAGGGCCTAATGAGCTATGACTGGACCAGAGGGTCCAACGAGCTGCGGGACTGGAAGGTCCTGCTGAGACATCTTGACCAGAGGGTCGGGTTAGCCTCGAGTGGCGTATTTGTAGTATGTGGTATTTTGGGGAACTCACTAAGCATTTATGCTTACAGTTGTTATGTTTGATGTCTCAGGTACCAGCGAGGACCGTGGGAAGGCGACAGCTTGAGACGTACACACACATTGATGGAGATTTTTATATGTAGAGATCTTGGGATTGATATGGATTTTGATTTGTGATGTGATACATTATATGATTTTGAAAATGAAAAATTATTTTGAAAATTTACGGTGTTACAAGTTGGTATTAGAGCCTTGGTTTGAGGGATTCGGATGCACCTTCGGGCGTATTTGAACTCAAACCGAGGATTTGAGAAATTTTCAAATAAAACTAAAATTTTCTAAAAAGAAAAAGAGGTTTTGGGAAATGAGCAGAGTGGAAGGTGTGTACGGTCAGCCAGCGCCCGAACGGTGAATCCCCAAAATACCTTTACATTATATGTTATGAGTTATGAGATATTATGTGGTGCATGTTAGAGAGGCTAGGTATTCCAATTAGGACTAGAGTGCGCCTGATTTGTGATGCCTTAGCTTAGGAGATCGTTGCTGCTAGGAGACACTTTGAGAGAGTGAGTAGGTAGCAGTAAGGAGCTCAGGGGAGGGCTATTGAGAGTAGCTAGTGCATAGCGAGAGTAGAGTGTTTACGATTTGGGATCCTAGGAGGAGGACTTGGGTTGTATATCAATTCGGTGTGGACGATAGTATTGGGCCCGTACTATCGAAGACACCGGATTGGTGCGCAGTCGAAGTAAGAATCCTTGAGGGTACCAGGAGAGAGGATGTTTGAGTTATCGAGTGTGAGTATACTCGAGAAGTATTCCTGATATTTCTTATGTTGTATTTCTGAGGTTGATCATGGTTGGGACACGCCATAACCCCGAGAGCAGTGGATTGAGCGACGAGGAGATCCGTCGGATCATCCATTAAGAGGTGGCCACTGCCATCAGAGCCGAGATTCCGGAGATGTTTGGGTCTATTAAGACCACACTGATCGAGACGTTTGACGAGCAGTACGCTGCTTTGACTGATGCTGTTGTTGCTGCAGCCACCGCAGCTGTTGCTGCTGCGAGACCCTAGGGTGGTGATTCGTTGTTGTACCGAGAGTTCAGCAACACGAAACCACCGGAGTTCGATGGTACTCAGGATCCGATCGGCGCTATGAGGTGGATCTCAGACATGGAGGGGTGTTTCTATACGTGCTCGTGTCCGGAGCACTTGAGGGTGCGATTCACACTCAACCAGCTTCGCTTGGGGGCAAAGGACTGGTGGAAATTCGTGACCGCGAGCTATTCTACAGCTGAGCTGACTGCAGTGACCTGGGAGAGTTTACTGCGATGTTTCGTGATGAGTATGTTCCCCAGGTGGAGAGGGAACGTTTAGCTCAGGAGTTTCTGACCCTCAAGCAGGGGACCGAGTCGGTGACAGTGGTTACGAGGATGTTTCATGAGCGGGCGCTGTTTTGCCCGGAGTTGGTGTCCACTGAGCAGGCTCGCATGAGTCGTTATCTGAGCATCTTGAGGAGGGACATCCGTGAGTTCGTGGCGAACTTGACTTATCAGACATTTGCCAAGCTCCAGGAAAATGCCAGGAAGAGGGAGATCGAGCTTGAGACACAGGCGAGGGAGGAGACTGAGTTGTAGAGGGGTGATCGGCGACCGGCACAGTCGCAGCCAGCCGCCAAGCGGGCAAAGCCTACTGATTCGAGGACAGGCAGTTCGAGGGGCCGCACTTGTGGGAAGTGCGGCAAGAGCCATGACGGGCCATGCAAGACTGGGGTATGCTACAAATGTGGGAACGAAGGACATTTTGCAAGGGACTGTCCGAAGGGGTTCCCGGTTTGCTTCCATTGCAACTAGACCGGCCATCGGAAGGCCGAGTGCCCCCAGGTTCAGAGACCAACGTAGGGATCTGCACCTGTGGTTCGAGCTACCGAGACCCGGCCAGTAAAGGCCAAAGCACCGAAGGCTAGGGGGAGAGCCTTCCAGCTGACTGCGGAGGAGGTCCGCGCAGCACCTGACGTCGTGGCGGGTATGTAATCTTTATCTATTTTATGTTGAGTTTATGCTATTGTAATTGCTATATGTTATGCGTAGGTACTTTCCTTGTGAGTTCTGTACCTGCATTGGTTTTATTCGACTCGGGTGCGAGTCGGTCTTTCATATCTTTAGCTTTTAGTCGGCGCATTAGTATTTCGAGAGAGGCGTTGAGTCGACCTCTACGGGTTTCCATAGCAGATGAGCGTGAGGTATGTGCTACCGAGGTGATACGTGGATGCGTGCTGGAGATCTTCGGGGTGGAGTTCCCGATTGATTTGATTCCGATTGCTATGGGGGATGTTTGTGTCATAGTAGGCATGGATTGGTTGAGCCGTTTCGGGGCTGTCATAGATTGCGAGCATCAGTTGGTGACGATCCGAGATCCTAGTAGGGAGTGCTGACAGTTTATGGCGAGGGGACTCGTGGTGGTTCGGTATTCTGTTCGGCTGCCAGAACGAGGCGGAGTTTGCAGCAGGGCTGCAAGGGATTCGTAGCCTATGTGACGGATGTACGAGAGGCCGTTGGGAGGCCAAGTTCAGTGGATGATGTGCCGATAGTGCATGAGTTCCGGGATGTATTCCCCGAGGAGTTGCCGGGCGTACCTCCCGAGAGGCAAGTGGAGTTTCGTATCGATTTGATTCCCGGGGCTGCGCCTATCGCTAAGGCGCCATATCAGTTGGCACCGCCAGAGATGCAGGAGTTATCCTCACAGCTGCAAGAGCTGTTGGGGAAAGGTTCATCCATCCCAGTAGCTCTCCCTGGGGAGCGCCGATCCTTTTTGTCAAGAAAAAGGATGGTTCACGCCGGATGTGCATTGATTACCGGGAGTTGAACAAGTTGACGGTCAAGAACCGTTATCCGTTGCCGAGGATCGACGATCTATTCGATCAGTTGTAGGGGGCGTTTTGGTTCTCCAAGATTGACTTGAGATCGGGATATCACCAGATGAGAGTTCGGGATGAGGATATCCAGAAGACGGCGTTTAGGACTCGTTACGGGCATTACGAGTTCGTGGTGATGCCATTCGGGCTCACCAATGCACCAGCGGCATTCATGGATCTCATGAACAGGGTGTGTAGGCCGATGTTGGATCGTTCAGTCATTGTATTCATTGATGACATCCTGGTGTATTCAAGGACCAGAGAGCAGCATGAGGAGCATTTGAGGGAGCTCCTCGGGGTTCTGAGCTCGGAGAGGCTATTCGCCAAATTCTCCAAGTGCGATTTTTGGTTACGGGAGGTCCAGTTCTTAGGGCATCTCGTTAACCAGAATGGGATATTGGTTGACCCGGCCATGATCGAGGATGTGATGAGTTGGGAAGTGCCGAGGTCACCTGCGGAGATCCGGAGTTTCTTGGGGCTAGCAGGCTACTATTGGAAATTTATCAGGGACTTCTCCAAAATTGTTGTGCCACTTACCAAGTTAACCCGGAAGGGTGTTACTTTCTCATGGGGTCCGGAGCAGCAAACCTCATTTGAGACCCTTCGCCAGAAATTGTGCGAAGCTCCCGTGCTTGCATTGCCGGAAGGGATGGAGGATTTTGTGGTGTACTGTGACGCATCGATATCAGGGTTGGGAGCGGTGTTGAGGCAGAGAGGGCATGTGATTGCGTATGCATCGAGGCAGTTAAAGCCTCATGAGACGAGATATCCCACCTACGATCTGGAGTTGGGGGTTGTGGTGTTCGCCCTCAAGATCTGGCGTCACTATCTGTATGGGGTTCGGTGTACGATATACACGGACCACAAGAGTTTGAAGTACCTGATGGATCAGCCAAATCTGAATATGCGGCAGAGGAGATGGTTGGATGTGGTAAAGGATTATGATTGCGAGATCCTGTACCACCCGGGCAAGGCTAATGTGGTAGCCGACGCCTTGAGTCGTAGGGCAGAGAGTGCCCCATTGCGAGACATCTGTTTGAGGTTGACGGTGACGACTCCGATTTTGGACACCATCCGAGGGGCTCAGGCTGAGGCTGCGAGATCAGAAAATCAAAAGAGGGAGCGGGTGGTTGGTCAGGTATCGGAATTCGTTACCGATGGTCGGGGACTTATGACGTCTCAGGGTCGGGTTTGGGTACCGTTTGTGGGCGGGACGCGTACCATTTTGATGGAGGAGGCACATCGATTGAAGTTCTCGATCCATCCTGGGGCTACCAAGATGTATTTGGACCTAAAGAAGGAGTATTGGTGGCCCTGTATGAAGAGGGAAGTTGCTTGGTTCGTCGAGAGGTGCCTAACTTGTCGCCAAGTTAAGGCCTAGCACCAGCGTCCACATGGTAATATGCAACCGTTGGAGATTCCCGAGTGGAAGTGGGAACAGATTACCATGGATTTTATTACCAAATTGCCAAGGACTGCGAGAGGAGTTGATGCGATTTGGGTGATCGTGGATAGATTGACGAAGAGCGCTCATTTTCTAGCCATCAGCGAGAGCTCTTCTGCGGAGAAATTGGCGGAATTATATGTGAGAGAGGTGGTATCGCGGCATGGGGTTCCGATGTCGATTGTTTCAGACCGGGATGTGCATTTTACTTCCAGGTTTTGGAAGAAGTTTCATGAGGAGTTGGGAACGAGATTGCATTTCAGTACCGCATACCACCCGCAGACGGACGGACAGAGTGAGCGAACGATTCAGACGCTTGAGGATATGCTCCGAGCATGTGTTCTAGATTTTGGAGGGAGCTGGGACACCTACCTACCCTTAGCAGAGTTTTCGTATAACAACATCCATCATTCGAGCATTGGTATGCCACCCTTTGAGCTGTTGTATGCGCGGAGGTGTCGCACCCCCATCTGCTGGGGAGAGGTGGGGCAGTGGGTGATGGGTAGCATGGAGATTGTACTCCAGACGACCGAGCAGATTCAGCAGGTCAGGCAGAGGTTGTTGACCGCGCAGAGTCGCCAGAAGAGTTATGCGGACAGGCGTCGGTCCGAGCTCGAATTTCAGGTCGGTGATCTTGTGCTCCTAAAGGTCTCTCCTTGGAAAGGAGTGATACGATTCAGGAAGAGGGGCAAGTTGGGACCCCGGTACATTGGACCCTTCAGGGTAATTGCTAGGGTAGGCAGGGTAGCCTACCGGTTGGACCTACCTGCTGAGTTGGGGCAGATCCATGATACCTTTCATGTCTCGCAGTTGAGGAAATGTATTGCCGACGAGTCGGCAGTGGTACCGTTGGAGGATATATTCAGGTGGATGCGAGCCTGAACTACGCAGAGAGACCAATTGCGATTGTGGATCGAAAGATGAAGGTTCTGAGGAACAAGGAAGTGCCTATGGTACAGGTTCAATGGCAGCATCAGAAGGGATCCGAGTTGACCTGGGAACCGGAGCGGGAGATGCGGGAGTAGCATCCAGAATTATTTCAGGAATGAGACTTCGAGGGCGAAGTAAGATTCTAGTGGGGGAGAATTGTAACATCCGGGATTTCAGGTATATTAATTAATCTTTTTATTTTGTGTTTTGAGAAGGGACTCGGCGAGTTGGTGCATAGACTCGCCGAGTTGAGACGCAGGTTCTCATCCGGATTGATGCTCGGACTCGGCGAGTCGCCTTAGTGGACTCGGCGAGTCTGCGTCGTTTAATGAAACCCTAATTTCTCGGGTTTGTGGTCTATTTAAAGGGCCTTATGGCCGTCATTTGCGCTCATTAGTCCCCATAGTCAAACCCTAGAACATTTGAGTGATTCAAGTGAGGGAAGGAGCCATTGTTGATTCTTGGAGTTGTTGTCTAGCAAGGGAAGAGAAGATCTAGCTAAGAGGAAGCAAGAGAGGGGTGGATTCTTGAAGAACTAAGGTCCAGGACATCACATCTGAGATACCATTCGAATCCTTCTTTGTTATTGTGATGTTCATATAGATTTAGGGTTTTTGAACCCATTTGTGGCTAGATCTAGCATCATCATGGTCCCTTGGCGAGTTATGGCTCTGAATCTAGACCCATAGAGGTCCAGAGCACCTCCTTGCCCAAGCTTTATGTGCATCCATGGAGGTTTTAGATTGGGATCTATGTATTTGAGGCTAAACCTCCATTAATGAGCTATGTGATGCTTGATGAGCACCAAGACTCGGACTTTACGTGGTCAATAAGCTTAAGGGGACTGGATCTATGAGTTACTAGAGCGGATCTGACCTTAGAAGGTCGTTTGAGGTTGTGCATGGAGTGCACTCGCCGAGTCCTATCCCAGACTCGGCGAGTTGGTGCGGGTTGTTCAGAGACTTCGGACCAGGGACTGAGTAACCGAGTCGGGTGAGTGACTCGGTGAATTGGAAGAGATTCAGAGGGAATCAGGTTCCTGTAGGGACTCGCCAGAGTCAAGTAATATTAAGTAAAAATACACTTGTGTTGTAGGAGGACGATAGCTCGGGAGATCGAGCACTAGTGGTTGAGAGCTTTACATGTTACCGAGACACGCAAGGTGAGTCTTCTCACTATACATTACCTTGAGTGGTATTATGAGTTGACCAGAGGGTCTTATGTGCTAT
This sequence comes from Lactuca sativa, assembly GCF_002870075.4. Taxonomy (NCBI): domain Eukaryota; kingdom Viridiplantae; phylum Streptophyta; class Magnoliopsida; order Asterales; family Asteraceae; genus Lactuca; species Lactuca sativa. Next base: position 377,899,251 of record NC_056626.2, read on the forward strand.
GTATGAGATTATGTGTTGTATATAAGATTGTATGCTATGTGTTATTTGTATGCTGTATGACTATATAGACTGGACCGGAGGGTCCAACGATTCAGATCGGGCCAGAGGGCCTAATGAGCTATGACTGGACCAGAGGGTCCAACGAGCTGTGGGACTGGAAGGTCCCGCTGAGACATCTTGACCAGAGGGCCGGGTTAGCCTCGATTGGCGTATTTGTAGTATGTGGTATTTTGGGGAACTCACTAAGCATTTATGCTTACGGTTGTTATGTTTGATGTCTCAGGTACCAGCGAGGACCGTGGGAAGGCGACGGCTTGACACGTACACACACACTGATGGAGATTTTTATATGTAGAGATCTTGGGATTTGTTTTTGAAAACAGAGTTGATTATGGATTTTGATTTGTGATGTGATACATTATATGATTTTGAAAATGAAAAATTATTTTGAAAATTTACGGTGTTACAAAGTGTTGGTTGATAGGACCGGTACATCGTCGTCTTGCAAAGCCTGAAGAGTCGGTGTGGGTCGGAGGTAGTGGAGGTGGGTGAGGGGCGGAGACAAAGGAGAGGAGATATGAGAGAACATTCAAATTTAAACTCACTAATTGAGAAGTAAGTGCATAGTAACGAGATTCCACCAAAAACTATCACTCGGATCTCTCGAACCTGAAATTATCAACCTTGTCCACACCAAATACCAATTCGGAATAATCGCATATCCAGAAGACAAAAATATGATTTCAGAAACTTCACAACTGAACAGTCGCATATCAAGAAGACACACAATGGTTTTCGGGTTTCAATCGCATATCAGGAAGCCAAACAATGCTTCTAGGGTTACAACATACGAAGAAGAAGGAGGAGAGTATTAGGCGAGGTTTTTAATTTTTTAGGATTTCATCCCCCCCCCTCCCCCCCTGCAATTAAAAAATTGGAGAACCCATGTTCATGAAAAAAAATTATAAAATGACAGTTTTACGCGACACGCTTTTTTATGATAGGTTCCCTCCGTGTTTTTAATTTTTTTTTGTTGGACACTAATTTTAGGGCACACATAAATGCATGTCCTCTATCCTTCAAATTTTGGAAAACTGACATTAATTTTTAGGGCACGCACAAATGCGTGTCCTCTATTAGTGTGTGTCATTCTTTGCATGTCATTAAAAGGTTGTTTTCTAGTAGTGGTGCTTGATGAAATGTGAGAGTAACAAGCTCCTAGAAACACAACAACATGCTCAATGTCTGTACTTCGTTTTTTTTCTTCTTAGTTTTTTGTTCCTCTACCACATGCTTGTATAATGATATTTCCTGTATTTTAGAAACACCATACTTTTGTTAAATGTAAGAAATAACATTGCACTTTTAGTTGAAATTTCTAAATTTTTGGTAAATTGCAGGAAACAACATACTTTCTCTTTTCTACCAATATGTGCAATGTGTTTTGATTATTATATTCCTATAATGGATTAAAAGTAACATATGTTATTATTATCTAAGTGTAAAGTACGTTACTATTGTGGTTTAAAATTAAGAACACAACTTGAAAAGCAATTGAGGGATTTTATATGAGAATTCATCAACCATTTGTAAATCCACCAAATGATTCTTAGTTTTTATGTTTTAAACACTTACCAATGTATTTTACACTTTGAATGTATACGATGTTTATTGTAATGTTTATTTTTGAAAAATGATGTTTTTTGTAATGTTTTAAACACTTAGTAATGTATTTGATATTTTGTAATTTAATGTAATGAATTTTTACTTCATTTTGGTGGAATAAACTGATTTTTTATTAAAAATTTGTACTATATTTTTTTAATTCAAAAAAGGGAAAATGATTTAGGAGGGTAACTACCTCTTATCCGTGTTCACATATTGACAACTTCTTATTTTTTGTACATAAGAAAACCAACTAACTTGTTTTAACTTTGTAACATCCCAAAAATCATGAACAAAAATTTCGTTTTTAATTTAATACTAAAATCATAATTGTCAGACCATTAATTTAATACTCCGGCATCGGGCCCCGCCTGGCATCGAGCCCCGCTCGGTATACAGATCTGTCTCTCTTAGGCCCAGCCCACTAAACACATGTAATCATATAACATGCTAACACATAAATAAACATATTCTACTGTATCCCTTTCCTAAGAAACATACTCTGCTAATAATGAGATACAGAACTTCGTCCATACTCAACTAGTTCCAGCCAGGGCTTCAGCAGTGCAAGGTGAGTCTCCTCACTGTGTGAATGGGTCTAAGGCCACAATGTCAGCCCATGTAGTCTATAAGTAGGAAGACCCGGGGTTAGCCCTAGACATCGTATGCTAGTATGTTATTCCAAACCAAGGTCCGATGTCGGGCGGATGCCCGAGGAATGTTTGCATGTTAGATTATACTTGTTATCTGTGTGATACTTGTATGTGTCTGGTAAGGAGGTGAGTGTGGGCGAGGTTCCATATCTCATCACTAGCTGAGTACGGACGATGTTCTGTATCTCATTATTAGCACAGTATGTTTCTTAGGACAGGGATATAGTATAGTATGTTTCTTTATGTGTTAGCATGTTATATGATTGTATGTGTTTAGCGGGCGGGGCCCGGAGACAGGCGGGGCCTAAGAGAGAAAGACATGTATACCGAGCGAGACTCGATGCTAGACAGCGCCTGATGCCGGGCGGGGCCCGATGTCGGAGTATTAAATTAATGGTTTGACAATTATGGTTTTAGTATTAAATTAAAACGAAATTTACCTATAGAATGCCAACGAATTTTTCTGTTGGTAAATCGTGATTTTTCTATTAGTGATTGATTAATGAACATAGTTAAACAAATTCCTAATTTATTGAAATTTTCACCAATGGTTTGTATCACTAGGCAATGATACTTCACAATATGTGTTTTTATTTAAAGTTTTCCAAGTTTTATTTGATTTTTAACACGTAGGATCAATATGGTGTTATATCTACTTATTCTTTTGAATGTTTAAGACACGTATACTTTGTCGAAAAAAGTTCTACACCAAAAGGCATTTGTTCTAACTGTAAAAAGTGAGGGTTTAAGTATAGTGTTGTACTAGAATTTAGAAAAAAAAAAAAAAAAAAAAAAAAAAAAAAAAAAAAAAAAAAAAAAAAAAAAGACAGTGACTTTATATGATTAGATATGCAAATTACTTGCGCCGAGTGAACACACACACATCTCCATGGTCAATAATCATCAAAAACTTCAAAGACATATTTGACATGGCATCACTTTGCTTCGTCAGCAATGTATCCCTTTTACAGCATAAATTCCAACATCACACAGGATTCACCATATATTATTATGTTTATTATTCCGATAGCAACTAAGTCGTGAAACAAAGCGATTTCGCATCAACGAGAACTTAATGAATAACCTCCACAACAATTTCAAACAACACACAGCAAACCAGAACCAAAACCACTATCGACCTCGTGATCATGATATATATATATATATATATATATATATATATATATATATATATATATATATATATATATATATATATATATATATATATATATATATATATATATATATATATATATATATATATATATATATATAGGGATAGATTCATTTGAGACCACTTATATTTTGTGAGACCGTGAGACGCATTTGTTTATTTTTTTTTTATTTTTTTTTATTTTTTTTTAGTTAATTCATGTTCCGAAAATAATATTTAAAAAAAGAATTTTTTGATTTTTCCATTTATTTTGCATTTTAAAATTATTTTTAAATTATGTACAGTGTAATATTCTATTTAGAATATTTCACGTATTTTTCAAAAAAAATAGAATTTTTTTTTATTTTTTTTTATTTTATTTATTTTTTTTTAGTTAATTCAAGTTCCGAAAATAATACTTAAAAAAAGAATTTTTAGATTTTTCCATTTATTTTGCATTTTAAAATTATTTTTTAGAATATGTCAGTGAAATATTCTATTTAGAATATTTCACGTATTTTTCAAAAAAAAAAACGGATTTTTTTTTATTTTTTTTAATTTTTTATATTTTTTTTATATTTTTTTTAGTTAATTCAAGTTCCGAAAATAACATTTAAAAAAAGAATTTTTTGATTTTTCCATTTATTTTGCATTTTAAAATTATTTTTAGATTTGGTCTCACGGTCTCACAAAATTAGAATGGTCTCAAATGAACCTGAACCTATATATATATATATATATATATATATATATATATATATATATATATATATATATATATATATATATATATATATATAATAAGAGTTTTTTTTTCTTGCTTCTCCTAAGCATTTAAATCCTCACGGACGACCTTTACCTTGACAGTAAATAGGGTCTCCTTTGCATCCCTTTTTCTTACCGGCATTGTAAGACTTTGATCCCTTGCCGCCAGCCGCCTTATCTTTATTCAAACTTTTACCGGAGATATGATCTTTCGGAGACTTTGTCTGCCCCAGAATCCACCTATGTACTTCTGTATCCATTTGAAACTCGATCTCTTCGTCGAACTCAACAACATGGATGCACTCCACCGTGGTGCTGCCGTTGCATGGCGTCATCCACCCATCACACTCTTTCACCATAGTCGTCGTCATAATCATCATCATCATCATTGATAGTGATAACATGGCTGTAGTGAAGCTGATAGGGCTTCGTCGTCCATTGATGATCACCATCTTCGTTTTCTGACGAGAATTAGGGTTTGGATGGTGTTTCAGTTCTAGATCATTCCTTATAAGACCATCTCCAATGCATTGAACTCATATGAGTTCAATGGATTGACACATATACATTCCACTCACTATATAATTTACCCATTAAACTCTACACTCTATTAAACTCTATACAATTTAATGGATTGTCAAATCATTTATTATTTTCTTTTTATTTATTATTATTTTTAAAAAATTAATTAGCATGAAATTAAAAATTAAAAACTACAATTAAAATTAACATTAATTAAAAAATTAAAATAAAAAATAATATATATATATATATATATATATATATATATATATATATATGTATGTATATATATGTGTGTGTGTATGTGAGAGAGAGAGAGAGAGGAGAGAGAATATAGAGTTCAATGGGGATTGAACTCCCTATTCCATTGAATCCTAGTTCCTTTCCCACAATGGGGATTTTGAGTTTAATGATATTAAACTCCCCATTAAACCCTCCATTGAACTCCCATTGAAAATGGCCTAATGAAGTCGTTAATGGAATTGCTTTGTTGGATAGCGAGCTACCTTTTGCTTAGTTTATATATATTTTTTTCCTTTAACATATTATTTCTTTTATATATTATAATTTATTAGCACCCATTCATTACTTTTGTAGTAAAGGATAAGGAGAACCTATACTGTGACCTCTTTTTTTTTTCCTTGAATTCCTCTTTTCATAAAGCTAGCTACCCTCTCTTTTACATATGTAAATCATTTTTGCGTTCACCGACGGTTTTAAATCCATGTTTTGCACCTAGAGCTTATATAATTAGTGATACATGTGTAAAAGGTTATTTGTTATTTAACAAATTAATATACAGGGTTAAAAAATTATTTCCTACCGAACAAACTAGTACAAAATTTCTATTTTCTGCAAAGTACAAATACAAATGGATCAGTTTTTTTAGTTTTACTAGTAGTAAATTTTGTTTTAACCTATTGTATATTGGCCAGTTCAATAATTTTACAATTACGTAGAGATCATTTTTTAAATTCTATAAAAAATTAAAAACACATGTAGCACTTATGGAATATTTTCATTTTGCCTATGGACCATTACGTAAGTTTTATGGGACAAGGGGCGAGTATTTGAACCAAACAGGACAGACTTTTGCACGAGACCCAATTTGGTAGAAATTAGTGGATCTTGGACTAGACGGTTAAAAACGGTCCACATCTGGGTTTTCCATTCTTGTACCCGTTGGACCGGTACAATTTTAATCTGTATGTATGATACAACTTGTTGAAAGCAACCGAAAGTTAATTTATTTATTATGATTGTATGGGTGAATAATTGGATCGAATTTGTTTTTCAAAAATTTGTGGACCTTAGACCGAACCTGTTGACGCCACCGGTCCAAGAGTCTAAATGTTCACCTCTACTCGTAACTATTTTTGTTATTTTGTTTTACACTGTTACAAGGGTCATTATTGTAAATTTAGTATTAAGTATGCATTATTTGTGACATTTTTATTTCTTGCTATCACAAATGGATGAACTGTTTTTATAAATTTATCTTATGCATATATACGTTATTTCTATGAATCTCTAAATATTATTAAAAGAGAGCCCTTAATTCACCTTTAAAGCAATCATGGCCCTTGATTGTATTTCAATCATATGATTTCCACCTTTAGATCAAATTGCTGACATCATCTTCTCCAAATAGAAATCAAACATTTAATTATAGAATCTTTAAATTTAGCAATTACATTTCCATCACAATTATATTTAATTATAAAATCTTTAATTATAGAATCTATCATACTTTCTAAAATATATATTACATTTAATTATATAATCTTTAAAATCAGCAATTATGTTATCAATTGAAGCATATCATTCTATCTATATATTAAGTATCGGTTTCTCCATAAATCTTGTCAAAAACATGAATAGCCGCCCCATCTTTCTCCTCTATTTTTTTTCTCTTAAACCATAATTCCCTAATCATCTTCGTCCTCATGCCAATGGTTGTGCTTCAATTGATGCTTTGTGTGTTCATAACAGAATGTATCACCATAAGTTGGTTCATTTTTTCTCATGTATTCTTAGAATTTGTGTATTGCCTCTTACTTGCATCTCCAGTTATCACATCTGTGTTTTGGCTTCACACAAATCTCTACAAACTGAAGCAAGCATCTCCATCTTTTGAAGCTCTATGCCATCATTTACCCTAATTAATATTGTTCATAAGTTAACTCCCTTATTTATAGTTTTTGGCTTCAATATTCAAATCTGTTTAGTTTTTTTCTTTTTTAAAAAACTCATCTTTAAATATTATTAAAAGAAAACATTTAATTTACTAATGAAACAATCAGGGCCCTTGATTGTGTTTTAATCATATATTTTCCACCATTAGATCAAACTGCCGACATCATCTTCCCCAAATAAAATTCAAACAAATTTACATTTAATTATAGAATCTATAATAATTATAGCATCTTTAAATTCAGTAATTATTTTATCAATTGAAACATATCATTCTATATAGAATGATATGTTTCAATTGATAAAATAATTACTGAATTTAAAGATGCTATAATTATTATAGATTCTATAATTAAATGTAAATTTGTTTGAATTTTATTTGGGGAAGATAATGTCGACAGTTTGATCTAATGGTGGAAAATATATGATTAAAACACAATCAAGGGCCCTGATTGTTTCATTGGTGAATTAAATGTTCTCTTTTAATAATATTTAAAGATATTGTTCATAATTTAAGTCCCTTATTTATAGCTTTTTATTTCCAAATTCAAACCCGTTTATATTTTATTATTTATTTATTTTTAAAAAAAAAACTCATTAAACAAGAATATCGATAATTAAGTTATTAACCAATAAAATCTAATATAATCTCATTAAATCAGCAAAATATATAAGAGTCAAAATTAAAATCAATATTATTTATAATTTATCTTCCAGTATATCCCATATAAAATGAACAAAGCTAGTGGAACGGATCAAAAGCAGGATAAAGAAGTTTTTTTTTATTGGTACACTTCAACTTGCATGAACAAAGACGTATCTGTTGTTCCAAGGTTTTCAATAACTCTATTATACATATTATTATAATCTTCGATTAAATTTTCAAATTTTATATTATTGAATTTGTTTCTATCAATGGTTTTAGTTTCAAAACATTTTTTTTATTAAAATTCAACCTAAGACAAAGTCACCTATTAATATGATATGTATTTAGTCATTGTCCGCGTTTAACGCGAGTCATAATCTAGTTTATTACTAAATGGGCACCTTTGCTGTAATGTTTATTTCAATCTAATATAAATGGACATTTTCTATAACTTTACTATTCATAACAGACTATTTCTATAATTTTGCTTTTACACAAAAATCATTTTTATACTTCTACAAATTAGAAAGAGCATTTTTTTTATGTGAATTTAGGCCAAATAAAAAACACCGTAAATATAAAAGTATAAAATGTCTATGTACACTACGAATGTTAAAAGGACCATGGTAAGCACCGCCAACCGGATGAAGATTTGGGAAACGATATTTAGGCTCTAGTTTTTTTTTTTTTTTTTTTTTTTAACAGCAAAATGCATTAGATAAATCAAAACCAGCAGTGGCTGGAACATTACAGTACCAATACAGAAATCATCAAAAACAACAAACAAAATGCAGCTAAACTACAAGGCCAACTAATGTATAAAACCCCGGAAGGCTAACACCAAGGGTAATTTCGTCCACAACACCCATAGAATGAAGTGACCAACAACTAAAGTTTCTCAAGTGATAATGGACAAAGACCATTACAACTCCCTGGATTTCATAGCATAAGGCAGGTTCAATCAGAAAATAATATCATATAAACACTTCAGATTCTGTAAAGAACAACCAGAACAATACATTCCCAACTTAAGCACAAGCACCACATTATTTGCGATCTTAGCTAAGAGACTTGAAGTAGCTCCCTGATGGTTATTCAATTACAATCGACTATCCAGAAAATTAGGAGGAAAAAGATCAACTATTGGCATGTAACCACCACAAACTCACATGACAAAATAACTCACAAGAACCGAGTAAATAAACAACATAATCACACCCAAAGGAAATACTCGAACCCTACTCACACACCCATGGATGAAGATACACGAAGGAAGTGCAACTGCTTGCAGACAACAAACCTGTAGAAGTCTACCCAAAAGAACTGAAACACACACCAAATGCACACATGTCTGGAAGAACGTACGCCACAAGACACCAAAGAACACTAAATCTTACCCCACCCCACCCCCTATACAGTTGAACGTATTGAGATAGGATCAAAACGCCATTCCATCCATCCGATTGCATTTTTTTTATTCTGGAACTTATCCATAAATGGGATAAGGATTGAATTTCATTTGACAAACCTTTATAAGATCGTAGATTGCTAGAGTGAACCTTCAAGTTCCTGTGATTCCAAATGATCAAAATATAAACCAACATGATGGCCGACTAGATTTGGGTAAGCCCATTGTTACTGGAGATGTTGTTTTTCCAAAAGAGCAAGTCAGACACTCATACCAGCGAATTAGGGAGAAGATACCACCAGGCTTTGAGATTACTCCACACTTCATTTGAGATACTACATGAGAGGAATAGATGGTGTAACGCCCCAAAATACGAGCCAAAAATTTCATTTTTGAAAACATATATTTAGCAAAACATTCGACTAAAACGTTTACTGATCATAACATTTTATAAAGATATCGCATGTCTGGAAAAACATTTCAATAACATAAAAATATCAGAGTACAAATCTGATAGCTTCATTTTATTTACTTATTTTTATAGTTTATTTTAGTACATTTCATTCGCATTTTAGTTAACTTTGATGCCTATTTTCCCTTTTGTTATTTTTTTGACCATTTCGGGGTACTTTCTAGTTTCTTGAGCATTATTGCAGATTTTCTTGGAAACTAGCGGGGCGGCACTTTTGCGAGGCGATTGGGCTTGAAGGGAATTGGAGGTTTCATGCTTGATGGCTATGAAGGTGATTCATGGGGTGGACTTGTCAATTGCTTGAAGGCTTGGAAGAATTGAGCTTTAAATTTGAAAGATGCGGGGGAACATTCAAGCGTATGAAAGTTATTAATCGGACGAGTTCACGAGCATTGGAGGATTTAGAGAGGTCAAATTGGGCTTTAAATGAAGAAAAACTTGAAGAAAATGGGCTAGGAGGTGATTGGATTCGATCTGGGCTAGTGGGATATGCTTTAGAGGCCCAAAATCTCAAAGGAGCCCATGTCAGGCACCACCCGCGCAACCCACCCGCGCAGCAGCACGCGGGTCGCGCAAGGCCCTGCAGGGGCAATTTCGGGAATCCTTCTTTTGAGCTATTTGAGGAAGGTTGGTGCCCATCTTTTGCATACTCTTGGACATCCGATTTTTGAAGATCCTCTCTGGAGTTTTGGAGACTTTTGAAGGCCAAGAACCCTTGAAGAACATCATATTTTTACCTCTTGATTCTTGCTTAATGTTTGGTACAAATTTCTCTAACTTTGTTTCTTTGTGTTTAGCCATGCTTGGCTAAACTAATCTTGGTTGACTTTTGGTTAATCCTTTGAACTTTTGTTGAATGTTGAAGAATCCATGAACATGTTCTTAAATCTTTATGGGAATGTTTTGTGTTTTAACATCTTATCACTACTTGTATGTTTTAGTTCATGAGTTTAAATGTGTTTGTGGTGATTAGTTGGCTAATTTCTTGATTAAGTAAAGGATCCTCAAATTAGCAAGCAACAAATGATTTTTGTGTTGTTTTTGCTTCACACAATCATAAAAACATTTCCTCCAACATGGTGGTGAAAGCATTTGACCCCTCTTGGATTTGGTGACTTTTTGGTTCTTAATGCTAGTTGACTTTCACTAATTACATGCTATTTGGAATTAGTGACTTTGACTAAGGAAATTGTTATGAGCTTCTCTAACCATTCCAACAATTAAGAAAAGTCTAGGTAATCTCAAGCTCCTTGGATTACTATAGCCAAATTAAGGATTTAAATCAAAGTATTGCACCATTGGATTCTAATGATATGTTCATCAAAAGTCAAAGTGAGGAAACTTTAAGTCAACCATCTTTCCCTCATTGATTTTACATCAAACTCTTATTTTTGTTGCATTTGTCTATTTAAATCATAGTTAATTCTAGTTTGTTTCAAGTATTTCAAAACAACAAAACCCCCCATTTTATTTTTATTGTCATTTTACAAGTATTTTTACAAAGAGATTTTTCATAGAGTTATAAATTGAACCAATCTCCGTGGATTCGATCCCTTTACCACTATACACTATTTTACTGTGTAATATTTAGGGTTATTATTTGTGTTGGCCTCGACAACCACCAAAATCCCCAGGAAGGTCTCGTGATGCGGAATACGAAACATGTGTGTGATGGGCTGCTACCGTGCCAGCTCCTTCCCCTTCGAAGAAGAGGTACCTGAAACCAAAACTGAAAACTGTAAGCGCGAAGCTTAGTGAGTTCTCCCATCGTACCGCATATCATACAATCACATAACATATATATTGCCGGCCATTTCTGGGGTGCCCGACCTACCCGGTACGGCCATTCTGGGGTGCCGACCTACCCGTGTCAAGCCATTCTGGGGTGCTGACTACCCATGTCACGCCGTTTTGGGGTGCTGACTACCCTTTGGTCCTGACGACCGAACCTCGGGGACTATTTCACCCCTACTGCTACTATCACATATATCATAACATAACATATTATCAGACATATCTGGGGTGCCTGAACTACCCTTCGGTCCTAACAACCGAACTCGGGGACTAGTCCCCTCCTACTACCTCTATCGCATATAACGTAAAAAGCTAGCATGCAAACATATCATCATTATACTGTCAGACGTATCTGGGGTGTCTGACTACCCTTCGGTCCTAACAACCGAACTCTATTACTATCACATGTAACATATCATGCTAGCATATAACATATCAGGTAGTAGCAAACCTAGATGATATCACAAAGACATTCATCTATCATACATTTCCTACTGATGGGCCAGCATTGTGGCCTTATACCAACCGCTACTGGAAGGTAACTCACCTCGAAGTAGCTGTTGATCTGTGTGGGAAAGGTCTGTCTACTACTGCTTCGAAAATCCTCCGACTACAATTCCCACCAAACACTTAATCAATTACTGCTAACCGCCCTCAGGGTAAATTGTCCATTTACCCTTAACAAGTCATGAGTCAAGTCACAGTCAACTGCCAGTTGACTAGACTCGCCGAGTTGGCTAGCCAACTCGCCGAGTCCCTTTCCTTTAGTCTGACCATAAGTCCGTCTCTATTCGTCGAGTTAAGCATAGACTCGACGAGTCTTCCTTCTATACCTAAGGCCAATAGTCCTTCATCCTACTCGCCGAGTTCATCTTCATCCGAAGAACATTCTAAGCTGTGACTCGCCGAGTTGTATGAACAACTCGCTGAGTTGTTCTTGAGACAAAGAGATTGCCGTGAACTCGCCGAGTCGTTGCAATGACTCGCCAAGTGACTTCATGAGTGAGTCTGGCTTCCAACCCACTGAGTCATACCCAATGACTCACCACTCCAACTCGCAACACAAAAGGGGAACAACCCGGGGACTCGCGACCCGACTCGCCGAGTTTGCCTCATGCAAAAACTATACACGCGATTTTGCTTGAATCCAGCCCATGCCATTCGTAGATCTGGGTTCCTAGGGCCTGGTTTACATGTAAAGTTTCCAACTTTACGTGTAGATAATCACCAATGAAGGTTTTAGGGCTCAAAGTGCACCAAAAGGGGTAGATCTAGGACTTTCATGCAATATGACTCCATAAAGGCAGTAGATCCAAGCTCCAGGGATAAAATCATGCCTAGAATGGCACAAACAAGCTTGAAGAATGGCTCAAAAAGGACTTTAATGAAGCTATTAGGGACTACAAGCTTGAAAACAGAGGGGAAACGAGCTATACCTCAAGGAAAACGTTGAGATGTCACAAAATTGCTTGGCCTCCTTCTCCTCTTCTTGATCTACTCTTCTTTCTCCTCAAAAACTTCAAGAACACACCCAAAACACTTCAATCTCACAAGGAAAAGGGAAAAGACGATATTGGGAGCTCTGAGGGTGAATGGGGGCGAGGTTGGGGCGGAAATGAGTGTTTAAATAGGGTGCAAACCCTTGAAATTTAGGGTTTCAACAGACAGTGGTGACTCGCCGAGTCCAGAATATGGACTCGCCGAGTCGCCAACTTAAACGTGCCCCCGGACCGTGTCCCTACTCGGCGAGTCGGACCTACAACTCGTCGAGTACAAGGCTAAAATGACAATTACTAAGATAAATTTTTACGTACCAGGAACCAGGTGCTACAAATCTGCCCCACTTATTTTAGACTTTGTCCCCGAAGTCTGCCGCTCGATCCTGAAACAGCTCGGGGTAATGCTCCATCATTTCTTCCACCGGCTCCCAAGTCCATTCCGAACCCTTGCGGTGCTGCCATTGCACTTTCACTAGCTCCACCCTCTTGTTCCTTAGATCCTTCGACTTCCGGTCGAGAATTGCGACTGGGCGCTCAATGTAATTCAGGCTGTCATCAACCTGTATATCCTCTAATGGCACCACCGCTGAATCATCCATGAGACACTTCCGCAGCTGGGAGACATGGAAAGTGCTGTGGATCTGGCTAAGCTCGAATGGCAGATCCAACCTATATGCCACCTTGCCCACCCGGGCTACAACCCTGAACGGTCCAATGAATCTCGGGCCCAACTTTCCCCGCTTCCTGAATCGAATGACGCCTTTCCAAGGCGACACCTTCTGGAGAACCATATCCCCGACCTGGAACTCCAGGTCTGATCGACGCTTGTCAGCGTAACTTTTTTGCCGACTCTGCGCAGTCTGAAGCCTACTCCGAACCTGCTGGATTCTCTCGGTCGTCTTGAGCACTACCTCGGTGCTCCCCATGACCCTTTGGCCAACTTCACCCCAGTATATCGGGGTCCTGCACCTCCGACCGTACAACATCTCGAATGGGGGACGATCAATACTCGCGTGATAGCTGTTGTTGTATGAGAACTCAGCCAAAGGAAGATAGGTATCCTAGCTACCACCGAAATCTAACACGCACGCCCGCAACATATCCTCCAAAGTCTGGATGGTCCGATCACTCTGACCATCCGTATGCGGGTGAAAAGCGGTGCTAAAATGCAGACAAGTGCCCAACTCATCATGAAACCTCTTCCAAAACTTGGAAGTGAACCACACATCTCGATCTGATATCACTGACACTGGCACCCCGTGCCGCGCCACTATCTCCCTGATATAGATATCGGCCAACTTTTCGGCCGAGATACTCTCCGGAATCGGAATAAAATGGGCGCTCTTGGTCAACCGATCCACGATGACCCAAATCGAATCTACTCCTCGTGTCGTTCGTGGAAGCTTCGTGATAAAATCCATCGTAATATCCTCCCATTTCCACAACGGGATATCCAACGGCTGCATCTTGCCGTGCGGTCTCTGATGCTCGGCCTTGACCTTCCTGCAGGTCAAACACCGCTCGACGTACCACGCCACATCCCACTTCATGCAGGGCCACCAATAGTCCAGGCGAAAATCCCGATACATCTTCGTTGCCCCTGGATGAATAGAGAATCAGGATTTGTGCGGCTCCTCCATCAAGATCTGGCGCACGCCTCCATGATACGACACCCACAGCCTACGGTGTAGTGTCAACAACCCCCGACTATCATAATCAAAGGAGGTGACTTGACCCACTATTCGCTCACTCTTCCGATGCTCCTCCTTCATAGTCTCCTGTTGAGCCTCCCGAATCTGCTCCAACAGGGGAGTCACCACAGTCATCCTCATGTAAACATCCCTGGTCGGCGCCGCCTTGCGGCTAAGAGCATCGGCCACCACATTGGCCTTCCCTGGGTGGTAAAGGATCTCGCAATCATAATCCTTCACCACGTCCAACCACCAACGCTGCCTCATGTTCAGATTCGGCTGATCCATGAGGTACCTCAAACTCTTGTGGTCCGTGTAAATGGTACAACGAACCCCGTAAAGGTAATGCCGCCATATCTTGAGGGCGAAGACCACCGCCCCCAACTCTAAATCGTGCATCAGGTAGTTCGCCTTGTGAGGCTTCAGCTACCTCGAGGCATAAGCAATGACATGCCCCTTCTGCATCAACACTGCGCCTAAACTTGAGATCGACGCATCACAATATACCACAAAATCCTCCACGCCCTCAGGCAGGGCTAAGATCGGCGCCTCACACAATCTCTGCCTCAGAGTCTCGAACGCTGCCTGCTGCTCAAGCCCCCACCGAAAGACCACGACTTTCCTAGTCAACCGTGTCAGGGGTACGACTATTTTGGAGAAATCCGGAATGAACCTTCGGAACATCGCACCTCATCACGGCCTCCACCTTGGCCGGGTCTACTGAAATCCCGTTCTGATTAACGAGGTGCCCAAGAAACTGCACCTCGTGCAACCAAAACTCACATTTGGAGAACTTGGCGTACAAGCTCTCCCTCCTCAGGGTCTCCAATACCTCTCTCAGATGCTCCTCATGCTCCTCCTGAGTCCTGTAATAAACCAAGATGTCATCAATGAAAACTATCACAGACCGATCCAACATCTGTCTACACACGCGGTTCATGAGGTCCATGAACGCGGCAGGAGCATTGGTGAGCCCAAACGGCATCACCACAAACTCATAATGGCCATAACGCATCCGGAACGCAGTCTTCTGTATATCCTCCTCTCTAACCCTCATTTGATGATAGCCTGAATGCAAATCGATCTTGGAGAACCAAGATGCTCCCTGCAACTGATCAAAGAGATCAACAATCCTCGGGAGTGGGTAACGGTTCTTCACCGTTACCTTATTCAGCTCCCAATAATCTATACACATCTGATGCGACCCATCCTTCTTCTTCACAAACAGGATCGGGGCTCCCCAGGGTGAACTGCTCGGACGAATAAATCCCTTGTCCAGCAGCTCTTGCAACTGCGTAGACAACTCCTGCATCTCGGGAGGAGCCAACCGATAGGGTGCCTTGGCTATCGGAGCCGCACCAGGAACTAGGTCGATCCTGAACTCTACCTGGCGCTCCGGAGGTATTCCAAGAAGCTCCTCCGGGAACACATCAGCGTAGTCTCGTACCACTGGAACCTCGCTCACCGTCGCCTTACCCGTCTCCCGGGTATCCATAACATACGCGACATACCCCGCGCATCCCTGCTGAAGGTAGCGCCTAGCTCTCGCTGCTGAACATACTATAGGTCCACGCTGTGGCCTCTCGCTGTGGATCACCAACTCTCCCCCGCTTGGGGTCCTGACCCGCACTAGCTGCTGTGCGCAATCTATCACCGCCCCATTAGGGCTCAACCAATCCATGCCTATAATCACCTTTTTCCCCCGCAACGGTATGGGAACCAAATCCACCAAATAACGCTCCTCAAATAACCACAAAACACAATCCCTGAACACTGCTGATGCTCGCACCGATCGATCATCGGCAATCTCTATCTCTAAAGGGCAATCCAACATGCCCGAGGACTCAGTAAACCTCTTGCTAAGTGCAAGGGAAACAAATGATCGGGTGGCAATCGAGTCGAACAACACCTGAACCGGAAAACCGTTCACATGGAACGATCCTAATGCATATACACAGAGCACAAATCAATAACATAACATCATAAAATAAAATAGAGAGAAAGAATCATACTCGTCACTACATCGGGTGCGGCGCGTGCCTCTTCTACTGTCAGCTGAAATGCCCGGCTCCTCGCCACTGGAGCCTCTGCGTTGCCCTGCCGGCCATCCGTAATCCGCAGGGTAGCTGCAGCTGGCGCCTTAACCGACGCTGATGATGTCAACTGGGGGAAATTGGCCTTCTTGTGGCCCCTCTGGTTATAGTGAAAACACAGCAACTCTGATGCCTGAATCACAGGTGCAGGGGCGGTACAATCCCTGCTGAAATGCCCCGTCTTGCCGCACTTATAGCAGCCCGACGATCCCAATCTACATGCCCCCTCATGAGGCCTGCCGCATTTCCTGCAGCGGCTCGGTCCTGACTGGCCTTTCGGCCTACCATCTGATCCCTTGGGCTTCTTCCCCGAAGCCCCTCCTGTCTGTCCCTCCTCAGTCTTTCTCTTCCGGACGTGCTCCAGATCTATCTCTCTCTCCCTCGCCCTGGCAATCATAGAGTCCAAGGTAGGGCAAGCTGAAAAACTGACATGCTCTCGAATATCAGCTCGGAGCATGTCATGGTAGCGGATCCTCCTCATGTCCTCATCACCCGCATACTGGGGCACTAATAATGCCCTCTCCCGGAACTTGGCGGTGATCTCCGCCACAGTCTCCGTCGTCCGTCTCATATCTAGGAACTCCCTGGCTAGCTGCTGAAGCTCGACAGTCGGCGCAAACTCTGCCCTGAACCTGGTCACGAAGTCCGACCAGGTCATAGCCTCGACAGCCGAGGCTCCCAACGAGTCACCGACGGACTCCCACCAATCCCTAGCTCGATCTCTCAAACATCTTGCTATAAATCTCACCTTCGACCCCTCAGGGCAGAAGCTAATCGTCTGGGCGACCTCAATATCTGCAATCCATCGTCTGGCAGCTATGGGGTCCTTCGCCCCATGAAAATCCGACACACCACTGCCCCGAAAGTCCTTGAAGGACAGTGTGCGGGATCCTGACTGGCCAAATGTCATGTCACTCCTGAATGCCCGGAGGAGATCCTCCATCATCTCCAATATCCCTTCCTTGATCGACCCGAAGATAATGGGGGTCGACTCAAGGATGCCTCTGGTGATCTCTGACGCGATGAACTCGCATAGCCCCTCATCTACTGGCTCGAAACCTGATCCCGAACCCGATCCCTCTCCTGTACTGTTAACTGTTGGCCTCGAACGTAGTACCACCATTCTGAAATACAAAAGAAATAACAACTGTTAGTGATACTGATACCTCTGGAGGGATCACACCTACTACAAGTTCCTTGGTCTTATCTTGGCATTCCTTGATTCGGGTACAAATCCTCTGCTTTCAGTAGTACGGGCCCATACTACCTTCCACATCTATCCGTACCTTCTCCAAGGACTACCATGACTCCACCAGGTCCCTTTCACTACCGTTGATCTCTGCTACTCTTATCCTAGGCTTACCCTAGGAAACCTCTGACTCCACCCAAACCAGTCCTCAGCTGCTGAAGGCCTCTTGGTGATGCCAATTAGCTACCACCTGAATACAATCACATGTGACGAGGCTCGGATAATCCTTCGAGTGAGGGACTCATCCCTACCAAAGTTAGGACTCAAACAAGAGCTATGCAACAGGGTCAAATCCAACACTCTGAGATTATTCAACCCTAGTCACATGTGACTTTAACGTATTCCCCTAACAGCTAACTCCCATCACTTCAAAGCCCACATAGCACAAAGCAACAACATTTGGACATAAAGGAAAAAAAATTCAAGCAGCTCTATCCTCGTAGAGAAAAACTGGACTAGCATACAATGATAAACTCATACTATCAGGAATAACCTAAACAAGCTACCCTACTGCTGTCTACTCAATTCTAGCATGCAACTTTTTCATATACGGAAGCACAGAAAGCAGGCACATAAGGCATCACTCCAAGATCCTTAGTCCTATTCTAGCATGCTGTTCTACAGAAACTGATAAACATATATAAACTTGTATGGGTACATTGGGGAATACTTACTTGAGCTCGGCCGGTCGCGCACATCACACATTTTGTTCTTTCTTAAAACCCTTTCACTTAGCCCTTTTAGAAAACATTTTCTCTTTCTAAAATCTTTTAATCCCTTGATTTGAGTTCAAACACCCCCGAAGGTGTGTCCGAATCCCTCAGGCCAGGGCTCTGATACCAACTTGTAACGCCCCAAAATACGAGCCAAAAATTTCATTTTTGGAAACATATATTTAGCAAAACATTCGAATAAAACGTTTACTGATCATACCATTTTATAACGATATCACCTGTCTGGAAAAACATTTCAATAACATAAAAATGTCAGAGTACAAATCCCCAGGAAGGTCTCGTGATGCGGAATACGAAACATGTGTGTGATGGGCTGCTACCGCGCCAACTCCTTCCCCTTCGAAGAAGAGGTACCTGAAACCAAAACTGAAAACTGCAAGCACGAAGCTTAGTGAGTTCCCCTATCGTATCGCATATCATACAATCACATAACATACATATTTCCGGGCATTTTTGGGGTGCCCGACCTACCCGGTACGGCTATTCTGGGGTGCCGACCTATCCGTGTCAAGCCATTCTGGGGTGCTGACTACCCATGTCACGCCGTTCTGGGGTGTTGACTACTCTTCGGTCCTGACGACCGAACCTCGGGGACTATTTCACCCCTACTGCTACTATCACATATATCGTAACATAACATATTATCAGACATATCTGGGGTGCCTGAACTACCCTTCGGTCCTAACAACTGAACTCGGGGACTAGTCCCCTCCTACTACCTCTATCGCATATAACGTAAAAAGCCAGCATGCAAACATATCATCATATACTGTCAGACATATCTGGAGTGTCTGACTACCTTTCGGTCCTAACAACCGAACTCTATTACTATCGCATGTAACATATCATGCTAGCATATAACATATCAGGTAGTAGCAAACCTAGATGATATCACAAAGACAATCATCTATCATACATTTCCTACTGGTGGACCGGCATTGTGGCCTTAGACCCACCGCTACTGGAAGGTAACTCACCTTGAAGTAGCTGCTGATCTGTGCGGGAAAGGTCTGTCTGCTGCTGCTTCGGAAATCCTCCGACTGCAATTCCCACCAAACACTTAATCAATTACTGCTAACCGCCCTCAGGGTAAATTGTCCATTTACCCTTAACAAGTCATGAGTCAAGTCACAGTCAACTGCCAGTTGACCAGACTCGTCTAGTTGGCTAGCCAACTCGCCGAGTCCCTTTCCTTTAGTCTGACCATAAGTCCGTCTCTACTCGTCGAGTTAAGCATAGACTCGACGAGTCTTCCTTCTATACCCAAGGTCAATAGTCCTTCATCCTACTCGCCGAGTTGTATGAACAAATCGCCGAGTTCATCTTCGTCCGAAGAACATTCTATGTTGTGACTCGTCGAGTTGTTCTTGAGACAAGGAGATTGTCGTGAACTCGCCGAGTCGTTGCAATGAATCGCCGAGTGACTTCATGAGTGAGTCTGGCTTCCAACCCACTGAGTCATACCCATTGACTCACCACTCCAACTCGCAACACAAAAAGAGGAACAACCCGGGGACTCGCGACCCGACTCGTCGAGTCAGATGAACGACTCACCGAGTCTGCCTCATGCAAAAACTATACACGCGATTTTGCTTGAATCCAACCCATGCCATTCATAGATCTGGGTTCCTAGGGCCTAGTTTACACATAAAGTTTCCAACTTTACGTGTAGATAATCACCAATGAAGGTTTTAGGGCTCAAAGTGCACCAAAAGGGGTAGATCTAGGACTTTCATGCAATATGACTCCATAAAGGCAGTAGATCCAAGCTCCAGGGACTAAATCATGCCTAGATCTAAAGGCTAACAACTTATTACCACCCACCAAGCACAAACAAGCTTGAAGAATGGCTCAAAAAGGACTTTAATGAAGCTATTAGGGACTACAATCTTGAAAACAGAGGGGAAACGAGCTATACCTCAAGGAAAACGTTGAGATGTCACAAAATTGCTTGGCCTCCTTCTCCTCTTCTTTATCTACTCTTCTTTCTCCTCAAAAACTTTAAGAACACACCCAAAACACTTCAATCTCATAAGGAAAAGGGCAAAGACGATGTTGGGAGCTCTGAGGGTGAATGGGGGCGAGGTTGGGGCGAAAATGAGTGTTTAAATAGGGTGCAAACCCTTGAAATTTAGGGTTTCAACAGACAGCGGTGACTCGCCGAGTCCAGAATATGGACTCGCCGAGTCGCCAACTTAAACGTGCCCCCGGACCGCGTCCCTACTCGGCGAGTCAGACCTACAACTCGCCTAGTCCAAGGCTAAAATGACAATTACTAAGATAAATTTTACGTACCAGGAACCAGGTGCTACAGATGAGTTGCTGATTCTGTTACTTGATTACATAGGGCAAACATGTTACTATTTCCAATCCCCCATTTTAGAAGGTTCTCTCTAGTTGGGAGCCTATTGTGGGCTGGCCTCCAAGCCAGAATATTGACTTTCCTTGGGACGAGATTATTCCAATCCCATTTTACCGGAGACTTAGGTAAAATAGAATTGCCAATGTGAAATCTTATGGAGGACACCGTATACTCTCCAGACGTTTCCAAACTCCACATCCACGATGGTTGTTGATTGGACTGGGTCTCTATAAAGAGGCTTTTGAAGTCGACATGATCTTTCAAGAGAGTTGCAGGTGAATTTGCTATAGTGCCCCAACAAGAGCCTTTTTGTTTAGCCCTAGATGGGGCATTAAATCCACCATCACAACCGTATATTGCAGTGATCACTGATTTCCATAACTCTTGCCTATCATTATTGAACCGCCACCACCATTTTCCAAGTAAGGCCAGGTTTTGGGTTTTGAGACTACGAATGTTTAGACCACCATCTTCTGTTTTAGAGTGAACCTTTTCTTAGCCAATCCAAGCTAATTTTACCTCTCAGTGAACCACCCCAAAAGAAACACCGCTACAATTTTTCTAAGGATTTTATCACTTTAACCGAGGCTTTATATAATGAAAACAAGAATGTTCCCAGACTTCCCAGCACAGATTTACATAAGGTTAATCTACCGCTGAAGGAGAGTGTTGAAGCCTTCCATTAAGAGAGTCTGGATTGAAATTTGTTTAATAGTGTGTTCCAATGGGAAATTTTAAACATTATCGCCCCTACAATAATTCCCAAGTAAATAGATGGCAAATTACCAACAGAGAAATTGATGCTCTTAGCTACCATTTCAATTTCAAAGTTGTGTATTCCGATACCGAACAGTTTGCTTTTACTTATATTCACCTTAAGCTTGGATACCAATTCGAAGCACTAACGTATTCTAATTAGGTTTTTATTGTTTTGGTTCGACCACTCACCAAGGAAGATCACGTCATCTGCGTATTGGGGATGAGTTATACACATACCATTTCCTGGAAGAGAAATGCCATTGAAGATATGTTAGGCAGTGGCTTCCATTAAAGCTATATTAATTCCCTCAGCAAGCAAGATGAACAGAAAAGGAGACAATGGGTCTCCCTGGCGGACAACTCTTTTAAATGGGAATTTTTAGTAGCAGATCCATTGACGATCACCAAAGCCCGAGTTGACGATAAGCAACCCCAAATCCATCTACGCCAATTAGATCCAACTTCCATCTGTGTCATTACTGAGTCGAGATATATCCAATTGACACAGTCGAATATGTCACACCCCAAAACGACGAAAACATTCGGGGGCGGAGGACGTCATGTTAAGTATCACAACAGATGCATTATAGTAATCAAAGTGTAACATCCCGTATATTAAATAAATAAATGGATAAGGGTTAATATGAATAGTGACCAAAAATCAATAATATATTAGTGGGGTGTTGGTTTCGGGGAGCCAAATAATATAATTTGGACTTTCGAGGGTTAAAGTGTAATTTCAGGATTTATTCCATAAGGATTTTTAGAAGTCAGGGTGTGTTTGGTAATCATTAGGAGTTATTATGAAGGGAATTGTGAGAAGGAAGGACTGAATGTGTCAGAATTGAGATCATGGGGGTTAAAAGGTAATTTTTGGATTTGTCTTGCAAATAATTCTCAAAGTGGAGGGTTGTATGGTAACTATTGGATTTAAGTTGAAAAAGAAATGATAGGGAGGGACCAAAAGTGTATAATAGAGCATATGTTGAATTGGACACGGATTAAACCCGTGCCTTCCCTCGTCGCATCAAGAAACCCTAAACCTAGAGGACTTTCAGCCACCGGCATGCACGATTCCTCAGCCGCCACCTGCTTCTATTTTCCGTTTCTGATCAGTCGTATCCAAGTCTACCGTCACCTTCATACCTGTTACATTGTCGAGCACCACCCCAGCTGTGCCGCCAGATCTCGTGAGTAACTGGAGAACCACCGAGGACCATGGAACTCACTGTGGGCGTTGATGTATGGGTCACGATCAATTGGAAACTCTCAGTAAGATTAACTCCTCTCCTCTCCTCCGTCCCTTTCTGAGTGGTTGACGTTAGATGCGCCGCTGCTGCCGCCGGTGGCCTTGGCCACTGTTTTCGTGTTTTCCAGTAGCGTTAGTCGTCGAGCCGGTGGCTGAGGGCCATGCTTCTCGTTTTAATTTCACGTGTGATGTTCCTGGAACTCAGAAAGAGTGTTGGTCGGAGGTTGGCACACCACCATGGCAGCCCACCATGGTGGCTGCCGTTTTCTGCCACTCATTGCCGCCACCTGCCACCGTGTGGGGGGTGGTTGTGTGTGTGATGTATGGTATGTGAGTATGTGTGTTCTATAGATAATTGTGGTATCAATTTTCTTGGTCCAACATGAAGAAAAACCACCACCACTGCCGTGAGCCGCCATTGACCACCACTACCTGAGGTGGTAGTGGGTGGTGTTTGGCATAGTAACCCTAATCGGCCCTAGTTCTTGATCTGGGCTAGTTGGATGGTTATTGGGCTAGAAACCCTAATTTTGGGTTTGTTAGTTTGGATTTTACCGGGACTCACGGTTGGACTGTTAGATTGATATTGTGAATTATGTCCGACTTCATTATGTGAATGGCCTAGTGCAGTGATAGACTTAATGGGTTAAGTGAGAAACACTTAACCCTAATCGTAATTTTATGTGAAAACCCTAATATTTCTTGGGCCTTGAGTTGGGCCTTTCTTTTGGGATTTGGTGATTACACTATTGACGGGCCATCCAAAAACAATTATGTGGACTAGAATATTTAGATGGGCTTTGGGGTAAGGCCCATATGAGGGTTTGGGCCCAATTTTACAGTGGACTATAATATTTAGATGGGCTTTGGGGTAAGACCCATATGAGGGTTTTGGCCTAATTTGTAAAATTGGGCCATATTAGGGCCATTAATGGACCTTTGTGGACCCATTTGGTATTGGGCCTTGGTGGGCCCAATGGGCTTCAGTTATTTATGGGCCGGATTGGTGGACCACATTTAGACCTAATATGTGAAGGTTCGGTCTTGGATCTTAATGAGATTAATTGTGGGTTTGACTCAGTGTTAGAGGCCGGACTACAACAACAACATTTACAGGATCTGTCCGTCATCCGAGGTGAGTCTTCTTACTATACTTACCCGTGTGGTAATTTATGCGTGACCGGAGGGTCTTATTTGTGTTATTGACCGGAGGGTCTTAATTACCTTATCGACTGGAGGGTCTTAGTAGATTATCGACTGGAGGGTCTTATTTGTTTATAATGTGTTATATGTTATCATGCATACTGTCTTTGTGACTTATGCTGTTATAGTAATCTGTGTATATGTTGATCTTATATGTTTACTTGAGTACTATGATATCTTGTATTGTGTATATGTGATTTATGCTATGTATCAGTATTGTGAGCTTATAGAGTTAGGACCAGAGGGTCCCAGAGTTGGGACCAGAGGGTCCCAGAGTTAGGAACGGAGGGTCCACTAGAGTTGTGGGACTGGAGGGTCCCACTGAGACACATTGACCAAGAGGGTCTTACAGAGTTATAGCCTCGAGTGGCTAATGAGTTGTATGTGGTATTTTGGGGAACTTACTAAGCTTCGTGCTTACCATGTTATTTGTTATGTGTTTCAGGTACTTCTTAGGATCATGGGAAGGCGTCGGCTTTATTATACACACGAGATGGAGTTGTGTTCGAGGATCTTGGATTTTATTCAAATAACTATGAACACGTGTTTTTGATAATTGATATATTGAGATTTTGTGAGACGTGTTGATGATATTTATGTGATTTTAAAAATGAAAATTTTATATGAATATTTACGGTGTTACAAGTTGGTATCAGAGCCTTGGTTTGAGGGATTCAGATGTGCTCTCGGGTATGTCTGAACTCAAACTGAGGATTTGAGAAAATTTTCTAACAAGAAACGATTTTTCTAAAACGAGTAAAAGTTTAAAAGAGAAAACGAGATGGAGCAGTGTGTACAATCAGCCAAAGCCCGAACGGTGATTTCCCAAAATATCACTATTTGTTTGTATTATGAGATATTAGAACTGCATGCTAGATGATAGGCTAGGTATTTTAGAAATTAGGGCTAGAGTTGCCTAATTCATGATGCCTTAGCCTAGAGGATGCTATTAATTGATATTATCTGCTATTTGCTCTGCATGTGCTGAGTAGAAGTACCTAGCATGAATCTTTGAAAGGGAGTCTTGAGTAAAGGAGTAATCAAGAAGAGATACCTAGACGAGCATCTGAGGAATTTTCTGAGAGAGTAGCTAGAGATCCATGAGAGGTAGAATTGCCTAAGTTTGGTGATGCCTTTTGAGTTATGGGAAGAGCGAGTGGAGGGGTATGCTAGAGTGGTTTTATGTGTTGTTTATTCGATGCCTGAATGCTGCTTGCTTTGTGCTTTGTGGAACTCTCAAATGATGGGAGTTAGATACTAACTAAATATGACGATATTCAGGAGGTAGATGCCTGTCATCACGAGGGGTTCTTTAGCAGCTGATGGCAGAGAAGTATGAGAACCTAGAGAGTAATCCTAGTCCGATGAGTACGCTGTTTAGAGGTGAGTATTCTCTAGAGACTGAGCATGTGTAATGGGAATGGTGATCGAGAAGGTTGAGCAGTTACTTAGAAAATCTGGGACGCTCCATGTGGAAAGTATGGGTAGATGTGGCAAGTAGTATGGGCCCGTACTACTGAAAGTAGAGGACCCATAATTGAAACAGGGAGAATTCCGGAGGTTCTGAGTAGCAGGATGAGGAGAAATAACATGGTTCGGGTACCATGATTCGCAGCGGAGTGTGTTTTCACCTTTATAAGTTATCCGACTAGGATTATTCGGACTGGGAGTGGATATGGGAAATTGTAGGGCCCGAGGGCCATGACAGTTGAGCTTAAATGGAGTTTATCCTGGTTGGGAAGATTTGAGTTTATATGTCAAGTGTTTTGACTAGTGACGTGCCAGTTAGAGTCGCAAGACTGAAATAAGGGAGGAGATGATGTGTCATGGAGGATTGCAGTCTAGAGTTTAGTGGTCAGACAATGGCCTGTGATGTCAAAGTTTTATATTGAGAATTATATTGTTCCGGTTTCTCATTTATAGAGGAGGGTTGAGTGAACTTTTGATGTCAGAGATTAGATGAAGACCTGTGGGGGCACCAGGTAGTTGCGACATTGGCACAAAGAGTATTTTGTTGTATGAGAGCATGTGATTGCAATCTTATGTCGGGAAGGAGTCATCAGTGGGGACTGTGACCAACAATAGATCGGGTATGCCTTGTTTGAGTTCGTTAAGTCGTATACCAACAACTGTTGCAGGAAAACGAGGGGAGTATATTGAGATGACGACTTTCGTGGTTATGCAGCGGATCGATTGTGAGAGTGAGGTCTCCCGTGCTATGTCGATTCTTGTAGTGGGGTGATGATTGATGTCACACCCCAAAACCAAGAACGGCGGAAACGTTCTGGGGCGGAGGACGTCATGTAGAATATCAACAACAATGTAAAGTAGTAAACAAGCAACAACATCATCCATTGCATTAATAATATAATTATTATACAAATGTATTCTGTCAAATTTTGATAAACACTAAAGCATAAATCAAAATGAAAGATAAGTCTTGAACAAGCTCCATCTTCCTTTCTCCTTGCATCGGTACCTGTCTATGATGACCTGAGGATACAAGTAATTTTGAAAGCGAGTATCAGCTTTGAAGCTGGTGAGATCATAAGTATTTAGTGTCTTAATTTGTATGTAAGAATTTGTAAGTATATGTATTGAAAGTGTATATGAACTGTAAGTGTTTGAAAAACCCTAGAAATCCCTATGATTCCTACTAGTACATGAAGGTGTCTTCTACCAAGACCTAACTGTTCTGAATGTAGCCTTCTACCAAGGCATCTAGTGTCTGTATGTGTGTCTCGTGTAAGACTATGTATTTTCCCAAGTATAACTATCATTAACAAAAATATAGTCTCTACATTGCCGTGCGTCGTGTGAATGTTCACGAAGTGAATGAAATGGGAAAATGAAGTAGTACTATGGTGTAGTGCTATAATAACTACAGCCGTACTAACTACCTTAAACCGGATTTATATTAAGGCATTATGTGATAAATTGCACCATACTATAGACTGGTAACAACGACAACGTATAGTCGAAAATAAGGTATGACGTTTGGCACCTGCAGACCTGCAGGTCCTGCTGTAGCTAGCAGCAAGGTGTAGGATAGTCAATCCAGTATAGATCTATACACAAACTCATACTATAGACTGGTTACAACGACAACGTATAGTTGAAAATAAGGTATGACGTTTGGCACCCGCAGACCTGGAGGTCCTACTGTAGCTAGCAACAAGGTGTAAGATAGTCTATCCATTATAGATCTATACACAAACTCACGCTCTCCTTTCAAGAGACTCTGGCTACAACCCGAGTCATGACAATTAAGGCATGATCCCATACAGTGGATCACAATTTTATTAACGTATTCGTATAAGTGTAATGTAATGAACTGTGCTAGCGGTAATGTACGTGCTCTCTACCTAGCAAGTATAGTAATGTAATCGTTCTAGTCTCGTTGTATATGTTCTCTTCCTAGTATAGTTGTATATGTAATGTACAGTAATGTTCTAGAAAGTATTGAATCATGAATGAACTGACTCATTGTATGATATCGCGTTCTAGTAATTGTTCTAGTATCTTCCTAAACTAACCATATGGTAGTTTACTAGTAATCTATCTGGTACGTATGGTCATGGATGTATACCCTTGCTACCCAAGGGCATGGGATGAACTGGAAGGCCCTTTTATGACTATATATGTACAGATGATATATAACTAATATTTAAACGACTTTCGGACGAGTACCCGATATCCCACCAGACCACATCTCAAGCGCGAAAAGGAAATAGGGTGGATAGCCTTCCTAAGTCTTTTAAAAATTTCTTATATAACTATACATATAGAGGCATGCAATTTATAATATAAAAGCATAATAAGTTTTTGAAGACATTTGAAACACAAATATTATTTTAAGAAAAGATCGACTTGATGTCAATCTATAAAACAATTTGAAGGCATAAGTTTGATAAAACAGTTTTGTATAAAGAAACATTTGGTTGAAACACAATTGTAAATAAGTTTGAAAGGTAATATACAAAGTAAAATGTACAGTGTAATAAGGGGTTTAAAACATATAAAATGTTTATAAAAATCATTTGAAGGAAACTGTTTGGTAAAACAGCTAATGAGTAGCCAAATCATTTGAATGTTGTATATTAATCACATGTGATTGATGTAATAACTAGCATAATTCTACTTATTAATCACATTTGATTGATATAATAACAAGCATGTTTCTACTTGTATCCCCCCATAAAACATTTAATAATAGTTTAAAACATTAGTTAAGGGGTATGAACTCACCTGTAGTAAGTGACTGGAATTGAACGGACTGTTATCGTGCGGAAGGATCGGACAAGTGCTTGGTGTCAAGTGAAGACTTAGACACACCCAATGATCCTAATTACATATGAAGACGTATGTATATAAATAATTAGTGATTAAAATACTAATTATACAAGTAATAACATTTAAGCGCGAGGAAAACACTTTTGGTCAAGTGCTAAAAGGCTAATGGGTTGCAACAAAGGAGTGCAATGCCCGTAATGGGAGTTTAAGGTCTAGTGACCATATTCATTGGAGTTTACGGCCCAGGGGAGTAAACTCCTGGCCGTAAACTCTCCTTAGGGTCCCTTATTGAAGCTTAGAATTTCTACAACTCTAGTGGGGAATTGTTTCAAGGCTTATACAAGTGTTTGGGCACCATAATGACTCCTTTGGGGAGTTTACGGACCATAGACCATATTCCCTTGGAGTTTACGGCCGTAAACTCCCTTGGGAGGGTGATTATGGTGTTTTCTAACCTCTAAATTAACTAGGAACAAATCTAAGCTGTGGTACTTGTCTTTAGAAGAGTTTATGGCACATTTGGCACCATTTTATGGAGTTTACGGCCCTGGAACCTTTTGGGCCGTAAACTCCCTCACTCATGGAGTTCTAAGTGTTTTAACTAGTCCATAACTCATTTAGGTACATGCCCAAATTTGTCTCTTGGCTTATGGAAGGATTTAGGGTGTCATTTGACCCCTTTTTAGGTGTTTACGGCCCAAGAGTTTGTCTTGGCCGTAAACTCCTTTTTTCTTGTGATTTCTTATGTTTGCTAGGCTATAAACACTGTAGGGTACTTGTCCTAATTTAATCTAAGCCTTAGGAAGTGTTTCAAAGCATTTTGGCACTTAAATCTTGGAGTTTACGGCCTAAGAAGCTCCTTGGCCATAAAATCCCTTCTAGCCATGATTCCTAATTGTTTTGTGGTATAAGGCATGAATTGGAGGCCCCTACTTCGAGTTCTAAAGCTTTGAGGGTCATTGGAACCCTTTAGGACCTTAAAATGGAGTTTACTCCCCAAGAACGTTCTTGGGTGGTAAACTCCCGGATCTCACATATTTGGCATGTAATCTATGTTATTAAGCTTATAACAAGTATTATAAAACAACTAGAGAAGTATACTCACGATTTGGAATAAAAACCCGAAGATCCGTGAGAGAGAATTTGGCTTTTCTCTAATTGGAATTCAACTAATGAACCAATTTGGTTCAGAATTCTATTTATAGTCCTGAGATATTTTTGGCAGAACGAACTCTAATGTCCTAGAGTCTTGGAATAACAGTGTTGCACAAAACCCTAGTGCACCCACTCTCCTAATATTTCCTTAATTGTAAAAATCCTGTAAACTGCCAAAGTTATACTCGAAATCTGAGTTTTCACTGTAACTGTTCTACATCGATTGGCTTGATATGGTTTGTTCAGAATGGAAATTTCGGGTTGTCACATCATCCCCTTGTTGAAGGGAATTTCGTCTCGAAATTAGAATTTAGGCAAGGAAGTATGCACGAATGATCGAGTCGTGAGGAGGAAACTTCCTAATTGATTTGTTCTAGCGTACCTAAGTGAAATCGGGTTCTCGGTTGGCGTTCCAACGAACCTTCACTAACTGGCGACGGGGTTGTTTCGTCCGCTTGACCTCTCGGTCGAGGGTCACTACGGTTCTAATATGAAGGCGAGGATCTCGACGAGTGGACTTACAAGAGTCCTGACGAAAAGGTATGGTTTCACGATCGAGATGCGAAGAGTAGGATGTACGTTACTGAGTTAGCAGAATAGGTCTAGTTTGTGCGAGGCACAGGACCGATTCTAATGAGAATCTCGGAGGTCCTAACTATATTGGATTTAGCTTTCCACGCTTTACGAAGCGTATTAAGCCATTTCCAAAGTGAGTTATCCTTAAGAACTTGGTCACTCACTTGGAATTTCAAAGGTTCCTTTTCTTGCGTAACTTCCCAGTCAAAGGCCACCCCTTGCTTGGTCAAAGTCGTACGAGTTTCTGTAGCTTGCGAGGAGTTCTGAATGAACTATGGTGGTAGGTCAGTAAGACCTAGAATTTGGCGAAAGACTGCCGGCATCTCTGGTGTCGATGAATGCTCAACGGTTTTGACAAATTGAAAGAGTGCTCATAATTTCTCACATTAATAACAGTGTGTCATAGAAATTTGACTCTTCAATTTCAAAACCCGAGCCTAGAGAACTTCGCTAAAGTTCCTCTGTAGTAAATGTTTCCATGGGTTTTCTTCTTACTACGAGGGTAGAGAAGTAAGTCATTACATGGAGAAATGATGAATTGATCCAAGTAAGAAAACGCACCCAATTCATTTAGCTCATGAAAACTATGGGAGTATTGGTCCTATCTGAAGGGTATCACTACGGACTCGAAGTGTCCGCATCGAGTTCAGGAGATAGTCTTCCGGACATCTTTCCCTAACACTTGGACTGGTGATATTCCGATCTCAGGTCCATTCCTGAAAGTAATTGTTTCCTTGTGTTTGCTCAACCATTTCATCTATGCGAGGCAGAGATAACGATTTCTATGAAAATCTTGACGGAGTCCTCGATATCCGAGGCACATACGTTGCAATCCGTCGATCTCTGGGAGAATATGACCGGGGTTCTCTTGGGTGAGAAACCTAGTCCTCTAATTCTATTTCGGTGTAGTTCGTGAAGTTGTCTAGACTGTTCTTGTATCTCCGTAGGTGTTTAAACTATAGGGCGATCTGTTTACGGGAGTCGTACTGGGTTCTAAGTTTGTTCACATGACGATGTGATTACTCGTAGGCTTAAGCAGTTCTCCGTCCTGAAGTTCATATTAGAATTCATACATGGTTTCACAATCACAATTTCGGGTATACGAGTCGCATATAATTAAGGTTGAAAAGGTAGTCGAATAACTGATTCTTATTTAAGCTCACATCCCATCAGGGAAAAAGAAGTTAAAGTGGAATCATCAATTCTAAACCTGTAGAAGCTTAATTATATATCACTCTTATGTATACCTTCCCTAGTGGTAGATCAATCGCATGAATCCTTGGATTAAACTTGACGCACTGCTCAAGTGGTACTTCGGGGATTTCTTCGGAAAGAAAATAACTAAGATGTACTCCTGGCATGAGTACTTCGGTGTTCTGATATGACGGCTTCGCTGGAAAAGTGATCTAGAAGAAAGAGATGTACGTATAAGACTGTTTTCGTGAGGATCAAATGGAATCAAGTCGTATGATAATGTCGGAATCATATTGAAACTTAAAGACATTAGATTTGAACATAAGACGTTTACAGACAAAACACAACCGTGCAACCATGAACAGAGTTACAGTACTTCAGATTTACCACAAGACTATTGCTACGAATAAGATATACTACAAAAGACAAGTATACGCAGCACGAGAATCCCTAAACAGACAAGATCTCGCAAAAGGTAAGACTCTAGTTGGACTAGTTCTAGATAGTTTATAAGTCTGTTACAACAACACGCCTAAGTTACAATAACGAGGGTTCGGGCGCAGGTTCTCCCGTAGCTGTGATCCTGAGAATCCTCCCATCTCTGCCAGAGTTCTTTGCTATAGGGCAATCCTTCTTGATGTGCCCTATCTCACCGCATTGGTTGCATGACTGGCTAGTACTAGCTTTGGTGATGGGATTGCGGTGTTTAGCCAATGTTATGTGGACACGAGTGCCTTCCTCGTTACTTCACTTTGAAAATTGCTTCCTAAAGCGTTCGGCGTTATAACTACTCCCATGTGAAGGAGTAGTCCCGATGAAAGGGACTTGATTGATGGGTCGTGCCGGTGCTCCACAGCCACGAGCATGGTGCCCTATGTTTAGGCAATTACAACATTGCATCTCATGGCAAGCCCCATGATGATGGAAACTACACTTTTCACACTTCGGGAGTTTTCCCTCGTATGGCCTGCGCGGTACGGGAACGACAGGGGTTTCCACTTGCTGCTGTTGTATAGCCAGCCTTTGGGATCTCTGGTGTTCTTTTCGGGCTTGACGCGTTCGTTTCTTGTTCTCTGCTTTTTGGCTTTGGGAGCCTGTGACTGTTATTGTTTGACGACTTCCTGGATGGATATCACGATTGGAAACTTCATTCCCATCAGCAGTATTGACTGTGCTGATAGCGCTACGGTGCGCAAGGACCGCAGTTACGGTAGCCACTACGACAGCTGTAACTGCTGTTTGAAAGGTAGCGGCATCCATAGGAAAAGCGGAGGTTTCCCTATTCGACTGATTGCTTCCGGATGATGACATGATTCTGTAACACGAAAGATAAGGATTTTGTGAGCGATTCTGGTTGACCCTGATGTACTTAGATTGTTCTTGAAAAGAGTACGGCTATGTTCTAGAAAGTTTGACCTACATCCCTATGATGCAGTCCTAGTACAGAATGAAAGTATGTTCGCGAAGGTTTGACCTACATCCCTATGATGCAGTCCTAGAAAGGAGTAAAAGTAAGTTCGTAGAATGGTCTCAAAACGTTTGTTGTGCAAGCCGAGGTATCGTGGGTTGGTGAATAACAAGATCCAACCACTGAAAGAGACTTGGAATTGTCTCCGGAGATAAATCACTATAGTCCAATGACTTGACTAAAGCATGTTTCAGATAGACCCTAATGAAGGTATGATAAGAGTACTTGAATGAAGAATGACATAAAAGTTAGCCGGCTGTCAATATCTTTGATATTCACGATGTAAGGATTCTGGAAAATGACCTTGTAAAGGTCTTACATCATATCCACAGAAGATAGTTCCTGACAGCATAAGGACCTAACTAAAAGTACTCACGGTACAAGATAATTTCATGGAAAATGCCTCATCGGGCAAAGACAGAAAACACGGTTCCTTTTTTATAAGGAATTAAAGTAAAGCTCCTACTACTGGTGACAGTCATCTCTCTGGTGAACTCTTAGTTCAGCCAATTGACGTTCCATGTCAAGTAGGTGTCTTTCGCACACCATCTGGCGTACTCGGAACTCTATAACTTTGGCTCGTGATTTAGCCAGTGCTTGCAGCAGGGTTTCATGGTTTCTCTCTGATCTCTCGAGAGCATCTTCTAGACGAATGGTGCGGAGGGTATGTATTCTCGCATTGGTGACAACTTCGGTAATCTGGTGTAGGGCTGTCCTGCCTTGAATCTCATTTCGGGCCACTCTGCGGACCAAGATTGGCAAGACTCTATCTGCTGAGCCCCCATTGTTCAAGTCGCAAAAGCTTCGGTCGCCATTAAATGGCATGGGCTGATCTTGTCCTTGGCTCCATGTTTCCAAGCATTCCACTCACTCAGGGTCAGACCATGAAGATCCGGACGAGGGTTAGGAATTTGGAAAGGGAGCTGCTCGGGGTAGGTTCTCAACCTCTGTTTCGGAGTTAGCATCATACGATAGGTTTTCATCATGGTGATCATTCAAGGGGATAGGATGATCATCCTCTGGTTCTTCTCCAAACCAACCAGTTATGACCTCACTCAGAAGGTACTGGTTGCCGAGGGGATGGAGTCCAGCTATGTTTTCTATGCGAGAATTTAGGGTAAGAGAATAATTATTAGACGAACTATCTAGATAATTATTTAGAAAACCTTCATTAGTTACATCGCTATTTGTGAAGTGCATACCAGCTATGTGTAATCTAAACAGGATAGACCTTCGAATAAGTGACCTTATTTCCAAATTCACACAGAATAGGGTTAAGGCAAAATTTTCACAGATTCTAAGTCTATAACATCCTAATTACATATAGCCTTAGTGTATCCACTTAGCAACTATCAACTTAGTAATGAAGATTCTGTTTTAGTTCTCAAGTATAAAGTACTTATAGTAACACCAAATACTCCTATAGTATTTTATTTTTAATGTTATGTTCTATTGTTCTCATTGTGGTAGGGTTGGTAAGATTCTAGCATTGTTGCAACCACACAATTAAACTTAGGCACATGCTAGTCAACCCTCGGATAATATAGGTGATCAGGCTATATCTTCCCAGTTTTGACCATATGTCTCTAAGCCCACTTGTGTTGCCCAACAATCGTAATTCTTTTGTACTGTCCTAGTGACACTGATTTTAGTATGAATGCAGCACGTATACTTACTTAAATATTTTACTATTTAAAGTATAAACTCTTGGTCAGAGTATTTTTAATCCCTTATGTATTTATAGTTAGTATATCTTTTATGTGTTGATATACTTAATTCACTATAAACAATGCTCTTATACCAATCTGTCACACCCCAAAACCAAGAACGGCAGAAACGTTCTGGGGCGGAGGACGTCATGTATAATATCAACAACAATGTAAAGTAGTAAACAAGCAACAACATCATCCATTGCATTAATAATATAATTATTATACAAATGTATTATGTCAAATTTTGATAAACACTAAAGCATAAATCAAAATGAAAGATAAGTCTTGAACAAGACCCATCTTCCTTTCTCCTTGCATCAGTACCTGTCTATGATGCCCTAAGGATACAAGTAATTCTGAAAGCGAGTATCAGCTTTGAAGCTGGCGAGATCATAAGTATTTAGTGTCTTAATTTGTATGTAAGTCTTTGTATGTAAGAATTTGTAAGTATATGTATTGAAAGTGTATATAAACTGTAAGTGTTTGAAAAACCCTAGAAATCCCTATGATTCCTACTAGTACATGAAGGTGCCTTCTAGCAAGACCTAACTATTCTGAATGTAGCCTTCTACCAAGGCATCTAGTGTCTGTATGTGTGTCTCGTGTAAGACTATGTATTTTCCCAAGTATAACTATCATTAAGAAAAATATAGTCTCTACATTACCGTGCATCGTGTGAATGTTCACGAAGTGAATGAAATGGGAAAATGAACTAGTACTATGGTGTAGTGCTATAAGAACTACAGCTGTACTAACTACCGTAAACCGGATTTATATTAAGGCATTATGTGATAAATTGCACCATACTATAGACTGGTAACAACGACAACTTATAGTCGAAAATAAGGTATGACGTTTGGCACCCGCAGACCTGCAGGTCCTGCTGTAGCTAGCAGCAAGGTGTAGGATAGTCAATCCAGTATAGATCTATACAAAAACTCATACTATAGACTGGTTACAACGACAACGTATAGTCGAAAATAAGGTATGACGTTTGGCACCCGCAGACCTGGAGGTCCTGCTGTAGCTAGCATCAAGGTGTAGGATAGTCAATCCATTATAGATCTATACGCAAACTCACGCTCTCCCTTCAAGAGACTTTGGCTACAACCCGGGTCATGACAATTAAGGCATGATCCCATATAGTGGATCACAATTTTATTAACGTATTCGTGTAAGTGTAATGTAATGAACTGTGCTAGCTGTAATGTACGTGCTCTCTACCTAGCAAGTATAGTAATGTAATCGTTCTAGTCTCGTTGTATATGTTCTCTTCCTAGTATAGTTGTATATGTAATGTACAGTAATGTTCTAGAAAGTATTGACTCATGAATGAACTGACTCATTGTATGATATCGCGTTCTAGTAATTGTTCTAGTATCTTCCTAAACTACCCATATGGTAGTTTACTAGTAATCTATCTGGTACGTATGGTCATGGATGTATACCCTTGCTACCCAAGGGCATGGGATGAACTGGAAGGCCCTTTTATGACTATATATGTACACATGATATATAACTAATATTTAAACGACTTTCGGACGAGTACCCGATATCCCACCAGACCACATCTCAAGCGCGAAAAGGAAATAGGGTGGATAGCCTTCCTAAGTCTTTTAAACATTTCTTATATAACTATACATATAGAGCATGCAATTTATAATATAAAAGCATAATAAGTTTTGTAAGACATTTGAAACAGAAATATTATTTTAAGAAAAGATCGACTTGATGTCAGTCTATAAAACAATTTGAAGGCATAAGTTTGATAAAACAGTTTAGTATAAAGAAACATTTGGTTGAAACACAATTGTAAATAAGTTTGAAAGGTAATATATAGAGTAAAATGTACAGTGTAATAAGGAGTTTAAAACATATAAAATGTTTATAAAAATCATTTGAAGGAAACTGTTTGGTAAAACGGCTAATGAGTAGCCAAATCATTTGAATGTTGTATATTAATCACATGTGATTGATGTAATAACTAGCATAATTCTACTTATTAATCACA
This sequence comes from Lactuca sativa, assembly GCF_002870075.4. NCBI lineage: Eukaryota > Viridiplantae > Streptophyta > Magnoliopsida > Asterales > Asteraceae > Lactuca > Lactuca sativa. The sequence continues at coordinate 377,935,773 of NC_056626.2, forward strand.
TGTGATTGATATAATAACAAGCATGTTTCTACTTGTATCCCCTCCATAAAACATTTAATAATAGTTTAAAACATTAGTTAAGGAGTATGAACTCACCTGCAGTAAGTGACTGGAATTGAACGGACTGTTATCGTGCGGAAGGATCGGACAAGTGCTTGGTGTCAAGTGAAGACTTAGACACACCCAATGATCCTAATTACATATGAAGACATATGTATATAAATAATTAGTGATTAAAACACTAATTATACAAGTAATAACATTTAAGCGCGAGGAAAACACTTTTGGTCAAGTGCTAGGAGGCTAATGGGTTGCAACAAAGTAGTGCAATGCCCCTAATGGGAGTTTAAGGTCTAATGGCCATATTCATTGGAGTTTACGGCCCAGGGGAGTAAACTCCTGGCAGTAAACTCTCCTTAGGGTCCCTTATTGAAGCTTAGAATTTCTACAACTCTAGTGGGGAATTGTTTCAATGCTTATACAAGTGTTTGGGCACCATAATGACTCCTTTGGGGAGTTTACGGCCCATAGACCATATTCCCTTGGAGTTTACAGCCGTAAACTCCCTTGGGAGGGTTATTATGGTGTTTTCTAACCTCTAAATTAACTAGGAACAAATCTAAGCTTTGGTACTTGTCTTTAGAAGAGTTTATGGCACATTTGGCACCATTTTATGGAGTTTACGACCCTGGAACCTTTTGGGCCATAAAATCCCTCACTCATGGAGTTCTAAGTGTTTTAACTAGTCCATAAGTCATTTAGGTACATGCCCAAATTTGTCTCTTGGCTAAAGGAAGGATTTAGGGTGTCATTTGACCCCTTTTTAGGTGTTTACGGTCCAAGAGTTTGTCTTGTCCGTAAACTCCTTTTTCCTTGTGATTTCTTATGTTTGCTAGGCTATAAACACTTTAGGGTACTTGTCCTAGTTTAATCTAAGCCTGAGGAAGTGTTTCAAAGCATTTTGGCACTTAAATCTTGGAGTTTACGGCCTAGGAAGCTCCTTGGCCGTAAACTCCCTTCTAGCCATGATTCCTAATTGTTTTGTGGTATAAGGCATGAATTGGAGGCCCCTAGTTCGAGTTGTAAAGCTTTGAGGGTCATTGGAACCCTTTAGGACCTTAAAATGGAGTTTACTCCCCAAGAACGTTCTTGAGCGGTAAACTCCCGGATCTCACATATTTGGCATGTCATCTATGTTATTAAGCTTATAACAAGTATTATAAAACAACTAGAGAAGTATACTCACGATTTGGGATAAAAACCCGAAGATCCGTGAGAGAGAATTTGGCTTTTCTCTAATTGGAATTCAACTAATGAACCAATTTGGTTCAAAATTCTATTTATAGTCCTGAGATATTTTTGGAAGAAAATATTTTTATTCCTGGAACGAACTCTAATGTCCTAGAGTCTTGGAATAACGATGTTGCACAAAACCTTAGTGTACCCACTCTCCTAATATTTCCTTAAGTGTAAAAATCCTGAAAACTGCCAAACTTATACTCGAAATCTGGGTTTTCACTATAACTGTTCTTCATCTATTGGCTTGATATGGTTTGTTCAGAATGGAAATTTTGGGTTGTCACAATTGAGGATTCGGAGAATGAAGTGTGTGATAGTCCATTATTCCAGAAAAGGAGAAGGTGCTATTCTAGGACCGTCGCAATAATTGCATGTGCAGTCAGACGAAATTCTAGGTGACTGTAGATAGTCAAAATGGGAAGTTATGAGGATTTCATCTGAGATTCGAGATGTGTGGAGTTGCTTGGTCCTTCTTTGGAATATCACTATGTGTTATGTAGCACGTTCCAAGAGTCAAGTGGGGAGTAACTGGTGGAAACAGTCTATGGAGTAGACTGTTGATATGTCAAGTGGTGAAGGTTGAACCCTAAGTGGGGGGAGAACTGGGTATTCTGTCGAGAAGATCAACAATTTGTTCATGTTGTGGTTAGAAGATTTGGTTTTGGGGATCTACGACACGGACATATGAGTCGTGGGTTTATTGTTGGACGAGGCAAGGTGAAGAGCGGGATGAGGCATATTGTACGTGATCAGGAAAGAATGAGTGTGTCCATGACGAGTGGCCATTGGTCAGGGATCTTATTATGGTCAGGGACTCTCTGGTTTTGCAATGGTTGAGTTCGAGGCGGTTGGTTCGTTTAGGTCTAGTTTCGATTGTTGAGATTTGTTTGCTCAATGTGTAGATTGTTATCTATACTCCGGGAGGCGCAACAATTGATTTGTCAATTAACTCCAGCATCGGTATGAGTAGATTCATATGAGATTGATCAGTAGGGTATAGGGTCTCGGATTGTCGTCGATGCGTTCTCAGTCATCGATGATTCCTCCGTACTTTAACTAGGAGATAAAGTGCTTCAAGGGTTCCGGGGGTAGAAACGGAAGATCCAAGGTAGTGGCAAGCTAGCGTGAGATTCTGTGATTATGTATCGAGGTATCCAAGTATGATGCCCTATTTTGATGGATTATTTTGAGACTCAGGTTTGTGAGGCGACAAGTGGAGTATCTAGTGATTATTGTTCCAGTGGTAAGCCATCAGCTAATTGTCATCAGATGGGGATTGTCCAAGAATGCGAATTGTATCAAGGGAAAGTGTTTTGTTGTGGCGATTGTGGTTAGGGGTAGTGATGCTTAATCTGGGTGGGTGTGTGCACCTATCCATGATGGATCGCGGAGCATGAGTTTAGTGAACGCAATATGCTGATGGTTTAATGATGAAATTGCAGGGTGATAAGAGAGTGGAGGGATCCAGGTGGGAGTAATTACTTGGGCTTATCGAGAAGATACCATGGGGTCAGCCCATGGCGAGTAAGTGAGTGATGTAAGACTGTGGGGAGCCGTAGCAATCACGAGTCAGCGAGGGAGTGTCTTAAGACTGCGAGGAGCCATAGTATTCAATAGTCAGAGCGTGACATGGAGGAGTTCTTAGGCTTGGGTAGCCTTGACAACTAGTTCTTTGGGAACCCGGTGGCCAGGCCAGGGGAGACTGGGGTCTCCATGATGGTCGGTTCGAATTGGGGAGAAGTTTTCGCAAATCGAAAGGAATTGGAGAAGTAATGTACGCGTAGATTCGCGGATCATGGGTTCTGAGTTGAGTATCAGATTGGAGATGGGTGGTTCTAATTCTGCTGCTGAACCGGAGTACCGAGTTTGAGTTTAGTCCTATCTGTGTAAAGGATAAATGATTTGAGATTTTGGATTTTCCTGATGGGTTTCATTTTGAGTGGTTATGTCGTGCATATGATGTTGTAGACCTGGGAGGGTCGATTCGATTGGTTTGGGAAGGACCGCAGCATGTATGGGTTAGTGAGTGTTAGACGACAGAGGTCAGAAATGAGGTGTGACTTTAGATAGGTTGTAATATTGCTTGGAGTAAAGAGAATTTAGTGATTGCATGTACACTGTGGTTGGTTGTGATAGATGTGTTGGATTAAACGGCTGGGGTTATGCTCGGTCTTGTGTCCATGCCGTTCAAGTTGTCGGGCGTGTAAGGGATGGTAAGGCATGATTTCGAGGAAGAAATCTAATTTAAGTGGGGGAGAGGTGTAACATCCCGTATATTAAATAAATAAATGGATAAGGGTTAATATGAATAGTGGCCTAAAATCAATAATATTTAGTGGGGTGTTGGTTTTAGGGAGCCAAATAATATAATTTGGACTTTCGAGTGTTAAAGTGTAATTTTAGGATTTATTCCGTAAGGATTTTTAGAAGTCAAGGTGTGTTTGGTAATTATTAGGAGTTATTATGAAGGGAATTATGAGAAGGAAGGACTTCATGTGTCAAAATTGAGATCATGGGGGTTAAAAGTTAATTTTTGGATTTGTCTTGCAAATAATTCTCAAAGTGGAGGGTTGTATGGTAACTATTGGATTTAAGTTGAAAAAGAAATGATGAGGAGGGACCAAAAGTGTATAATAGAGCATATGAATTGGACACGGATTAAACCCGTGCCTTCTCCTCGTCGCATCAAGAAACCCTAAACCTAGAGGACTTTCAGTCGCCGCCATGCACGATTCCTCAGCTGCCACCTGCTTCTATTTTCCGTTTCTGATCAGTCGTATCCAAGTTGACCGTCACCTTCATACCTGTTACGTTGTCGAGCACCACCTCAGCTATACCGTCGGATCTCTTGAGCAACCGGAGAACCACCGAGGACCATGGATCTCGTTGTGCGCGTCGATGTATGGGTCTCGATCAATTGGAAACTCTCATTAAGATTAACTCCTCTCCTCTCCTCCGTCCCTTTCTGAGTGGTTGACGTTAGATGCGTCGTTGCTGCCACCGGTGGCCTTGGCCATTGTTTTCGTGTTTTCCGGCAGTGTTAGTCGTCGGGTCGGTGGCAGAGGGCCATGCTTCTCATTGTAATTTCACGTGTGATGTTGCTGGAATTCAAACAGAGTGTTGGTCGGAGGTTGGCGTACCACCATGGCAGCCCACCATAGTGGCTGCCGTTTTCTGCCACTCATTGCCACCACCAGCCACCGTATGGGGGGGGGGGGCGTTGATGTGTGTGTGTGTGTGATGTATGGTGTGTGAGTATGTGTGTTCTATAGATAATTGTGGTATCAATTTTCTTGGTCCAAGATGAAGAAAAACCACCATCGCCACCGTGAGCCGCCATTGACCACCACTACCTAAGGTAGTAGTGGTTGGTGTTTGGCATAGTGAACCCTAATCGGCCAAGTACTTGATCTGGGCTAGTTGGATGGTTATTGGGCTAAATCCCTAATTTTGGGTTTGTTAGTTTGGATTTTATCGGGACTCTCAGTTGGACTGTTAGATTGATATTGTGAATTATGTCCAACTTCATTGTGTGAATGGCCTAGTGGAGTGATGGACTTAATGGGTTAAGTGAGAAACACTTAACCCTAATCATCATTTTATGTGAAAACCCTAATTTCTCTTGGGCCTTGAGTTGCCCTTTCTTTTAGGATTTGGTGATTGGGCTATTGATGGGCCATCCAAGAACAATTATGTGGACTAGAATATTTAGATGGGCTTTGGGGTAAGGCCCATATGAGGGTTTGGGCCCAATTTGTAAAATTGGGCAATAGTGGGGCCATTAGTGGACCTTTGTGGACCCATTTGGTATTGGGCCTTGGTGGGCCCAATGGGCTTGAGTTATTTATGGGCCGGATTGGTGGACCATATTTAGACCTAATATGTGAAGGTTTGGTCTTGGATCCTAATGAGATTAATTGTGGGTTTGACTCAGTGTTAGAGGCCGGAGTACAGCAGCAACATTTACAAGATCTATCCGCCATCCGAGGTGAGTCTTCTCACTATACTTACCTGTGGGGTAATTGATGTGTGACCGGAGGGACTTATTTGTGTTATTGACCGGAGGGTCTTGATTACCTTATTGACCGAAGGGTCTTAGTACATTATCAACCGGAGGGTCTTATTTGTTTATAATGTGTTATGTGTTATCATGCATACTGTCTTCGTGACTTATGATGTTATAGTAATCTGTGTATATGTTGATCTTATGTGTTTACTTGAGTACTGTGAGGCCCCGTTTGATATTCGTCCGACCGAGTCTGGCTGACTCGGTCAGCAAAATGTTGTTTGATAATCCAACTTTGGCCATCTGAGTCGGTAAGAAATGTCTGACTGAGAAAGGAGTTGGCAGGAGGCTGACTGAGAAAGAAAGCAAGACTTTACAATAATACCCTTGGCCTTGGATAAAAACAAATGAAATTGGAGGTTACAAGAATTGAACTTGGGTCTCCTCTATACATAGAATGATGTTTACCAGCAAGCAAAATGGTTTTTTGTGTTTTAATCTCTAAAATAGTATATTTAATGTCTATTATGCTGGAAGTTTTTGTATACATTATTATTATTATTATTATTATTATTATTATTATTATTATTATTATTATTATTATTATTATTATCATTATTATTATTATTATTATTATTATTATTATTATTATTATTATTATTATTATTATTATTATTTGAAAGACCCTGAATAATGGTTTGGTCTAGGCATAACAGTTAGTGGTAGTGATTGTGTAGGAAAACCAATTTTGTATGTAGTTTACGGTTGTTATGTGTTTACGGCCGTAAACTCCCTGCGGCCGTAAACACCTCCCGGTTGTAAGTCGGCTGTAAGTCAGGTCTATAAATAGGGCATTATGTTAGACTTTAAAGGTTGTTGATGCCTTCGTGTTTTCTCCAAGTTGTATCTGACGCTTTATTGCTTTAAAGCGTATGCAAGCTTGGTTCGTTTGTTATTTGCTTATTGTTTCATCTTTTGCTTCTGTTATTTGTCTTTGATCATTGGTAGATCCATTTTCGGGCTTTACAATTGGTATAAGAGCCAAGTTGTATCAGTCAATTTTGTCAGATTTGGGGCATTACTTGATCTTATTTTTAAAATATTCTTGCGTTTTTGGATAGATCTCTGAAAAATAAGGGGGGGTTTGTTCTTCGTGTTTTTCATAAAAAAGGTGTTTGATCGAGTTTTGGAGCAAAAAAGGGGCAAAAATCACTATTTTTGGTCGTAACCTGCGAGGGGGTGGCGGCTAGCAGGTAGGGTTTCCGAGGAGTTCACGGCCCGAGGTTTGCGGCTCGGAGTTTGTGGCATCGGCTCGGGGTATACGGCTCAACAGTTTGCGGCTCGGAGTCGCACGTTTCCGGCTTCTGAGTTCTAGGCCTCGCACTTCGGCCTTGCAAGCGCGGCCTCGCAAGAACCAGCCTCGCTTCACACATATTAAAAAAATCAGAAGCGCATTTGGAGTTGTCGGGTTTCAAACCCGCGACCTCCTGCTCATCAACTCAACACCTTATCCAACTCAGCTAGCTACCTGATCACTTGTTACATTCCTTCGAAAATTAAGCTATAACCCGTCTTTTTCGAAGCAAGTTTTCCTATTTTCACACTTTTAACCCAAAATTTAATTCCTTTTAAATTTTAAATTCCTTTTTCATCCAAAAAAATAAATTATATGAACAAAAAAAATAATAAATAAATAAAAATAATAATAATAATAATAATAAATAATTAAAAAAAATTATTTTTGACTTTTATTTTTTGACTTTTTATTTAAAATTTTGACTTTGACTTCCAAGTTTGATCTTTGATTTTAAACTTTGACTTTTTCGTTTAACTTTTAAATTTTCAAATTTAGTTTTTTCAGTTTGACTTCTGAGTTCAATTTTTTTAATTTTTTTAAATTTGACTTTTAAGTTTGACTTTTGAGTTTAACTTTTTAAAATTGACTTTTAAGTTTGACTTTTCAAGCTTGACTTTTGAGTTTAACTTTTTAAATTTGACTTTTAAGGTTGATTTTTGAGGTTTATAATCAAAGGATTTGACTTTTAAGTTTGATTTTGGTTTTTAGTTGTGCTTTTAATAGTTTTTTTTTGAAGTTTACGAGGGAATTGAAAACATGAAAGAGAGCCGTCAAGAGATGTTAAGACAAAACTTCAACATGTTCGATTATATCCCTGGCGAAACCCTCGAAACTCAGTTGCAGCGATTTACTACACTCACTACTGAGATGAATATAGCTGGGATCTTCATGTCCAAATCCGAGATAAACAAAAAGCTACTGAATGCTCTTCCGAAATCGTGGGATATGAACGTGGCCATCATCAAGAAGACAAAAGATCTCAATCATATTAGTCTTGCTGATGTAATTCAAGAACTTGATGCTTTGAAGTGTAGAGAAACAACGAGTTCTGAAAACATTCCGGTCACTGAAGTTACATGTACTCTAGCTTGTGAAGCTACGATTAAATTTCTTCGGGAACAAATTGATTTATTTAAAAGAAAAGTTGAGGACCTGAGATATGAAGGATATCAACTCAGGAAACGATAGAAACCCATGAAGGAAGAATTAGAAGAAAAAACCAAGGACTTTAGGAAACTTCAGGAAGACTATAGTAATAAATGTGAAAATTATGACTACATCAAGAGACAAAATGCTGAGTTACTTACTAAGCTTGATACATTAAAAGGGAAATTTGAAACTGCCAATTTTGATTTTAAAAAGTTTGATGTATCAAGCGAGGTAGTTTCCAATATGATTGACCATTGCCTGCAGTTTAAACAAAACCAACAAAAGGGTTTAGGATACGATAATGTACCTCCTCCTTTTAATCAGACTATCAGTATCAACCTTTGTCTAAAGAGGAGATTGCCAACGAACCATTCATGGTTTATGGCAAGCCATCTGGTTTTGTTTCAGGAGGATTTATTAATGTTGAAAATACTAATGTTTCTACTTCATGTGCAGGTAAAGTAGCAGAAGATGAGAACAAGGAGAAAACCATTGAACAAACCAACATCTCCTTGAACTATGAATCTGTTGCTTCGAACTCAACTGCTTCTGATCAACCTGCCGTTGAGAAATACAGGCCACCAATTCCAACGCAACAGAGTTCTTGTGGCAAGTGTGCATGTGGGAACAACAAGAGACAAGGCAAGGATACGCCACCAGGGGCAGGAAGAAACAACTTCCCAGTGAATAAAAAGACATGTTTTCACTGTGGAACACCTGGACACATTGCTAAAAACTGTCCAAATCGCGCTTACGTTCCCTACAACGCACAAGGATGGAAAAACGCGCCAAGTGGGAGATACTTCAAAAGAAACCCTTCCAGGTCACGTTCAGACAATGGTGACTGGAATGAGCAGAAGGCTAAGAATCAATCCCACAAGGCCAAGAATCTAAATCCCAAGGGCAAGAAGGAAATGTCAGCCAACAAGCCCAATCCTAGAGATGCTCCCATAAAGCCAAAGTCAAAGTCATCTCAACGTCCGGCTTCCATTTCAAAAGCAAGTACTGAGGCACCCATGAGATCGAACAAGAAATGGGTTAAACTCGAATATAGATGGGTACCAAAGGTGAAAACTCCCAAATCTTCTAATGATTCTAATATTTCATTGTCTTCTATTTGTGATAAGCAGGATATGTCATGGGAGAAAGTACCGTGTGTTGATGACAAAGGTCGACCTAGTTTCAAAATAGACTGGGTTCCAAAGACCAACTGATCCCGCTCTGTGCTGGAGCAGCTATGGAGGCATATCATTAGACTTTGGTTTGTTGGTAGTGGCTGCTCCTAACATATGATTGGCGACATCTCTCAATTGTATAACATTCAGACCTTTGTTGAGAGTATGTGTCCTTTTGCGGGAAAGGAAGAAAGGAGGAGATCACAAATGGGGTTAGTGCTTAATGATATGTAGAATGTTCAGATATGTTCTGAGATTATGCTTGCTGTTCTCAGACCTTCTGAATGTAGATTCAATCGGTGAATTACGGTTTGCGTTTTCTTCTCTATACTCCTGAGTTTTTCTTAAGCTGATTCGCTTTAAAGACTAATTTTTGTTTTAGGATAGATTAAATTTGCGCATTTACTTTTGTTTCTCTCCTATGCACAAATTTAGGGGGAGAAATAAAAACAAAAGAAAAATTAGAAAATAAAAAAAATCCAAAAATATTAGAAAATCAAAAAATCAAAAATATAATGTTAATGGAATGTGCTTGTAGGAGATGTTTTGGGAAATGAAATTAGCAAGTGATAACGCGCAATCTGAATCGGCGTAACGTACCTAAGTTGAATCGTCTACGCTCTGTGTTCGATGCGCTGGTAGGCACGAAAGATTTTAAATGGACTTGACTAGGGAAAGTTGAACCTAATGAATTTAAGGACCTGTGAAACTTTGACCTAGTTAGATCCGTTTAACCTGATTTCACGACACTAGGATAGGTTGAGCAGGGAGATATACATGGGAATCTACCGGTCACATTAAATAACCCGTATCTAGAACTGTGGATTCACTTTTCCTCGATGTGCAGATTCTGTCCTTATTTCCGATTGGATGGGGCGACTGGTAAATTCCGATAAATTAGGTCTATAGAAAATTGTTTTCTTTCTTTCTATCTGTTAGTCATATGTTGTCTCTTTTGCGTGACATCCAATCCGACCTGGTACACAACATATGCAACTCTATTTCTCTGCAAGCTATATATATGAAATTCCTCTCATCTGTTAGCCATATGCTGTCTCCTTTGTGTGACTTCGAATCCGACCTGGTACACAGCATATGCAACCTTCTACTTCTCAATCCCTCTAAAACAATTAGTAATAGAATTCTGAATCTATCCTCTCTCTGAATGATTGTCTGCTTACCCGATGTAAGGAGTACTCTTGGAAGTTCTTGATGGCTGGGGCATATCAGGAAGTGGGAAACACGTTCTAGTACAATTAAAATTGAACACATACATATTATTTGTAGATCTCGCTGCTCAATTTAGGTGGACAACAATATCCCTGGTCGTCGTCAGATGAATGGTCCTTAAGATATAGTATCTAGGAACTCAGGATCAGATATAATATCTAGGAACTTAAGTTCACCTATCTTGTAACAAATAGTATGTCCTAAATAAGTCACAACTTTTCGTGTTTAAGTGGACAACAATACCGGCGATCGATCAGACAAAGACGTGAAAATAGAAGGTACCGATAAGTGGAATAAGGCTGTCTAAAAACTTTGATCCCAAATCACTCTTAAAGTTAGATATCATTTTTATTTTGTTAAATTTGTCATAGTTTCTTCTAATCTAAATATTAGGGGAGAATTAAAAATTAAAAATAATGAAAATAAAAAAAATTCAAAAAATCAGAAAAATTCAACAATCAAAGAAAAATCAGAAAAATTAAAAATCCAAAAATAGTGTTATTTCTGTTTTATTTCTTGTTCAGAAAAATAAAAAATCCAAAAATATTTTTTTCTGTTTCAATTTGTGTGCTAAGTTTTCTTTTAGTTTTGTTTTGTCTTGAAAAGTGATTTCAGGTATAGATAAGACTCATGGAGTTTGTGTTGAAGATTTCTGAGCCAAGGTTTCGTCCATGAGCATCGAAGAATTCTCATTCGAAGGAGCAAGAAATGAAGATTATTCTTTCAAATTCAATCTTTCAACCCCAGAAGCAAGGTGTAGCAGAAATTGAAGATTATGTGACGTATTGCATTGAAGCCTCCTCAATCAGTCTGCTGCTATCTATGAATGTGCTGAAGTGATCCAGAAGATTTGTTCTCTCTAATGTTCTCTCTGAAGATTCTCAAGCTGAAAGCACCAATTTTCAAGAATCAGTATGTGAAGCATCCTCACCCAATGTGTGTTCAATTCCAAATCTTGAAGAATTGCCCAAGTGCTCAAGATGAAGTCATTCATGTGAAGATAAATGCTGAAGCCAATCTCCCAATGAAGATCAACAAGAGGAGTCAGCTACTTTTTAGGGGGAGCTTGTTGGGTCATTTAAGAAAAGAAAGCTCCAAACCAAGGGGGAGATTGAAAGACCCTGAATAATGGTTTGGTCTAGGCATAACAGTTAGTGGTAGTAATTGTGTAGGAAAACCAATTTTGTATGTACTTTACGGTTGTTATGTGTTTACGGTCGTAAACTCCTTGCGGCCGTAAACACCTCACAGTTGTAAGGCGGTTGTAAGTCAGGTCTATAAATACGGCGTTGTGTCAAACTTTAAAGGTTGTCGATGCCTTCGTATTTTCTCCAAGTTGTATCTGATGTTTTATTGCTTTAAAGCGTATGCAAGCTTGGTTCGTTTGTTATTTGCTTATTGTTTCATCTTTTGCTTCTGTTATTTGTCTTTGATCATTGGTAGATCTGTTTTCGGGCTTTACAATTGGTATCAGAGCGAGACCAGTGTCAAAGACGTCCTACAGTTGCGATCTTGCTCAAAACGATATTCACAGCGAAAGAAGGCTTTTATTCCAGTCGAATTTCGTGTGTTCAGTAGTTCACGGTCCGAGCTTACGGCTGTAAAAACCAAGTTCACGGCCGCAATCTATTCAAGGCTCAAACACCGCAAACGATTTTCTTCTCCAGCAAATCGAGTTCCTGATTTAAGGCTTTAATAATCATATTTCATTGCATTTAAATTCTCAAAAAAAAAAAATAATAATAATAATAAATTTTTACAGAAAATCATTGGCCATAAATCGATTATCTGATAATCGATTTTAGATAAATTGCGTCTTTAATTTTCTGTTTCAGAATTCAAAAATTTCACGGGCCGTAAACAAGGAGTTTACGGCCGTAAACATTTCTCGGCAGTAAACTTGTCTTGAATCTTAATTAATTATTTTTTGGAATTCACAGTAAATAGTAAATTAATTAATTTTTTTTAAATCGAAAATTAAGTTTTATTTAATAATTAATTAACTTTAATTTAATTAAAAAAATGGAATCACAAAATCCTAATCAATATCAAGAACTCGATGTTGTGATGGGAACAACCACGCGCATTCCAAGACTCATGTCCGCTGATGGTTTCCCTGAGTGGAAATATAGAATTGAGAAATATATAAAGATGTAGGACTTCAAGATCTGGAAATGTGTCATAAAGGATCTAGTCAGAGTCACCACTACAGTTGGGCGACAGGTGGTTGACAAGAAACTTGAGAACTACACTGATGAAGATTTTGAGAGTGTAGAAGAACAGGAAAAGGCATTGGCCATTTTGACTATGGCCCTATCTCCAAACATTGTTCAAGGGTTCAAAGAGTATACTTCTGCTAAAGCACTGTGGGAAGCCCTTATTGAGGTATATGAGGGAAATGAAGACATGCGAGAGAGTCGCCAAGATATCTTGAGGCAAGGATTCAACATGTTTAACTATGTGCCTGGAAAGACTCTTGAGGCTCAACTGCAACGATTCACAACTCTCAACACGGAGATGACTGTGGCAGGGATCTTCTATACAAAGTCAGAAATTAATAAGAAGCTACTAAATGCTCTCCCAAAATCTTGGGACATGAACGTAGCTATGATCAAGAAGACTAAGGATCTCAATCGCCTTTCTCTAGCTGAAGTGATGGTTGTCATCAAAGCGTGTGATATTGATGACAAGCAGCGAGAGATCAATCATGTGAACTCCTACTCAGCTGCCAACCTTGGCATTTCAACTAACAATGCTCTTTCTTCTTTCTCTTATTCCTCTGCAGGTTTATCTTCCTCTGCACCAGTCACGCCCTACCCACAAAGTCAATCATTCCTGTCTACTCAAACTGCTCCATCTTCAAATTTGGCCTCTTCTTCAAAAGGAAAGGAGGGTGATGAAAACCTTGTCTTTGCAGCAGGGCTAGTTAATTGCTACAATGCACTTGTAGCTGGGGTGCTTCCACCTCAATTGTCATTTGCAGATCTTGATCAAATCCATCCGGAGGACGTTGAGGAAATGGACATCACATGGCAAATTGCCATGGCTGTATTTAGGGCAAAACAGTTTGCCAAAAAGACAGGGAAGAACAATTGGGGAATGAGCGCTGATAAGAAGCTTGGATTCAACAAAGGAAAGCTTCGGTGCTTCAACTGCCACAAGCCAAGGCATTTTGCTCGTGATTTCCCACACCCCGATAGAAGGGCTAATAATGACAGAACGATGGTTGCAGTTGGGAACAGCCAAAGCAGTGGTCAAGCAAACAATGAAAAGGCTATGGTTGTGCAATCTTTCGATTGGGATGATCAAATACAAGCTCTCAACTTATTTGGACCAGAAAATGCTCATCTGGCTCAGGTAAGGGATGATGCTCTAGCAGGGATTGTAACAGCTGAAGACAGTGTGATGAAGCTACAGTTTGCTTTGATGGTATCCTTTTCCCATGAACCTTATTCGTCCAAGGTAAGTCTCCCATCATGATCTAAGGCTTGTATAGATTATGTAAAAACTTTACATGATAAAATTGAGACATTAGGCAATGAAGTACAAAATCTCAGGATTCTTCGTGAACTTAATGAAAAATTAATAAGAAACGTAGAAGACCATAGATATGAAGGGTACCAACTTCGAAAAGGACAAAAACCACTTAAAGCTCAACTAGAATCGAAAATTAAGGACTTTAGGAGACTCCAGGAAGACTACAGTAACAAATGTGAAAACTACGATTATGTAGTCAAACAAAATGCTAAGCTAGTGGCTGAAGTTGAATCTTTGAGAGGAAAATTTGAAACCGCCAAACTTAATGTTAGAAAATATGATTTCTCAAGTGAGGTGGTTGCAAATATGATAGACCAAAGCATGCTGTTTAAAAGGAATCAATCAAAAGGTCTAGGGTATAATCATGTACCCCCTCCTTTCAATCATTCATATGTGTCCAATCCTCTGTCCAAAGAAGAGATTGCTAATGAATCATTTATGGTTTATGGCAAGCCCTCCGGTTTTATTTCGGGAGGATTTATTAATGTTGAAAGTACTAACATTTCTACTTCTCCTGCAGATCAATCCTTGAATCAGTCAAAGCACGAAGTTGAAGGATGTGTTTCTGAAAAGAAAATCAATTCTAAACCTGAAGTTTTCATTTTAAATAAAGACAATTCTTTTTCAAATGTTTTGAGTGACAATATTTCTTGTGGTGTTTTTAATTCTTCTGATACAGTAGTTGTTACTTCTGATACTGTTTTGAGTGCTTCTAATATGTATGATAAATTTTTGAACAATTTGGTTGACAATTTGAATGTTTGTGATAAAAATGTTGAGACACCACTAGTTTCACAACCCTCCACGAGTATAGCACCCTCACTTGCCTCACAACCTAATAATGTTGCATGTTCTTGTGTGACAAGCAAGGGTGTTTGTAGGGAAAACAAATCTGATAAATGCAGCACAAGTTCTAACAATAACAAGCAGATTTGTTTTAATTGTGGTACTAGTGGTCATATTGCTAGAAATTGTCTTAATCAAATGTTTGTGAGTTATAATCTTCCAAGAGGGGAGAACGAGTTCAGAGGAAGGTCTTTAAATAGAAATTCCTCTAGAAGTCGCTCTAGAAATGATGATTGGGCAGATAAACGAAATAGAAAAAGGAATATTTTTCACAGACATAAAAAGGTTTTTAATCACCATGTCCCGAGCAGTCTGCAAAAAAGGAGCATAGCCACGCCAAGGTCAAGCTCACCCCAAAGCAGTAGTGGATCTTCAACCAACTCTGGTAGAAGTCACACATACTTTGAGCAGATTGTTAAGCATAAAATGACAAAGTTAACTGAGACTTTCAGAGAAGTTTAAGTGCAATAAATCTGGAAAGGCATCGGGATCACCCAGGAAGATTATGACCTGGGTGCCCAAATCTAATTGAACCCGCACATTTTGCAGGGACAGTTGCGGGGAAATTTCGTTAGACCCTGTGTCACACCCCAAAACCAAGAACGGCAGAAACGTTCTGGGGAGGAGGACATCATGTATAATATCAACAACAATGTAAACTAGTAAACAAGCAACAACATCATCCATTGCATTAATAATATAATTATTATACAAATATGTTTAGTCAAATTTTGATAAACACTAAAGCATAAATCAAAATGAAAGATAAGTCTTGAATAAGCTCCATCTTCCTTTCTCCTTGCATCGGTACCTGTCTATGATGACCTGAGGATACAAGTAATTTTGAAAGCGAGTATCAGCTTTGAAGCTGGTGAGATCATAAGTATTTAGTGTCTTAATTTGTAAGTAAGTATTTGTAAGTGTATGTATTGAAAGTATTTGAAAGTGTATATGAACTGTAAGTGTTTGAAAAACCCTAGAATCCCTATGATTCCTTCTAGTATATAAAGGTGTCTTCTACCAAGACCTAACTGTTCTGTATGTGTGTCTCTTGTAAGAGTATGTATTTTCCAAAGTATAACTATCATTATCCAAAAATATAGTTTGTACATTAATGTTTAAGTGAGGTCATCACTAAAAATATGTAATAGGAAAATTAATATAGTACTAAAACGTAGCTCTAAAAGGACTACTACCATACTAACTACCTTAAACAGGATTTTAGGCTAAGGCATTATGTGATAAATTGTACCATACTATCGACTGGTAACAACGACATACGAATGGTCGTAATAAGGAATGGCGTTTGGCACCCGCAGATCTGCAGATCCCACTGTAGCTAGCAGTAGGGTGTAGGATAGTCAATCCAGTATAGATCTATACACCAACTCATACTATAGACTGGTTACATCGACATAAGAATGGTCGAAATTAATGTATGATGTTTGGTACCCGCAGACCTGCAGGTCCCACTGTAGCTAGCAGCAAGGTGTAGGATAGTCAATCCGTTATAGAATCTATATGCAAACTCACGCTCTCCCTTCAAGAGACTCTGGCTACAACTCGGGCCATGTCATTTAAGTCATGCGCCGATTTAAATCACAGTAATTAACGTATTCTAGTATATGTAATGTAATGAACTGTTCTAGCTGTAATGTACATGCTCTCTACCTAGCAAGTATAGTAATGTAATCGTTCTAGTATCATTGTATATGTTCTCTTCCTAGTATAGTTGTATATGTAATGTAATCGTTCTAGTATAGTTGTATATGTTCTCTTCCTAGTATAGTTGTATATGTAATGTACAGTAATGTTCTAGAAAGTATTGACTCATGAATGAACTGACTCATTGTATGATATCACGTTCTAATAATTGTTTTAGTATCTTCCTAAACTACCCATATGGTAGTTTACTAGTAATCTATCTGGTACGTATGGTCATGGATGTATACTCTTGCTACCCAAGGGCATAGGATGAACTGGAAGGACCTTTTATGACTATATATGTACACATGATATATAACTAATATTTAAATGACCTTCGTACGAGTACCCGATATCCCACCAGACCACATCTCAAGCGCGAAAAGGAAATAGGGTGGATAGCCTTCCTAAGTCTTTTAAACATTTTTTTTATATAACTATACATATAGAGGCATGCAATTTATAATACAATAAAAGCATAAATAAGTTTTGTAAGACATTTGTAACAGAAATATTATTTTAAGAAAAGATCGACTTGATGTCAATCTATAAAACAATTTGAAGGCATAAGTTTGATAAAATAGTTTAAGTATAAGGAACATTTGTTTGAATCACAGTTGTAAATAAGTTTGAAAGGTAATGTACAGAGTAAAATGCACAGAGTGTAATAAGTAGTTTAAAACATATAAAATGTTTATAAAAATCATTTGAAGGAAACCGTTTGGTAAAATGGCTCATGAGTAGCCAAATATTTTGAATGTTGTATATTAATCACATGTGATTGATATAATAACTAGCGTAATTCTACTTATTAATCGCATGTGATTGATATAATAACTAGCATGATTCTACTTGTATCCCCCCATAAAACATTTACAAGTAGTTTAAAACATTAGTTAAAGGGTATGAACTCACCTGCAGTAAGTGACTGCAATCGAACGGACTGTTATCGTACGGAAGGATCGGACAAGTGCTTGGTGTCAAGTGAAGACTTAGACACACACAATGATCCTAATTACATATGAAAACATACGTATATAAATAATTAGTGATTAAAACACTAATTATACAAGTAATAACATTTAAGCGCGAGGAAAACACGTTTGGTCAAGTGCTAGGAGGCTAATGGGTTACAACAAAGGAGTGCAATGCCCCTAATGGAATTTTATGGTCAAATGACCATATGTTTTGGAGTTTACGGCCCAGGGGAGTAAACTCCTGGCCGTAAACTCTCTTTAGGGTCCCTAATTGAAGCTTAGAATTACTACAACTCTAGTGGGGAATTGTTTCAAGGCTATACAAGTGTTTTGGTACCATATGAACTCCTTTGGGGAGTTTACGGCCCAGAGACCACATTCCCTTGGAGTTTACGGCCGTAAACTCCCTTGGGAGGGTGATTATGGTGCTTTCAAGTCTCTATAATAAGTAGGAACAATTCTAGGCTTTTGTACTTGGCTTTAGAAGAGTTTATGGCACCATTTGGTACCATTTCATGGAGTTTACGGCCCTGGAACCTTTTGGGCCTTAAACTCCCTCACTCATGGAGTTCTAAGTGTTTTAACTAGTCTATCACTCGTTTAGGTACATGCCCAAATTGTCTCTTGGCTTAAGGAAGGTGTTAGGGTGTCCTTTGACCCCTTTAAAGGTGTTTAAAGCCCAAGAGTTTGTCTTGGCCGTAAACTCCTTTTTCCTTGTGATTTCTTGTGTTTTCTAGGCTATAAACACTTTAGGGTACTTGTCCTAATTAAATCTAAGCCTTAGGAAGTGTTTCAAAGCTTTTTGGCACTTAAAACTTGGAGTTTACGGCCTATGAAGCTCCTTGGCCGTAAACTCCCTTCTAGCCATGATTCCTAATTGTTTTGTAGTATAAGACATGAATTGGAAGCCCCTAGTTCGAGTTCTAAAGCTTTGAGGGTCATTGGAACCCTTTAGGACCTTAAAATGGAGTTTACTCCCCAAGAACGTTCTTGGGCGGTAAACTCTCGGACCTCACATATTTGGCATGTAATCTATGTTATTAAGCTTATAACAAGTATTATAAAACAACTAGAGAAGTATACTCACGATTTGGGATAAAAACCCGAAGATCCGTGAGAGAGAATTTGGCTTTTCTCTAATTGGAATTTAACTAATGAACCAATTTGGTTCAGAATTCTATTTATAGTCTTGAGATTTTTGGAAGAAAATATTTCTATTCTCAGAATGAATTCTAATGTCCTAGAGTATTGGAATTACAGTGTTGCACAAAACCTTAGTGCACCCACTCTCCTAATATCTCCTTAGGTGTAAAATCCTGAAAACTGCCAAACTTATACTCGAAATTTGAGTTTTCACTGTAACTGCTCTACTTCTATTGGCTTGGTGTAGTTTGTTCAAAATAGAAATTTCGGGTTGTCACATCATCCCCCTGTTGAAGGGAATTTCGTCCCGAAATTAGAATTTAGGCAAGGAAGTATGTACGAATGATCGAGTCGTGAGGAGGAAACTTCCTAATCGATTGGTTCTAACGCACTTAAGTGAAATCGGGTTCTCGGTTGGCATTCCAACAAACCTTCACTAACTGGCGACGGCGTTGCTTCGTCCGCTTGACCTCTCGGTCGAGGGTCACTACGGTTTTAATACGAAGGCGAGGATCTCGACGAGTGGACTTACAAGAGTCCTGACGAAAAGGTATGGTTTCACGATCGAGATGCGAAGAGTAGGATGTACGTTACTGAGTTCGCGGAGTAGGTCCAGTTTGTGCGAGGCGTAGGACCGATTCTGATAAGAATCTCGGAGGTCCTGTCTATCTTGGATTTAGCTCTCCATGCTTTACGAAGCGTATTAGGCCGTTCCCAGAGTGATTTATCCTAAAGAACTTGGTCACTCACTTGGAATTTCAAAGGTTCCTTTTCCTGTTTAACTTCCCAGTCAAAGGCCACCCCTTGCTGGGTCAAAGTCGTACGGGTTTCTGTAGCTTGCGAGGAGTTCTGAATGAACTAAGACGGTAGGTCGGTAAGACCTAGAATTTGGCGAAAGACTGTCGGCGTCTCCGGTGTCGATAAATGCTCGATGGTTTTGACAAATTGAAAGAGTGCTCATAATTTCTCACATTACTAACAGTGTGTCATAGAAATTTGACTCTTCAATTTCAAAACTCATGCCTAGAGAACTTCGCTAAAGTTCCTCTGTACAGAATGTTTCCATGGGTTTCCTTCTTACTACGAGGGTAGATAAGTAAGTCATTACATGGAGAAATGACGAACTGATCCAAGTAAGAAACACGTAACCCTATTCATTTAGCTCATGAAAACTATGGGCGTATTGGTCCTATCTGAAGGGCATCACTACGGATTCGAAGTGTCCGCATCGAGTTCAGGAGATAGTCTTCCGAACATCTTTCCCTAACACTCGGACTGGTGATATTCGGATCTCAGGTCCATTCCTAAAAGTAATTCTTTCCTTGCGTTTGCTCAACCATTTCATCTATGCGATGCAGAGATAACGATTTCTATGAAAATCTTGACGGAGTCCTCGATATCTGAGGCACATACGTTGTAATCCGTCGATCTCTGGGAGAATATGACCGGGGTTCTCTAGGGTGAGAAACCTAGTCCTCTAATTCTATTTTTGTGTAGTTCGTTAAGTTGTCCGGACTGTTCTTGTATCTCCGTAGGTGTTTAAACTATAGGGTGATATGTTTACGGGAGTCGTACTGGGTTCTAAGTTTGTTCACATGACGATGTGATTACTCGTAGGCTTACGCAGTTCTCCTTCATGAAGTTCATATTAGAATTCATACAATGTTTCACAATCACAATTTCGGGTATACGAGTCGCATATAATTAAGGTTGAAAAGGTAGTCGAATAAATGATTCTTCTTTAAGCTCACATCCCATCGGGGAAAAAGAAGTTAAAGTGGAATCATCAATTCTAAACCTGTAGAAGCTTGATTATATATCACTCTTATGTATACCTTCCTTAGTGGTAGATCAATTGCATGAATCCTTGGATTAAACTTGACGCACTGCTCGAGTGGTACTTCGGGGATTTCTTCGGAAAGAAAATAACTAAGAGGTACTCCTGGCATGAGTAATTCGGTGTTCTGATATGACGGCTTTGCTGGAAAAGTGATCTAGAAGAAAGAGGTGTACGTATGAAGCTGTTTTTGTGAGGATCAAATGGAATCGAGTCGTATGTTAATGTCGGAATCATACTGAAACTGAAAGACATTACATTTGAACATAAGACGTTTACAGGCAAAACACAACCGTGCAACCATGAACAGAGTTACAGTACTTTAGATTTACCACAAGACTATTGCTGCTAATAAGATATACTACAAATGACAATTATACGCAGCACAAGACTCCCTATACAAACATGATCTCGCAAAATGTAAGACTCTAGTTGCACTAGCTATGGATAGTTTATAAGTCTGTTACAACGAAACGCCTTAATTACATTAACGTGGTTCCGGAGCAGGCTCTCCTGCAGCCGTGATCCTGAGAATATTCCCGTCTGTGCCAGAGTTCTGCGTTATCGGGCAATCCTTCTGGAGGTGTCCAATTTCACCGCATTGGTGACATATATGGACAGCACCCACATTGGTGGTGGAAGTGAAACGTCGAGTAGGAGTTATGGGGACGCGGGTTCTTTCCTTTTTTGGGAAATCTCTTTTATAGTGCCCAAACTCACCACAGTGATAGCAAGTCTGGTTCCCATCGGCGTTGGGTGAATTGTTGATCGGTCTTGATAGGTTCTTGCAGTAACGTTTGGTGTGCCCCTTTTTGTTGCAGTTTGAGCACTGCATCCCCCGACAAGGTCCATGGTGGTGATAATTACATTTGATGCAATTTGGGAGATCTCCAGCATATTGTCGGGCTGGGTTAGGGACAACTGGTATTTCCGAAGGGATGGTAGTAGGAGGTACAGATGCCGTAGTTGTGAAGGTCGTTACCCGTGGTTGTTTCTTGTTCGTTCCTTTACGTGATTTGTCCTTCTTTCTATCCCAAAACTTCCGTTTGTTACTCTTCGTCTTGGAACTCGGGGTGTCGTGGTAGTTTGCTGCTCGTTGTGGTGTTTGATTGTTACTCGGATTGGAATTGTTGTTAATAATCCCGCTAACATTCGCGTTGTTAGCATTGAGGTGGGTCAGGATAGCTAACATGGCAGCCGAGACTGCAGCTTGAAAGGTAGCTGCATCAATCTGAAGAGTTGGTGTTTGGTTGAAGGGTTGATCGTTTTTCTTGGGCGACATGATTCTGTAACACAAAAGATAAGGATTTTGTGAGCGATTGTGGTTGACCCTTGATGTACTTAGATTGTTCATGTAAAGAGTACGACTATGTTCTCGAAAGTTTAACCTACATCCCTATGATGCAGTCGTAGTACGGAATGGAAGTATGATTGTGAAGGTTTGACCTACATCCCTATGATGCAGTCCTAGTAATGAGTAGAAGTAGGTTCGTAGAATGGTCTCAAGACGTTTGTCATTCGAGCTGAGGTATCATGGGTTGGTGAATAACAAGATCCAACCACTAAAAGAGACTTGGAAATGTCTCCGGAGATAAATCACTATAGTCCAATGACTTGACTAAAGCATGATTCAGATAGAATATAATGAAAGAATGATAAGAGTACTTGAATGAAGAATGACTCAGAAGTTAGCCGGCTGTCAATATCTTGGATATTCACGACATAAAGGTTCAGGAAAATGACCTTGTAAAGGTCTTACATCATATCCATAGAAGATAGTTCCTGACAGCATAAAGGCTTAACTAAAGTACTTACGGTACAAGATAATTTCATAGAAAATGCCACATCGGGCATAGACAGAAAACACGATTCCTTTATAATAAAGAAATAAAGTAAGGCGTCTACTATTGGCGACAACTTCGATAGTCTGATGTAGGACTGTCCTGCCTGGAATCTCATTTCGGGCCACTCTGCGGACCAATATTGGCAAGACTCTATCTGCTGAGCCCCCATTGTTGAAGTCGCAAAAGCTTTGGTCGCCATTAAATGGCATGGGCTGATTTTGTCCTTGGCTCCATGTTTCCAAGCATTCCACCCACTCAGGGGGTCGGGCCTTGAAAAGCCGGACGAGGGTTAAGAATTGGAAAGGGAGTTGCTTAGGGTAGGTTCTCAACCTCTGGTTCGGAGTTAGCATCATACGAAAGGTCTTCATCATGGTGATCATTCAAGGGGATAGGATGATCATTCTCTGGTTCTTCTCCAAACCAACCAGCTATGACTTCGTTCGGAAGATACTGGTTGCCGAGGGGATGGAGTCCAGCTATGTTTTCTATGCGAGAATTTAGGGTAAGAGAATAATTATTAGACGAACTATCTAGATAATTATTTAGAAAACCTTCATTAGTTACATTGCTATTTGTGAAGTGCATACCAGCTATGTGTAATCTAAACAGGATAGACCTTCGAATAAGTGACTTTATTTCCAAATTCACACAGAATAGGGGTAAGGCAAAATTTCCACAAATTCTAAGTCTATAACATCCTAATTACATATAGCTTTAGTGTATCCACTTAGCAACTATCAACTTATTAATGAAGATTCCGTTTTAATTCTCAAGTATAAAGTACTTATAGTAACAACAAATAATACACCTATAGTATTTTAATTTTAATTTTATGTTCTATTGTTCTCATTGTGGTAGGGTTGGTAAGATTTTAGCATTGTTGCAACCACACAATTAAACTTAGGCACATGCTAGTCAACCCTCGGATAATATAGGCGATCAGGCTATATCTTCCCAGTTTTGACCATATGTCTCTAAGCCCACTTGTGTTGTCCAACAATCGTAATTCTTTTGTACTGTCCTAGTGACACTGATTTTAGTATGAATGCAGCACGTATACTTACTTAAATATTTTATTATTTAAAGTATAAACTCTTGGTCAGAGTATTTTTAATCCCTTATGTATTTATAGTTAATATATCTTTTATGGGTTGATATACTTAATTCGCTATAAACAATGCTCTGATACCAATCTGTCACACCCCAAAACCAAGAATGACAGAAATGTTCTGGGGCGGAGGACGTCATGTATAATATCAACAACAATGTAAAGTAGTAAACAAGCAACAACATCATCCATTGCATTAATAATATAATTATTATACAAATATGTTATGTCAAATTTTGATAAACACTAAAGCATAAATCAAAATGAAAGATAAGTCTTGAACAAGCTCCATCTTCCTTTCTCCTTGCATCGGTACCTGTCTATGATAACCTGAGGATACAAGTAATTTTTAAAGCGAGTATCAGCTTTGAAGCTAGTGAGATCATAAGTATTTAGTGTCTTAATTTGTAAGTAAGTATTTGTAAGTGTATGTATTGAAAGTATTTGAAAATGTATATGAACTGTAAATGTTTGAAAAACCCTAGAATCCCTATGATTCCATCTAGTATATGAAGGTGTCTTCTACCAAGACCTAACTGTTCTGTATGTGTGTCTCTTGTAAGAGTATGTATTTTCCAAAGTATAACTATCATTATTCAAAAATATAGTTTGTACATTAATGTTTAAGTGAGGTCATCACTAAAAATATGTAATAGGAAAATTAATGTAGTACTAAAACGTAGCTCTAAAAGGACTACTACCGTACTAACTACCTTAAACCGGATTTTAGGCTAAGGCATTATGTGATAAATTGTACCGTACTATCGACTGGTAACAACGACATACAAATGGTCGTAATAAGGAATGACGTTTGGCACCTGCAAATCTGCAGATCCCACTGTAGCTAGCAGTAAGGTGTAGGATAGTCAATCCAATATAGATCTATACACAAACTCATACTATAGACTGCTTACATCGACATAAGAATGGTCGAAATTAATGTATGACGTTTGGCACCCGCAGACCTGCAGGTCCCGCTGTAGCTAGCAACAAGGTGTAGGATAGTCAATCCATTATAGAATCTATACGCAAACTCACGCTCTCCCTTCAAGAGACTTTGGCTACAACTCGGGCCATCCATTATAGAATCTATACGCAAAATCACATTAATTAACGTATTATAGTATATGTAATGTAATGAACTGTTCTAGCTGTAATGTACGTGCTCTCTAGCTAGCAGGTATAGTAATGTAATCGTTCTAGTATCGTTGTATATGTTCTCTTCCTAGTATAGTTGTATATGTAATGTAATCGTTCTAGTATAGTTATATATGTTCTCTTCCTAGTATAGTTGTATATGTAATTTACAGTAATGTTCTAGAAAGTATTGAATCATGAATGAACTGACTCATTGTATGATATCGCGTTCTAGTAATTGTTCTAGTATCTTCCTAAACTACCCATATGGTAGTTTACTAGTAATCTATCTGGTACGTATGGTCATGGATGTATACTCTTGCTACCCAAGGGCATGGGATGAACTGGAAGGACCTTTTATGACTATATATGTACACATGATATATAACTAATATTTAAATGACCTTCGGACGAGTACCCGATATCCCACGAGACCACATCTCAAGCGCGAAAAGGAAATAGGTTGGATAGCCTTCCTAAGTCTTTTAAACATTTTTTTTATATAACTATACATATAGAGGCATGGAATTTATAATACAATAAAAGCATAAATAAGTTTTGTAAGACATTTGAAACATAAATATTATTTTAAGAAAAGATCGACTTGATGTCAATCTATAAAACAATTTGAAGGCATAAGTTTGATAAAATAGTTTAAGTATAAGGAACATTTGTTTGAATCACAGTTGTAAATAAGTTTGAAACGTAATGTACAGAGTAAAATGTATAGTGTAATAAGTAGTTTAAAACATATAAAATGTTTATAAAAATCATTTGAAGGAAACCGTTTGGTAAAACGGCTCGTGAGTAGCCAAATCTTTTGAATGTTGTATATTAATCACATGTGATTGATATAATAACTAGCGTAATTCTACTTATTAATCGCATGTGATTGATATAATAACTAGCATGATTCTACTTGTATCCCCCCATAAAACATTTAAAAGTAGTTTAAAACATTAGTTAAGGGGTATGAAGTCACCTGCAGTAAGTGATTGAAATCGAACGGACTGTTATCGTACGGAAGGATCGGACAAGTGCTTGGTGTCAAGTGAAGACTTAGACAAACACAATGATCCTAATTACATATGAAAACATATGTATATAAATAATTAGTGATTAAAACACTAATTATACAAGTAATAACATTTAAGCGCGAGGAAAACACATTTGGTCAAGTGCTAGGAGGCTAATGGGTTGCAACAAAGGAGTGCAATGCCCCTAATGGAAGTTTATGGTCAAGTGACCATATGTTGTGGAGTTTACGGCCCAGGGGAGTAAACTCCTGGTCGTAAACTCTCTTTAGGGTCCCTAATTGAAGCTTAGAATTACTACAACTCTAGTGGGGAATTGTTTCAAGGCTATACAAGTGTTTTGGTACCATATGAACTCCTTTGGGGAGTTTACGGCCCAAAGACCACATTCCCTTGGAGTTTACGGCCGTAAACTCCCTTGGGAGGGTGATTATGGTGCTTTCAAGTCTCTATAATAACTAGGAACAATTCTAGGCTTTTGTACTTGGCTTTAGAAGAGTTTATGGCACCATTTGGTACCATTTCATGGAGTTTACGGCCATGGAACTTTTTGGGCCGTAAGCTCCCTCACTCATGGAGTTCTAAGTGTTTTAACTAGTGCATCACTCATTTAGGTACATGCCCAAATTGTCTCTTGGCTTAAGGAAGGTGTTAGGGTGTCCTTTGACCCCTTTAAAGGTGTTTACGGCCCAAGAGTTTGTCTTGGCCGTAAACTCCTTTTTCCTTGTGATTTCTTGTGTTTCCTAGGCTATAAACACTTTAGGGTACTTGTCCTAATTAAATCTAAGCCTTAGGAAGTGTTTCAAAGCTTTTTGGCACTTAAAACTTGGAGTTTACGGCCTATGAAGCTCCTTGTCCGTAAACTCCCTTCTAGCCATGATTCCTAATTGTTTTGTGGTATAAGACATGAATTGGAAGCCCCTAGTTCGAGTTCTAAAGCTTTGAGGGTCATTGGAACCCTTTAGGACCTTAAAATGGAGTTTACTCCCCAAGAACGTTCTTGGGCGTTAAACTCCCGGACCTCACATATTTGGCATGTAATCTATGTTATTAAGCTTATAAAAAGTATTATAAAACAACTAGAGAAGTATACTCACGATTTGGGATAAAAACCCGAAGATCCGTGAGAGAGAATTTGGCTTTTCTCTAATTGGAATTTAACTAATGAACCAATTTGGTTCAGAATTCTATTTATAGTCCTGAGATTTTTGGCAGAAAATATTTCTATTCTTGGAATGAATTCTAATGTCCTAGAGTATTGGAATTACAGTGTTGCACAAAACCTTAGTGCACCCACTCTCCTAATATAGGTGTAAAAACCTGAAAACTGCCAAACTTATACTCGAAATTTGAGTTTTCACTGTAACTTCTCTACTTCTATTGGCTTGGTGTGGTTTGTTCAAAATAGAAATTTCGGGTTGTCACACCCTGGTTCGTCGACAGTGGCTGTTCCCGGCATATGACGGGAGATATCATCCAACTGCACAACATTCAATCATTTAATAGGGGGAGGGGGTATGTCTCTTTTGCGGGTGGAGATGGAGGGAAAATTACTCAAAGAGGAACCGTGTCAAATGGAGTTCTAAGTTTCGAAAACATGAATTTTGCTCCCGAGTTGAAACACAGTCTGTTAAGCGTTTCTCAGATTTGTGACAAGGGCTATTCTACGCATTTCACTGATAAGGATTGCATGATCTTAAAGCCAGGCTTTGTCATCCCAGAAGAATGGATTCTCGCAAAATCAAAAAGGGATGGGAACGCCTATATCATTGATATGAATAGCAATCTCCCAGAACAAGTTACTTGTTTATTCTCCAAGATCTCCGAGCAAACTGCAATGCTGTGGCACCGAAGATTATGTCATGCTAACGCTAAGAATCTAAATCGTCTTGCGAAGAATGAGATGGTCTGTGGATTGCCCGTCAAGGACTTTATTACGTTTGAAAAATGTGTGTCGTGCGCTCAAGGAAAGCACCATCGAAAGCCACACTTGCCAAAACAGGTTAACTCAATCAGTCAGGTTCTTCAATTAATTCACATGGATTTGTTTGGTCCAGTGAACGTGCTAAGCATCAACATAAGTTCTTACTGTTTAGTTGTGATTGATGATTTCTATCGATTTACGTGGGTTTTCTTTCTATCAAACAAAGCCGGTGTCACTGAATTGATCAAGAAGTTCATTGTACTTGTTGAGAATCAGACTAATCATAGGGTGAAGGTGCTTCGTACCGATAATGGAACAAAGTTTAAGAATTCCGTTCTCAATCACTTCTGCGCTGAAAAGGGTATCCTGCGTCAATTTAGTTCAGCTCATACACCTCAACAAAATGGTGTTGTTGAAAGGCGGAACAGAACACTCAAAGACGCTGCAAGAACGATGCTGTGTGACTCAAAGCTGCCTGTTTTCTTCTGGGCTGAGGCGATAAACACTGCTTGTTATGTTCAGAATTGAGTAGTTATCAACAATGCTCAAATGAAAACTCCGTATGAAATCTACTATGGACAGAAGCCATCAGTCAGTCATTTCTGTGTATTTGGCTATCCTTGCACCCTCCTTCACTTAGATGCAAACTCGAAGTTTAATGCCAAGGCTGATGACTGCTACTTTGTAGGGTATGCTGCTCGCACTGCCTATAGAGTCTACAATAAGAAAACCAAACAGATTGTGGAATCCTATGATGTGCGTTGGTTGGAAGAGAACGAGACAGATGCTAGAGTGGGTCCGGACTGGTTGTTTGATTACACATCACTTTTCAAATCCTTAAACGTGTATTCAAGTGATATGTCTAGAACGGATTCGCACCGGAAAAGTATCTCTGAAGATGAGGACGAAGAAGTTGTGTACAAGCCTGTATCCAAATTCTCTACTTCATCGAAAGGGACATCTAAAGCTTCACTTCAGGGAGAGTCCTCTGGCTCGCCTAAGGGAGAATCTCCTGCTACATCCGAGGGGGAGCCTTCTGCTACAATTGAGTGGGAGTCTTCTGCTACTCCTTAAGGGAGGCCATTCTTGAAGCATGACAGTCCTCAATCAGTTCATACTGATTCTTCTGATGCTGAAACGACACCTCACATATCTGCAGAAAAAGAGTTCATTCCAAATGATGCTTCCGCTGTCTCTTCAACCTTTATGGAATTACTCTTTCCTGATCTTATTGTAGATGAGTATGTCGCAGAACCATCTGGTGCTGCTCAACCAGCAAATGAAGGAGGTCTCAACATTCACACTCTACCTATTTCTCTCAATGACATCAGCCAAGAAATACCTTCTAGGGTTCAACGCGATCATCCGATAGAAAACGTCATTGGCCAGCTAGATGCTGGTGTTAAAGCTAGAAGTATGAGTGGATATGTGAATACATGTCTGTACTCTTGATTTATCTCTCGAATTGAGCCGAAGAATGTAGAAATGGCCTTAAACGAACCTAGTTGGGTGGATGCCATGCATGAGGAATTGCACCAATTTGAAAAACTCGGTGTTTGGAAGTTAGTTGAGTTACCGAAGGGCAAGAAGTCTCTTGACACACGATGGGTCTATCATAACAAGCAGGATGATTCAGGGGTTATTGTGCAAAACAAAGCTAGACTGGTAGTTCGTGGGTTTCGAAAAGTCCAGGGTCTTGACTACACTGAAGTTTATGCTCCAGTAGCTCGCCTGGAGGCTATTCGTATCTTCCTAGCGTATGCTTCGTATATGAATTTTACTGTCTTTCAAATAGATGTCAAGACTGCCTTCTTGTATGGCAAGGTGAAGGAAGAAATCTGCGTTGATCAACCTCCAGGGTTTGTCAACTCGAAGTATCCTAATCATGTCTACAAGTTGGACAAAGTATTATATGGGCTGCATCAAGCTCCTAGAGCATGGTATGCAACCCTAACAAAGCATTTGCTCGAACATGGTTACACTCGCGGCACTATCGATCAAACATTATTCATAAAGCATGTCGACAAGGACCAAATACTAGTACAAATATACATCGACGACATAATCTTTGGATGAACGAGCCAAAATTCAACCGGAATCCTGCTACATCAAGCCAAGTATGTGGAGGATATTCTTGAGCAGTTTGCGCTTCACGATGCCAAATCTGCTTCTACACCGATGGCTGAACGTCCTCTCCTGACTCCAGATCCTGAAGGCGAGTCCGTCGATTAAACTCTCTATCGATCGATGATCGGATCGCTGATGTATCTTACTGCAAGTCGACCTGACATTATGTTTGCAGTCTGTCAATGCGAACGATATCAGGCTAATCCTAAACTTTCTCATCTTATTGCTGTTAAAAGAATTTTTCGGTATATCAAAGGAAGCCCTAAATTGGGTCTTTGGTATCCGAAGAATTCTGAATTTGATCTTTACGCTTTTACTGACAGTAATTATGGAGGCTATGAGCTTGACAGGAAATCAACTTCAGGAGGATGTGAATACCTAGGTGACAGATTAGTTTCATGGCAATGCAAGAAACAGCACACTGTCTCGACTTCAACAGTGGAGGCGGAATACGTTGCTGCATCAGCTTGCTGTTCTCAAGTTATCTGGATCCAACATCAGCTGTTGGACTACGGTTTGAATTACTTTGAAACCCCTATCTATTGTGATAATGAAGCGGCAATTCAAATAGCTAAAAACCCAGTCCAACACTCTAAAACCATGCACATCGACATTAAAATTCACTTTATCAGAGACTGTTATGAACGATCTTTAATTCGAATCGAACAAGTCTACACTGATAACAATGTGGTGGACTTGTTCACAAAGCCATTTAACAAAGCTCGTTTCGATGTGCTTGTCGGATTTCTGAAAATGATACGTTTTGAGGATTAAGTTTTTTATTTTTTATTTTTTTTTCAATTTATTTATTTTTTATTAATTTACATTTTCATTTTTTTGCTTTAGGAAAGTTTAAAATTTGCGCAATTTTTTTTCTTATCTTTTTTTTTAATTTTTCATTTTTCGTGTTCTCACCCATGCACAAATTTAGGGGGAGAAATATAATAATCCAAAATCAAAAAAAAAAAAAAACAAATAGTATCATTTCTGTTCGGAAAATTGAAAAATTATTGTTGTCAGCTGTGGTTGTAGGTATTGTGATGGGAAATGAAATTAACAAGTGATAAAGGCCAACCTGAATCGGCGTAACGTACCTAAGTTGAATCGTCTACGCTCTGTAGTCGATGTGCTGGTAGGCACGAAAGATTTTAAATGGACTTGAATAGGAAAGTAGAACCTAATGAATTTAAAGGACTTGACGAACTTTGACCTAGTTAGATCCGTTTAACCTGATGTCACGACGTTCGGATAGGTTGAGCAGGGAGATATACATGAGAATCTACTCGTCACATTAATTGAACCCGTACTTGGAACCGTGGCTTAACTTTTCCTCGATGTGCGGATTATGTCCTTAATTCTGGTTGGATGGGGCGACTGGTAAATTCCGATAAACTTGGTCTGTAGAATATCATTTTTTTCTTTCCGTCTGTTAGTCATATGTTGTCTCCTCTACGTGACTTCCAATCCGACCTGGTACACAACATATGCAACTCTATTTCTCTGCAGGCTATATATATACATGTGTGAAATACTTCTTATTTATTAGCCATATGATGTCTCCTTTGCGTAACTTCCAATCCGACCTGGTACACAACATATGCAACCTTCTTCTTCTCAACCCCTCTGAAGTAGTTAGCAATCGAATTCTGAATCTCTTCTGTCTCTGAATGGTTGTCTGCTCACCCGGTGTAAGGAGTACTCTGGAAGTTCTTGATGGCCGGGGCATATCAGGAAGCGGGAAACACGTTCCAATACACTTAAAAATTGAACTCATACAGATTGTCTGTAGATCTCGCTGCTCGATTTAGGTGGACAACAATATCCCTGGTTGTAGTCAGTTAAATGGTCATAAGGTGAATTTATTTAAGATTTAGGAGTTATCATAATTACAGAAATTTATAGTTAGATATATGCCTAAATCATATCATTGGTAAAATGTCCAAATCTGTCACAAATCTTTCGTGTTTAAGTGGACCACAATACTGCCAATCGGTCAGACGAAGATGTGAAAATAAGGGTACCGACAAGTGGAATAAGGCCGTCCAACAACTTTGATCCAAGCATCACAGAAGTTATAGTGGTTAATTTTGTTGTGTGAAATTAGTTTTAGTTAAAATATTTTTTTCTCAATTTTATTTTTTTATTTTTAAAAATGTTATTTTTAATTTTATTTTTATTATTTTTAGTATTTTAGTTTTATTCTTATTTCGTTTTTTTAATTAAATTGTATTTTGTTAGGTTTTATTTTATTTTATTTTCGAAATTAAATTAATCCTCAAAGTTTTTTTATTTTTAATTTTAATTGTTGGAAGTTGGAAATACTGGGTAGTTATCAGGTAAGAGGGTAAGTGAGGGTGAAAAGGGGTAAAAAGGAGTTCACTGCCGGAATCTCCTCATTCACGAGATTCCGGCCGCAAACACTTCTTAAACCCTCTCAAAAGGCTCAAAAAATTTTCTTTGATTTTCGGAAAACCGCTCACACCATCACAAAGGTAATCACTTCTAGATCACAAATATGTACTTTGTTTCGTGTTTCACCGTGCCATTATGCCAGAAATCACAAAAATAGATCCGACGGAGCTTACGGCGGTAAGCTCCAGCCGTAAACTCCAAGTGTTTGAAATTTGGATTCGTTTCTAATTTATATTGATGCTACGGATGTTTACATTTACATATCTTCAAGTATTGTGCATCAATTCAATAGTTAGGATCGATTTTTGGCGATTTTTCGATTGACGGTTCTTCGGCCGTAAACTCCTAGTTTACGGCCCTAGAACAATGAGTTTACTGTTTAAGTTTTGAATGTATTAAATAATGAAATATTGTGTGATAACTTTTCAAAAGGGTCCTTCGACCGTAAACTTTGAGTTTACGGCCCAAGAACTAATTTTTCGATCTTGGCAGTAAACTCGAACTTCACTTAATTTTATAATGAAATTTTATTTTGGTCGTATTTTTAATTAGAATATTTTTTGGGCCAAAATAAAATTTATTTTTTGAGGTTTATTACAGTTGTGTTTGAGTGTAGATAATGGCGAACTTAAAATTTGCAAAAATGCACAACCTAGCAATTGTACTCGCGGACCCTCCGGCTATTCATTCGGATATGCGTTCGATGATTCATCGATTGCAGGAATGTTGTTTAGCATCCGCGATCACTGTCAATCTGGTGGTGTATCAAAATTTGATTCGCGAGTTTTGGGCGACTGCTCAATCGAGCATGGATGATGATGGCAATTTTACTATGAAAGCCAAAGTTCAGGGATGGGAGGTTGTGATTGATGAAGGTTTCATTCGCGAGGCATTGCTTATTAACGATCAACCCAATTTCCCAACTGAAATTGGAATTCAAGACGCTCAACGGATTCTACGGAGAATGAGCTATGAGGGAACTTTTCCGCCGACACTGAAGAAATTGTTGCATCCATATTGGAGTTTTTTAGCGCATGTTTTTGTTAGCTGCATTTCGGGCAGAATGTCTGGAGCCGATGAGATTTCACAGCGCACAACCGGTGCATTGGTATCCCTTGCTGCGGGGATAAGGTTTAATTTCTCGAAGTTCATCTTGGATGAATTTATTATTAACATCAGAGCCTCTACCCGAGATACTTTTCTGCTGTATCCTCGCTTTATCCAATTGTTCATCAACGTTTAGTTTCCTAATGTGAGGAAGGAGTGCGAAACACTTGATATGAAGTCCTTGGGTCCCCACACGGTGGGACTCATCAAACAAAATCATAAAGGCAAGGTTATCTTTCGAGGAATGTATCCTCTAGAGAAGTTTGGAAAGTTTACCGAGTTGGATGAATCAACAGAGTCATACGATTCATCTGAACAAACCTCGTCAGAGCAGGCATTTGCAGAAAATTCGACTCCAAACAACATAGTTATTGATGTATCTGAGGATGAGGGAACTGAAAGGGTTAATTCACCAACTCCTGATGCTCAACTCGCTGCAGAACTTGAAAGGGAGTTGAGCCAAGATCAAGATGATGCGGAAAGACATGTCGGTGAACAAAGAAATGACTCATTCAATGATTTTGATTTAACAGGTTTTCATCATGATGACATTGCGACTTCCTTGGCTAGCAGTGAAAACGTTGTGTCGCATGAAAACCTTGACACGATTTTCAACAATGTTGATGACGTTGTTTTGCCAACAACCGAGACCAGGAAGTAAAGTGAAACGTTAGAAACTCAAACTCCAACATCAGAACAAATGGCGTCTGCTTCAATTTCTATAGAGATGGTTATAGGATATTCCCCTCCGATATCCGTTTCTCCTACATCTGAACCATTTGTGAGTGTATTTGCTCCACATTCTGACCAACCTCGGTCTAAGAGACAAAGGCTAGACGTGAGGCAATCTGAGCTAATTGCAAACTTGATTAGCGGTCTTCCTACCCCTCCTGTCACTACTATCACCACCAGACTCGCGACCACCAAGATGTTTTCAATAGGTCCGAGTTCAACATTTGATGTTGGTGGTTCCTCTACACCGCCTGGTTTCTCAGTTCCTAGATATAGTCAAGATGCTGCTTCTGAAAGGTTGGTGTTGCACATGGCAGAAGAACAACTTTTATCGCCTGGTCCTAGAAGAAAAGGTGTCTCTATTGATGAGGGGGTGCCAGAGGTGATAATCTTACTCTTGCTGGTCTGCAGAAAGAAATTTCGGTTCTTAGCCAGAAAAACGTTGAACTCGATATTCAGGTGGCAGAGCTTCGTGCCAAGAATGTCAATCTTCGTACCCAAGTATCCAAGCTACAATCAGATAAGTCTAGTCTTGGTGGACAACTGGCTGAACTCAGGAAGGATAAGAAGCTGAAGAGCAAGCAGATCTCCGATTTACAAGATCATTTTAATCTGCTGACTTCGAGCTATTTTGAGTTGAAGAAGAAACTGGAGGTTGATATTGGTGACAGATATCAGAAGATTGTTGAATTACGTGCAGGCTTTTCCAGTAGACTTGCCGATCGGTCAGTCTTATGGTACCGCTGAACGTGTTACAGTTAATCCTCCAGTGGCTCCGTATATTCAAGAGATTATTCGACGAGGTCAAGAAGACGATGTTCAGAGAGGACAATTACTGTTTAAACGGAATACTAATCGGCATACATCTCGGAGCGAACCCTTAATAACTGTTACTGATCTTGAAGTTGTTAGGTTCCGAGACACATTTGGAGATAGATCCAGAGTGGCTGCATGGGGATTTCATGACCCTCTCAGAATGTGGATTGTCATTCGTAAGAGTGGTAATTCAGAGTTGTTTAAGGATATTCATACATTTGGGTCGTTTACGAGAATTGATCTGACGGAGTAGTCTCAAGCTCCGTTCCTCAATCTTTTCAACATTCCTCAGGTTAATCAGTTTAAGCATTTTCTGGATGATCAAGTAAAGAAAGGATTTCCATTGATGCCAACGGCAGAATCAGTTATATTTGAACATCCAGATGTCTTTGAACAGTCTACCGACAAGCCATTGCAGGTGGTTATGTGGCCTCGAACGAAGCATGTCAAGCAATTTCCGATTCTTCAGGGCTATCAAGATGGATCTCTCAGTTCATTGGAATGCTGGGTCTATGATGAAAATTGTCACACCCCGAAAACCAAAGGCGAAAACATTTCCGGGGTTGACTCCACGTTGAGTATCAAATCCAATGTACATAGTCAGTAAAGTAAAACAACTATTACATTACATATAGAAAAGTTTACATTTGTTTCAAAAGTAAGTTGTATAGTTGTGATACATAGTATATATAAACAAAACGAGACAAGTCTTATGCGTACTCCATCTTTGGATAAAAGGATCTTCGGGTACCTGTTCTAACGCTGACCTAAGAACACAAGCGGTTTGAAAATCAGCATAACGCTGGTGAGTTCATAAGCGATTTTGTTTTGTGAAAATGTTCAGGTTTCCTTTCTGTTTCTGAAAATGTTACACACACCAAGAAAGTCCCATATTTTCTTAAAGATGTTGGTTATTGTTTCTCAACATGTAAAGTAAAGTAAGGTTGTACACTAAAAACACGTTTACTCTTGTGAAATGTACAATTAGGTTATCTGGTTTCTTATACTGTTCTGGTTATGTACAAATGTATTCCCAAGAAAGTCCCATACCTTCCTGATTGTTGGTTATTAAATGTAAAAGATGTATTCTGAAAAACATGTTTACCCTTCTGAGATGTAAAGTTACTCGGTTTGTTACCCTTTTCTAGTTATGTACAATGTTCCCCAGGAAAGTCCCATACTTTCCTGACTGTTAGTTACCAATGTGAAAAATGTATACTGAAACCTGGTTATCTTGTGAAATGTATTATGTTATTCATTATTACTATTAAGTAAATTTCTGTTATCCTAATTGCGAGTTCCATAACCATACGATACACTAGATATGCCAATAAGTAGTCCACATCACCTTATGACTTTCGTCACCCTTGAGCCATTTCGGTTCGGCTGTAGCTAGCAGCCAGGTGTGGGGTAGTCAGCCCCGTATAGATCTATACACTCAAGTCACGCTCTCTAATCCAAGAGATTCTAGTTATGGGTGCAGTCTTCCAATCGCGTATCTCTGTGGAGTGTTCGCCGAGGACATGTCTCCAATCATACAGGACTAAGAAATTTACTAGTAATAATATGATAATCCTCCACTCGCGTATCTCTGTGGAGTGTTACCGAGGACAAACAGTGTACAAGATTTATGTTTCAAATGTTCTAATGTCATGCTTTTAACTGATAAAATGTGGAAACCATTTGTGAAATATATAAAACACAACAATTTATAAATCCATTTCACAAATATATGTTTACGTGATCTGCATGTTCAAACGGTTATTAGTTGTATCAATCCATGTTAAAAGCATATAAAATGTGAAACACACACATGAAAATAAGTTTTGAGTACAAGAAATCCCTTGTACTTTGCTTGTGTTCCCCCTGAAAACAGTGAAAAACAGTGAAAAAGGGTAGGGGTATGAACTCACCAAACAAGGAAATGTGACGATTTCGGTTACTAAACTTTGGCTCGGGGCTTGATTACTCGCGAGGTTCCTATGTAAAATGGAATAATGTCCAAATATATCTAATTAGATTTAAAAATACTAATTAGATGAGATACTACACTCCAAGGAGCGAAAACACTTCAAAACGAGTGTTTGGAGTGACCCGGGTGACATCTACGGACTTGAAATGAAGCGAGGGACTTGGGATTTGAGTTTACTCCTCAAGAGTAAACTCCCTAATGGAGTTTGCGGCCATATATATACCCTACATACATGAGTTCACGGCAGTGAACTCATGTTTGGGTGATTTGAGTGTTAAATGGCTTATATGGACATAGGGAATGCGAGAATGGATTTTTCTAATGCCATGGATTGAATTGAATCAACATATACATCACATATGGGAGTTCACGGCTGTATACTTGGAGTTTACGGCCGTAAACTCTCCCATGCTCAAACCATATTTAATTTGTGATGTTTCGGGCAATCACATGTGATTCTAGTTAATTTTCCAAGTCTTGTATGACTTTAGGGCATCAAATGACACACAATTAGGAGTTTATAGCCCTGGAGCATGTTCTATGGCCGTAAACTCTCATATGTAAGGTTTTGTTATGTTTAAGGTCTCCAAACTATTTTTAGATGGTTCTAGGATTTACCACAAGGCTATTGGTTAAGTTTCAAGGCATTCTAACATGTAAAAGTGAGTTTACTCCCCATGTTTGAGGGGTTTACGGCCCAAGCACATACCTTGGCCGTAATCTCATGTTAATCCCTCAAAATCCATGTCTAAGGTGTTCTAAGTCCGGGTTTGTAAGCCATAAAGTCGTATCTAAGTCCCAATAATGATTTGGAAGGGTTAAATTGCTCAAAAACCCCATTTTGATGTGTTTACGGCCCAAGCATGCTCCTTGGCCGTAAAAACATGTTCCAGGTCCAAAATCTTAGTTTAAACTCGGATTTGAAGGCCTAAAAAGTTGAATAATAAACTAGGGAGGTTACCTCTATGATTTGGAGCCTTAGATCTTTGATTTTGGACCTTGATCTAGGATGAGGAGAGAGGTTAGACTGAGAGTAGTGAGATGAAGCAAAAGCTTCAAATGAATGCTTAGAACACTTTAAATAGTGTTCGGGATTTGGACAAGGTGAAATTCTACCCGATACCGGCTTTAGACGGGGCTTTTGGTCGCACCCGGCCAAGTTGCCGTAACCCGATATGGTTGATTCTAGAAACGTTCCGATCACTAGAATGGGGTGTTAGAATGATTTCTAAATGTATTAAGACACCCATTAAGTCATTTTAGATATTTACAATTTAATGACTTAATTAAATGGTTAAATAGGAAACGAATTTGAAAACGACGATTGGTTGATCGAAATGGATTACGAAAAGGGTTACAAGTAATGATACGAAATTTCGGGTTGTTACAACAATACTTCTGGAGTGGTCATAAAACTTAAAAATGGGTGTATCAGATTATATGATCGCAGAGACTTGTTGCAATTCAAGAAATGGGATATTCATTATCTTAGCAACTTTCAAATTAAAGTTGTTGAGTATATATACGAAGAAGGAGCCAAAGTGTACACAACAATGGTCGCGGAGATTCTAAGCAAGAGAATGTGGAATGGAGCGATGGGCCAGATGGATGTGATGATTGTCAACAAAGGGATGGGTTCAAGCTAGTCCAAACCAAGGGGGAGATTAAAAGACCCTGAATAATGGTTTGGTCTAGGCATAACAGTTAGTGGTAGTGACTGTGTAGGAAAACCAATTATGTATGTAGTTTACGGTTGTTATGTGTTTACGGCCGTAAACACCTCACGGTTGTAAGTCGGTTGTAAGTCAGGTCTATAAATAGGGCATTGTGTCAGACTTTAAAGGTTGTTGATTCCTTCGTGTTTTGTCCAAGTTGTATCTGACGTTTTATTGCTTTAAAGCGCATGCAAGCTTGGTTCGTTTGTTATTTGCTTATTGTTTCATCTTTTGCTTCTGTTACTTGTCTTTGATCATTGGTAGATCCAGTTTCGGGCTTTACTTTATTATTATTATTATTATTATTATTATTATTATTATTATTATTATTATTATTATTATTATTATTATTATTATTATTAAGAGCGTCAGGGTAAAATGGTCATTTTGCATCAGTCAGCACATTCACTCAGATGTATAATCAAACAGCATGGTTTCTTACTCAGTCAGAACTTATTACTCAGACAGACCTTTCTCAATCAGCACTTTCTCAGTCAGCAACTATCAAACGACCCCTGATATCTTGTATTGTGTATATGTGATTTATGCTATGTATCAATATTATGAGCTTACAGAGTTAGGACCATAGGGTCCCTGAGTTGGGACCAGAGAGTCCCAGAGTTAGGTTTAGAGGGTACCAGAGTTGGGACCGGAGGGTCCCGGAGTTAGGACCGGAGGATCCACCAGAATTATGAGACTGGAGGGTCCCACTGAGACAAATTGACTAAGAGGGTCTTACAGAGTTATAACCTCGAGTGGATAAAGAGTTGTATGTGGTATTTTGGGGAACTCACTAAGCTTCGTGCTTGCCGTCTTATGTGTTATGTGTTTCAGGTACTTCTCAGGATCATGGGAAGGCGTCGGCTTGATTGTACACACGAGATGGAGTTGTGTTCGAGGATCCTAGATTTTATTCAAATAATTATGAACACGTGTTTGGATAATTGATATATTGAGATTTTGTGAGACGTGTTGATGATATTTATGTGATTTTAAAAATGAAAATTTTATATGAAAATTTATGGTGTTACACAAAGTACAAACAACCATTGCATTAATAAGTATAATTTTACATAAATTTTTAAACATTACATATGCAAACATCAAAGTAGATATGGTAAAAGACAAAAGACGCATCACGGTACTAGGCTGTGTTCTCAAAAGCTCCAGGAGTGTACCTGTCTACTGGATTCCTGAGAATACAATTTATTTTGAAAGAGTTGATCAGCATTTAAGGTGGTGAGTTCATAAGTATTTTAGTCATATAAAGTATACTCTAAGTTCTTGAAAAAGTTTGTCGTTTCCTCCAGAAAATCCTATATTTTATGATGTAATAAAATGACAACCATAACGCTTCCCTCTATAATTACTTAGTTTATACTAGTTATATATAACCTAAAATCGAACGGACAGTTGAATGTGTGAATCAGCCCTAAGCCCAAAACAAAACATGGAACAGGAAGTAAGGCGGAAGTCACATATTCCACTGCCAATTGGATATTACTTATATATAACTTTTATGTATAAACTAAGGAGTTATAGAAGTAATCATTTAAGGTCCTTTATGTTATACTAGTTTTGAGAAAGTGAATGATTACGTTCCAGAAAATCCTATATTTTCTGCTTTACAATTGATAAGTAGTTTTAATCGCATAAAACCGTTCTATTTAAGTATTATTGTACTTATAATGAAGTTTAACATAATTTTAACTATCCAAAAAATTATAAGAAGAATGTTTTCCTTTTTATTGGTGAAAAGTAGTTTTAAATCCCCATAAACCGTTATGTAAAGTAGTTTTAAGTTCCCATAAAACCGTTCCACAAAGTAGTTTTAAATTCCCATAAAATCGTTCTGTAAAGTAGTTTTAAATCCTCATAAACCGTTTCGTTTTGTTTATGTAAAGTATTTAATATAGTAGTGTTTATAGACTACTGAAGAATAACTACCCTAATATTAACCTAGTTAATTAGGGTTTAAAATGTGATAAAGTTGTAACCATGCTGGACTAGAATGAACACAACGACCTACTGGCGTCGAAGCTGAATATGTGACATTTGTCACCCCATGGCTGGTCTGTCGGACTGTAGCTAGCAGTCAGGATTTGGGATTGTCAGTCCCGTATAGATCTATACACACAATGTCCGCTCTCCCTCCAGGAGACTCTGGTTACAAGAATGTAACATAGCAAGTATTGATATGTCCTGAATACGTACCATCACATTTTAGTTTAAGTAAAGATCAAATTATACCCTTTTCTTGACAAAGTATTTTAGACCTCGTATACTTATCTAGAAAATATATTTCTCGTTTGTTTCATAAATTATACCTATTATAATTTATACGTTCTATCTGATTAGCATGATCTATTCTGAAAGTACCCCTTTGCTCAGAATGATATAAAGGTAATGATACCGACTGAAGTAATCTTTTATATTCCCATATTTATAATGTATATAATTAAGAAGGAAACAACTTTCAGACAAATAACCCCACCTTAAGCCCACATCCAGACAAGGATAATGAAATAATACAACTCATTAGTCTTAAGCCCTTTTAAGTCTTATTTATATACTTATACATATATGAACATGATTTTGACAATTATAAGTTAAAAGAGTTATAAATACATTTTAAAGAGTTTAACATTATATGAGTAGGGTTTATGTGATCTTGAAAAGAATTCACATGACTTTAAGTCATTGTGGAAGTATTGGGTAATCCTTTATTGTAAAAATAAAGATTCAAAGCATAAGGAAATCTTTTATGTGATTGGTATCACATATATTTTCTAACACAATTACATTGTGTCCAACTTGTATTCATCCCTAAAAAACATTTTAAAATCATTTAAAAGATAGATTATAGGGTATGAACTCACCTTATGTGGGTGATTCAATTGAAGATTCGAGTATGGATGAGAAGTTCCACGAATGAAGTCCCAAGGCACAAATGAGTCCTAAATGACATATATTGATACATATATGTATATAATTAGTGTTTAAAACAACTAACATGCAAGGAAAACAACCTTAGGAACTAGGAAACACTCTCAATGGAGTGTTAGAATAACATGTGATTGATCACAAGGAGTTTACGGCCAAACTCTAGGAGTTCATGGCCTTGGGAGGGTTTACGTCCCAAGATCCTGTGAAGGGTTTACGACCCTTATGAAGGGTTTACGGCCGTAAACCCTTGAAGATCTTGAAGATGATGATGAAAGGTGACGAATCAAGGCTAGAACATAGGGGTTTCTAAGCATGAACAAGAATAGGGATGAGATGCTTACGTTTTGGAGTGAAAAGTGAGCCTTCACTTGATGATACTTGAGAGAGAATAGGTAGTTCAAGGGTGAAGTTTGGAGAAATGAATAAAAAATGAAGCAATCTCTTATATATGGAGGGTGGTTCACGGCCAAAAGAGTGTTCACGACCGTGAACAGGGTTTACAACCGTGAACCTCATGTGTTGGGCTTTCTGGTTCGGGAGCAGCCTTATGATATCAAGCTAATACTTCATAACACTCAATCCTTAAGTGTAGTAGTCTTAGAGACTCTCAAACTTGCCTTAAACACAGTAAACAGATAGCAAAAACAAGTCCGACTTTTGATTGAATTGGATTGATTTACAAGAAGAAAATAACAGGGTGTTACATTATTCCCCCGTTAGAGAGAATTTCGTCCCAAAATTTAGTCTAAGGTATATACACAAATGATGGGAAAAAGGTAGATACTTATGGTTCTGATGATTCTCTCGACCCCAAGTGAATTTGGGTCCTCGCTATGCACTTTAAGTGGACTCTCACTATTGGGATAGGGATCTGATTAGTCGTAATGACTTCGCTGGGTAGGATTTCTACGGATTCTTCCACAAATTTGAGGTTCTCATTTATCTCGATCTAATCGAATGGGAAAACAAAGGTCTCGTTGGATAAATACTTTTCAAGATAAAGACGTGGAAGGTAGGATGTAGATTATTGAATTCTTGAAGTAGTCGGGGTCTATAAGCTACTGGACCAAATCTAGCAAGAATCTCGAATGATCTTATGTACTTTTGATTTAGTATTCTATGCTTTCTGAAGCGTATCATGTCCTTCCAGGGTGAAACCATCACATGACGTGGTCACCAACCTAGAATTTCAAGGATTTTCTCTTATTGTTGGCGTAGCTTTTCTGATTGACTTTGGAAGCCTTACGTCGCTTCCTGATTCGCACTCTCTTCTTGGTAGTTTCTCGTATGCCTTTCGGACCGGCGAAGGTGTTGTCTGGAAATTGGACCTCTAGCTAGTTGCGTGTCACCTACTTTAATCCAGTGCATAGAGGATCGACACTTGCGACCAAAGAGGTTTTCGAATGGAGCAATTTTAATTGTTAGCATGGTCAAAGACTCGACTAGTTGACAAGTGAGTATTGTTGCTCTACCAATGTCAATCACATATGCTCTTCATACGAATTCTAATGCTTGAATCGTTGTCTCATTCTGTCTATCGGTTTGTGGACGGTAGGCTATACTAATGTCTAGCCTAGTTTCTAGGGACTCCTGAAGTGACTGCCTGAAATGGGAGGTGATTCTATTATCTCTAACGGAGATAACAGATACTGGAACACCGTGCAGTCTTACTAATCTCTCTAACACACGTTCTAGTTATCTTCTCTATTTTTCCTGTTTCTTTAAGATTGTAAGAAGTGCGAGTTTTGGCTAATCTGTCGATGATCTCCCAAAATGGTATTAAGTCCACCTCTTGCCTTGGTAACTTGATTATAAAGTACATTATAATCCGCTACCACTCCCACTTAGATATCTCTAATTGTTATAGTAAGCCAGCAGGCTTTTGCTCAGAAGTTAATGATAAGACTCATACTTGGCTCATCCACCATTACCTCATGTATACAAGTCGTATATAATTTAGATTTGACAAAATGTTCGGATGGGTGACTCTGCCTCAGGTCCACAACCAGAGAAGGAACATGAGATAGGGCAGAATCACACATCCTAAATCTTGTTAAGTCTAAATTATATACAACTCTCACGTATATACTTAGCAGCGATAGATTAATTTAATGAGTTCTTAGTCTCTATTCTTGAACTTGACCTACGATACAATGGTTTTCCTATGAGATCTATTGGGGGTACTTCGGTGGTTACTGACTTCTGAGACTACTTCGGTGCTTTTCATTTCAAGTTTCCTATCTACTAAGTAGGCTAGAAGGGCATGGTACCCATTGGTTTAGTAGGGCTTGATAGAAATCATCAAAACTAAAATAAAAAAAGAACTTGTGTTTCAACTACGGTTTACCCTCTTCGTTATTTATAGGACTTGCACATATAAACCAATTTTCATTACCTACGAAAGATTATGAACCAAATCGACCAATAATTAAAAATATCAACATATGAAACATAGATAAGGCTGTGAATATTTGAAATTGTAGAACTTATTATATGTTGGTGATTTGTTTCGCTAATTGTATTTAAGTGTAATTGGTTGACTTGTTGACCAAAATCAATCTTGATGAATATTAAACAAGTAAGGAAGGTGTGGGAATGCACATTTGTTTAAGTTTATTCAAGATTAAAAGTTGACTGTCATGTAGGGACGAAGCCCTTGAATCAACGGGGGTCCGGGGGCAGCGCCTCTGGGAGCGGGGTCCAAGTGGCAGCAGCTCCTGGCTGGGGTCGAGCTTTGAATTAATCCTTATAGAAAACTGTAACATACATGTTTTGAAATCGTGTTTTGTAGTGAATAAAATTGTGAAATATTATGTGAAATTTAGTGTTGAGTTCTAACAGATAGTTTTTACTAGAAATGAAGTAAAAGTATGTTTAGAATCACTCAGAAAATGTTGGAAGTCTTATGAGATTCCAATTAAAAGTCAAATAGTGAAATTTAGCGAAAATATAAAATTTGAAAAAAGTAAAATTTTATTATTGAAAGTTGTAAATAATCTCGTTAGAAACTTGTAGTCGAAAACCTCGTCGAAATCCGAGTTATAACGAAAAAGTTATGACCAATCGAAGATTCGCGACAAAACCGACACGACACCGAATGACATAAAAAGTGAGTTTTTGATAAAATAATTTTTAGCCTTAGTGATCTAAATGAAAATCTTAGTATTCATTAAACCAAGAAGTTCGATAAAAAGAACGCCAAAATCTGACTTCATATGAGGAAGTTATGATTTTTCTAAGTTTCGGAATAACAGTAGACAGCTAAAAACTCAAAATAAAGATCGAATGATATTTAACAAACACGACCTAAACGAGAATTGAAGGTCTCGTCAATAGTAGTACAACAGTAAAAAGTGTGACGAAATCGGACGTCGAAAGAAGAAGTTATGAATTTTTAACGGATTTACCTGTCCCGGTCTGTTAAAAATAATAATTTAAAAATTAAATTCAAAATTAGCCGACGAAGTCTAAACGAAAGATGTAGAGTGTAATATTACCTATGTGTGCATATAAAGAACGTCAAAAACAGAGCCCGTATGCGAAAGTTATGGATTTTAGAAGACCGGGGCTCAATTTTCGAGAAATTATGGATAAGACCTGCGGAATCTCGCATGAGCAGTAGCCGCGCTACCCGGATACGACGCGTGTTGCCTTCCGATTCGTCTGAAGCCGCGGCCCAACCAGCTTCCAACACGCCTCACACTGTTG
The DNA here is from genome assembly GCF_002870075.4 of Lactuca sativa. Lineage (NCBI taxonomy): Eukaryota > Viridiplantae > Streptophyta > Magnoliopsida > Asterales > Asteraceae > Lactuca > Lactuca sativa. The sequence goes on from NC_056626.2 coordinate 377,980,615, forward strand.
GAGCCGTTCGAGCCGAGCCGTCTGGCGTCCGACCCTCGCATCCGAGCCAACTGCTACGTCCGAGCGTCGCTGCTGCGCCATCTGCCTTCGCCTCCTAATGCTGCGTGTTCCTTCCGCCAGCGCACCCTCCGAACCTTGTCCCTATAAAAGGAGGGCTGCGAGCCTTCCCGGTTAATCTTTAAAAATTGCCATATTTTACCCCTTTTTCCATATTTTCTTCATATTAAAATTCCCCGATGCCCCAGTATCGATTATAACCCCCGAAATATGCCACGAAGTGCCCGAGAATAGGGGTGTAAGTGAGACAAGCAAACTCGCGAGAAACTCGAGACCGAATCGGAAAATAAGCGAAATCGAATTGACCTTAATCGAGCCGAGCTCGAGCTCGAGCTACTCGAGTACATTATCGAGAAGAGCTCGAGTACAAAAATACTCAGCTCGTAAGGCTCGCGAGATTAGTCGAGCTTAGTGTAATTTACATATATGCCATTTCTTTATAATTGTTCATTTATAAGATATATGTCATTTCTTTATAATTATTCATTTATGACATATATGGTTGATGATATATTGATACTAGGTGATTAATAGTGGTTTTTTGGTAGTTTGGACATTTACATGTGGAATGTTTAATATTTGTTACTCAATTTAGTGATTTTGATTTTTTTAAATATTAGTCGAGCCGAGCCAAATCGAGCTCGAGACTGTCGATTATTTCACGAGCACGAGCTCGAGCTTAAAATCAAGGTCTGAGTCGAGATCGAGCCGAGTTTCGATCTCGAGTATTTTAGTCGAGTTGAGCTTCGAGCTTGGTAGTATTCAGCTCGACTCTGCTCGTTTACACCCCTACCCGAGAAGCCCGGAAAATTTATCTTTTCGGTTTTTAAGCTCTACCTTCGTAGAGCCCGATTTTCAATTAAGCTCCCAGTTTTCAACATAGAAAATCATATTTAAAGCCAAAGCGCTGCCCAAATTACTATTTTGACCCCCCGGTTAATTCAAGTTGTGTTCAGTATATAGGAACAATTGTATATTAGGTTTTATATATGTTATGTGCTTTTCAGTGTTATTATTCCGAGTTATTTTCCCGTGTTATTTTATTCGCTATTTTTATAGCAAAAGTAATACCTTTGACCATGTGATTAGTGAAAGGACTTAGATTCACGTTGGCACTGGTACGTAGCCTCTGGCCATGTAGATCATGTCTCCGTAAGAGAATGACTTCTATTCTATGGCATTGGCAATTGGTTAGACAGGGCTATAAGCTTGAAATCTACCAAGATGTTAATCAGAAATCTTATGTCTTCTGTGCCATTTGGGCCAAAGCTTTATTGATGTATATCAAGTATGGAAATTCTTATGTGTCATTGATTGTATACCTTTGAATCAATTCATTGTTTGATATGGAAAGCTTAACACATGATTCACATATGCCTTTGTTGCTCCTTGATTCTCTTTGCTTTTGCCATAGTGAAGTATATATATGACATAACATTATATTGTATCTATTATTAAACTCACTAAGCGTCACCGCTTACCCTATCAATGTTTAACAATTGCAGGTGATAAGTAACCAGTATAATCATATATTGTTGAAAGAATTAGGATTGTTTGTAATAATACTTTTGTACTTCAGTTTATGTTTGTATAAATTACAATATCCTGGGTAGTTATGTAATATATAACACTTTGTAATAGTCGGTTTGTATTCAATAGTTTGTAACCTCTTTATCAATGTAAAATATTGCTTTTATGAATATGCAAGTAGCATGTTTTGTAGTAATAGTATTGTGAAGTATGAAAGTTTGGGTCTTTCAGAAATACGAAAGTTGGGGTCTTTCAATCAAGGTATCAGAGCAGTAGTTTAAGCGAACTAAATGCCACAAATTGGTATTTGGACTTAAACTATTGGAAGTTCAATATATGAACTGAATCATTATAAGTATATGGATACAAATCATAGAAAAGACTTAAGTGAAGTATTAGGCTTTAATAAATCCTAATATTCTAAAATTCTATATTACTCCTAAATTTCAGAACGATGGTTGAACAAGTAAGTATCCATACCCCAGAGGTTGGTGGAGGTCCACAACCTAAGGAAGTGAATACTCCAGTATCTCCTTGTGAGGAGCGACTCTTGGGTAAACTTACTGGTGTTATTCGACATACTCTCGAAGAACACAAAAAGAATGGTGATAAAGGAAAAGAAAAAGCCACTAGAGAATCTTCAAGCGGAAAGGTGAAGCGTCCCTCGTTCAAAGATTTCAAGAGAAGTGGTGCTACGGAGTTTTCTGGTGTCCTTAATCCCATAGTTGTTCTAACTTGGATTCAGAACACCAAGAAAGTATTTCATGTCTCTCATGTGGATAATGAAGACAAGGCTATCTATGCTTCTGTAATGCTCATCGGAGAAGCCTTGGTCTAGTGGGAAGTAACATATGAAGCTCTCAACGGATATGACCAGGAGAATTTATCCTGGGAGTTATTCAAAACTCGTGTGCTAGAGAAGTATTGTCCTCTAGATATGAGGAGAAGATTGGAGAAGGAATTCCTCGATCTTAAACAAGGAGGAATGACTGTGAATGAGTATGAAACTCAATTCAATCAAAAAGCACGGTTTGCTGCAATGTATATTCCAACTGAAGACGAGAAAATTCAGTTATTCTTAGAAGGACTACGACATGAAATCCATGATTTTGTAGCCAATCGGGATGTTCAGTCGTTTGATAAAGCTGTTGAGTATGCTCGAAGGCGTGAGCATGACTTAGAGATACGTTGAGCCACTCTTACTGTTCCGAAGCATCCACGTACTGAAAGAACTATTCCTGTTTACACTATTCCACCAGCTCAATCTGTTCGAACTAATCCTAGCAAGAAAGCACAATCTCAGAGTGCTTTTCGTGGCCACGGCAGGTCACAATCTTTTTTTATTCAATTGCCTTCATGTTGTGTTTGTGGAAGGAATCGTCCGGGTCAATGCAAAATAGACAAGGAATCCATTGTCTGTTATGGGTGTGGAGAAACTGGTCATATAAAGCCAGCTTGCCCAAGGAAGGATGTGACTTGCTATGCATGTGGTATTACTGGCCACAAGAAGCATTTTTGCCCTACTCTTACCAGCCAAGTGACGGGAAGTCAAGCTTCTGTTCAACAACCGGCGAGAAGTTAAGTCCCTGTCCAACAACCAAAGAATACTCCAGCTAAAAAGGAGGAGGTGCCAAAAGCTAAGGGTCGTGCATTCCATATTACCACTGAGGAAGCACGTGAGGACCCGAATGTTGTGACGGGTACATTTCTTGTCAACTCTAGACCTGCTCACATCTTATTTGATTCTGGTGCCTCAAATTCTTTTGTATCTTATGAATTTGCGCATTCTTTTCAAACTACTTGCTATGCACTCGCGCAACCATTTCACGTAGATGCTGCGGCAAGTATATCGTTACATGCTGATAAAATCTATAGGGATTGTGTCATAGAAATTGGAGGCCATAATTTTCTTGCTAACCTAATCCCTATCTCCTTGCCTAACTTCGATATTATTCTCGGCATGGATTGGTTGTCAAAGAACCACACAGAGCTCTTGTGTTACGAAGAGATAGTATGCATTCCTATTGAAGGGGAAGATCCTATTCATGTGTATGGTGAAGAAAGGGTCTTAAAAATTATTTCTTTCCTCAAAACTCATAAATTTATATCGAAGGGTTGCCCTATATATCTAGCCTATATAGTTGACATCTCAAGAAAGGAGAATAAAACTGTTAATGATGTTCCCATTGTTAACAAATATCCTGATGTTTTCCGCGATGATATTCACGGACTTCCTCCGGACAGGCAAGTAGAATTCCGAATTGACCTTGTGCCTGGTGCTGCTCCGATTGCAAAGACTCCTTATCGTCTTGCTCCAGCTGAGATGAAAGAAATGATGATCCAACTGCAGGAATTACTTGACAAAGGCTTTATTCGACCGAGTACCTCTCCCTGGGGTGCTCCAGTATTGTTTGTCAAGAAGAAGGATGGATCGATGCGAATGTGCATTGATTATCGTGAGCTAAATAAGGTGACTATCAAGAACAAGTACCTACTACCTCGCATCGATGATTTGTTCGATCAACTTCAGGGTGTTTGTAACATCCCAAAAATAGGAGCCAAAAATTTCATTTTTAAAACATACAATTTGCAAAACATTAGAAATAAGACATTCACGGATCATGTCATTTCATAAAAGATGTTACTTGTCTAGAAACCATTTTATAAAACATAATACTATCAGAGTACAAAACCCCAGGAGGATCCCATAGTGCGGAATACAAAGCGTGTGTGTGATGTACCGCTACCGTGCCGACTCCTTCCCCTTCGAAGAAGAGGTACCTGAAACCAAAAATGAAAACTGTAAGCATGAAGCTTAGTGAGTTCCCCCATCTTACCACATACCATACAATCACATATCATACACACTACCGGGCAATTCTAGGGTGCCCGACCTACCCGGTACGGCCATTCTGGGGTGCCGAGCTACCCGTGTCAAGCCGTTCTAGGGTGCTGACTACCCATGTCAAGCCATTCTGGGGTGCTGACTACCCATCGGTCCTAACAACCAATCCTCGGGGACTATTTCACCCCTACTGCTACTATCACATATAACATAACATGCCAGCATATAAACATATCATCATATACTGTCAGACGTATCTGGGGTGTAACTACCCTTCGGTCCTAACAACCGAACTCTACTACAATCACATACAACATACCATGCTAGCATATAACATGTCAGGTAGTAGCAAACCTAGATGATATCACATAGACAATCATCTAACATACAACTCCTACTGGTGGGCCGACATTGTGGCCGTAGACCCACCGCTACTGGAAGGTAACTCACCTCAAGGTAGCTGCTGATCTGCGTGGGAATTGACTGTCTTCTGCTGCTACTGTCCCGGAAGTCCTCCGGCTAAAATCCCCACAAAACACCCAGTCAAATACTGCTAACCGACCTCAGGGTAAAATGACCATTTACCCCTGACCGAGCCAAGAGTCAAAGTCAAAGTTAACTTCCAGTTGACCCGACTCGCCGAATCCTTATCCTTTTGTCTGACCATAACCCCGTCTCTACTCGTCGAGTTAGGCGTTGACTCGATGAGTTTTCCTTTTAATCCAAGGTCTAATAGTTCTTCATCCTACTCGCTGAGTTGTATGAACAACTCGCCGAGTTCATCTTCATCCGAAGAACATGCTATGCTGAGACTCGCCGAGTTGAATGAACAACTCGTCGAGTCTGTTCTTGAGGCAAGAAGATTGCCTTGGACTCGCCGAGTCAGGGCATTGACTCGCCGAGTTCCTTCATAGGTGAGTCTGGCTTCCGACTCACTGAGTCACTGTCACACCCCAAAACCGAGAACGGCGGAAACGTTCTGGGGCGGAGGACGTCATGTATGCATCACAACAAATGTAAAGTAGTAAACAAGCAACACCATCATCCATTGCATTAATAGTATAATTTTAGTTACAAGTGTTTTCTTTCATAGTACAAGACATGATGATAACTTATCAAAATAAAAGACGAGTCTTGACTGCTCCGTCTTCTCTAAACCTTGTATCGACACCTGTCTATTTGTAACCTGAGAATACAAGTTATTTTGAAAGAGTAGATCAGCATTTAAGCTGGTGAGTTCATAAGTATTTAATGTCATTGCTTTGATTAGTTGATATGAAAGACTGGTAAATGAATGATGAAACATTTAGTATAAGTATGAAAAGCTCTAGAAAATCCCATATTTCCTACTAGTATAAAAGTAGTCTTCTACCAAGACTCGAATGTTTTGAAAGTAGTCTTTTACCTAGACCTGACTGTTTTGAAAGTACGCATCTCTTGAAAATGTGATGGTTTTTCCCTGTTTAACTATTATTAGTAGTCCCTTAAGTATACCTGAAATGGTATCAACCTAGAACATCCGTAGACTGTTCATTTACCTCTGTTGCTAACAGCCGGGTTTAGGAATAGTTAGTCCCTTATGTATACCCACGATGGTATCAACCTAGAACATCCGTAGATTGTTCATTTACCCCCGTAGCTAACAGTGGTTGTTGGAATGGTTAGTCCCTCAAAGTATGATGTGGTACTAGGAGATAAAGTCCCAGTCTATCTCGTCGATGATGTGATTGAATCACAAGGTAAAGATAGAAAGGCGAACAATATAACCGTATCTAGACATATAACATGTAATAGAAATTTGCCATATAATGTCTATGTAAAAGTATTCATGTATAAGTATTCATGTAAGAGTATTCCTTCATATAACATGTAGTAGTAATTTGCCATATAATGTCTATGTAAAAGTATTCATGTAAGAGTATTCCTTCATATAACATGTAGTCTGGACTCATGAATGAACTGACTCTGGTGTAATTTCTTGATGAGTGGCCAAGTAGGTTTATACACCATTGCTATCTACGAGTATCGGAACTAAATTATCTGATGGAACATTTATGACCATATATGTATACAGGATATATAACTAATATTTAAACGACTTTTGGACGAATGCCCAATATCCCACCAGACCACATCTCAAGGCGCGAAAAGGAAATAGGGTGGATAGCCTTCCTAAGTCTTTTAAACATTTCTTATATAACTATACATATAGAGGCATGCAATTTATAATATAAAAGCATAAAGAAGTTTTGTAAAACCGTTGAAAAGTCTAATAAAGAATTTGTGACTTGATGTCAGTTTATAAAATGATTGAAAGTATTTTGTTTGATAAGACAGTTTAAGTACACGGAAAACCATTGTTTGAAAACACCTTTGTAACCGATTTTGAAAGGAAGCTTACAGTATGTAAGACAGTTTGATAATGAGCTTTAATCATGTAAAAACGTTTAAGAAAGTCATTTGAAGTAATATGTTTAGTGAAACTGTTAAACTTGTAGTAAATCCATTTGTGTACTAGTTATAAATCACATAAGATTGATTTATTAATAAGAAGTATCCCAAAATATTGATGTTTTTCGTGCCAAAATAATCGTATGTTTTAGTATGATAGGTGGACACATATACATACAGTATAAGCAGTGTGTTTGATTTATATATAAATAACAACACTTTTCATTTCAAAAGATGTGATGTTATTTTGCATACGAAAGTTTCTTTATAATAATTATAAATCACATAAGATTCCGTTGATAAAAAGTATAAAATGAAACTTTATATAACATATGATAATCATCGTATGTTTTACTTGTATTCCCCCCCTTAAAAGCATATAAAAATATTTATAAAACATTTAAAAGTGTGGATTATAGGGGAATGAACTCACCTGAAAGTTTGAAGATAGCGAGATGGAAAACCGGGCAGAGTTTTGTCTCGGGAAACGGATTTTTCTCGGGGTTCTCGGGAATCTCGGGAGTAAAATCGACCCTCGGGACTTGAGCAAAAAGGCCAGAGCTTCGGGTTTGAACGGACATGAAAAACGAGGCAAGACCGCGAGAGAAATGAGAGAATTGAGCAAATTCTTCGGAAAGCCTCGCATCCTATTTATAGGAAGGCTGAACCACCTCGGTACGCGGGGCGTACGCTCGTACGCAGCGTGTACGCGTACGTCATGCATGACCGAAGCCTCGACTGCCTCGGCTTCGGATGGGACGGGTTGCTGGGGAGGAGGGTCGGATGGGACGGCGGGTCGGACGGGTCAGACGCTTCGGACGGGTCGGACAGGTTGGACACCTCGGATAGGGCGACGTGGACAATCCGAGGCCCTTGATCTCAGTACGCGGGGCGTACGAAGGTACGCAGGGCGTACTTCGGTCCTATCCGATGACTCCCCTTCGGATGATACCGGGGGTTTTTAATTAAATTTATAAATATTTTAATTAAACTTCAAAAATTCATATCTCCTTCATACAAACTCCGTTTTCGACGTTCTTTATATCCACGTGAAGGTGAGACTATGATCTACAACTTTCGTTTAGATTCCGTTGGCAAATTATGAAATAATTTTTATTATTTATTTATTAAAATGACGTGATTAAGAAATTTCTTTAAAAATTCATAACATCTTTATTTGACGTCGGTTTTTGCTAGACTTTTTACCGCTGAAATACCATTGACGAGACCTTCAATTCTCGTTTAGGTCATTTCGGCCAAAAGTCGCTCGATCTCCGATTCGAGTTTTACGTAACTTCGTATTGTCGTTTTTCTGTCGGAAAAACTTAAAATGGTCATAACTCCTTCGTTATAACTCGGATTTTAGCGTTCTTTATATGCTTGGAAACCTTGATACTATTCCTTCTACTTTATTTACCCCAAATAAGATTTTAGGGAAGTTAAATTTTGACCTTAATTTGACTTGCTTCCCAACATATCGTCTTGAAATATCGGGTTTTTACATCATCCCCCCGTTAGAGGGAATTTCGTCCCGAAATTAGAGTTTAAGCAGAATTGATACTACGCTACAGATAGAAGTTTTATTTGATCTTTTGTATTCCTAAGTGAATTTAGATCCTCGCATGGCCTTTCAGCGAACCTTTCACTAGAGGGGAACGGCTTTGTTTCTTTTGTTGGCCTCACCGGTGTGATAACTCCTCTTGGTCGAACGTATGTTGAATGTTTTTGTGGACTGCGAGGATAGTACATCTTGTATCCTACAAGCAGTGCCTCCAGATCTTCCATACAATTATCGCTGTCCCTGACTCAAGATTATGTGCTGTATAGTTAACTTCCTGCGTCTTAAGCTGACTCGAGGTATAGGCAGTGACCTTTCCTCTTGTATAAGAACAAAACCAATTCATACTGATTATGAAGTCATAACCTTGTGGTTGAGTAGATGACGTGAAGATCTAAAATAAAGTATGATTACTCATGAATTAAGGAAAAAGGATAGGTACTTTTGTTCTATCTGACTTTCTTGTCCCAATCGACAGAAAGGGCACGTGTTGGCTTCTAAGTTTATTCGCATGGTAGCATAATCACTTGTAAATCTTGGGCAGTCTCCGTCCTGAAGTTCATAGTAGAACCTATACCAGGCTCACCAATCGTAGTCTCGGGTATACGAGTCCTATATAAATAAGCTTGGAACTGTGGGTCTTTGGATTGAACTTGACGTATTGAACGAGTGGTACTTCGGGCGGTTTGCTAAGTTTCTCCTTGGAGAGGATGAGAAACATGAGGTGTTCTATGAACGAGTACTTTGTTGTTCCGGAATAACGGTTTTGCTAGAAAGACGATTTCGGACGAATAGATGTACGTATGAAGCTGCATCTTGTGAGAATAGGATTAAATCAAGTAGTATGATAATGTCGTAATCATAAGGAAACTTAAAGACATTAGATTTGAACAAAAGATGTTTACAGACAAAACAACCGTGCAATCATCAACAGTGTTTCGGCACTTTAGATTTACTACAAGACTAATGTTGCGAATATGATATACTACAAAAGACAAGTATACGCAGGACGAGAATTCCTATAGAGACAGGATCTCGCAAAAGGTAAGACTCTAGTTGCACCAGTTCTAGATGGTTTATAAAAACATACATATTACTGACGGTTGGAAGTGAACCTATACTATAGTAGGGTCCTTCGTTGTCTCTTTCCATAATGAGGTCAAACTCCTCCGGATTCACCATCATTCTCCTCTGTTGGACAGTCCCTCTTGAAGTGTCCCATGACGCCACATAGATGGCATATTCGAGAGATTTCGACATTGGTGGTTGAAGTAATGTGTTGGATCCGACTCTTGCAGTAACGGACGGTGTGTCCCTTTTTATTGCAGTTTAAGCACTGCATTTTCCGACAAAATCCATGATGGTGATATTTGCATTTGTTACACTTTGGGAGATTGCCAGCATACTGTTTGGCCGGGTTAGGGATGGTAGTATGAGGTACAGAAGTCGTGGCTGTGAAGGTTGCCACATGTTGTTGTCTTTTGCTCGTCCCTTGGGGTGATTCGCCTTTAGTCTTAGCCCAGAACTTTCGTTTGTTATTCTTGGGCTTGGGATTCGGGGTGTCGTGGTAGTTTGTTTCTCGTTGAGGTACTTGACTGTTACTTGGATTGGAATTATTGTTAAGGATCCCGCTAACATTCGCGTTGTTAGCGTTAAGGAGGGTCAGAACAGCTGACACGGCAGCCGAGACTGCAGCTTGAAAGGTAGCTGCATCAATCTGAAGAGTTGGTGTTTGGTAGATGGGTTGATCGTTCTTCTTTGGCGACATGATTCTGTTATACGAAAAAAAAAATGAATTTGTGAGCGAGTATGGTTGAACCTAGACGTACTTCGATCGTCCATGTAAATAATAGAAGTATGTTTTTGAAGGATTGACCTACATCCCTATGATGCAGTCCTAGTGCTGGATGGAAGTGTGTGCATAAAGGGTTGACCCTGATGTACTTGGATTGTTCATGTAAAGAGTACGACGATGTTCTCGAAAGTTTGACCTACATATCTATGATGCAGTCCTAGTACAGAATGAAAGTATGTTCGCGAAGGTTTGACCTACATCCCTATGATGTAGTCCTAGTAATGAATAGAGGTAAGTTCGTAGAATGTTCTCAAGACGTTTGTTGTACCATTTGAGGTATCGTGGATTGGTGAATAACAAAGATCCAACCACTGAAAGAGACTTGGAAATGTCTCCGTATTTAACTTGCTATGGTCCAATGACTTAACTAAAGCAGGTTTCAGATAGACTCCAATGAGAGTATGATAAGAGTACTTGAATGAAGGAAATGACACAAAAGTTAGCCGGCTGTCAATATCTTGGATATTTACAGCGTAAAGGTTCAGGAAAATGACCTTGTAAAGGTCTTACATCATATCCACAGGAGATAGTTCCTGACAGCATAAAGACCTAACTAAAGTACTTACGGTACCAGATAATTTCATAGAAAATGCTACATCAGGCATAGACAGAAAAATACGATTCCTCTTTTTATAAGGGAAATAAAGTAAATCGTCTACTACTGGCGACGGTAATTCCTCTGGTGAATTTTTAGTTCAACCAATTGACGTTCCATGTCAAGTAGGTGTCTCTAGTACACCCTCTGGCGTACTTGGAGCTCTATGACTTTGGCTCGGGTTTTCAGCTAGTGTTTGCAGCAGGTTCTCATGGTTTCTTTCTGATCTCTTGTGAGCATCTTCTAGATGAGTGGTGTGGAGGGTATGCATTCTCGCATCGGTGACAACTTCGGCAATCTGATGTTGGGCTGTCCTGCCTTGAATCTCGTTTTGGGCCACTCTGCGGTCCATAATTGGCAAGATTCTACCTGCTGAGCCCCCATTGCTCAGGTCGTAAAAGTTTCGGTCGCCAATAAATGGCATGGGCTGATCTTGTTCTTGGCTCCATGTTTCCAAGCATTCCACCGAATCAGGCGTCGGGCCTTGAAAAGCAAGACGAGGGTTAGGAATTGGAAAGGGATTTGCTCGGGGTAGGTTCTCAACCTCTAGTTCAGAATTAGCATCGGCTGAAAGGTTTTCATCATGGTGATCATCCAAAGGGATAGGATGATCATTCTCTGGTTCTTCTCCAAACCAACCAGTTATGACTTCATTCGGAAGATACTGGTTGTCAAGGGGATGGAGTCCAACTATGATTTCTATGCGAGAATTTAGGGTAAGTGGATAATTATTAGACGAACTATCTAGATAATTATTTAGAAAACCCTCATTAGTTACATCACTATTTGTGAAGTGGATACTATCTATGTGTAATCTAAACAGGATAGACCTTCGAATAAGTGACCTTATTTCCAAATTCACACAGAATAGGGGTAAGGCAAAATTACCACTGATTCTAAGTCTATAACATCCTAATTACATGTAGCCTTAGTGTATCCTCTTAGCAACTATCAACTTAGTAATGAGGATCCCGTTTTAATTCTCAAGTATAAAGTACTTATAGTAACACCAAATACTCCTATAGTATTTTAATTTTTATGTTATGTTCTATTGTTCTCATTGTGGTAGGGTTGGTAAGATTTTAGCATTGCTGCGATTACACACTTAAACTTAGGCACATGCTAGTCAACCCTCGGATAATATAGGCGATCAGGCTATATCTTCCCAGTTTTGACCATATGTCTCTAAGCCAACTTGTGTTGCCCAACAATCGTAATTCTTTTGTACTGTCCTAGTGACACTGATTTTAGTATGAATGCAGCACGTATACTTACTTAAATATCTTATTATTTAAAGTATATACTCTAAATCAGAGTATTTTTAATCCCATTGTATTTATAGTTAGTATATCTTTTATGGGTTGATATACTCAATTCACTATAAACAATGCTCTGATACCAATCTGTCACACCCCAAAACCGAGAACGGCGGAAACGTTTTGGGGCGGAGGACGTCATGTATGCATCACAACAAATGTAAAGTAGTAAACAAGCAACAACATCATCCATTGCATTAATAGTATAATTTTAGTTACAAGTGTTTTCTTTCATAGTACAAGACATGATGATAACTTATCAAAATAAAAGACGAGTCTTGACTGCTCCGTCTTCTCTAAACCTTGTATCGACACCTGTCTATTTGTAACCTGAGAATACATGTTATTTTGAAAGAGTAGATTAGCATTTAAGCTGGTGAGTTCATAAGTATTTAATGTCATTGCTTTGATTAGTTGATATGAAAGACTGGTAAATGAATGATGAAACATTTAGTATAAGTATGAAAAGCTCTAGAAAATCTCATATTTCCTACTAGTATAAAAGTAGTGTTCTACCAAGACTCAAATGTTTTGAAAGTAGTCTTTTACCTAGACCTGACTATTTTGAAAGTACGCATCTCTTTCAAATTGTGATGGTTTTTCCCTGTTTAACTATTATTAGTAGTCCCTTAAGTATACCTGAAATGGTATCAACCTAGAACATCCGTAGACTGTTCATTTACCTCTGTTGCTAACAGTCGGGTTTAGGAATAGTTAGTCCCTTATGTATACCCACGATGGTATCAACCTAGAACATCCGTAGATTGTTCATTTACCTCTGTAGCTAACAGTGGTTGTCGGTAGAGATGCACACAAAAACCGGTTTCACTATTCAAAACCGGATCCAATCCGAAACCGGATTGGGTCAAAACCGGTTTTGACCAAACCGGATCGGATCGGATTTAAAACCGGATTTTCAATCGGATCCTAATCCTATATTCCAAATCGGATTTGATACCGGATCGTAAACCGGATTCGCTAAAAACCGGATCCAAATCCGCCCCAAAATCCGATTAAAACCCACTAAAATCGGTTTAAACCGGTTTCAAATCGGATTAGAATCGGATTCGGATTTTGGTTAGAACCGGATCGGATTTTGACCGGATTCGGATCGGATTTTCACTGGATCGGATTTTTGATGATGTAAGCGAAACCGGATCGGATTCGGATCCGGATCGGATCGGATCGGATTCGGGTTTTGTGCATCTCTAGTGTCGGAATGGTTAGTCCCTCAAAGTATGATGTGGTACTAGGAGATAAAGTCCCAGTCTATCTCGTCGATGATGTGATTGAATCACAAGGTAAAGATAGAAAGGCGAACAATATAACCGTATCTAGACATATAACATGTAATAGAAATTTGCCATATAATGTCTATGTAAAAGTATTCATGTATAAGTATTCATGTAAGAGTATTCCTTCATATAACATATAGTAGTAATTTTCCATATGTCACACCACAAAACCAAGAACGGCGGAAACGTTCTGGGGCGGAGGACGTCATGTAAGGTAATCACAACACAGTAAATGTAAATAGGCAAACAACATCATCCATTGCATTAAATATATAAATTTAATACATGCGTGTTCTGTACAGTTTTAGACACCAAAAATATAACGTAAATAAAAATAATAAAATGATGAGTCTTGAGTACGCTCCATCATCTCAAAAGCTGGCATCGGTACCTGTCTACTGATGACCTGAGAATACAAGTTATTTTGAAAGAGTTTATCAGCATTAAGCTGGTGAGTTCATAAGTATTTTAGTGTCAATGTTCGTTGTCAAAAACGTTTGAACCTGTCTCAATGTATAAGTTTGTAAAAATGTAAGTAAATGTTTAAAAGTGTTTGCAAAAGTTTGAATCTCTCAGAAAATCCTATATTTTCTATAAAAGTAACCTTCTACCGAGGCTTAAATGTTTTGTAAACTCGTCTGTTGTAAAAGTGTGTAATTACCCAAGTATAACTATCATTTGATAAAATATAGTTTGTACATTAATGCTTAAGTGAGATTATCACCAAAATATGTAATGGGTAAATCATTGTAGTACTGTAGTTTTGTATAATAAGAACTACTGTTGTACTAATTACTACTACCTTAAACCGGATTTATATTAAGGTATAATGTGATAATTGCACCATACTATCGACTGATAACAACGACATAAAGAACGGTCGTAATAACGGAATGACGTTTGGCACCCGCAGACCTGCAGGTCCGGTTATAGCTAGCAGCAAGGTGTAGGATAGTCAATCCAGTATAGATCTATACGCAAACTCAACGCTCTCCCTCCAAGAGAATTTTGGCTACAACTCGGGCCATGACATTTAAGGCATGCTCCGATACAGTGGATCACATTTTTTATCGTATTCTTGCATATGTGATGAAATGTTTCTTGTTCTAGTATAGTTGTATATATTCTCTTCCTAGTATAGACTCATGAATGAACTGACTCATTGATCTAGCAGTTGTAATAGTATGATTCTGTGTTACCCCGATGGTAACTTGTTAACGGTGCGTTTAGTACGTATGATTATGGAAGTACTTTTATGTCTATATATGTATATTTGATATATAATTAACATGGAAACGACCTTCGGATGGTCACCCATAATCCCACCAGACCACATCCAAATCGATGAAAAGGAAATAGGGTGGATGGCCTTCCTAAGCCCTTTAAACATTATTTATATGTCTATACATATATGGGCATGCAATTTATAATATAAAAGCATAAATAAGTATTTATAAGGCATTTGAAACATAAGTATTATTTTTAAAGAAAGATTGACTTGATGTCAATCTATAAAACCATTTGAAGGTGTAGATTTGATTAAAACAGTTTAAGTATAAGGAACATTTGTTTAAATCACAGTTGCAGTGTAAATTCGAAAAGTAAATGGGTTTGGAAAACATTTAGAAGTAAAACAGTTTGATAGACAGTTTGAATAGTGATAAAATCACTGGTTTCCCTAGTTATTAATCACATGTGATTAATGCAATCACATGTGATTGAAACGATAACTATAAGTATTTAACTTGTATCCCCCCCTTGAAAGCATATAAAAGCATTTAGAATATTTAAAAAGGTTGATTAATGGGTATGAAGCTCACCTGATTGATTGAAGAAAGCGAGATGGAAAACCGGGCAGAGTTTCGTCTCGGAAAACGGATTTTCTCGGGATTCTTGGGAATCTCGGGAGTAAAATCGACCCTCGGGACTTGAGCAAAAAGACCAGAGCTTCGGATTATAACGGGCACGGAAAACGAGGCAAGGTTGTGAGAGAGAGGAGAGAAATGAGCAACATTTTCGGAAAGCCTCGCATCCTATTTATAGGAAGGCTGAACCGCCTCGGTACGCGGGGCGTACGCTCGTACGCAGCGCGTACGCGTACGTCATGCATGACCGAAGCCTCGACTGCCTCGGTTCGGATGGGACGGGTTGCTAGGTAAGCGGGTCGGATGGGACGGCGGGTCGGACGGGACAGCGGGTCGGACGGGTCGGAGCTTCGGACGGGTCGGACGGGTTAGATTTTTCGGATAGTGCGACGTGGACGATCCGAGACCCTCGATCTCAGTACGCGGGGCGTACGAAGGTACGCAGGGCGTACTTCGGTCCTATCCGATGACTCCCCATCGGATAATACCGGGAATATATAATTAAATTTATATTTATTTTAAATAAACTTCAAAAATTCATATCTCCCTCATACGAACTCCGTTTTTGACGTTCTTTATATCCACGCGAAGGTGAGACCATGATCTACAACTTTCGTTTAGATTCCGTTGGCAAATTCCGAAATTATTTTTATTACTTATTTATTAAAATGACGTGATTAAGGAATTTTCTTCTAAAAATTCATAACTTCCTCATCCGAAGTCAGATTTGGACGTTCTTTTTATGTACGCAAACCTTGATATGATTCCTACTACTTTATTTAATCCGAATAAGATTTTAGGAAGGTTACATTTTGACCTAAATTTGATCGGTTTTACATTACATTGACTCGAAATATCGGGTTGTCACATCATCCCCCCGTTAGAAGGAATTTCGTCCCGAAATTAGAATTTTTAAGCAAGTTAGAAATTACAAATAACTAAGCAAAAAGGTGAGGGTATTTCAGTTTCATCCGATCCTCACGTTCCCAAGTGAATTCCGGTCCTCGCTTGGCATTCCATCGAACCTTCACGATAGGGATACGGCTTTGCTTTGTCTGCTTGACCTCACGGTCCATGATCTCTACAGGTTCTTCCACGAAGTTGAGGCTCTCGTTGATTTCGATCTCGTCGAGTGGGATTACAAGAGTCTCGTCGGATAGACACTTTTTCAAGTTAGATACGTGGAATGTAGAATGTACGTTACGAAGTGCGTCTGGTAGTTCGAGTTTGTAAGCTACGGGGCCGACTCTTGCAAGAATCTCGAAAGGCCCTATGTACCTTGGATTAAGCTTTCCACGCTTGCCGAAGCGTATCAAGCCCTTCCAGGGTGAGACTTTGAGGAGGACTCGGTCTCCCACCTGAAATTCCAAAGGTTTCCTTCGTTTATCAGCGTAGCTCTTCTGTCGGTCTCTAGAGGCTTTCAATCGTTCACGGATCTGAACGATTTTCTCTGTTGTTTCCCGAATGATCTCCGGACCGGTGAGAGTACTGTCGGAAGTTTGCCCCCTGGCTAATTGGGTATCACCCACCTCAGCCCAGCACAGAGGGGATCTGCACTTACGGCCGTAGAGAGCTTCAAATGGAGCAGCCTTGATGCTCGTGTGATAACTGTTATTATAGGAAAACTCGACAAGGGGTAAATGAGTATCCCATGCCTTCCCAAAGTCAATCACGCAGGCTCGCAACATATCTTCCAGAGTTTGGATGGTCCTCTCACTCTGTCCGTCGGTCTGAGGATGGTAGGCTGTGCTCATGTCCAGCCTTGTTCCTAGGGAATGTTGTAGTGATTGCCAAAATCTTGAGGTGAACCTACTATCTCTATCGGAGATAATGGACATAGGTACACCATGTAGCCATACGATTTCCTTAATGTATGTTCTCGTAAGTTTCTCCATCTTGTCGGTTTCTTTGATAGGAAGGAAGTGTGCAGACTTGGTCAATCTATCAACGATGACCCATATGGTGTCAAGCCCACCCGTCGTCTTGGGCAACTTGGTTATGAAATCCATAGTGATCCGCTCCCACTTCCATTCCGGGATCTCTGGTTGTTGCAATAAACCAGAGGGCTTCTGGTACTCGACCTTAACCTTTGCGCAAGTAAGGCATTTACTTACGAAGGTAGCAATTTCTGCTTTCATATTAGGCCACCAGTATAGCTTCTTAAGATCCAGATACATCTTATCTGAACCTGGGTGGACGGAATGCCGAGTGTTGTGCGCCTCGGTCATGACCAAGTCTCGGAAACCACCGTGTTTCGGTGTCCAGATTCGGTTCATGAAATATAAGGCTCCGTCACCCTTGGCTTCTAAATTCTTGTCCATTCCTCTAAGGGATTCATTCGTCACATTTTCAGGCTTCATGGCTTCACGTTGAGCCTCCTGAATTTGCTTAGACAAGTGTGAATGGATGGTTATTGACAACGACTTGACCTCGCGACCAGAATATTCCTTCCAACTTAGGGCGTCTGCTACTACGTTGGCCTTACCCGGATGATAACGAATATCGCATTCGTAATCACTGAGTAGCTCGACCCACCATCGTTGTCTCATGTTGAGCTCCTTCTGATTGAAAATGTGTTGTAAACTCTTGTGGTCGGTAAAGATAGTGCTCTTCGTTCCATACAAGTAATGTCTCCAGATCTTCAGAGCAAACACCACTGCTCCTAGTTCAAGATCGTGGGTCGTGTAGTTAACCTCGTGTGTCTTCAATTGTCTCGAGGCGTAGGCGATGACCTTACCTCGCTGCATCAGAACACATCCGAGCCCTTGATTCGATGCATCGCAATAAACTACGAAGTCTTCTATTCCTTCGGGAGGGGATAGTATTGGTGCGGTGCACAAGGCTCGTTTGAGCGTTTGGAACGCTCTTTCTTGTTTCTCTTCCCAGCCAAAGGCGACGCCTTTCTGGGTTAGGGTTGTAAGAGGCTTCGCTATTCGTGAGAAGTTCTGAATGAACCTGCGGTAGTAGCCAGCGAGACCTAGAAATTGACGAATTTCTGTAGGCGTCTTCGGTGCTGACCAGTTCTCAATGGCCTTAATTTTGGATGGGTCCACGTGGATTCCCTCTTCGCTTACCACGTGTCCTAAGAATTCGACTCTTCGGATCCAAAATTCACATTTCGAGAACTTCGCATAAAGTTTCTCCTTTCGTAATGTCCCTAGAACTTGTCGCAGATGATCGCCATGTTCTTTCTTACTTCGGGAGTAGATCAGGATGTCGTCAATGAAAACGATGACGAACTGATCCAAGTAAGGTCGGCATACTCTATTCATCAGATCCATGAAGACTGCAGGCGCATTGGTCAATCCGAATGGCATCACCACGAACTCGTAATGTCCGTAACGAGTTCGGAAGGCGGTCTTCGGCACATCCTCCTCTAGCACTCGTAACTGGTGATATCCGGATCTCAGATCAATCTTAGAAAAATAGTTCGCCCCTTGCAGTTGGTCGAATAGATCATCTATGCGTGGTAGAGGATAACGATTCTTGACCGTCAGTTTGTTGAGTTCTCTGTAGTCAATACACATACAGAAGGATCCGTCCTTCTTCTTAACGAACAAGACCGGTGCTCCCCAAGGTGAGAAACTCGGTCTTATAAAGCCCTTGCTGAGCAGTTCGTTAAGTTGACCAGAGAGTTCCTGCATCTCAGCTGGTGCTAAACGGTAGGGTGACTTGGCTACTGGGGTAGCTCCTGGGACTAAGTCAATTCTGAACTCGACTTGTCGTTGCGGAGGTAATCTGGGTAGTTCTTCTGGGAAAATGTCGGGGAAGTCGCTCACTACTGGGAGGTTCTTTAGTTCTTTCGTTTCTAGGTTCGTGTCGACGACGTGAGCAAGGAATGCGTGGTATTCCTTACACAAGTATTTCTGTGCTTGAATACTTGATATGATGCGAAGACTTGCACCGGGTTTGTCGCCATAGACTATAAGAGTTTCGTTAGACGGAAGGTTTAGACGGACTGCTTTCTCGAAGCACATGATGTCGGCACGATGAAGGCTTAACCAGTCCATGCCAATGATGACGTTGAAACTTTTTATTGAGACTGGCATGAGGTCGATTGGAAATGAATGGTTATCTAGAGTTAGGGTACAACCTAAGTATATGCTACTCGTATTTTCAGTTTTTCCATTAGCCATTTCTACTGTGAATAGTTCTTTGAGTGCGTGCGGTGGTTGATTAAGCATGCGAGCAAATTTATGGTTTACGAAGCTTCGCTCCGCTCCACTATCGAACAAAATGCATGCATAGGAGTTATCGAGGAGGAACGTACCGGTCACCACTGTCGGGTCAGCAACTGCTTCCCCGTGGCCAATAGCTAGCACCCTCCCTGCTCCTCCAGCATTCCTCGCTTTGGGGCAGTCCCTCTTAAAGTGGCCTGCTTCACCACATCCATAGTAGGTTGGGCTCGCACCAGAGCCAGGGACTTGGTTGATAGGTTGTGCCGGGAACTTACAGAATCGGACGGTGTGTCCTTTCCTGTTGCAGTTAGAGCACTGCAATTCACAGCAGGGGCCGTTGTGGTGGTAGTTGCATTTGTTGCACTTGGGCGAACTTCCAGCATACCGACTCACCGGAGCAGTAGTAGTAGCAGTAGGGGTTACTGCGGCATGAATTGCCACCAATTGCTGCTTTTTGGCAGCCTGCTGCTTCTTCCTTTCATCCCAGAATTTCCGCTTAGTATCGGCGGGTTTGGAGGGTTCCGGGATAGCTAGGGTGGTTATGGTTGCAGGGGTTTTGACTCCATGGTCAATGAGTCGTTGTGCCAATCGTTTGGCACTGTCGAAGGTAGCGGGGTTTGACGCTAGCACATTCCCCTGATACGGAGGCACTAGCCCCCATATGTACCTCTCGATCTTCTTCCCCTCGGTGGGAACCATATTGGGGTAGAGGGCCACCAGCTCGTTGAATCGGGCAGTATAAGCGACCACATTAGTGCCCTTCATCGACAGGTTCCAGAGTTCCTGCTCCAGTTTCTGGATCTCGCCCCTCGGGCAGTATTCCTCAGTCATGAGGTCTTTCATTGTTTCCCAGCCCATGTCGTTAGCTACGACGAGAGTTAGGGCTTTGACGTGGCCGTTCCACCACGTTAGGGCTTTACCCTCAAAGGTGCATGCGGCATATTTCACTTTGCACGCAGCAGGGCATGAACAGATTTCAAAGACTGATTCAGTCTTCTCGAACCATTGCGATAGAGAAATGACTCCGCCGGTGCCATAGAAAGGCTTCGGCTTGCAGTTTGTAAAATCCTTGTAAGAGCACTCCCTTGAGCGCACAGGGATTTCGATTGGAATAGATTCCACAGGGGTTCCACCTCTGCTGGCATCAGAAGAGTGATACTGAGCCATGGCAGTTGCCACTGCTGCAGCTACGGCAGCATTCAGGGCTATAGTATCGATGACCGGAGGCGGAGGAGGTGGTGGAGGTGCAGGATTATTCCTATTCCTGGGAGACTTGCGAGGAGGCATCCTTCAGCTAAAAGTTTATAAAGATAAGAAAAATGGTAAGAATCAATTTGTAAGCAACGTGAGAGTGACACATGGACTAACTAACCATAGTCCAACAGTTGAAAGAGTGTTTGAAATCATAATAAGAAATATTAGTAGGAAAGCACAAGTGTATAGATTTTTCCCAGATAGATAGATCTCAAAAATACTGGTATTACTGATGTAATAAGTTCAGGGAAAATCGACCTAACAGTAGGTCATACATCATACCATATAGAAAAGTTTGATAGTCCTTAGATTTCAAATTTTGAGTAAGGAAAGTTAGAAACATTTTACACACAAGTGCTACTTGGAGCACAGATGTTAAAGGCTATCCTTTAATTAAAAGACGGAGATGTACTAGACATCAACCAACGGCGATGGGAAAGTCCCGGGCAAGTACTGCGGTCGGATACTTGACGAAACACCTCTTGAAGGTGTCGATCCTGAGTCCTCTAACGAGCTCGAAGTTCCAATATTTCAGCTTGTGAGGCAGCCAACTGCTACTGCAGGGTTTTATTTGTCCTCCGGGTCCGTTCCATGTCTTCTTCAAGACGGTGGATGCGGACTGTGTTGACACCTGAGTCGGCATCAATCTCTATGACCCGGTCGACGGCTGCTCCACCTCGCTCGACAATACGAGCTATTCTGCGGATAATGACAGGCAGAGCTCGGTCAGTAGAGCCACCATCGCTGACGTTGTAAAAGGTTCGGTCCCCAAAGTATGGTAAGGGTTGACCCTGATCATCACTCCAACGGTTCAGGTTGTTGACTTCAGGCTCGGAGTCGGATCCATCCGAAAATCCTTCTGCGAGGTGATCATCCAAAGGGATTTGATGCTCAACTTCGGGCTCTTCATCGATCCACCCGGCATTGCCTTCATTGGGAAAGTACGGGTCGTCATGATGGCTATCTAGCCATCAAGATCTACGCGAGAATAGAGGTATAAGAATATAGTATACGTGTAACTAGTAGCACAAAATACTCCTATAGTATTTTAAGTTTAAGTTCTATTGATCTTCTTGTGGTATTGTTGGTAAGTTTTTAGACTTGTTAACCTACCACAACCATTCTAAGGCATGTGCTAATCACTCCTAGGATCAGCATAGTTGATCAGGCTATGCCATTCCCAGGACTGACCATACATCCCCGAGCTCACTTGTGATATTTAACAATCGTAATACTTTTTTTCTTGTCATTGTGACACTTATTTTAGTATGAATGCAGACTAGTATACTTAGTTAAATATTTTATTATTTAAAGTATAGACTCTTGGTCAGAGTTTAATCCCTAATGGGTTTATAGTTTAGTATATCTTTTATGGGTTGATATACTCAATTCACTATAAACAATGCTCTGACACCAATCTGTCACACCCCAAAACCAAGAACGGCAGAAACGTTCTGGGGCGGAGGACGTCATGTAAGGTAATCACAACACAGTAAATGTAAATAGGCAAACAACATCATCCATTGCATTAAATATATAAATTTAATACATGCGTGTTCTGTACAATTTTAGACACCAAAAATATAACGTAAATAAAAATAATAAAATGATGAGTCTTGAGTACGCTCCATCATCTCAAAAGCTGGCATCGGTACCTGTCTACTGATGACCTGAGAATACAAGTTATTTTGAAAGTGTTTATCAGCATTAAGCTGGTGAGTTCATAAGTATTTTAGTGTCAATGTTCGTTGTCAAAAACGTTTGAACCTGTCTCAATGTATAAGTTTGTAAAAATGTAAGTAAATGTTTAAAAGTGTTTGCAAAAGTTTGAATCTCTCAGAAAATCCTATATTTTCTATAAAAGTAACCTTCTACCGAGGCTTAAATGTTTTGTAAACTCGTCTGTTGTAAAAGTGTGTAATTACCCAAGTATAACTATCATTTGATAAAATATAGTTTGTACATTAATGCTTAAGTGAGATTATCACCAAAATATGTAATGGGTAAATCATTGTGGTACTGTAGTTTTGTATAATAAGAACTACTGTTGTACTAATTACTACTACCTTAAACCGGATTTATATTAAGGTATAATGTGATAATTGCACCATACTATCGACTGATAACAACGACATAAAGAACGGTCGTAATAACGGAATGACGTTTGGCACCCGCAGACCTGCAGGTCCGGCTGTAGCTAGCAGCAAGGTGTAGGATAGTCAATCCAGTATAGATCTATACGCAAACTCAACGCTCTCCCTCCAAGAGAATTCTGGCTACAACTCGGGCCATGACATTTAAGGCATGCTCTGATACAGTGGATCACATTTGTTATCGTATTCTTGCATATGTGATGAAATGTTTCTTGTTCTAGTATAGTTGTATATATTCTCTTCCTAGTATAGACTCATGAATGAACTGACTCATTGATCTAGCAGTTGTAATAGTATGATTCTGTGTTACCCCGATGGTAACTTGTTAACGGTGCATTTAGTACGTATGATTATGGAAGTACTTTTATGTCTATATATGTATATTTGATATATAATTAACATCGAAACGACCTTCGGATGGTCACCCATAATCCCACCAGACCACATCCAAATCGAGGAAAAGGAAATAGGGTGGATGGCCTTCCTAAGCCCTTTAAACATTATTTATACGTCTATACATATATGGGCATGCAATTTATAATATAAAAGCATAAATAAGTATTTATAAGGCATTTGAAACATAAGTATTATTTTTAAAGAAAGATTGACTTGATGTCAATCTATAAAACCATTTGAAGGTGTAGATTTGATTAAAACAGTTTAAGTATAAGGAACATTTGTTTAAATCACAATTGCAGTGTAAATTCGAAAAGTAAATGGGTTTGGAAAACATTTAGAAGTAAAACAGTTTGATAGACAGTTTGAATAGTGATAAAATCACTGGTTTCCCTAGTTATTAATCACATGTGGTTAATGCAATCACATGTGATTGAAACGATAACTATAAGTATTTAACTTGTATCCCCCCCCCTTGAAAGCATATAAAAGCATTTAGAATATTTAAAAAGGTTGATTAAGGGGTATGAAGCTCACCTGATTGATTGAAGAAAGCGAGATGGAAAACCGGGCAGAGTTTCGTCTCGAAAAACGGATTTTTCTCGGGATTCTCGGGAATCTCGGGAGTAAAATCGACCCTCGGGACTTGAGCAAAAAGACCAGAGCTTCGGGTTATAACGGGCACGGAAAACGAGGCAAGGTTGTGAGAGAGAGGAGAGAAATGAGCAACATTTTCGGAAAGCCTCGCATCCTATTTATAGGAAGGCTGAACCGCCTCGGTACGCAGGGCGTACACTTGTACGCAGCGCGTACGCGTACGTCATGCATGACCGAAGCCTCGACTGCCTCGGTTCGGATGGGACGGGTTGCTGGGTACGCGGGTCGGATGGGACGGCGGGTCGGACGGGACAGCGGGTCGGACGGGTCGGAGCTTCGGACGGGTCGGACGGGTTAGATTTCTTCAGATAGTGCGACGTGGACGATCCGAGACCCTCGATCTCAGTACGCGGGGCGTACGAAGGTACGCAGGGCGTACTTCGGTCCTATCCGATGACTCCCCTTCGGATAATACCGGGAATATATAATTAAATTCATATTTATTTTAAATAAACTTAAAAAATTCATATCTCCCTCATACGAACTCCGTTTTTGACGTTCTTTATATCCACGCGAAGGTGAGACCATGATCTACAACTTTCGTTTAGATTCCGTTGGCAAATTCCGAAATTATTTTTATTACTTATTTATTAAAATGACGTGATTAAGGAATTTTCTTCTAAAAATTCATAACTTCCTCATCCGAAGTCAGATTTGGACGTGCTTTTTATGTACGCAAACCTTGATATGATTCCTACTACTTTATTTAATCCGAATAAGATTTTAGGAAGGTTACATTTTGACATAAATTTGATCGGTTTTACATTACATTGACTCGAAATATCGGGTTGTCACACCATATAATGTCTATGTAAAAGTATTCATGTATAAGTATTCATGTAAGAGTATTCCTTCATATAACATGTAGTCTGGACTCATGAATGAACTGACTCTGGTGTAATTTCTTGTAGTAGGGAAAATGTTTTGTTTACTCTAAACTATTCCTATAATAGTTTACTAGAATGTAATTGATGAGTGACCAAGTAGGTTTATACACCATTGCTATCTACGAGTATTGGAACTAAATTAACTGATGGAACATTTATGACCATATATGTATACAGGATATATAACTAATATTTAAACGACTTTCGGACGAATGCCCAATATCCCACCAGACCACATCTCAAGGCGCGAAAAGGAAATAGGGTGGATAGCCTTCCTAAGTCTTTTAAACATTTCTTAGATAACTATACATATAGAGGCATGCAATTTATAATATAAAAGCATAAAGAAGTTTTGTAAAACCGTTGAAAAGTCTAATAAAGAATTTGTGACTTGATGTCAGTTTATAAAATGATTGAAAGTATTTTGTTTGATAAGACAGTTTAAGTACACGGAAAACCATTGTTTGAAAACACCTTTGTAACCGATTTTGAAAGGAAGCTTACAGTATGTAAGACAGTTTGATAACGAGCTTTAATCATGTAAAAACGTTTAAGAAAGTCATTTGAAGTAATATGTTTAGTGAAACTGTTAAACTTGTAGTAAATCCATTTGTATACTAGTTATAAATCACATAAGATTGATTTATGAACAAGAAGTATCCCAAAATTTTGATGTTTTTCGTGCCAAAATAATCGTATGGTTTAGTATGATAGGTGGACACATATACATACAGTATAAGCAGTGTGTTTGATTTATATATAAATAACAACACTTTTCATTTCAAAAGATATGATGTTATTTTGCATACGAAAGTTTCTTTATAATAATTATAAATCACATAAGATTCCGTTGATAAAAAGTATAAAACGAAACTTTATATAACATACGATAATCATCGTGTGTTTTACTTGTACTCCCCCCTTAAAAGCATATAAAATAATTTATAAAACATTTAAAAGTGTGGATTATAGGGGTATGAACTCACCTGAAAGTTTGAAGATAGCGAGATGGAAAACCGGGCAGAGTTTTGTCTCAGGAAACGGATTTTTCTCGGGATTCTCGGGAATCTCGGGAGTAAAATCGACCCTCGGGACTTGAGCAAAAAGACCAGAGCTTGGGGTTTGAACGGGCACGGAAAACGAGGCAAGACCGCGAGAGAAATGAGAGAATTGAGCAAATTTTTCGGAAAGCCTCGCATCCTATTTATAGGAAGGCTGAACCGCCTCGGTACGCGGGGCGTACGCTCGTACGCGTACGTCATGCATGACCGAAGCCTCGACTGCCTCGGCTTCGGATGGGACGGGTTGCTGGGGAGGCGGGTCGGATGGGACGGCTGGTCGGACGCTTCGGACGGGTCGGACGGGTCGGACACCTCGGATAGGGCGACGTGGACGATCCGAGGCCCTTGATCTCAGTACGCGGGGTGTACGAAGGTACGCAGGGCGTACTTCGGTCCTATCCGATGACTCCCCTTCGGATAATACCGGGGGTTTTTAATTAAATTTATAAATATTTTAATTAAACTTCAAAAATTCATATCTCCTTCATACGAACTCCGTTTTCGACGTTCTTTATATCCACGCGAAGGTGAGAGTATGATCTACAACTTTCGTTTAGATTCCGTTGGCAAATTCCGAAATTATTTTTATTACTTATTTATTAAAATGACGTGATTAAGGAATTTTCTTCTAAAAATTCATAACATCTTTATTTGACGTCGGTTTTTGCTAGACTTTTTACCGCTGAAATACCATTGACGAGACCTTCAATTCTTGTTTAGGTCATTTCGGCCAAAAGTCGCTCGATCTCCGATTCGAGTTTCACGTAACTTCGTATTGTCGTTTTTCTGTCGGAAAAACTTAGAATGGTCATAACTCCTTCGTTATAACTCGGATTTTAGCGTTCTTTATATGCTTGGAAACCTTGATACTATTCCTTCTACTTTATTTACCCCAAATAAGATTTTAGGAAAGTTAAATTTTGACCTTAATTTGACTTGCGTCCCAACATATCGTCTTGAAATATCGGGTTGTCACAGTCACACCCGATGACACACTACTCCACTCCGCAAACACAAAAAGGGGAAACTCGGGGACTCGCCGAGTCCGATGAACGACTCGCCGAGTCTACTACATGCAAACACTAAATATTCGATTTTTCTTGGATCCAACTCATGCCATACATAGATCTGGGTTTCTAGGGCCTGGTTAACACGTAAAGTTTCCAGCTTTACATGTAAATAAACACCAACGAAGGTTTCAGGGCTCAAAATGAACTAAAAGAGTAGATCTAGGGCTTTCATGCAATATGGCTCCATAAAGGCAGTAGATCTGAGCTCCTGGAGCTCAATCATGCCTAGATCTAAGGGTTAATCAACTTATTACAAACCCTAATTCATAATCAAGCTTGGAAATGGCTCAAGAAGGACTTTAATGGAGCTATAAAGTTCTACAAGCATGAAAACAGAGGGAAACTGAGTTATACCTCAAGGGAATCACTTGAAATAACACCAAGATGTATGGCCTCCTTCTTCTCTTCTTGACCAACTCTTCTCTTCTCTTAAAATCTTCAAGAAACACACCAAAACACTTCTATCTCTCAAGGAATAAGGGTTTGGACGATGTTGGGAGCTCTGAGGGTGAAGGGGGCGAGGTTGGGGCGCATAAGGTTGGTTTAAATAGGGTGCAAACCCTTGAAATTTAGGGTTACATCTGACAGCGGGGACTCGCCGAGTCTAGAATTTGGACTCACCGAGTCGCCAACTTAAACTTGCTCCCAAACCCGTCTCTACTCGGCGAGTCGGGCCAACAACTCGCCGAGTCCAAGGCCAAAATGCAAAATACATAGATAATTTTTTTACGTACCATGAACTAGGTGCTACAAATCTCCCCCACTTATTTTAGACTTCGTCCTTGAAGTCTGCTGCTCGATCCTGGAATAGCTCCGGGTAATTCTCCATCATTTCTTCCACCGGCTCCCAAGTCCATTCCGAACCCTTTCGGTCCTGCCATTGCACCTTTACTAATTCCACCCTCTTGTTCCTCAGATCCTTCGACTTTCGGTCGGGGATTGAGACTGGGCGCTCAATGTAATTCAGGCTGTCATCAACCTGTATATCCTCTAGCGGTACGACCGCTGAATCATCCACTAGGCACTTCCGCAGTTGGGAGACATGGAAGGTGCTGTGGATCTGACTGAGCTCGGCTGACAGATCCAGCCTATATGCCACCTTGCCCACCCGGGCAACAACCTTGAATGGACCAATGAATCTCGGGCCCAACTAGCCCCGCTTCCTGAATCGAATGACGCCTTTCCAAGGCGACACTTTCAGGAGAACCATATCCCCGACCTGGAACTCCAGGTCTGATCGACGCTTGTCAACGTAACTTTTATGCCGACTCTGCGCAGTCTGAAGCCTGCTTCGAACCTGTTGGATTTTCTCGGTCATCTTAAGCACCACCTCTGTGCTCCCCATGACCCTCTGGCCAACTTCACCCCAACATATCGGGGTCCTGCACCTCCGTCCGTACAACATCTCGAATAGGGGACGGTCAATCCTCGCGTGGTAGCTGTTGTTGTACGAGAACTTAGCCAAGGGAAGATAGGTATCCCAACTACCACCGAAGTCTAGCACGCATGCCCGCAACATATCCTCCAATGTCTGGATGGTCCGCTCGCTCTGACCTTCCGTCTGTGGGTGAAAGGCGGTACTAAAATGTAGACGAGTGCCCAACTCATCATGAAACTTCTTCCAAAACCTGGAAGTGAACCGCACATCTCGATCTGATATCACTGACACTGGCACCCCGTGCCGCGCCGCAATCTCCCTGATGTAGATATCGGCCAACTTCTCGGCCGAGATACTCTCCTGAATAAGAATAAAATGGGCACTCTTGGTCAACCGATCCACGATGACCCAAATCGAATCTACTCCACGCGCCATCCTAGGAAGCTTTGTGATAAAATCCACCCTAATATCCTCCCATTTCCATAACGGGATATCCAACGACTGCATCTTTCCGAGCGGTCTTTGATGCTCGGCCTTGACCTTCCTGCAGGTCAAACACCATTCGACGTACCACCCCACATCCCGCTTCATGCAGGGCCACCAATAGTCTAGACAAAGATCCCGATACATCTTCGTCGCCCCTGGATGAATAGAGAATCGGGATTTGTGCGCCTCCTCCATCAAGATCTGGCGCACGCCTCCGAGATACGGCACCCACACCCTACGGTGTAGTTTCAATAACCCTCGGCTATCATAATCGAAGGAGGTGACTTGACCCACTATTCGCTCACTCTTCCGATGCTCCTCTTTCATAGCCTCCTGCTGAGCTTCCCGAATCTGCTCTAACAGTGGAGTCACCACTGTCATCCTCATACACACATCCCTGATCGGTGCCGCCTTACGGCTAAGCGCATCGGCCATCACGTTGGCCTTTCCCGGGTGATAAAGGATCTCGCAGTCATAGTCCTTCACCACGTCCAACCACCGATGTTGCCTCATGTTCAGATTCGGATGATCCATGAGGTACCTCAAACTCTTGTGGTCCATGTAAATGGTACATCGAACCCCGTAGAGGTAATGCCGCCAAATCTTGAGGGCGAAGACCACCGCCCGCAACTCTAAATCATGCGTCGGGTAGTTCGCCTCGTGAGACTTTAGCTGCCTCGAGGCATAAGCGATGACGTGTCCCCTCTGCATCAATACTGCGGCTAAGCCCGAGATAGACGCATCACAGTATACCATGAAATCCTCTACACCTTCCGGCAGGGCTAAGATTGGCGCCTCGCACAATCTCTGCCTCAGAGTCTCGAACGCTGCCTGCTGCTCAAGCCCCCAACGAAAGACCACGACTTTCCTAGTCAACCGTGTCAGGGGTACGACTATCTTGGAGAAATCCTGAATGAATCTCCTATTGTAGCTTGCTAATCCTAGGAAACTCCGAATCTCGGATGGAGACTTCGGAACCTCCCATCTCATCACGGACTCTACCTTGGCCGGGTTTACTGAAATCTCGTTCTGGTTTACGAGGTGCCCAAGAAACTGCACCTCGCGTAACCAAAACTCACATTTGGAGAACTTGGCGTACAAGCTCTCCCTCCTCAAGGTCTCCAAAACCTCTCTCAGATGCTCCTCGTGCTCCTCCTGCGTCATGGAATAAACCAAGATGTCATCAATGAAAACTATCACAGACTGATCCAGCATCGGTCTACACACGCGGTTCATGAGGTCCATGAACGCGACATAAGCATTGGTGAGCCCAAACGGCATCACCACGAACTCATAATGGCTATAACGCGTCCGAAACGCGGTCTTCTGTACATCCTCCTCCCTGACCCTAATCTAATGATAACCTGAACACAAATAGATCTTGGAGAACAAGGACGCTCCCTGTAACTGGTCAAAGAGATCATCAATCCTTGGGAGTGGGTAACGGTTCTTCACCGTTACCTTATTCAGCTCCCACTAATCTATACACATCCGATTCAACCCGTCCTTCTTCTTCACAAATAGGATCGGGGCTCCACAGGGTGAACTGCTCGGTCGAATGAATCCCTTGTCTAGCAGCTCCTGCAGCTGCGTAGACAACTCCTGCATCTCGGGAGGAGCCAACCGATAGGGTGCCTTGGCTATCGGAGCCGCACCAGGAACTAGGTCGATCCTGAACTCTACCTGACGCTCCGGAGGTATTCCAGGAAGCTCCTCTGGGAACACATCAGCGTAGTCTCGAACCACTGGAACCTCACTCACCGTCGCCTTACCCGCATCCCGAGTATCCATAACGTACACGACATATCCCGTGCAATCCTGCTGAAGGTAGCGCCTAGCTCTCGCTGCTGAACATACTGTGGGTCCATGTTGTGGCCTCTCGCCGTGGATCACCAACTCTCACCCACTTGGGGTCCTGATCCGCACTAATTGTTGTGCGCAATCAATCACCGCCCCATTAGGGCTCAACCAATCCATGCCTATAATCACTTTGTTCCCCCGCAAAGGGATGGGAATCAAATCCACCAAATAATGCTCCTCAAATAACCTTAGGACACAATCCCTGAATATTGCCGACGCTCGCACCGATCGATCATCGGCAATCTCTACCTCTAAAGGGCAATCCAACATGCCCAAAGACGCAGTAAACCTCGTGCTAAGCGCAAGGGAAACAAATTATTGGGTGGCACCCGAGTCAAACAACACCTGAACAGGAATGCGGTTCACATGGAACGATCGTAATGCATATACACATAGCATAGATCAATATCATAACATCATAAAAATAAGATAGAGGGAAAGTCTAACATACACATTTTGAAATCGTGCTTTAAGTAAATAATATTATGAAATATTAAGTGAATTTGAATGTTGAGTTCTAACAGATAGTTTTTTCTAGAAATGAAGTAAAACTATGCTTAGAATCATTCAGAAAGTATTGGAAGTCTTATGAGATTCCAATTAAAAGCCAAATAGTGAAATATAGCAAAAATATAAAATTTGGAATAAGTAAAATTTTATTATTGAAAATTGTAGATAATCTCGTTAGAAACATTTAGGCGAAAGCCTCATCGAAATCCGAGTTATAACGAAGAAGTTATGACCAAACGAAGATCCGTGATAAATCCGGAAAATACTTTGTCACGTAAAAATTTAGTTTTCAATAAACTAATTTTTAGCCTTAGTAATGTAAATGAAAGTTGTAGAACTCGTGAAAATAATCAACTTTCATATAAAGACCGTTTGAATCTGACTTCGTATGACAAAGTTATGATTTTTTGAAGTTTCAGCTTAGCAGTAGACAACTAAAAACTCGAATTTTAGATCGAGTGGTTTTTAGCCGACATAACCTAAATGAGAATTGAAGGTCTCGTCATTAGTAGTGCAACGGTAAAAAGTCTGACAAAAACGGACGTCGGATGAAGAAGTTATGAATTTTTAACGGATTTTTCTAGTCCCGGACTGTTAAAAATAATAATATTAAAATTAAAGTCAAAATTAGCCAACGAAGTCTAAACGAAAGTTGTAGAGCGTAATTTTAGCTACGCGTGCATATAAAGAACATCAAAAACGAAGCTCGTATGCGAAAGTTATGGATTTTAGAAGTTTTTGCACATTTTTCGAGAAAATTCGCATGAATAGTGCTGCCACGTCACCCTCGTATGCGAGGCTTCCATGTGTCGGATAGGAGTTCGCTTCTGATTGGACCGTAGCCTTGCGTGTTGCCTTCTGATTGGACCAAGCCCGAGGACCACTAAGCTCGGAACACCTTCGCTGGAGACACCCCCTTGATCACCCTCGCATGCGCAACCCACGTGCGAGCCACCTGCGCACCGTCAGCGTACGAGTCGAAGACCGAGCCGAAGACCTAGCCGATGACACGCCTGAAGCTGATGACTCCTCGCATCCGAGCCTCGCCGAAGCAGCCATCTGGTCCGAGCCTCGTAGCCACCTGTCTCCTTCCCTTCGCTTCGGATCCGAAGCTCGGCCCTATATAAGGGATGCGAGCCCTCTCGGCTAGTTTTAGAAAATTTCCACTTTCACCCCCTTTTTCAATATTTTTACTATCCCGACATCCCCCGAAGCCCTGGTACTGATTCCAGTGTTCTAAAAGGCGCGCCATGGCGCGCGCCAAGGCGCGCCATGGCGTGAGGCGTGGCTCCGCCGTTACGAAAAGCCTCATAACGTTGCTGTTAGGCGTGGCGTGTGGCAAGGCGTGATATGGCACACCATGGCGCGTTATGGCGTGTTATGGCGCGTGTTTTTTCGTTTGAGACACATTTTTTTGCTCTTTGTTATGTCTTTTCTAATCGAAGATACATGTATTGTGGTTTTCGTTAAATTTTTGTTACTAGCTATTGATCTAACACTTCTAAAAAGTGGTTATATTGAATATAAATTTATATTTATGTGGGAATATAATTTTAAATTAATACAAAATCGCCGCCTTACATCACGCCTTGAAAAACGCCATGGCTCGCCATGGCTCGTTAAGCTTGAGGCTTGACCTTGCCGCCACGCCACGCCTCACGCCATTTAGAACCTTGACTGATTCTAAAGCCCAAAACACGCCCCGAGACTCCCAAGAAGCCCGAAAAATTTATCTTTTCGGTTTCGAAGCTCTACCTTCGCAGAGCCCGATTTTCAAGAAAACTCCCGGTTTTCAACGACGAAATTCATATTTAGAGCCGAAGTACTGCCCAAATTAATATTTTAGCCCCCGGTTATTTCACGGTGAGTTTAATATATAGAAATAATTGTATGTTATGTGTTATATGTGCTACGTGCTTTTCAGTGTTATTATTCCGGGTTATTTTCCCGGGTTATTTTTAATTGCTATTTTTAATAGCAAAGAAATACCTTTGACCATGTGATCAGTGAAAGAACTTAGATTCACGTTGGTACTGGTATGTAGCCTCTGGCCATATGGAACATGTCTCCGTAAGAGAATGAATTCTATTCTATGGTAGTGGCAGAAGGTTAGATAGGGCTATAAGCCTAAAATCTACCGAAATGTTAATCTGAAGTGGTATATCTTCTGTGCCGTTTGGGCTAAAGCTTTATTGATGTATATCAAGCACGGAAATTGTTATGTCTCATTGATTGTATATCTTTAAATCAAATCGATGATTGATATGGAATGTTTCTCACATGATTCACATATGCCCTTGTTGTTCCTTGTTCCTCTTTGCTTCTGCCCTATTAAAGTATATATATGGCATAACGTTATACTGTATCTATTATTGAACTCACTAAGCGTGTCCGCTTACCCTCTCGATGTTTAACAAATTGCAGGAGATAAACATCCAGTATAGTTATATACTGGTAGAAGATTTTTGAATAGTTTGAAACTATTGTATCGATGGAAGCTTATGAATAGTTTGAAACTATTGTATTTTGCACTCTCATATGTATAAAACTATAGAATCCTGGGAAGTTATGTAATATATAACACTTTAAAATAGTCGGTTTGTATCCAGTAGTTTGTAATCTCTTTATCAATGTAAAATATTGTTTTTATGAATATGTAAGTAGCATGTTTTGGAGTAACTATATTGTCGAGTATGAAAGTTTGGGTCTTTCATAAATACGAAAGTTAGGGTCTTTCAGAAAGAATCATACCCATCACCACATCGGGTGTGGCGCGAGCCTCCTTGGTAGTCAGCTGAAATGCCTGGCTCCTCACCACTGGAGCCTCTGCCTGCCGGCCATCTGTAATTCCAAAGGGTAGCTGGAGCTGGCGCCTTAGCCGGCGCCAATTTTGTCAAGTAGGGGCAATTGGCCTTCTTGTGGCTCCTCTGGTTTTAGTGGAAACATAGCAACTCTGATGTCTAAGTCACAGGTGCAGGGGCGGTACAATCCCTGCTGAAGTGCCCCGTCTTGTCGCACTTATAGCAGCCCGACGATCCCAGCCTACATGCCCCCTCATGAGGCCTGCCGCATTTGTTGCAGCGGCTCGGTCCTGACTGGCCTTTCGGTCTACCCTCTGGTCCCTTGGGCTTCTTCCCCGAAGCCCCTCCTGCCTTACCCTCTTCTGTCTTCCTCTTCCGGATGTGATCCTGATCTATCTCCCTCTCCCTTTCCCTGGCAATAATAGAGTCCAAGGTAGGGCAAGCTCAAAAAACTGACATGCTCCCGAATATCAGCTCGTAGCATGTCATGATAGCGGGTCGTCCTCATATCCTCATCACCCGCGTACTGGGGCACCAGCAACGCCCTCTCTCGAAACTTGGCGGCGATCTCCACCACAGTCTCCGTCGTCTGTCTTATATCCAAGAACTCCCTGGCCAGCTGCTGAAGCTCGACAGCCGGCGCAAACTCTGCCCTGAACCTGGTCGCGACGTCCGACCAAGTCATAGCCTCGACAACCAAGGCTCCCAACGAGTCACCCACAGACTCCTACCAATCCCTAGCTCGATCTCGTAAACACCCTGCTGCAAACCTCACCTTCGACCCCTCAGGGCTGAAGCTAATCATCTGTGCAGACTCAATGTCTACAATACATCGTCTGGAAGCTATGGGGTCCTTCGCCCCATGAAAATCCGGCTCACCACTGCCCCGGAAGTCCTTGAAGGACAGTGTGCGAGATACCGTCTGGCCAGATGCCATGTCGCTCCTGAATGCCCTGAGGCGATCCTCCATCAACTCCAATATCCCTTCGTTGATCGACCCGAAGATAATGGGGGTCGACTCAAGGATGCCTCTGGTGATCTCTGACGTGATGAACTCGTGTAGCCCCTCATCTACTGGCTCGGATCCTGATCCCGAACCCGATCCCTCTCCTGAACTGACAACTGCTGGCCTCGAGCGTAGTACCACCATTCTGAAATTCAAAAATAATAATTGTTAGCGATACTGACAACTCTGGAGGGATCACACTTACTACAAGTTCCCTGGTCTTATCTTGGCCTTCCTTAGTTCGGATACGGATCCTCTGCTTTCAGTAGTACGGGCCCATACTACCATCCACATCTATCTGTACCTTTTCCAAGGACTGCCTTGACTCCACCAGGTCCCTTTCACTACCGCTGATCACTGCTATACTCATCCTAGGCTTGGCCTAGGAAATCTCTAACTCCACCCTACCCGGTCCTCAGCTGCTAAAGGCCTCCTTGTAATGCGAATTATTCATTACCTGAATACCATCACATGTGGTGAGGCTCAGATAATCCTTCGAGTAACAGACTCGGCTCTACACGGTTAGACTCAGACAAAAGCCGCGCAGTAAGGCCAAATCTAGCACTCTAAGATTATTCAACCCTGATCACATGTGACGTGACGTATTCATCTAATTTCTAACTCCCATCACTCAGAGTCCCCACGAAGCACAAAGCAAGCATCATTCAGACACAAGGAAACAATATCAGGAAAATCCGTCCTTATAGAGGAAAGTTGTACTAGCATACAATGCTAAACTCATACTATCAGGCATAACCCTAACATGTTATCCTACTGCTGTCTACTCAATTCTAGCATGCAATTTTCATACACTGAAGCACATAAGGCAGGCACATAAGGCATCACTCCTAGATCCTTAGTCCTATTCTAGCATGTTGTTCTACTGAAACTGATAAACATAACATAAGCTGGTATGGGTACTTTGGGGAATACTTACTTGAGCTCGGCTGGTCGCGCATATCACACACTTCGTTCCTTCTTAAAACTCTTTACTTAGCTTTTCGGAAAAATAATTTCTTCTTTAAAATCCTTTAAATCCCTTGATTTGAGTTTAGACACCCCTGAAGGCGTGTCCGAATCCCTTAAATCAGGGCTCTGATACCAACTTGTAACATCCCAAAAATAGGAGCAAAAAATTTCAGTTTTAAAACATACAATTTGCAAAACATTAGAAATAAGACATTCACGGATCATGTCTTTTCATAAAAGATGTTACTTTTCTAGAAACCATTTTATAAAACATAATACTATCAAAGTACAAAACCGAGGAGGATCCCATAATGCGGAATACAAAGCGTGTGTGTGGTGTACCGCTACCGTCCCGGCTCCTTCCCCTTCGAAGAAGAGGTACCTGAAACCAAAACTGAAAACTATAAGCACGAAGCTTAGTGAATTCCCCCATCTTACCACATACCATACAATCACATATCATACACACTGCCGGGCAATCTGGGGTGCCCGACCTACCTGGTACGGCCATTCTGGGGTGCCGACCTACCCGTGTCAAGCTGTTCTGGGGTGCTGAGTACCCATGTCAAGCCATTCGGGGGTGCTGACTACCCATCGGTCTTAACAACCGATCCTCGGGGACTATTTTCACCACTACTGCTACTATCACATATAACATAACATGTGTAACACCCGCATTTCCAGGTATGAGATTTTGTTCCTTTATTTTTGGGTTTTGTGGGGGAACTCGACGAGTTGGCGTCAAGACTCGCTGAGTATGGTCGCGGATTCGGATGCGAGTTCACAATTGGACTCGACGAGTCTATGCTGTTTAATGAAACCCTAATTTCCAGGGTTTGAGACCTATTTAAAGGCCCTTATGGCCGTCCATTGTGGCTACCACACCCTAGAGAGAGTCCTAAATCGCTTGTGAGGAGAAGAGAGGCCATTGTTGATCATTTGTTGGTGAAATTTGAAGGAGAAGGTGACCAAGGCAAAAGAAGGCTGAAGGAAGTGCAAATCTAGTGTCTTTAGAGATCAAAGGCTTCATATTAAGGTATTCCTTTGGACCTTCTCCAGTTTTGGGTGTTGATTCATAGAGTTAGAGTTTTTAAACCCTTTAGAAGAAGAATATGTAGAGTATTTAGTCCCCTCGCGAGTTGGTGCTTTGGATCTGGACTCAAAGAGGTCCAGAGACTTTAACCGATGGAGCTTTATGAGTTATTTTGGGGTTATTGGACTTAGGTTGCCATTTTTGGGACTAAATCACCATTTGATGCCATTATGTTAATATATAAGCATCAAGTTTCGAGCTTTACGTGACTTTCGTGCTTGGGAAGACCAAATCCGTGGATTAGGGGCACAGATCTGACCCTAGGAGGTCAATAGAGATGGTGCATGGCATGAACGCGTCGAGTTGTTCTTGAGACTCAGCAAGTAGGGTTAGGGTTTCACGTGAATAGCTCTGTGAGTAGACTTGCCGAGTTGGGGGACAAGTCAGTGAGTTAGAAAGGGGATTAGAGGACTGGGGTTCATGGGGGTACTCGCCGAGTTGTTGTTGAGACTCGACGAGTTGAGTCGGGGTGGCCTCGCGATTCATGCCAAGTGTGACTCGTCGAGTAAAGTGAAGGACTCGACGTGCCAAGAGAGGGACTAGGAGACTCAGTGGACACGAGTAGACTCGCTGAGTCGCCCAAGTGCACTCGACGATTCGGGTCAAAGTTTGACAGTTGACCTTTGTTAACTTTAGGGTTTGGTCAACAGTGAGGCCTTTGAGCTAGGAGAGGGGTAAAATGGTCTTTTACCCTTCTGAGGATGTTAAGAAAGGTTGGAGTATAATTATATTTATGGGAGTATTTGATTTATGTGATTAGGCGGAGGCTAGATCACATTTCTACCGAGACAAAGACTTACCGAGATATCAAAGGTGAGTCTTCTCACTGTACTGTACCTGGGAAGGTACCTATGTGCGACCGGAAGTGATGGGTTTTGGTCATAAGAACATCATATGTGCTCATACAAACCCTAATGCTTGGATCTAGGTTTCTCTATTGTACATGCAATTCATCCAAGACTGTAAACCCTAATTCTAACATTCAAGTAATCATATTAACATAAGAATAGGTTTAAGATGTTACTTGATTGTTATGTAGCAATAACAATCCCAAATCTCCTTGTATTGACTTTATAAAGCTTAAAGTCACAAATGTCACTCCTCTAATGGTTCACAAACACCATAAGCAAGAGGATGAAGAGGAGAGAGGATGGAGGCTGCCCTAAAACGTGTGAAACCCTGGAAGGATGCTTAGCCACGTTTTTGGGTCATATGGGATCTATATATAGGAGGCTATTAGGGTTATCTTAACAAGGAAACCCTAATTTGGATGCTTAAGCCCTAAGCAACCAATGGACTCCTTTAATTAAGGCCTTGGACGATTTCCTTATGGGTTTCCCATAGAATTCGTCCACTCCTTAATATAAGGCAATCCATAGCCCAATTTCAATTATCTTATAATTACAATTTTAGACCCTTCAGTTTAATTAATCTATTTTAGTCACAAAACTAATTACCAATTAATTCTTGACTAATATTAATTAAACAATATGATTTCTCCTTTAATATATTATTCTCAAAATATATTAATAAATCAGATTTAATCCTTTCTCTCCATAATTCATTCTATCAAGTTGCTTTGGTGAAGGCAACCCAAATGGACCATGCACCATCTTGTATGCTATGAGTTGCATGTTTTGTATGCTATGCATTGCATGTTCTGTATGCGTTATGTATGTGATATGTATGCTATGGGCCGAAAGGCATCATGACGTCGACTGGAAGGTCAGGGAGTCATGGACCGTAAGGTGGATACAAGTAGGACCGGAAGGTCTACTTGGACTGGGACGAAAGTCCTTGAGACACATGGACCGGAAGGTCGTGTAGAGTATGGCCTGGAAAGGCATATGTGTGTAAGGGTATTTTGGGGAACTCACTAAGCATTTATGCTTACAGTTGTTTTGTTACGTGTTTCTGGTACTAGCGAGGACCGTGGAAAGACGCCGCCGTGACTCGTACACACTAGAGAGAGGAATTGATTTTTGTGATCTTGGGATACGATATGTTTTGATAACTATTATTGGATATTTTATAAAACATTTTATGTGAAAATGGTTGTGACAAAAATGAAATTTTTGTTTTGAAATTTACGTTGTTACAAGTTGGTATCAGAGCCTTGGTTTGAAAGATTCAGATGCACCTTCAGGCGTATCTGAACTCAAACTGAGGATTTGAGAAAAAAGTTTTAAATGAAGTAAAATTTTTGTAAAGAGTAAAAAGAGTTTTGAGACAAACAGAGTCAAGCCGTGTGTACGATCACCCAACGCCCGAACGGTGAATTTCCAAAAGTACCCTTACATTATGTGTTATGAGATATTTTATGTTACATTATGCATGCTAGAGTAGGCTAGGTATACATATTAGGACTAGAGTAGCCTGATTTGTGATGCCTTAGCCTAGGAGATTTCTGCTGCTGAGATGCTTTGAGAGCAAGTAGATAGCAGTTAGGAGTTTATGAGAGTAGAGTACTCGTAATCCAGGATCCAAGGAGGAGGACTTGGAGTGAATACTGATGCGGTGTGGTGAGTAGTATTGGGCTCGTACTACTGAAGACATCGGATTAGCGAGCATTCCAAGTAAGAATCTTTTGGATAACGGAGGACGAGTAGGGTTGCGTCATCGAGTATGAGTATGCTCGATCGAGTCTCTAATAATTTATGTTGTATTTCAAAGGCATCATGGTTGGAACACGCCACAGACCTGAGGCGAGCGGTGTGAGTGACGAGGAGCTTCATCAGATGATCCACGATAAGGTGGCTGCGGCAATCACGACCAAGATTCCGGAGATGTTTGAGTCTATCAAGACCACACTGTTGGAGACTCTTGGTGAGCGGTACGGCGCGGTGACTGAGGTCGTAGCCGCTGCATCTACGGCGGTTGTTGTTGCTGCCAGGCCTCAGGGAGGTGACTCGTTGTTGTTCCGAGAGTTTAGAAACATGAAACCACCCGAGTTTGATGGGACGCAGGATCCGATCGCTACGATGAGAACGATTGCTGACATTGAGGGATGCTTCTATACGTGTTCATGTCCGGAGCATCTGAGCGTATGGTTCGCTTTGAACCAGCTTCGCTTGGGAGCAAAGGATTGGTGGAAGTTCGTAACAGCGAACTTCACTCTTGCAGAGATTTCAGCGGTGACCTGGGAGAGGTTCACTACCATGTTCAGAGACCAGTATGTTCCCCCGGTGGAGAGGGAACGGCTGGTTCAGGAGTTCTTGACCCTCAAGCAGGGTAATGATTTGGTTTCTGTGGTCACCCAGAAGTTTCATGAGAGGGAGATGTTCTGCCCTGAGCAGGTGTGTACTGAGCAGGCACGGATGAGCCGGTATTTGGGTATTCCGAGGAGGGACATTCGGGAGTTCGTTTCGAACTCGACGTACCGGACATTTGCTGAGCTCCAGGCAAATGCCTGGAAGAGGGAGATTGAGTTGGAGACTGAGGCCAGGGAGGAGGCCGAGTCTCAAAGGATGCATCGGCGGCCGGCTCAGTCTCAGCCGGCAGCCAACCGGACCAAGTCTGCCGATTCGAGGACTGGAGGCCAGAAGGGCCGCACTTGCGGGAAGTGCAGCAAGGGTCATGAGGGGCATGTCGATCGAGTGCTTGCTACAAATGTGGCAAGGAGGGGCCTATCGCCAGGGATTGCCCCAAAGGATTCATGGTTTGCATCCATTGCAACCAGACCGGCCATCGGAAGGCCGAGTGCCCTCAGCTACACCAAGGATTATTGCAGGGATCTGCGGCTGCTGCTAGGGTTACCGATGTTCGACCGGTGAAGGCCGAGGCTCTGAAGGCTCGTGGAAGAGCTTTTCAGTTGACTGCGGAGGAGGTCCGTGTGGCGCCCGATGTTGTGGCTGGTATGTATTATGTATTTTATCTTTTGTTTATGATGTTGTACTTATATGATTATATGATGACAGTCAAGAACCCGTATCCGTTGCCGAGGATCGATGATCTGTTCGATTAGTTACAGGGGGCATCTTGGTTCTCCAAGATAGACTTGAGGTCCGGTTATCATCAAATGAGTGTTCAGGATGAAGACATCCAGAAGACAGCATTCATAACTCGTTATGGGCATTACGAGTTTGTGGTGATGCCTTTTGGGCTCACCAATGCACCAGCT
Organism: Lactuca sativa; assembly: GCF_002870075.4. Lineage (NCBI taxonomy): Eukaryota > Viridiplantae > Streptophyta > Magnoliopsida > Asterales > Asteraceae > Lactuca > Lactuca sativa. The sequence goes on from NC_056626.2 coordinate 378,021,861, forward strand.
GCATTCATGGATCTCATAAACAGGGTGTGCAGGCCGATGCTGGATCGGTCGATGATCGTATTCATTGATGATATTTTGGTATATTTGAGGTCCAGAGAACAACATGAGGATCATTTGAGGGAGATCCTTGGAATTCTGAGATCGGAAAGGCTGTATGCCAAATTCTCCAAGTCTGAGTTTTGGTTATGAGAGGTTCAGTTTTTGGAACATCTCGTCAACCAGAATGGGATATTGATCGATCCGGCCAAGATTGAGGCAGTCATGAGGTGGGAGGTGCCGTGATCACCCACCGAGATCACGAGCTTCCTGGGATTGGCCGGCTATTATCGGAGATTTATTAAGGATTTCTCCAAGATCGTTATGCCACTCACCAAGATGACCTGGAAGGGTGTTACATTTTCATGGGGTCCGGAGCAGCAGACCTCATTTGAGACACATAGCCAGAAGTTATGCGAGGCCCCAGTATTAGCCCTTCCGGAAGGGATGGAGGATTTTGTAGTATATTGTGATGCATCGATATCCGGATTGGGAGTGGTGCTTATGCAGAGGGGGCATGTGATAGCGTATTCATTGAGGCAGCTCAAGCCTCATGAGTCGAGATATCCCACTCATGATTTGGAATTGGGAGCGGTAGTGTTCGCCCTCAAGATTTGGCGACATTATCTGTGTGGGGTTCGGTGTACGATATACTTGGACCACAAGAGCTTGAAGTATTTGATGGGTCAGCCCAAACTGAATATGCGCCAGAGGAGGTGGTTGGACGTGGTCAAGGATTATGATTGTGAGATCCTGTACCACCCGGGCAAGGCTAATGTTGTAGCCGATGCTCTGAGTCGAAGGGCGGAGGGCGCCCCATTGCGGGATGTTTGTTTGAGATTGACAGTGATGACCCCGGTGTTGGATGCTATCCGTGGGGCTCATGCTGAGGCTGTGAGATCAGAAAGCCAGAAGAGAGAGCGAGTTGTCGGGCTGGTATCGGAATTCGTTACCAATAGTCGGGGGCTTATGACTTTTTAGGGTCGGATATGGGTAACGTCCGTGGGCGGAACGCGTACCATTTTTATGGAAGAGGCTCATCGATCGAAATTCTCGGTCCATCCTGGGGCCACTAAGATGTATTTGGACCTGAAAAAGGAATATTGGTGGCCCTGTATGAAGAGGGATGTCGCATGGTTTGTAGAGAGATGCTTGACCAGTCGCAAGATTAAGGCTGAACACCAGCATCCACATGGTAAGCTGCAGCCATTAGAGATTCCCGAGTGGAAATGGGAACAAATTACCATGGATTTCATCACCAAATTGTCAAGGACCGCGAGGGGTGTCGATGCAATTTGGGTGATTGTGGACAGGTTGGCGAAGAGTGCTCACTTTCTTGCTATCAGTGAGAGCTCTTCTGCTGAGAGGCTGGCAGAGTTGTATGTGAGAGAGGTGGTATCGCAACATGGAGTTCCGATCTCGATTGTTTTAGATCGAGATGTGCGATTTACTTCCAGATTCTGGAAGACGTCTCACGAGGAGTTGGGAACGAGATTGCATTTCAGTACCACATACCACCCACAGACGGACGGGCAGAGTGAGCGGACGATTCAGATGCTCGAGGATATGCTTCGGGCATGTGTATTGGATTTCGGAGGGAGTTGGGACACGTATTTGCCCTTGGCGGAGTTTTCTTATAACAACAGCCATCATTCGAGCATTGGCATGCCGCACTTTGAGCTGTTGTGTGGGAGTAGGTGTCGAACCCCCATTTGTTGGGGAGAAGTAGGGCAGCGTGTGATGGGTAGCACCGAGATTGTGCTTCAAGTGACAGAGAGGATCCAGCAGGTCAGACAGAGGTTGTTGACTGTCAGAGTCGGCAGAAGAGTTATGCGGACAGACGCCGGTCCGAGCTCGAGTTTCAGGTCGGCGACTTTGTACTCCTGAAGGTCTCTCCTTGGAAAGGAGTGATCCAATTCAGGAAGAGGGGCAAGTAGGGGCCCCGATATATTGGTCCTTTCAAGGTGAGCGCGAGGGTAGGTAGGGTAGCCAATCGTTTGGAATTGCCAACAGAGTTGGGTCAGATTCATGACACTTTCCACGTATCGCAGTTGCGAAAGTGTATAGCCGACGAGTCGGCAGTGGTGCCATTAGAAGATATTCAAGTAGATGTGAGCCTAAATTATGCCGAGAGACTGATGGCGATCAGGGATCGGAAGATCAAGGTTTTGAGTAACAAGGAAGTGCCACTGGTGCAGGTCCAGTGGCAGCATCGGAAAGGGTCAGAATGGACTTGGGAACCGGAGCGTGAGATGCGGGAGCGGCATCCGGAGTCGTTTGCAGAGTGAGACTTCGGGGGCGAAGTCTGATTCTAGTGGGGGAGAATTGTAACACCCGGATTTCCAGGTATGAGATTTTGTTCCTTTATTTTTGGGCTTTGTGGGAGAACTCGGCAAGTTGGCGTCTAGACTCGCCGAGTAAGGTCGCGGATTCGGATGCGAGTTCACAGCTGGACTCGGCGAGTTCATGAGTGGACTCGACGAGTCCATGCCGTATAATGAAACCCTAATTTCCAGGGTTTGAGACCTATTTAAAGGCCCTTATGGCCGTCCATTGCGGCTACCACACCCCAAAGAGAGTCCTAGATCACTTGTGAGGAGAAGAGAGGCCATTGTTAATCATTTGTTGGTGAAATTTGAAGGAGAAGGTGACCAAGGCAAAAGAAGGCTGAAGGAAGTGCAAATCTAGTGTCTTCGGAGATCAAAGGCTTCATATTAAGGTATTCCTTCAGACCTTCTCTAGTTTTGGGTGTTGATTCATAGAGTTAGAGTTTTTAAACCCTTTAGAAGAAGAATATGTAGAGTATTTAGTCCCCTCTCGAGTTGGTGCTTTGGATCTGGACTCAAAGAGGTCCAGAGACTTTAACCCACGGAGCTTTATGAATTATTTTGGGGTTATTGGACTTAGGTTGCTATTTTTGGGACTAAATCACCATTTGATGCCATTATGTTAATATATAAGCATCAAGTTTCGAGCTTTACGTGACTTTCGTGCTTGGGAAGGCCAGATCTGTGGTTTAGGGGCACAGATCTGACCCCAGGAGGTCAATAGAGATGGTGCATGGCATGAACTCGCCGAGTTGTTCTTGAGACTCGGCGAGTAGGGTTAGGGTTTCACGTGAATAGCTATGTGAGTAGAATTGCCGAGTTGGGGGATAACTCAGTGAGTCAGAAGGGGGATTAGAGGACTGGGGTTCACGGCGGTACTCGCCGAGTTGTTCTTGAGACTCGGTGAGTTGAGTCGGGCTGGCCCTGCGATTCATGCCAGGTGTGACTTGTCGAGTAAAGTGAAGGACTCGACGTGCCAAGAGAGGGACTAGGAGAGTCAGTGGACACGAGTAGACTCGCTGAGTCGCCCAAGTGCCCTCGACGAGTTGGGTCAAAGTTTGACAGTTGACCTTTGTTAACTTTAGGGTTTGGTCAACAGTGAGGCCTTTGAGCCAGGAGAGGGGTAAAATGGTCTTTTACCGTTCTGAAGATGTTAAGAAAGGTTGGAGTATAATTATATTTATGGGAGTATTTGCTTTATGTGATTAGGCGGAGGCTAGATCACATTTCTACCAAGACAAAGACTTACCGAGATATCAAAGGTGAGTCTTCTCACTGTACTGTACCTGGGAAGGTACCTATGTGTGACCGGAAGGTCTTGTATGCTATGAGTTGCATGTTTTGTATGCTATGTGTTGCATGTTCTGTATGCGTTATGTATGTGATATGTATGCTATGGGCCGGAAGGCATTGTGACGTGGACCGGAAGGTCAGGGAGTCATGGACTGGAAGGTCGATACGAGTAGGACCGGAAGGTCTACAGGGACTGGGACGGAAGTCCCTGAGACACATGGACCGGAAGGTCGTGTAGAGTATGGCCTGGAAAGGCGTATGTGTGTAAGGGTATTTTGGGGAACTCACTAATCATTTATGCTTACAGTTGTTGTGTTACGTGTTTTAGGTACTTGCGAGGACCGTGGAAAGGCGCCGGCGTGACTCGTACACACTAGAGAGAGGAATTGATTTTTGTGATCTTAGGATACGATATGTTTTGATAACTATTATTGGATATTTTATAAAACATTTTATGTGAAAATCGTTGTGACAAAAATGAAATTTTTGTTTTGAAATTTACGTTGTTACAACATGCCAGCATATAAACATATCATCACATACTGTTAGACGTATCAGGGGTGTCTAACTACCCCTCGGTCCTAACAACCGAACTCTACTATTATCACATACAACATACGATGCTAGCATATAACATATCATGTAGTAGCAAACCTAGATGATATCACATAGACAATCATCTAACATACAACTCCTACTGGTGGGCCGACATTGTGGCCGTAGACCCACCGCTACTGGAAGGTAACTCGCCTCAAGGTAGCTGCTGATCTGCGTGGGAATTGACTATCTTCTACTGCTGCTGTCCCGAAAGTCCTCCGGCTAAAATCCCCACAAAACACCCAGTCAAATACTGCTAACCGGCCTCAGGGTAAAATGACCATTTACCCCTGACCGAGCCAAGAGTCAAATTCAAAGTCAACTTCCAGTGGACCCGACTCGTCGAGTTGGCCTGTCAACTCGCCGAGTCCCTATCCTTTTGTCTGACCATAACCCCTTCTCTACTCGTCGAGTTAGGCATTGACTCGACGAGTTTTCCTTTTAATCCAAGGTCCAATAGTTCTTCATCCTACTCGCCGAGTTGTATGAAAAACTCGCCGAGTTCATCTTCATCTGAAGAACATGCTATGCGGAGACTCGCCGAGTTGTATGAACAACTCGCCGAGTCTGTTCTTGAGGCAAGAAGATTGCCTTGGACTTGCCGAGTCAGGGCATTAACTCGCCGAGTTCCTTCATTAGGTAAGTCTGGCTTCCGACTCACTGAGTTACACCGCATGACTCACTACTCCACTCCGCAAACACAAAAAGGGGAAACTCGAGGACTCGCGACTCAACTCGCCGAGTCCGATGAACGACTCACCCAGTCTACCGCATGCAAACACTAAATATTCGATTTTGCATGGATCCAACTCATGCCATACACGTAAAGTTTCCAACTTTACGTGTAAATAAACACCAATGAGGTTTTAGGGCTCAAAATGCACTAAAAGAGTAGATCTAGGGCTTTCATGCAATATGGCTCCATAAAGGCAGTAGATCTGAGCTGCTGGAGCTCAATCATGCCTAGATCTAAGGGTTAATAAACTTATTACAAACCTTAATTCATAATCAAGCTTGGAAATGGTTCAAGAAGGAATTTAATGGAGCTATAAAGGTCTACAAGCTTGAAAATAGAGGGAAACTGAGTTATACCTCAAGCGAATCACTTGAAATAACACCAAGATGTCTGGCCTCCTTCTTCTCTTCTTGACCTACTCTTCTATTCTCTCAAAATATTCAACAAACACACCAAAACACTTCAATCTCTCAAGGAATAAGGGTTTCGACGATGTTGGCAGCTCTGAGGGTGAAGGGGGCGAGGTTGGGGCGCATAAGGTTGTTTAAATAGGGTGCAAACCCTTGAAATTTAGGGTTTCATCAGACAGCGGGTACTCGTCGAGTCCAGAATGTGGACTCGCCGAGTCACCTACTTAAACGTGCTCCCAAACCCGTCTCTACTCGGCGAGTCGGGCCTACAACTCGCCGAGTCCAAGGCCAAAATGCAAAATACATAGATAAATTTTTTACGTACCAAGAACCAGGTGCTACAGTGTTAGCTATTTCTTAAAGATTGATTTGATATCTGGCTATCATCAGTTGAAAGTACAAGAGCAAGATGTACCGAAGACTGCTTTTCATACTCGTTATGGGCATTTCGAATTCCTTGTCATGCCATTCGGTTTGACAAATGCTCATGTTGTATTCATGGATATGATGAATCGAGTATGCCGCCCAATGCTCGATAAGTTTGTCATCGTATTCATTGACGATATTCTAATCTATTCCAAGTCTGAAGCTGATCATGTCGTTCATATTCATGAAATCTTAGAACTTCTTCGAAAGGAGAAACTTTATCCTAAATTCTCCAAAATATGAATTTTGGCTTCGCCAAGTTCAATTTCTCGGCCACGTTATTTCTGGTGACATTGTATCCGTAGATCCTACCAAAATCGAAGCCATTCAAAATTGGGAAATGCCCCGTAATGCTTCTGAAATTCGTAGTTTCATGGGTCTTGCGGGTTATTACCGAAGATTCATTAAAGACTTCTCTCATATAGTTGTACCTCTCACTAGTCTTACTCGAAAGGAAGCAAGGTTCGAATGGGGTGAAGCCCAAGAAAAAGCTTTCTCGACTTTAAAAGATCTTATGACTCATGCTCCCATCTTATCACTTCCAGAAGGTGATGATGATTTCTCCGTATATTGAAATGCTTCAAGATTTGGACTCAGTTGTGTGTTGATGCAACCTAGTAAAGTGATAGCCTATGCCTCAAGACAAGTGAAAGATTATGAAAAGAATTATCCCACCCATGATCTCGAACTCGCTGCAGTGGTATTTTCCCTAAAACATTGGAGACATTATCTTTTAGGTAAGAAATGCCAATTGTTTACCGACCACAAGAGTCTCAAGTATATATTCAGTCAGCAAACTCTAAATATGAGACAGCAACGAGCCATGGAGCAGATCAAAGACTATGACTGTGAAATCCTGTACCATCCTGGAAAGGCTACTGTGGTTGCAGATGCACTTAGCAGGAAGGTTTATCGTAATAGTATGTGCTATACTATTACTCACACTACGGTGAAGTTCACTATTCTTGATGAACTAGAGAAGTGGCAAGTTGAGGCCTTATAGCCAGAAAATGTGAAGAAGGAAGGGATGGTACATTATGCTGATGTTTTACTTGATGATCCATGAGGATTAAAAGTATTTAAGAATCGGCTATGGAATCCAAAGATTGGTGGATTAAGACAGAAGATTTTAGATGAAGCTCATAAGTCTAAGCTGTCAATACATCCTGGTACAAGTAAAATGTACTATGATGTAAGAGCTGATTATTGGTGGCCTGGATTAAAAAGAGACATTGGATGATATGCGCAGGAATGCTTAGTATGCTTACAGGTTAAAACAGAGCACCAAAAACCATACGGAACCCCAGAAAGTCTTAGTGTTCCTGTATGGAAATGGGAAGAGTCGTCCATGGATTTTATTACCAAATTGCCAAAGACTGCTAGATAGCATGATAGCATTTGGGTAATCGTCGACCGCCTGACTAAGAGTGCATATTTTCTCGCCATGCGTGAAACGGATCCAATGGAGAAATACGCACAAGGATACTTAGATGAAATTATTGCAAGACATGGTGTGCCACTAAAGATCATTTCCGATCACGATACTCGTTTCACTTCTCATTTTTGGGCGAGTATGCAACGTGAGTTGGGATCTCGAGTTACTCTCAACACAGCTTATCATCCCCAGGCAGACGGTCAGACAGAGTGAACATTCCAAACAGTAGAAGATATCCTTCGTGCATGTGTCTTGGAGTTCGGTGGTAACTGGGATAAATACTTGCCTGTTGTCGTATTTTTATATAATAACAGTTACCACACTTCAATCAAAATGCCACCATATGAAGCATTATATGGTCGCAAATGCCATACACCATTATGGTGGCGTGATGTAGGACAGAAGATCCTTGGAGGCCCTGAAATGATTCAAGACACCACCGAAAAAATTCAAATCGTACGAGAAAGAATGAAAGCAGCCCAGGATCGACAGAAGTCCTATACAGAAAATAGAAGACGACCCATAGAATTCCAAGTGGGTGATTTCGTGATGCTGAAGGTATCCCCATGGTAAGGCCTTATGAGATTTGGGAAGATAGGAAAGTTGAGTCCTAGATTTGTTTTACCTTTCAAAATCATCCAGAGAATTGGAAAGCAAGCATACCGCTCAGAATTGCCTGAAGATTTGGCAGGTATTCATGATGTGTTTCATGTGAGTTATCTGCGCAAATGATTGAGCATCTATGATGAGACGTTTCTATTGTCCGAGGTGAAATTGGATAATAAGTTAAGATATGTCCAAGATCCTGAAGAGATCGTGAACGAAAGAACAACTAAGCTACGTAATAAAGAAGTAGAATTGGTGCTTGTCAAGTGGAAACACCATCGAGGCCCAAATTATACTTGAGAAAATAAGAATGAGATAAGAGCGAAATATCCCCGTTTATTTTAATCAATGTAATTTTGGGGACGAAATCCTCAAAATGAGGAGGTATTTGTAGCATACATGTTTTGAAATCGTGTTTTGTAATGAATAAAATTGTGAAATATTATGTGAAATAGAGTGTTGAGTTCTAACATGTGACAACCCGGACTTTTCATTCAGTCAAACCCTAAAAGTCAATCACTTCGATTTATAGGTCAATTACATTATTACTTATTTTAGCAAAATTAAAGTTCGTTTGATTATTTTAATATTATTTTTTAAACGAACGGGTGAAAAAAAAAGTGTCGTCTCGGGTTTTGAAATTTAAAAACCGCAAACACCTCGTGTCTTAGAAGTTCACGGCAAAACTTTTAAGTTTGGGTCGAAAAATCATCCAAAAATCGTAAACTCATGCATAAACATGAGTTTACTCTCCAAGACTAGTCATTCTTATGTTTACTCCCCAAACACCAAAACAGTAAACTCCAAAATATCCTCTCAAGTATCATCCAAGTTTTTGTTCAAAATCTTCAATCTAGTAAGTGTTTCTAGCCCTTTCAAGTTAGTATATCACTTAATCTAGTGATTCTACATCCTTTAATCCATCCATTTTTGTGTTTTGATTAGTTTTCCAAAAACACCAAGAACACACACTAAGTGTTCTTGGACTTTTAGCTCAATTCAAGCTTCCTTATGTAAGTACTTCTATCCTAGAGTCATTTAAAGCTAGCTATGCATGTTTATACCAATGAAAAGTCCCAAGAACACCAAGATAAAGGTGTTCACGGTTTTTGGAGGTCCCAAAACCTTAAACACCAAAAATAGGGCCAAAATGGTGTGTTAAGGTGCCTAGATGCTTCACAATGCCTTAGGGACTTGTCTAGATTAACCCTTGAAGAGTTTATCACACAAAAAGCACCAAAACTTTCCATTTTTATGTGTTTACGGTTTCGGGATGTCCCAAAACCGTAAACACCCCAAAAAGTGTTTAAAAGTCCCATAAATGTCCCATAGTTGTTCCTTATGTCTAAATCCAACCTAGACTAGTGCCATGATCGAGCTAAGCACTTGAAAACCCCCAAAATACCAAACTTATGAGTTTAAGGTAGTATATTCATGAGTTTAAGGTAGTAAAATCATGAGTTTAAGGTAGTAAACTCATGGAGAAATGGTCCTTAGACCGTAAACTCCATTTAGGAGTGTTTTGATGCCACACAATACTTCCTAAGGCTAAATCATGAAGTAGGAATGCTTGGAATAGCTTAGAAGACTTCAAATGCAGCCTAGTACCCAACTCCTCGTGAAACTTCTTCCAGAATCTGGATGTGAAACGCACATCTCGGTCTAAGACAATCGAGATTGATTCTCCATGTCGTGATACCACTTCCCTCACGTACATCTCTGCTAACTTCTCTGCGGAAGAGCTCTCACTGATAGCGAGGAAGTAGGCGCTCTTTGTCAACCTGTCCACAATCACCCAAATTGCATCGACTCCCCTAGCAGTCCTTGGCAATTTGGTGATAAAATCCATGGTAACCTGTTCCCACTTCCATTCGGGAACCTCCAGCGGCTGCAAATTACCATGCGGTCTCTGGTGCTCGGCCTTAACCCTACAGCAGGTTAAGCACCTCTCAACAAACCATGCGACATCCATCTTCATATAGGACCACCAATACTCCCTCTTCAGGTCTAAATACATCTTAGTGGCTCCAGGATGGATCGAGAACTTCGACAGATGAGCCTCTTCCATCAAAATGGTACGCGTCCGTCCCACAAACGGTACCCAGATACGCCCCTGAAATGTCATAAGCCCTCGGCCATCGGTAACGAACTTTGATACCAACCCAACAACTCGCTCTTTCTTCTGCATCTCAGGGTGCACAGCCTCAACCTGTGCCCCACGAATGGTGTCCAACACCAGAGCTATCACGGTCAATCTAAAACATACATCTCGCAACGGGGTGCTCTCCGCCCTGCGGCTCAGTGCATCGGCTGCAACATTAGCCTTACCTGGGTGGTACAGAATCTCACAATCATAATCCTTGACCACATCCAACCACCTCCTCTGTCGCATGTTTAGGTTGGGCTGATCCATCAAATACTCCAGGCTCTTGTGGTCCGTGTATATCATACACCGAACCCGTACAGATAGTGACGCCAAATCTTGAGGGCGAACACCACTACCCCTAACTCTAGATCGTGGATGGGATACCTCGTCTCATGAGGCTTCAGCTGCCTCGATGCGTATGCTATCACATGCCCTCTTTGCATCAGCACCGCTCCCAACCCCAAGATTGACGCATCACAATACACCACAAAGTCCTCCATCCCCTCTGGAAGGGCTAACACTGGGGCTTCACATAGCCTCTGGCGAAGCATCTCAAAGGAGGACTGCTGCTCTGGTCCCCATGAAAAAGCGACACCCTTCCGGGTTAACCTGGTGAGTGGCACGATGATCTTGGAGAAATCCATGATAAATCTCTGATAATAGCCTACCAACCCCAAGAAACTCCTGATCTCGGACGGTGTCCTCGACACCTCCCAACTCATCACTGACTCCACTTTGGCCGGGTCGACCAAAATCCCCTTCTGGTTGACGAGGTGCCCTAGGAACTAGGCCTCTCGCAACCAGAAATCACACTTGGAGAATTTGGCGTAAAACATGTCCGATCTCAGAACTCCGAGGATCTCCCTCAAATGCTCCTCATGCTGCTCTCTGGATCTCGAATACACCAAACTATCATCGATGAACACGATCACCGACCGATCCAACATTGGCCTGCACACCCTGTTCATGAGATCCATGAACACTGTCGGGGCATTGGTGAGTCCGAAAGGCATCACCACAAACTCATAATGCCCATAACGAGTCATGAATGCTGTCTTCTGGATATCCTCATCTCGCACCCTTACCTGATGATACCTCGACCTCAAATCGATCTTGGAGAACCAAGATGCTCCCTGCAACTGATCGAACAAATCATCGATCCTTGGAAATGGGTAACGGTTCTTAACCGTCAGCTTGTTCAATTCCTGGTAATCAATGCACATCCGGTGTGAACCATCCTTCTTCTTGACAAAAAGGATATGTGCTCCCCACGGCGAGCTTGTCGGCCGAATAAACACCTTTCCCAACAGTTCCTCAAGCTGCGAGGATAACTCTTGCATCTCTGGAGGTGCAAGGCGATAGGGCACCTTGGCAATAGGTGCGGCCCCCAGAACCAAATCGATACTGAACTCCACTTGCCTCACGGGAGGCACACCCGGCAACTCCTCTGGAAATACGTCCGGGAACTCACGCACTATAGGAACCTCCTCAAATGACCTCGATCTCTCGGAATCAACCCGCGTATCCATCACATATGCCACAAAGCCCTTACAGCCCTACTGTAGACACTGCCTCACTTTAGCGGCCGAACAAAACGCTGACCCAGAACGTGTACCCTCGCCGTACACCGTAAGAACTCCCCCACTAGGGTCTCGTATGGTCACCAGCTGTCGCTCGCAGTCAATAACCGCACCGAATCTGCTCAACCAGTCCATGCCCACAATGACACAGACATCACCCATCGCAATAGGAACCAAATCAATCGGGAACTCAACACCGAAAATCTCGAATACGCACCCACGGATCACCTCTGTGGCATATATCACCCTCTCGTCAGCTATGGAAACTCTCAGAGGCCGACTCAACGCCTCACGACTAACACTGATATGCTGACTAAAAGCCAAATATACAAAAGACCGACTCGCACCCAAGTCAAATAACACCAAGGCAGGTACAGAATTCACAAGAAAATTACCTACGCATAACATAATATAAGCACAATATCTCAACATCAAAACAAATACACGAAAGAATACATACCAGCCACGACATCGGGCGCTGCGCGGACCTCTTCCGCGGTCAACTGAAAGGCTCTCCCTCGTGCCCTCGGTGCCTCGGCCTTCACTGGCCGACTCTCGGTAGCTCTAATGGCGGCAGGGGCAGATCCATGAGGTGCTCCCTGTGCTGATCCCTGCAACTGTGGACACTCTGCCTTCCGGTGTCCGGTCTGGTTGCAGTGAAAACATACTGTAAACCCCTTGGGGCAGTCCTTGGCCATATGCCCCTTCTTGCCACATTTGTAGCAAGGCCCTGCTCTGCACACACCGTCGTGGCTCTTGCCGCACTTGCCACAAGTGCGGACCCTCTGGCTCCCTGATCTTGAATCGGCGGGCTTGGCCCGCTTGGCTACCGGCTGAGACTGCATCGGTCGCCGATCCCTAACCCTGAGACTCAGCTCGTCCCTATCCTGAGTCTCCAGCTCTATCTCCCTCTTCCGGGCATTTTCCTGAAGCTCGGCAAATGTCCGGTACGTCGAGTTCGCCACGAACTCACGTATGTCCCTCCTCAGAATGCTCAAATATCGACTCATACGTGCCTGCTCGGAGGACACGTGCTCTGGGCAGAACATCGCCCGCTCATGAAACATCCTCGTAATCACCGTAACAGACTCAGTACCCTCCTTGAGGGTCAGAAACTCCTGGGCCAAACGCTCCCTCTCTACCTGGGGAACGTACTCATCTCGGAACATAGTAGTGAACCTCTCCCAGGTCACTGCTGCAAGCTCAGCAGGCGTATAGTGCGCCGTCACAAACTTCCACCAATCCTTCGCTCCCAAGCGAAGCTGGTTCAGCATGAATCGGACTCTCAAATGCTCAAGAGACGAGCAAGTAAAGAAACACCCCTCTATGTTTGAAATCCATCTCATCGCCGCAATCGGGTCCTGGGTCCCGTCAAACTACGGTGGTTTTGTGTTGCTGAACTCTCGGAATAGCAACACATCACTACCCTACGGCCTCGTCGCAGCTATAGCTGCAGTGGCTGCAGCAACAACAGCCTCAGAAAGAGCAGCGTGCTTCTCATCAAATGTCTCTATCAGCGTAGTCTTGATAGACCCAAACATCTCTGGTATCTCTGCCCTGATGGTCGCAGCCACCCCCTCCTGGATGATCCTACGGATCTCCTCATCCCTCATATCACTGGTCCCTGGTGTGTGGCGAGTCCCAACCATGATCTCGCTCTCTGAAATACAATATAAGAATAATACCAGGGACTCGCTCGCGTATACTCACACTCGAGTACTCCATCCTACTTGATCCTTGGTACTCCAAGGTTTCTTACTTGGACTGTGCACTGACCCGGTGTCTTCAGTAGTACGGGCCCAATACTACCGTCCACACCGCATTAACATCCACCCCAAGTCCTCCTCCCAGATTCCCAAGTCCCAAGCACTCAACTTTCACTAATCATATGATACTCGCAAACAGATCTCTCACAATCTCCTCGCTGCTACCTAACCACTCTGAAATATTCATAGCAGCAAGACTCCTAGACTCAGGCATCACATATCAGGCCACTCTAGTCCTAATAAGAAAACCTAGTCTACTCTAGCATGCATATCATAGCTCATCAGATAACATATCACATCATATCTCATAACACTTATAATAATGGTATTTTAGGAAATCTCCGTTCGGGCGCTGGTTGTTCGTACACACGACTCTGATCTGTTTGTCTCGCAAGTTCTTCTTTTGAAAACTTGTTTTATTATCATAATTTTCTCAAATCCTCAGTTTGAGTTCAGATACGCCCGAAGGTGCACCAGAATCCCTCAAACCTAGGCTCTGATACCAACTTGTAACACCGTAAAAATTAAAACAATTTTCAACATTTGAAAAACACATTTTTAAATAAAACCATTCATTCATAAAATGCCATAACATCATGTTTTTAATTCACAAATGTCTCCCAAGATCACAATACATCCAATCCCATATGTGTGTATGAATCAAGCCGGCGCCTTCCTGCGGTCATCACTGATACCTGAAACACATAACACTGAACACTGTAAGCATAAGCTTAGTGAGTTCCCCAAAATACCACACTAATCACAAAATAGCCACTCGAGGCTGTAACTCTGTTGACCCTCTGGTCAATGTGTCTCGGTGGGGCCCTCCAGCCCTAACTCTTTATGGGCCCTCGGCCCTAACTATAGGGACCCGAAAGTCCCAACTCTGTAACTCTGAATCATGCATATCACATATCACAATAAATCACAACACATAATAACATGCAATCACACTGGCATATAACTCTATAATACTCTGTCTCTTAACTCTATTACCACACTAGGTAATGTATAGTGAGAAGACTCACCTCGGGTATCTCGGTAAATCTCTGACTCGGTAAACGCTAGCCTAGCCTCCGCCTAATCATATGAAAATAACACTCTATTTAATATAACTCTCAAAGGCTAAACTATGTTCTCTTATGACACTCTCAGAAGGGTAAAAGACCATTTTACCCCTCTCATAGCTCAAAGGCCCCACAATAGACCATACCCTAAAAGTCAACCAAAAGTCAACTCTCCGGTTTACGCTACGCGTACCAGATATGTACGCTGAGCGTAGCCGACTGCTCCTCAGAATCGGGGAGCGCCACCCAGTACACGGCGCGTACTAGGAATTATTCCCTGCGTACTCCCCTGCTTCAGCCCTTTTGCTCTTGAGGTCTTAAACAGTTAAGACCTACATCCATATTTTAGATCTGACCCTTCTAAGCCCCTTAATCCATAAAGTTGATGACTTCAAGCCTTTACATGGCTGAACAAGTCACTAACTACCAAAATGATCCAACCTTCAACTCTAGAAGGATTAAAGCACATGCATGACCCCAAAGTAACATCCAAGATGGGAACTTTATGGCTCTACATCACTAATAACACTGAAAAGGGATAGATCTCGGACCATGGAGCACTTTACACTCATAAAGTCTCCACCTTTGTGGTTTTTAGCCCTAAAAAGGACACATACAACAACAACCAAAAGAAGAGGAAAGTTTTGAACTTTATACCTCCAAGAGTAGCCCTTTCCTCGGTAGATCTTAGATCCAAAATGGCACTTCAAGCTTTAGCCTCCAAGATCTCCTTTCCTCCTTCTTCACTAAGCCACTAAAGCACCAACAAGCTCAAATCAACACTCTCACACACTAAGAACGATGGGGTTCTCTTTTAGGGTTTCACTCAATGATATGGGGGCTAAGGAATGAGCCATAACACCCTTTAAATAGTGCACAAGGAGGATTAGGGTTTTTGTACCTGGGCCGGGTACGCCCGACGTAACTCTAGGTACGCCCAGCGTACCTTCGCGACCCCGCGTCCAAATTAAGTACGTGAGTACGCGTAGCGTACCCCTCTGCTGCACCCAGCGTACTCACTTGCTACACATCCTCCACTCAAGGACTAAACATGACAATTCAATAAAGAACAAGGATGAAAGAAATGCACCTGAATCTCGGGGTGTTACAAACTCATCGTGAAACTTCTTCCAGAATTTGGAAGTAAACCGCACGTCTCGATCTGAAATCACTGAGACTGGCACTCTGTGTCGAGCTACTACCTCTCGAATGTAGATATCGGCCAACTTCTTGGCCGAGATGCTCTCCTATATCGGTATGAAATGGGCACTTTTGGTCAACCGATCCACGATGACCCAAATCGAATCCACTCCCCATGCAGTCTTGGGAAGCTTTGTGATGAAATCCATAGTAATATATTCCCATTTTCACATGGGAATGTCCAACGGATGCGTCTTGACGTGCGGCCTCTGGTGCTCGGCATTGACCTTCCTCCAGGTCAGGCATCTTTGAACAAACCAGGCTACGACCCTCTTCATGCAGGGCCACCAACAATCAAGACAAAGATCCCTGTACATCTTCGTTTCCCCGGGATGAATAGAAAACCTGGATTTGTGTGCCTCCTCCATCAATAGCTGGCGCACACCCCCATGATATGGGACCCACACTCTACGGTGCAGCGTCAACAATCAACAGCTGTCATAATCAAAGGAGGAAACCAGACCCACAATACGCTTACTCTTACAGTGTTCCTCCTTCATGGCCTCCTGCTGGGCCTCCCGAATCCGCTTCAACAGCGGAGTCACAACCGTCATCCTCATACAAATATCCCTAATCGGCGCAGCCTTGCAGATAAGCGCATCGACCACGACATTGGCCTTCCCCAGGTGGTAATCATCATCCTTTACCACATCAAGCCACCGAAGCAGTCTCGTATTCAGATTTGGTTGATCCATGAGATACCTCATGCTCTTAGGGTCCATGTAAATGGTACACGAACACCATAGAGGTAATGACGCCAAATCTTGAGGGCGAAAACAACGACCCCCCAACTTTAAATCATGTATCGGATAGTTCGCCTCGTGAGGCTTCAACTGCCTCGAAGCGTAAGTGTTAACATGCACTCTTTGCATTAATACCGCGCCCAAACCCGAGATGGACGCATCGCAATACACTCAAAAATTGTCCATGCCCTCTGACAGGGCTATGATTGGCGCCTCACAATCTCTATTTCAACATCTCAAATGTGTCCTGCTGCTCAGGCCCCCAACGAAAGACCACACCTTTCCTTCTCAGTCGGGTTAGGGACACGACTATCTTGGAGAAGTCCTGAATGAATCTGCGATAATAGCCTGCCAGCCCCAAAAAGCTCTGAATCTCAGATGGAGATCTTGGAACCTCCCACCTCATCATGGCCTCTACCTTGGTCGGTTCAACCGAAATCTCGTCCTGGTAGACAAGGTGCCCAAGAAATTGCACCTCGCGTAACCAGAACTCGCACTTGGAGAACTTAGCATACATGCACTCCCTCCTCAAAGTATCCAAAACGTCCAGCAAGTGCTCCTCATGATGCTCCTGCTTCTTGGAATAAACCAAGATGTCGTCAATGAAAACGATCACAGACCTATCCAACATCGGCCTACACACGCGATTAATGAGATCCATGAGCGCGGCAGGAGCATTGGTGAGCCCAAAAAGCATCACCACGAACTCATAGTGACCATATCGCGTCCGATAGGCAGTCTTCTGCACATCCACCTCTCTGACTCTCATCTGATGATATCTCGAATGCAAATCAATCTTGGAGAACCAAGATGCTCCCTGAAGCTGGTCAAAGAGATCATCCATCCTCGGGAGTAAGTAACGGTTCTTCACCGTTAACTTATTCTGCTCCCGGTAATCTATACACATTCGATGCGACCCGTCCTTCTTTATCACAAATAAAATCAGGGCTCCCCAGGGTGAACTGCTTGGCCTAATGAATTCCTTGTCTAACAGCTCATGCAGATGTGTAGACAACTCTTGCATCTCAAGAGGCAACTGATACGGTGCCTTGGCTATCAGAGCCGTACCATGGACTAGGTTGAACCTGAACTCTACCTGCCTCTCTGGAGGTACTCCAGGCAACTCCTCTGGAAATACATCCGCGAACTCTCGTACCACTAGCATATCACTCATAGTCGCCTTACCCGCCTCCCCGGTACCCAAGACGTTGGCGACATACCCTGCGCACCTCTGCTGGAGATAGCGCCTAGCTCTCGCTACTGAACATAAGGTTGGTTCCTGTTGTGGCCCCTCGCCCTGAATTACCAGCTCTCCACCACTTGGGGTCCTGATCCGCACCAACTGTTGCGCATAGTCATCACCACCGCATTGGGGCTCAACCAATCCATCCCTATGATAACCTTGTTCCCCCGGAATGGTATGGGAACCAAATCTACCAAGTAGCACTCTTTGTACAACCTCAGAACGTAACTCTGAAAACCTCTGATGCCTACACTGATCGGTCGTCCGCAATCTCAACCTCTAGGGGGCACTCTAACATGCCCGAAGACTCAGGAAACCTCTAGCTAAGTGCAAGAGGCACAAACGTTCGGGTATCAGCGAATCAAACAACGCCTGAACTGGAATACCGTTCATATGGAATGATCCTAAACAGAGCACATAACATAACATATCAAAATCACAACGACATAATATAAAATTTTAGAGGGAAGAAATCATACCCGTCACCACATCGGGTGCGGCGCGTGCCTTCTCGGATGTCAACTGAAATGCTCAGCTCTACACCATTGGAGCCTCTCTCTTGACCCTCCGGCCAGCCA
Source organism: Lactuca sativa (assembly GCF_002870075.4). NCBI lineage: Eukaryota > Viridiplantae > Streptophyta > Magnoliopsida > Asterales > Asteraceae > Lactuca > Lactuca sativa. Next base: position 378,040,050 of record NC_056626.2, read on the forward strand.
TAACTCGTGCAGTCACTGGATTCGGCGCCACCACCGGCGCTGCTGCTGACAACCTCGGGCAGTTGGCCTTTTTATGTCCCCTCTGATTGCAATGGAAGCAAATCAGGTATGATGTCTGAACTGTGGGGAAGGGTGTAGTACAACTCTTCCAAAGTGCCCTATCCTGCCGCACTTGTAGCATCCTGATGATCCCACTCTACAAGCTCCCTCATGCAGCCTGCCGCTTTTCCTGCAGCGACTCTAGCCTAGATGGCCCTTCAACCTAATGTCGGATCCCTTAGGTTTCTTCCGGGAAACCTGCTCAGTCTCTACCTTCCTCTTCTTGAGGTGCTCCAAATCAATCTACCTCTCCCGTGCCCTGGAAATCATGGACTCCAGGGTCGAGCAAGCTGAATAGCTGACATGCTCTCGAATATCAGCCCTCAACATATCATGGTAGCAGATCTTCCGCATCTCCTCATCCCCCGCATACTGAGGTACCAACAAGGCCCTCTCCCTGAACTTCGAATTGATCTCTGCCACTGTCTCGGTCGTCTGTCTCATGTCAAGAAACTCTCTGGCCAGCTGCTGAAGCTCCACAGCTGACACAAACTTAGCCCTGAACCTAGTCACGAAATCTGACCAAGTCATAACCTCAATGGTTGGGGTTGCCATTGAGTCACCGCCTTACTCCCACCAATGCCTAGCTCTATCCCCCAAACAACCTGCAGAAAAACAGACCTTCGACCCCTCCAAGCAGAAGCTCGTCAACTGCGCAGACACAATGTCTGCGATCCATCTTCTGGAAGCAATGGGGTCCTTCACCCCGTGAATGTCTGGCACACCACTCCCCCCTTAAGTCCTTGAAGGACAGTGTGCGCATACTCGACTTGCTGGATGTCGAGTCCCTCCTGAATGCATGGAGGCGTTCCTCCATCAACTCGATAATCCCCTCCTTGATCGACCCGAAAATGATAGGGGTCGACTCAAGGATACCTCTAGTAATCTCAAACGCGATGAACTCGCATAAACTGGTCATCAACCTGCTCGGATCCCGCACCCGAGCCTGATCCAGAACCGGAACCAGACCCTGAGCCTCCCGATCCATGACGCATAACCACCAATCTGAAATAAAACATGTAAACGTCAGGATCATACATACTCTCAAGAGGTTTCACATGCTCTCCAGGTCCTTGGTTCCATCTCAGCCTCCCTTGACTCGATTACGAATCCTCTGCTTCCAGTAGTACGTGCCCATACTACCTTCCACATCTATCCGTACTTTCCTCAAGGACTGCTTTGACTTCACCAAATTCCTTTTACCAAATCTGCTATCCAAGCTAATCTCATCCTAGGCTTGACCTAGGGCCTTCTTCGACCTACTCTCTACTGTCAACTGCTCAAGGAGTCCCCACCGTCCTTCCTTAACTAGTTTGCAAATACTATTATGTCACACCCCAAAACCAAGAACGGCGGAAACGTTCCGGGGTGGAGGACATCATGTACAGTATCACAACAGTGTAATATAATAAACAAGCAACAACATCATCCATTGCATTATAAGTAAAGTTTTAATACATGTGTGTTCTTTCATAATGTACAACAATAAAATGAATAATCAAAATAAGGCGAGTCTTGTCTGTGCTCCATCTTCTCAACAACCTGGCCATCGCACCTGTCTAACTGATGACCTGAGAATACAAGTTATTTTGAAAGCGAGTATCAGCTTTAAAGCTGGTGAATTCATAAGTAATTAAGTGTCATTGTCTTGCTTATGAAAATCTATTATGAAGGCCATATAAACCTTTAAATGAAAATGTTGATGTATGTATGAAAAACCCTAGAAAATACCTTGTTTTCTATTAGTTTGAGATGTATTCTTCTACCAAGACCCGAATGTTTGGTTATGATAATGTAGTCTTCTATCAAGACCCGAGTGTTTTGTTATGATAATGTAGTCTTCTACCAAGACCCGAATGTTTTGTTATGATAATGTAGTCTTCTACCAAGACCCGGATGTTTTGTTATGATAATGTAGTCTTCTACCAAGACCCGGATGTTTTGTTATGATAATGTAGTCTTCTACCAAGACCCGAATGTTTTGTTATGATAATGTAGTCTTCTACCAAGACCCGAATGTTTTGTAAGTAAAATGATAGTTTTTCCTTCAATTTTTTAGTACTAAAGTACTTAGTCTAACTCATCGTTTATGTGAAAGTATCACAAAATAAAGTAAACAGGAAAATGTACTACTGTAAGTGTTGTCACTGGGTACTAAGACTAACACAACATCGCATTAAGCGAAATATGTAACCTAATGAACATCCGAAGATTGTCCAGAAAAAGTAATAATGTAAGTGTCATCGCCGGGTACTAGGAGTAACACAACATCGCAATAAGCGAAAGGTATAACCTAATGAACAATCAAAGATTGTCCACTTGTCCTCTGTAGCAGTAGCAGGTGGGTGAAGGGGTTAGCCCCGGTTATCGATCTACCTAGTATAAGTAGTAACCTTAGACCTCCATATATGGTCATCGACCACTGGTGCTAATCAGTGGGGTTCGGAATGGTAAGTCCCGCTGAGATATCCCATTGAACCAGGATAGGAAAGATAATTTACACAGTAAGTACTAATAAATCATCCTCGTAGTTCTAAGTACAAGTATCCAAGTAAGTGAATACAGGATAATGCACCTATGTAAAAGTGTTCCTGTATGGTATTCATGTATGTGTGTTCATGTGACAGGTTAGTATATGTAAACATATTCATGTATCAGGTAAGCATCTGTATATGTACTCATGTATCAGGTAATGTACTAGTATAGACTCATGAATGAACTGACTCTTGTGTGATTCCTTGTAATAGAAGTAATGTTTGATATCTTCAAATTATCCCTATGATAATTTACTGAAATATAATTGGTTGATCATGTAGGTTTATACACTGTTACTACTCAAGGGTGTGGGTAACTAAATGAAAGGTGTAAAGTATAACATCGATACATATATAATAATATAAGTGTATATGCATAGTTTAGTTCAAGAATGAAAAATGGTTTTGTAAGACATATTATTGGTTTTGAACAATAATTAACAATGACTTGATGTCATTTTAATAAACATTTCAAAGGTAAAACATTTGATAACAATGTGTTTTTAAGATTTAAAACCATTTCATGCATCACATTTTGTAGCATGTGAAATTTGTTAAATGACAAACACAGTTATAAAATACATATCAATGATTCAATAACATGTTTGTTTCTACTTGTATCCCCCCCCCCCCATTAAAGCATTTAAAATCATTTAAAACATTGATTAGGGGTATGAACTCAACTGTAGTCGGTGATTGGGATGAACTGAACGGTATAGGATTGTTAGGTGTCAAGCGAGGACTTGTACACACACTACGATCCTAATGAACATATAATCACACATATATGCACTCAATTAGTCTCAAATCACTAATTGATAATGTTAAGACATCCTAGACATAATAAACACTTTATATAAGTGTTTTAAGCCCTAAGGATTGCATCTAAGCTATTGTGGGACAAGGCACTTGTGTTTAGGGTTCCAAAGAACCCCATATATGAGTTTACTCCCCATATACCATCACACATGGAGTTTACGGTTGTAAACTCTTCAGTTTACGGCCGTAAACTCCCAATCATGGGGGTATTGTGTGTTTTGAAGTCCCAAATGATTCCTAGAATTATTCCAACTTGGTGGTTAAGTCCTTTGAAGGGTTTAAGGCCTAGAAACACTCCTTAGAGGAGTTTACGGCCCCAAGGCCATTTCCTTTGGATTTTACAGCCGTAAACTCCCTTGGAATGGTGTTTTTGTTGTTTTCAAGTCTCTTGTATATGAAGGATAGGTTCTATACATTTGTTAAAAGCTAATGAGGACCCTAGGCACACTTTGGTGCCCTTTTTTGGTGTTTACGGCCTAGGAGCATTACCAAGGCCGTAAACTCACTTCAAGAGGTGATTTTGATGTGGTTTTGTCCTTCAATTAAGTAGGAAACAATTCCATGTAAAGGTCTAGGGCTTTAGGTGTCTTAAAAGCACCCTTTGGTCCATTTCAATGGAGTTTACGGCCTAAGATACACTTGGGCCGTGAACTCCCATGTGTTTGTGTTCTTTGATTGTTTTCTTGTCCTTAATACACCTACAATTGAGTCTAAGGCAGTAGCATAACACAAGGAACAATCTAGGCTCGGTTTCGGGAGTTTACCGCCCAAGAACACCTTGGGGAGTAAACTCCTAAATCTAATGATTTAGCCATCTAAATCATGTTATAATCAGATAATAAGCTTTCTAACACTACTAGAAAGAGTTACTCACGTTTTGGTATAAAAACCCGAAGATCTGTGAGAGAGAAAATGGCTTTTCTCTAGTTGGAAATGTGAATAATGAATGAATTTGGTTCAGAATTCTATTTATAGTCCTGAGATATTTTTGGCAGAAAATATTTTTATTCCTGATATGATCTCTAATATAATAGAGTGTTGGAATAACAGTGTTGCACAAAACCCTAGTGCACCCACTCTCCTGATATTTCCTGAAGTGTAAACCCTGAATTACTCAAACTTACGCGAAAAAGTCTGAAAATTAACTGTGACTGCTATAACTTCTATTGAAGTGGTACAGTTTGTACATAATGGAAATTTCGGGTTGTCACATATTACATATCCACTTACTAGTTATTTAAGGCTAACTAGAACCCCTACAAGCACAAAGCAAGCAGCATTCGTTCATTGAGTAATCAAATCAAGCTTAACCCACTCAGGCTATCCTACTGCTAACTAGACAGCCCTAGCATACAGCTCAATAAGCTCATACAACAAACATATAAGGCATCCTTCCTAGATCCTTAGTTCTATTCTAGCATGTAGTTCTCATAATCATATAACAGGTATATAAGGCATCCTCCTAGATCCTTAGCCCTAATCTAGCATGCAATTTTCATAATCATATCATATAACATAACATAACAAGTATGGGTATCTTGGGTAAAACTTACTTGAGTTCGGCCGGTCGCACGCATCACACACCTCTTTCTTCTTCTCAAACTTCCTTAACTTAGATTTTATAAAACTATATTTTTTTGTAAAAATCTTTCAAGCCCTCGATTAGAGTCCAGACACCCCCGAGGGTGTGTCTGAATCCGTCAAACCAAGGCTCTGATACCAACTTGTAACATCCCAAATTTCGAGTCCAATTTTTTTTCTAATTCAGTAATTTATAAAATCATTTACTGAAAACATTTTCAATATGAAACATCCCAAAAATACAAGCCAAAAATTTTTGATTTTTAACTCATTAATAAAACCATAATTATCTTTCAACATATAAAAATCATAACTGTGTATCTCAAGAATAACATGACATCTGTCAAATATATCAGAGTATAAACATCCCAGGCTGAACAATCGGCGAGTGCACTGCAATCTTCCCGAGCTCCTCTTTTGAAAACTGAAACACCTGAAAATCAAAACTGAAACTGTAAGCACAAAGCTTAGTGAGCTCCCCCAACTACCACATACCATACAAAGCACATATCACAAATAACATAACGTTGGGACTACTCCCACTGCATCGGGACGAATCCCGACATCGGCTTACCCGACATCGGACTCACCCCCGACATCCGACCGCATCGGGCATCGGGCTTACCCCGACACATGCACAACATAACATATATCATAAACACATAACATAAACTTATAATCTGCATCGGGCTTGCCCCAACATCGGACCGAAGCCCAGAACAAATACATATAACACATAAACTAGCATACATCGGGCTTTTCCCGAAATACATAATACATGGCATAATAATTAACTTACATCGGGCTTGCCCTAACATCGGCCTTACCCCGGAACACATAACGTATAACATAATCACATATACTGCATCGGGCTTGCCCGACATCAGATTGGAGTCTGGAACACATAACAAAACACATAATCATGCATGAATCACAAAGACATCAAGCATACATAACTACTTCTCGGGACCGCCCCGGCATCGGACCGAAGTCCGGAAGTATATATCTGCATCGGGCTAACCCTAACATACTCTACTACTTAAACGGGATGACATTGGTGCCTTAGACCCATTCCTACTAGAGGAAAACTCACCTCTGAAACTGGATGCGGAAAACTCGGGCGAGGGTATCTCTGTCAGCTGCTCCAACAACTCCCAACTATTATGACCAAAATAAACACTTAGTCACAAACTGAGAATACATCTAAGGCAAATGACTATTTTACCCCCTTTGATCTAAATTGGACCATAACCAAAGCACAATCCTTTCTAGTGTTTCTAAACTCACTAAGGCCCATTAAAGTCCTCCAATGGCTCAATTTTCTATATTGGGCCCAACTCCTCAAATGGGCTTTCCACCCAAAACCAATCTTGCCCTTGGGCCCTTAACTGTCTCCTGGTAGCCCATCACTGTAACGCCCGTGTTTCCAGGCTAGGCATTAATGATGATATGATAGTCTAGGTTGACCTTTGTAACCCATTTTGAAAAAATAAGAATGTATTATTTGAGTATTATGTGTTTTATGCTTAATTGCTTAATCGTGTGACTCAAATGAATTAAGAATAAAAATAAGCGTGAAAATGAAATGTTCGATAAACTCAATAGTGATACACGAAAACATAATGGTCATGACGAGGTTTCCGAATATATAAAGAATGCCAAAATCCGAGTTATAACGAAGAAGTTATGATTTGTCGAAGTTTCGCGACAGAACCGGCACGACACATTATGACGTAAAATACGAATTTAATATAGAGCGATATCTAACCTTAGTAATCTAAACGAAAGTCGTAGAATATGTTAAACCAAGAGTGTACATAAAAATAACGTCTAAATCTGACTTCGTATGACGAAGTTATGACTTTTCGAATTTTCGACTTAGTAGTGTACAGCCCGAAGTTCGAATATGGGATCGAGCGATATTTAGCCAAAAATTTCTAACTGAGAATCGAATATCTCATCGATAGTAGTGCAACGACGGAAAGACAGAAGAAAACGGACGTCGGATGTGTTGGAATAATGTCTAAGGCAGCAACTATATTAGGCAAGTATTTGACCCGATTGTGCATGGTCCTTTTGGGTTGCCTTCACCATAGCAACTTGACAGGATGATTTGTTATGAGAAAATAAATATTATTAATATATTATGAGAATAATATAAGGAATAATAATATTGTTATTTGATTAATATAATTCATAAAATTAATTAAAATTAATTTGGTGACTTAAAGAGATTAATTAAATAAGAGGGTATAAACTGTCAATTGTTTGATAGTTACACTTTGGGCTGTAAATCCTTCATGGATAGGGTTGGACGATTTCTAGGGCTTGGGATAAGCCACAAATCGTCCAAGGGATTATCTTGGAAAGGATCTGGATTGCTTTGAGTAAAAGTCATCCAATTAGGGTTTAAGGGTGAAACCCTAGGAGCCTTACAAGTATAAATAGACCCTTGGGGCAAGGGAAATCGGCACCTCTGCTAAAGCAAAGAAACCCTGGCCGATTTCTATTCCCTCTCCTCTCTCTCAAATCATCCTCTTGCTAGTTGGTGTTTGTAAGCTATTAGAGGAGTGACATTTGTGACTCTAAAGCTCCGAGAACAAGAAGATCAAACAAGTGTTTCAAGGTAAGCTTCTAACTCTGATTTTCTATTGTTCTTATACTCTATTAGCCATTAGAAGTCTTGGATTCAATGCATGTTTAATTAGAGAAACCTAGATCCAAGCATTAGGGTTTGCATGTGCACATAGGAATGTTCATATGGCCAAAACCCATCAGTGGTATCAGAGCCTAGATTGGTTTCTATTAAATTGATGCATGATTGTTTGATTCTTGCTTGCAAAAATCAAATTTTTGTGATTCTGAGTCATGGACTCGGCGAGTCCAGTTGGGCACTCGGCGAGTCGAAGCGTCAGGAAGAGCTAAAATCGGGATTTTTTGATATTTATCTTATGGAAACTTGCCTTTATCATATTAGATCAACCCTAATCCGATTTTTTGATATATATGACTATAATCTTGATCTAATTAAAGATATTTATCAATTAATAAAATATTTAATTTCCTTATGTGATAATTAATTAATTAATTTGATTAAATTGGTAAATTATCTTGCAAGAAATCATTAAATAAATCAAATATGGATAATTATGGAATTATTTGTTAATTAAGATTATTTGTTATCTGATCCTCTATGTTTTAAATGTTTAAAACTTGCCTCAAGTTTTAAAATTAAGGTTTTGTGATTAAAAGTTTAATTTAGACAATTTAAATTTCAAACCCTAGAATTTTACAAGTTTAAAATCCAACCCTATACTAATATAATATTACAAGATTAATATATATATATATATATATATATATATATATATATATATATATATATATATATATATATATATATATATATATATGTATAACTAAAATGCTAGTCTTACCGTTAGTAAGCCTCATTCACGAAGCCGGTCTATAAGGTGGGTATAAGGTTACTGCATATAAAATGGCACTTAATGGGTGTACACTCGCACCTACCGCTTGCTTGATCGGTGGAGGGTCGTTAGCCGAACGGGTAGGATAGGGCAACATCATCCTCTCATTCAAAGTATAATATGAAATACAAAGTAACTACATTTTTTTTTAAATTTCCCAATCTTAGTTACTTTAGGAAAAGTGAATTGATGCAATCCCATGAAATTACACTTTGCACCCTTGCTAAGAAGTTAGTGGAGCATGTGTGGTTTACCGGCACACTAATTGGTTCTAAGCAAAGGTGGCAAAGGGTGATTCATTGTTTATCATAGTTCGATGGAGCGTGTGTGGTTTACCGGCACATCGAATAAGTGATCGTTACAATGAAGGCACCATGTGAATTTGCATGGTAATTCACACCCGCTTTGTGATCCTCGGTATCCCAGTCACAAACAAGAGGGGCATATCGAGATTTAAACATGCCATTGAAGAGTTTCAATGAATCCTATCCAAACCTAGGAATTCTCAATACATTTAGGACTTAAAGTTATGTTTTTATGGTGGAGAATTAGTGAATCGTCATTCACTTACCTTCATATTGTTTGCATATTGGATTACGGCATCCCTTTTCTAATATGTAAATATTGTTGTTGGATCCTAGCCCTAATTTTTCTTATTGGGTGATAATTAGGGATTCATACTCTAATCTATCTTTGTCCTTTCTATTTGTAGATGTCAAACGCAAACAACATTGCTGCTAGTTCGTTCACATTGATGAACCTTTGTCAAAAGGTCACTTTCGATGGGACGAACTTTAGTGAATGGATAAGATACATTCGCACGATAGCTCGCTATGAGGACAAGGAGTATGTCCTCGATGAGAAGCTCGAGAAAATCAACCCTGAAATCGCTACTCCGACTTAAATGACCGCTTTTGAAACTCATGAGCATGATGCAACGAAGGTACATTGCATCATGATAGCCACTATGAACTCCGAATTCCAAAAGTCCTATGAGGACATGTACCCGTACGAGATGCACCAAGACTTGTTGGAGAGATATCACCAAAACGCAAGACAAGAGCGTTATGAGATTTTCACTAACATGATTTCCGCTAAAATGGGTGATGGAGAGTCTCTTACCGTGCACCTGCAAAAGATGCAAAGGTATGTCGACCGTCTTTGTAAGTTGAATGTTGACTTCGGGGAAGACTTGGCGATCGACATGGTGCTTCACTCTTTGCCTCCAAGTTACAATCAATTTAGGATGACCTACCACATGAACAAAGAAGAGGTCACCCTAAGCAAGCTCCAAGGTCTCTTGAGGGTCGCTGAGAACAAATTCAAGAACAAGTCTGTTGCACCAACTCCCAATCCATCCGTTGCTCCTGTCTTGGCTATTGGACAAGGAAGTGGAAAGAAGAGGAAGGCTTCGTCTAAGAACCATCGCAAGGTTAAGCCCCGAGATGGTGTCTCTTCTAGTGGGACCAAAGTTGATCCTGCTAAACCTTGCCCTAATCCAAAGGAGGTAGACTGTTACCACTGCCACATGATAGGACATTGGAAGAGAAGCTACCCAGAGTACCTGCAAGCCATCAAGGAAGGAAAGATCAAGCCGTCTTTCGTAGGTATATACACAATTAAATCTAACGATTCATCTCATGTTATTTCTTGGGTTCTTGATACCGGTTGTGGTTACCACATTTGTTCTAATGTGCAGGGACTAAGAAGAAATAGGGATGTGGAGCATGGAAGGATAAATCTAATCATGGGGAACTAAAGATTGTCGCTTGTAACCAGGATTGGAGTATATTCTTTAGTGCTTAGGAATGGTTTATCTTTAGATTTGAACAATTGTTGCTATTCGCCAAAAATGGCTATAAACATCATTTCATTTCATGGTTTGTTTAGACAAGGTTTTAGATTTTCTTTTAATAATGAGAATGGTTCTATTTTGGCTTATCTAAATGGTGTCTTTTATTTTGAAGCTATACCATGTAATGGAATTTATGAAACCGTTATGATTGTAGATAACTTAGGAAATGATGTTTTATGCATGGATTCTTCCAATAGTATGGATAGAGCATCCTTGTGGCATTGTCGTCTTGGACATGTCAACCACGAAGGATGGGAACCGCTTCTATGTGACTTTTACCGATGACTATAGTAGATATGGGTATATCTACTTAATCAAGCAAAAGTCAGAAACTTTTGAAAAGTTCAAAGAGTTCAAGAATGAAGGGGAGAATCAATTAGGCAGGAAAATCTAGATGCTTCAATTCGATCGAGGAGGAGAGTACCTAAGTCTTGAATTCCACGATTATCTCAAGGAGTGTGGAATAGTTTCACAATTGACGCCACCTAGGACACCACAATTGAATGGTGTGGCAAAAAGGCGTAATCGAACCTTGTTGGACATGGTTCGCTCTATGATGAGTCGTGCTTCACTACCTATCTCTTTTTGGGGGTATGCCTTAGAGACTTCCGCCCATATCCTTAACCGAGTCCCTACTAAGAAGGTTGCCAAAACACCTCACGAGATGTGGACAGGGAAAGATCCCTCGTTGGCACATATCAAGGTTTGGGGTTGCAAGGCTTTCGTAAGACGAGATACTCGACAAGCTCAAACCTCGTAGTAAGCGATGTATTTTCATCGGCTACACGTAGAAGTCCTTTGGATATCTCTTCTCTAGACTGAAGTACAATGTTGTCTTTGTTGCGAGGAGAGGAGTTTTCCGAGAGCGAGAACTCATAAGCCAAGGAGACAGTGGGAGGCAAATCGAGCTTGAAGAGATTCAAGAGTCGATAGATGAAGGAACCTCTACCGCTGGCACTTAACCCGAGGAGGAAACTCCAGGTCAACCGATTGACAAGTCCTTACCTCTTAGACGTTCCAAAATAATTAGAGTTCAACCCCAGTTTTATGGTCTTCATATTACTACCGAAGGTGACACGTATATTAGTGATGGTACACTAATAAACCTTGATGAACCTAACAGCTACAAGGAAGCCATGGCAGGCCCGTTGTCTGTAAAATGGAAAGAGGTAATGGATAGCGAGATCCAATCCATGTATGACAACCAAGTTTGAAATTTGGTTGATAATGTGTCGGACGTAAGACTGTTGGGTGCAAATGGATCTTCAAGAAGAAGATCGACGTGGATCGAAACGTACACACATATAAGGCGCGATTGGTTGCGAAGGGCTTTACTAAACTCCCGGAGTTGACTATGATGAGACCTTCTCACCGGTTGCGAAGACAAAATCTATTAGAGTGATGCTAGCGATTGCCGCATTTCATGATTATGAGATTTGGCAAATGGATGTCAAGACCGCTTTCCTTAACGGGAAGTTGGCTGAGGATATTTACATGGCTCAGCCAGAGGGGTTTGTAGATCCGAAGCATCCGAATAGGGTGTGTAAGCTTGAGAAGTCCATTTATGGACTTAAGCAAGCATCTCGCAGATGGAATCTTTGCTTCGATGAGAAAGTCAAACAATTTGGATTTGTACGAAGCGAAGATGAATCGTGTGTATATGTCAAAGCCAGTGGGAGCATAGTTAGCTTTCTCGTTTTGTATGTCGATTACATACTACTCATAGGAAACGACGTCCCGACTCTGCAGGAGGTTAAGTCTTGGCTCGGGAAGTGCTTCGCTATGAAGGACCTCGGAGAGGCTTCCTATATTTTGGGAATAAGGATAGTAAGAGAAAGAAGTAAGAGACTAATAGGACTTAGTCAGAACACTTACTTAGATAAGGTACTAAAACGTTTTAGTATGGAAAACTCAAAGAAGGGAAAATTACCGATACAAAGTAATGCCAAGTTGAGTAAGACTCAAAGTCCGAGTACAGAAGCTGAAATAGCATAAATGAGCCGAGTACCATACGCTTCTGCAGTTGGCTCAATCATGTATGCTATGACTTGTACTCGCCCTGATGTAGCCTTTGCTTTGAGTATGGTTAGTAGATATCAAGGGAATCCTGGTAGAGCCCATTAGATTGCGGTGAAGAATATCCTTAAGTACCTTCGAAGGACGAAGGAATGGTTCTTAGTCCTCGGAGGGAGTGATGACTTGAAGGTGCGAGGGTATAGTGATGCCAACTTTCAGACCGACAGAGACAACTACAGTTCACAGTCGGGCTGGGTATTTACCCTGAATGGAGGAGCAGTGACTTGGAAAAGTTTCAAGCAGGAAACCGTAGCTGATTCAATGTGCGAATCAAAGTACATTGCAGGGAGCGAAGCGTTGAAGGAGGAAATATGGCTGAACAACTTCATCGGTGATCTTGGAGTTGTACCTGCCATAAAGGAGCCCATGGAGATTTTCTGTGATAATGAAGGAGCGGTTGCCTTGACCAAGGAACCAAGAGATCATGGTAGATCTCGACACATCGACAAAAAATATCACTTTATTAGACATCGTGTAGAAGAAGGACAAATCGTAGTGAAGAGGATATCATCAGAAGATAACCCACCAGATCCGCTTATGAAGGGACTGAGTAGGGTTAAGCACTTGCAGCATGCTAGGAGTATGGGGCCGAAGGATGATATTAGTATAGATTAGATAGTAGTAGAAACGTGTAATAGATAAATGTAATTAACAGTTGATGATTAAATAAAAGAGTATTATTTATGAGTAATGTTACTGTCTTATGTTAATTGTTTAACTATTGTTTCATTTTTGCATGTTTTGACTTCCAGAATAATTGAGTTTATTAAGAAAAATCGAATTATTAAAATTGTCCACAATCGTTCATATGTGGGAATTAGGTATGAATGAAGATTGTCATGAATCGGTGTGTAGATTGTCTAAATGGTATTAAACATAGCAAAGGGTTGCTGCAACGTTCATGAGTGCTTATGAACCTGTTTTGAGCATTGGAATAAACCCGCGCTTGCTGGAATCACCTTATGGAATATGATATAAAAGGGTGATCGCACGACGATAATATCATATAGTCTTAAAACCTAGATATATGGTTTGTTATTTGTTAATTGGTTGTACATTGATAATGCGAAAACGCATCAGTAACTCGGTGTTATAAAACGCATTGTTGTGTATAGTTGATTAATGAATAAGTAAATGCATATAAGTCGAAGATTATCTGTTACTTTTATCCCAAGAGGGTAAAAGCGATATCTCGGCCGCTCGATGATTTGATTTGACTTATGTGTCGGGCCCGGTCAGAACTGAATTGATGTGTTCGATTAAGTTCTATGTCAAATGAATCGGAGATCGAGAAACCAAATGCTAGACAAATTATTCCGTAGAATTGTCAGCATGATATCTAACAGAGGACTGTACAATCCCTTATCTAAAGGACAAGATTGATTAGATCAGAGTTTGACAGCGTCTTTGAGATCTACGATTGCAAATTGAATTGTACTTGTGCATATAGTTACTAGACTTATCCAAGTGGGAGACTGTTGGAATAGTGTCTAAGGCTGCAACTATATTAGGCAAGTATTTGACCCGATTGTGCATGGTCCTTTTGGGTTGCCTTCACCATAGCAACTTGACAGGATGATTTATTATGAGAGAATAAATATTATTAATATATTATGAGAATAATATAAGGAATAATAATATTGTTATTTGATTAATATAAGTCATAAAATTAATTAGAATTAATTTGGTGACTTAAAGAGATTAATTAAATAAGAGGGTATAAACTGTCAATTGTTTGATAGTTACACTTTGGGCTGTAAATGCTTCATGGATAGGGTAGGACGATTTCTAGGGCTTGGGATAAGCCACAAATCGTCCAAAGGCTTATGTTGCAAAGGATTTGGATTGCTTTGAGTAAAAGTTATCCAATTAGGGTTTAAGGGTGAAACCCTAGGAGCCTTACAAGTATAAATAGACCCTTGGGGAAAGGGAAATCGGCACCTCTGCTAAAGCAAAGAAACCCTGGCCGATTTCTATTCCCTCTCCCCTCTCTCAAATCATCCTCTTGCTAGGTGGTGTTTGTAAGCCATTAGAGGAGTGACATTTGTGACTCTAACGCTCCAAGAACAAGAAGATCAAACAAGTGTTTCAAAGTAAGCTTCTAACTCTGATTTTGTATTGTTCTTATACTCTATTAGCCATTAGAAGTCTTGGATTCAATGCATGTTTAATTAGAGAAACCTAGATCCAAGCATTAGGGTTTGCATGTGCACATAGGAATATTCATATGGCCAAAACCCATCAGGATGAAGGAATTATGAATTTCTAATGGATTTTTCATGTCCCGGGCTACTAAAAATAATATAAAAACAATATAATAAAAATAAATTCAAAATTAGCCGACGGAGTCTAAATGAAAGTTTTAGATCTTGTTTTTACCTATGCTTCTATATAAAGAACGTCGAAAACGGAGTTCGTATGGGAAGCACCAAAACATTTAGAGACCACGACGTGCAAACAGTAGTCACGATGTGTGATGGCTTCTGACGCCTTCTGGAGCCTAACAGAGCAAGTGGACGATGTCGAATGAAATGACGATCAAGCCCACGATGTGGAAACACTGTCCACGACGTGGAAAATGAAAATTTTGCCCTATAAATAGATTTGAAGGGGCAGTCGGCCAAGGTTGCTAATTCACCCTTCTCTCACCCATATTACCTCGATTTACGTGCAAAGAAGTACCTTCGAAGCCCCGGTATCATCCCGAGACCCCAAGCAAGTCCCGAAGCCCGAAAATCCCAAGAAGAAAAGAGTTTCCGAGTCGAAGCTCTGCCGGCGAGAAGCCCGGTGTGCGAACTGATCCCGATTTCACCGAAGAATACTACATTTAAAGCCGTAGTGTTGTCCGATCATCTTCTGATAAAGTGGGTGTGTAGTTACTTTCTTCTAACACATAGATATGAAGTATCTCTATAAGAATACGTGCTATGTGTTGCATATTATCTGTTATCTGGTTTGAATATTGAATGGATATATTATACATGATTTAAAGTTGTATATGTATGTTTATATGCATATATATATATATATATATATACATACATACATATATATATGTATATATATATATATATATCTACTAAAATGTTGGGGTAAAGCATGGGTAGATAGTTGATGTGTGATAAATTGATGAGAGGCCTTGATGTTGTTGTTGTTGTTAATCTAGTCATCTAGCGGAGTATGGCTGACGACCACAGACTCTTTCTAGACTGTCCGGTGGAACATTGGCAGGTTCATAACCTGTAGGTGTTGTGGGCTTGATGTTCACCGGTGTACTCTATCCCCCTCGTGGTTGCCTTTAAGACATCTATTGTTGAGGAAACCCCTTGCAGTAATGTCCGTCCCGATGAAAAAAAATCCTAGGTTAGGTCCCTTGAAATAGATGTTGTTTTAGGGACGTAAAGTGAGGATAACGGGAATGGGTAATCGGGTTGTTGTTGGTTGGTGAAATTAAATATAATTATTTATTGTGGGTTGAAAACCCTACATGCTCACCAGGCTCCCAAGCCTGACCCACTCAGTTTTGTTGTATTACAGGTAGTGATGCGAGAGCATAAGTTGGATGACTTATCAAGATCTTTTGGTATTAGACCAGTTGTTATATGTAACTATTGTATGGTCTATCTTTTTTTGTTTATGCTTTTGGTCTATTTATCGGAAGACGACATCCCAAATGTTGTTATATAATGAAAATGCATCTCTTGATGAAATGCTTTGAAAAACATTGTTTTATCATATTTTGTCTTGGGAACAAATTTTGCAACTCTTTTAAATAAATGGATTAACTCTAAAATTATTTTAAAAGCATAAATGAAACCGGTCTTTTCTGGCCGTGATTTTGGGGATGTCACAGTTGGTATCAGAGCATTAGTTTAAGCGAACTAGGAATTTGTAGGACTTCTAGACTTAAACTTAGAATGCTAATTCGATATTATGAGATGTGTGTCTGTTATATTATAGATACGAGCACTAGTATATTTTAGGAAGCTGCCTAAAATGTTATGTGCTAAATGTTATATGTTGTCATATATGATATTATTTGTTCGGATCTATGGTCTATTGCCGACCGAATTTGGAAACCTTATGTGTTTAGGATTTTAAGTGTATGAAGACGGTATTAGAACTAGCATGTGAACGTTTCAGAATGATAAGGATGATGTAATTATCTATCATGGATGAGGATCTAATGTCACCTTATTCGGTGTATCGATCAAAAAATGGTAAGAACCAGGAGTGGCGTTGGAAACGCGGATGAAAACAAGAATCAACCACCAGTGATTGAGCAAATACCTGTCGTAGCTGCTGCACCGGAGCCAATAACAATGGATGGGGTGCAAGCCATGATTCGGGCTATGTTAGCCGAACAAAGGGAAGAAATGCGACAAATGTTACATGGAAATAGAGATGAACCAATCATAACTATTGAGGAACCCGAACTGATTCGCGAATAATCGGAGGAAGGAAACAATAGTCGCGTTGTGAGTCAAGTTGGGACTCAAGGAGAATGAAGGAACGACCCAGAAAGGGGAAACAACAAGGATGGGTGAATGTATAAGAATTTCTTGGGCGCCAAGCCACCAAGTCTTTCTGGAAGCCCAAAGCCTGTTGAGATTATGGATTGGATCTCCGAAATGGAGATGGTATTTGAAAGTTGCGTCTCTAGCAACAAACAAAAGACTGTCTTTGTAGTTACACAACTGAAGACCGGAGTCTTGAGCTGGTGGAAGTTGTTGGCGGATACTATGCCATGAGAAGAAGCCCTGAAAATGTCATGGGAGGAGTTCTTGGAACAACTAAGGGTGCAGTATTGTTCAGAGATAGATCTGATTGATCTGAACAATGAGTTCCAAAACTTGAAGAAGGGGAGAATGAGCATAGAGGATTATGCTACTGCATTCACTGAAAAATGAAGTTATTTCCATACCTAGTGCCAACGGAACTCTCCAAGATTGAGAGGTTCGTTAATGGACTGCCTGCCAACTTTGGCCCGACAATCAAGATGACAACTACTCTGAAAATAGTTGTTCGAGCAGCTAAGACTGTGGAGGCCCAGCAGAAGGAAAAGGGTCTAGAAAGGATAGAAGTTGGTGAAAAGAGGAATTTCGATGGACCTTCAGTGTCCAACAAGAAATACAAGTTCTCGAAGTCTAGTTCGAGAGGAGGAGGCAAAGCGAAATGGTGAGACAAATGTAAGAAGAAGCATCATGGAAAATGTTAGGTAGTGGCCACATGTTTTAAATGTGGAAAGCCAGGGCACTATGCCAATGAATGCAATCTCACCAAGAAAGTCTGCTATTGCTGTGCTGAGGAGGGACACATGTCTAGGGACTGCCCAAAAAAGAAGGAGGCATCAAGACCCAACATTCCGCCAAATCCGAAAGCGAGAGCCTTCCAGATGACATTGGAAGCTGCTAAAGATGAAGCTGATGTCGCTTCAGGTACCTTTCTCGTTAACGAATTGCCTGCCCAAATTTTATTTGATTCTGGAGCTAACTACTCCTTTATTTCGCATGAATTTGGTAGAAAACTAGCTTTGCCTGTCGATAAACTAGATAATGCTTTATTAGTCGAAGTTGCTAGTGGCAAGTTTGTACCTGTTAGCCATCGTATGAAAAACATATTAATTGACTTGAATGGGAATAAGTTTCGCGAGGAATTATTGCCTATCGAACTTAACGGTTTCGACATCGTGTTGGGAATGGATTGGCTTAGCGCCAATGATGTCGAAATATTATGCAAGAAGAAGATTGTAAAAGTAAACCTGCCAAGGAAGGAGTCATTTATGGTGTATGGAGATAAACGCAGAGTAAATTCTGGAATCATTTCATTGATGAAAGCCAAAAAGTGTTTGACCAAAGGATGTACATCATATTTGGCATTCGTGATCGATGCTATGAAGGAGAAAAAAGGAGATGCAGAGCATTCCTGTCGTGTGTGATTATCCGGAAGTATTTCCCGAAGATCTTCCCAGATTACCGCCTGATAGACAAGTGGAGTTTAGAATAGACATGTTACCAGGGACAACGCCAATAGCAAAGGCACCTTACAGATTAGCGCCGATGGAGATGAAGGAGCTGATGATGCAACTTCAGGAGTTATGGGACAAAGTTTTCATAAGACCTAGTTCATCACCCTGGGGAGCTCCAGTTTTATTTGTGAAGAAGAAAGACGGAAGTATGAGAATGTGCTTCGATTATAGAGAGCTGAATAAGGCAACAATAAAGAATAGATATCCGTTGCCAAGGATTGATGACCTGTTCGCTCAACTACAAGGTTCAAGTTATTTTTCAAAGATCGACCTAAGTTCAAGATATCATCAGCTGAAAGTAAGAGAGCGGGATATAGAGAAGACTTCATTTAGAACACGATATGGACACTACGAGTTTTTGGTTATGTCGTTTGGACTAACCAACGCTCCAACAACATTCATGGATTTAATGAACAAGGTTTGTAATCCGTTCCTAGATAAATATGTGATAGTGTTCATAGATGACATTCTGATTTATTCGAAAAGCCAAGAGGAGCATGGCAGACACTTGCAAGAAGTGTTAAAAGTCTTGAAGAAAGAGAAGTTGTATGAAAAGTTCTCCAAATGTGATTTCTGGATTCGAGAAGTCCAATTCTGATGGGTTTTAGCCATATGAACATTCATATGTGCACATGCAACCCTAATGCTTGGATCTAGGTTTCTCTAATTGAACATACATTGAATCCAAGACTTCTAATGGCTAATATACAATAGTAACAATATGAAATCAGAGGTTAGAAGTTTACCTTGAATCACTTGCTTGATCTTCTTATCCTTGAGGCTTTAGAGTCACAATTGTCACTCCTCTAATCGCTTACAAACACCAACTAGCAAGAAGATTATTTAGGAGAGAGGAGAGGGAATAGAAATCGGCCAGGGTTTCTTTCTAAAGCACAAGTGTCGATTTCCTTAATCCATGGGGTCTATTTATACTAGTAAGGCTCCTAGGGTTTCACCATTAAACCCTAATTGGATAACTTAGGCCCTAAGCAATCCAAATCCTTCCCATGATAAGCCTTTGATGATTTTATGGCTATCCATAGCCCTAGAAATTGTCCATCCTTTATACTTAAAGGATATATAGCCGAAAGTGCAACTATCAAACAATTGACAGTGTATACCCCTTTATTTAATTAATCTCTTTAAGTAACCAAATTAATTACTAACTAATTTATGAATTATATTAATCAAATAACAATATTATTATTCCTTAATAATATTCCTTCTCTCATTATAAATCATCCTGTCAAGTTGCTATGGTGAAGGCAACCCAAAAGGACCATGCTCAACCGGGTCAAATACTTGCCTAATATAGTTGTAGCCTTAGACACTATTCCAACAGTCTCCCACTTGGATAAGTCTAGTAATTATATATACAAGTATATTCCGTTTAGCAATTGTAGCTCTCAAAGACGCTGTTAAACTCTGATCTAATCAATCTTGTCCTTTAGATAAGGGATCGTACAGTCCTCTGTTTAGATATCATGCTGACATTTATATGGAACTAATTTGTCTAGCATTTGGTTTCTCGATCTCCGATTTATTTGACATAGAACTTAATTGAACACATCAATTCAGTTCTGACCGGGCCCGGCACATAAGTCAAATCAACTCATCGAGCGGCCGAAATATCGCTTTTACCCCCTTGGGATAAAAGTAACAGATAAACTTCGACTTATATGCATTTAATTATTCATTAATCAATTATACACAACAATGCGTTTTATAACATCAAGTTACCGATGTGGTTTCGCATTATCAATGTACAACCAATTAACAAATAACAAACCATATATCTAGGTTTTAAGACTACATGATATTACTGACTTTCGATCACCCTTTTCATCATATTCAATAAGGTGATTCCAGCAAGCGCGGGTTTGCTCCAATGCTTAAAACTAGTTCATAAGCACTCATGAACATTGCAGCAAACTTTTGCTATGTCTAATACCATTTAGACAATCTACACACCAATTCATGACAATCTTCATTCATATCCACTTCCTGTTGGATTAATGTCTAAGTCCATAACTATATTTGGTAAGACTTGACCCGACCCGGCATGGTCCATTTGGGTTGCATGGCATCATGCACTTGGATAGACTAAATGAGAGAAATAAGACACTTATGGTTATTAATATATTATAAGTTCTAGTATATTAATAATAAGAATAATGAGATTATTTAATTAGTATTGATCAAGAATTAATCTAGGATTAATTAAGTGATCAAAAGAAGACTAATTAAATATATGGGTTGATTGTGTAAATCATCCATACTTGTATAGTGGGCTAATGCTCCATGGATAATCAAGTTGGGCTAAAACCCATAGGATGGTCCATGGATGCTCCATGGTGTATTTGTACCCATGGATCCAAGGAAATGGAAAGCCATGACAATTAAGAGTTTACCCTAATTGTGTAACTATATAAGCATCTTATTATTGAGGAAAAATCGGCCACTAGAGTCACTAGTAAGTGTACTAGAAGGGCTAGCCGATTTCATGAAGTGTGGGTTTTTCTCTCAAGTCATTCCATGTGTAATTGGTGTTGTGTGAACCATTTGAGGTGTCACACTTGGGGCACTAGGCACTCTAGCTTCATGAAGACTTTCTTCTCCAAAGAGGTATGTATTCTATCTTGCTATAGTCATTGTTTTGTATGCTAGATTAGGATAATACCTTGGAAGTTCTTATTTGCATGTATGAGAAAGAAAACATAGATCCAAGGTATTTAGGGTTGCATGTACACTTAGGAAGTGTTAGAATGCTCAAAACCCAACAGTGGTATCAGAGCCTAGGCTTGCTTTCTCTTATACTTGATGCAAATTGCTGAAAAATGCTGAAAAACTCGATTTTCTGGCTTTCTGGGCACTGTACTCGCCGAGTCCACTGATGAACTCGCCGAGTACATGAGTAAAATCATCCTACTCGCCGAGTAGGTTGATGCCACTCGCCGAGTAGGAGCCACAGACAGCATATATTCGAGGTTTTTGGCTAGAAATGGACTAGGAACATTACCCTAAGTTGTTTTTGAACTTATAAACTCGTTTTTGGTGTGGTAATGTTCATGCTAATCCATTTTCAAAGATAATTGTCAATAGATTCATGTTTTGTATTAGTTTAAGGTCTAGACTAATTACATGAAAAAGTTTGATTTGAATTATCTTGTTCTTATGAGTTGCTTAGATTAATAGAAATGTTGAGTGAAATAGTTGTTTTCAATCCATTTTAATCTAAGAGTTGAGTATAAAATGTGTTTGTGTAACTTGTCCTCAAGTTACATGAAGAGTCACATTAAAGACTCATAAAATTATTAAGAGTTGGCAATGGTTACAAAATGAAGAGTCTTGTGTCATTGAATAATTTTTATGACTCCATAACTTGTCCTCAAGTTATGAAAGTTCAAGAGTCACTTCATTAAAGAAAAATATGTAACCATAATTAAATCCATAAGTTATAAAATAAAGGAAAAAAGTTACTTCTTTTATTAGTTTAAAGTCTTCCATAACTTGTCCTCAAGTTATGGAACTTGAAGAGTTTTTGGATTAAAACTACTTTAAACACATAAGTTATGGAATTAATTAGTTTTGAATAGTTTCAAAACTTGCCCTCAAGTTTTGGAATTTGAAAAGTTTTCAAGTATGAATACTTTAATTCCAAGTTAGCCCTTAGAATTTTAAAAGTTAAAATTCAACCCTTATACTTTATAATATTATAAGTTAATAATATATATATGTATAAGAGTAAAGTCAGTCTTACCGCTAGTACGCCTCATTCACGAAGCCGGTCTATAAGGTGGGTATAAGGTTGTTGCCTATAAAATGGCAACTTAATGGGTGTCCACTCTCACCCACCGCTTGCTTGACCGGTGGAGGGTCGTTAGCCGAACGGGTTTGACAGGACTATAATTCTCCCTTCATTAAAAGTATTAATGAAAATACTAAGTAACTAAACTCTTAAGAATACCCAATCTTAGTTACTTAAGAAAAATGTGAATAAGGTGCTAATCCATGAAATTGCACTTTACACTTTGTCTAAGTCGTTAGTGGAGCGTGTGTGGTTAACCGGCACACTAACTTGGACTTAACAAGGTAGGTAAAGGGTGACTTAATATTTATCATAGTATCGATGGAGCGTGTGTGGTTAACCGGCACATCGATTGAGGGGTAATTTATTAAGGGTACCAAGTGATTTGCATGGTTACTTCACACCTTGTTTTGTGATCCTCGGCATCCCAGTCACAAAACCTGAAGGGCACACTCGAGATTGAAACATGCCATTGAACAGTTCAATGAATCTCAAAGATCTAGGAGTTTCAAAACCAATTAAAACCTAATAATTCATTTCGTTTATCTTGGTGGAAATTGGTGAATCGTCATTCACCTACCTTCAAATATTTTATAGCTTGGATTACGGCATACCTCTTCTAAGTTATAAAATAGTTTGTTGGGTACTAACCTTAATATTTCATATTGGGTGTCATATTAAGGACTTAAGATCAACTATCTTGAATATCTCCCAAAAGATGTCTGGTTTAGACACTTATGATCTTCCCAAATCTCTTGAAACAAGGTTTCCTAATGAAGATGATGTCCCATGGATATCATACTTCTTTCTCCTCCTCCAATTATTCTCCCTAACCCACAAGTTCTTGAAAAGTTTAAGGTCACTCAAGCCCTATTGGCAAGGCAAGGTCTAGGTGTGAACACATCTTGGAGATGTAGTCACATATTGACAAGCCGGGAGAGTTGGGTGTCAAAGTCTTGAGAAAGTTGGTGGTTCAATCACTTTCTAAGTCACATAGTGAGTTCTTTTGGAACACCTATGAAACAGACTATGACAAGACCCTTAATGATCTTGTCTGTTTGTTAAGATCAACTTCCTAAAACTTTATGGACATTGACAATGATGACATTGGATATCCAGTAAAGCATTCTCTTCCCAATGGAAAGGGATCGGCCATAGTCAACTCGGTTGACCAAATGGTAAAGAGAAAAGCTAAGTCTGTGATAGTCTCGTGTACTATTGTCAAAGGGTCCATACATTTATATCGCCAAAGAAAGGGGCATTGGTTACGAAGCTGCCAAGTTTACCTAAGGATGTTAAAGTCAATAAGTTTGACTCTACTTCAGGTAAATTCCACTATCTAACTCTGTTAAGTTTCTATTCTGAGATTCTTGATACATGATGTGACTGGGTCACATGGTGATGTTTTAAGAATCAAAGAAAAGTGAAGAAACTTAAAGAAAGAATATGCTGAATCTGATGGCGTAGATGGATTTCTATCGCATAGTTTGAAGATCGGATTCTTGAGCTACTTCTTAGGAGTTATGATATATTGCTTAGGAATAGATAACAACAAGTTTTCATGTGCTTATGGATTGTAAGGATAAGTTTTTCCCGCAAAGTTTTAAAATAAAAGGAAAAAAATTTGATTTTATTTATTTTAAAATATCCTTACAATGGCATTTGAGGAAAATTGTTGCTTATATGATTCCATTAATAGCAAAAGTGGAAATATGAAATTGATTCTTTCATTTGTGGTAATGTCTAAATTTACCAAATAAGGAAAGATTCTCATCACCCAAGTTTCAAGTGGACCGGAACTTGGAATCATGCAAGTTGTATAGCATGATGAATGAGAACTTTCAAGTTTTGGAAAAATTAAGACTAATTACTTATTCACATGGATATGTGAGTCAAGTAAAGGACTAAGGGATCGAGTACACAGTCTTGTGCACTGGTCAAGTCCACCACAAAAAGATTGATAAGACTATTCGTCATGATTTACTTAAGTTCAGTAAATATGATTATACTTACAAGCTTAAGTGTAACTCTGAGACATTGGAAAAGGTTCCAATGTAAGGCAGAGCGAATAAGAAGAATCAATTTAGGCAGAAGGATAAAAGTTTCTCAAATCTGAAAAGATGGGAGAGTACTTTAGTATCATTTTTGTGATCATCTTAATGATTAAGAAACCATAGCACAATTAGTTCTCTAAGGAAGTCTTAGTGCATTCTTATGACTAAGAAGAGAGATCTTGAATTGTTGAAATGGTTAAATCAAGAAGATGAGTCATACTTCGTTCCAATACAAGTCTTAGAGTCATACTCCAAGATTGTCATTTGAGTGACATGTCTTAAAGAAGGTTTAAAACACTTGTCAAATGTAAGAGTAAAAGTTTTCTACTCTTGTACATTTGAAATTGGTAAGTTGTGATGTTTTGGATAAAACAAAGACCAACTTAGGCCAATTGGGTAAAGTGTTTTCTTGATTAGAATCCGCACTATCTCTTGGATGTTTGACAAGGGAGTCTTATAGGTCAAGAGGATAGTGGGAGTCTTAAAGGTCTTGAAAGTCTCAAGAACTAATCAAGAGTAAAACCTGAAGTTCTTCACTAGCACACGACTTGAGGTTTATAACCTATCGTGTTGACATATACTGTGCCCATTCCAGTTGAAGTTGATTTTGCATATGAGTTCTTAGAGTTCTCAATGTGTTGCACAACAACTTGGAAGCAATGGTAGGCCCTTGAGCTGCCAGGTGGCAAGAAGTTAAGATTGAGTTCAATCCATATGGTTTTGGATTTGTCATTATCTTTGTCTTATGATTATGATTTTGACAGTTCATATGGGTAGGAACTCATACACCATTAAATCTAAGTGTCATAAGGTTTCTCTCTGATTCATGAAAATGATGGTGAGGAAACACTTTCACTAAGTAGATTTTAGCTAGATAGCAATTGTGATATTTGCATTCTCAAAGTCGTTAGTGGAGCGCGTGTGGTTAACCGGCACACTAATATGGACTTGTGAGAAGTGGCAAAAAAGGTCTAGCCATTATGATTACGGCATACCTCTTCATAATTGTTTAGACCCACAAGTGTGCTATCTAAGGAAAGGTGTATGATTTTGATAAAGTCTTATCAAAACAATCTAGTATCAGAAATCTGAACTTTGGTAAGAAAGTCAATGAAGTATTGATTTCTAGAAGTCCAGCTGATTTCTGAGTACATGTCAAAGCTAGTGGGAGCATAAGTGTTATGCTAATAATCATCATGTTAGTGGGAGCATGATAATTATGATAAGTATTGCAAGTTAGCAATGTTAATTATAGAAAACAAAAGTTCCAACTGGGAAAGAGTTGTTTTGCTATAATTAAGGGAGAGGAAATTATGCTTCATCTCAAATCTATAAGCTTAGATCGTGAGGTTTTAATCATTTAGTCAAGGAAATATATGAATTTCATGTTGGAATGGCTCAACATAAGGAAATTCTATATATGGGTCCATTATTTGCGTTCTAAAATTCGATTATGATTACGGCATCCCTTTTCATAATCTGAATTATGAGAACTTGGCAAATTGAAATGGAAATGTTATAGCAAAAGACTGGTTTAGTCTTTATGTGAGACATCATGAATCGTGTCCCATATGCTTCGGATATAGGATCGATTACATGTGCTATAATCATCCGTTCTAAAATTTTCCAAATGCCTGGGGCATTAAGAAGGGAAAAGGTTTAGAACTGGATATGACTAAAAGGATTAAACAATTGTCGAGGACAATCTAAGGTTTACCAAAGATTGGTTGCTCAAGGACAGTTGTAAGTATAGTGATAATTCTGGAAGGACCATATTGACATAATCTGTAAGGAGGCAACTCTTGTTCAGAAGTGATAGTCAAAATGGAATCTGGAAATGTTTCAAAGTTAGAATTTTCAATCTGTGAAAGATTAAGGAAACTTAATGCAAGAAGGATATTTCCAAGGAGTGGATCTCCTTTGGAATACTCTGTAATGATTGTTGCCAAGTCTTTATGACTTTGTGCATAATCATTACGAGAGGATCAATGCATATAAGTTTAGAATCTAACAGATTTCAGTAAATGGCATGAATTTGGAATTCTTGCATTTGCAGTAAGGATTTGGGAGTGTGAAAAGAGAATCATTGAAGTAATGTTCAATTGATCTAGTTCACAAAGTAAATATCATAGACAAACATAGTATGCATACTTGGTGTATGGCATGACTAGTGTTTAGAAAACATAGTGTACATGCTTGGAGCATGGGACAACTGTTGTTTTAAATTCAAGAATAAAGTTGATAGCTGAAACAGTATACAATGAATAATGTGTAATCATATGGTGATAAATAAAAGGTGTTTTATTTATATTCATAAGTTCTGAGACCATATTGGATTCAATTATTATTGTGTTTCACTTTGCATGTTTTGACTTCCCGAATAAACTGGGTTATTCTTCCGGAATGACTAAGTTATTCAAACCATCCACAGTCGGTCATATTTTGGAAGTAGATATGAATTAAGACTGTCATGATGGGTTGTAGAGGTCTAAGGTGTTGGACAAGGCTACAACAATCATGAGTGCTCATAAGTTCTGAGTATTGGATTCAACCCGCGCTCATTGGAATCACTTCATGGATTTTATCACGAGTGATCATGAGACGATAATATCTTATATTCTTTAAACCTAGAGATATGAGTTGTTACTATGAGTTGATAGTACATTGATTGCACGAAACCGCATTTGGTAACTCTGTGCTATAAAACGTGCCTTTGTGTATGACTCAACAAGTAGTAGAACAAGCCATATGAGTCGAAGTTTATCCGTTCCTTTTACCTTCGGGATAAAAGTGATATCTGTGGGCCCCTCGATGATTTGATGATGACAAATGGAAGTGCTCGGCCGGGCCAGGACTGATTTGATTTGTTCAATTAGTCAGTCGTCATAAATCGGAAATCGGGAAACAACAAATGGACAGAGAGAATGATTTTAATCCATGTCTCAGTCCATATGATATCTAGAATGGAGGAATATATGATCCCTTATCTAATGGACAAGTCATTGACAAAGGTCAGAGTTCATCGACAAGGTCAGAGTTCGACAGAAGCTTTTGAGAGCTACGATTGCCGGTTGGTTCCTGAAGTCATACGCAATAATAGTTTTAGACTTATCCAAGTGGGAGACTGTTGGATTAATGTCTAAGTCCATAACTATATTTGGTAAGACTTGACCCGACCCGGCATGGTCCATTTGGGTTGCATGGCATCATGCACTTGGATAGACTAAATGAGAGAAATAAGACACTTATGGTTATTAATATATTATAAGTTCTAGTATATTAATAATAAGAATAATGAGATTATTTAATTAGTATTGATCAAGAATTAATCTAGGATTAATTAAGTGATCAAAAGAAGACTAATTAAATATATGGGTTGATTGTGTAAATCATCCATACTTGTATAGTGGGCTAATGCTCCATGGATAATCAAGTTGGGCTAAAACCCATAGGATGGTCCATGGATGCTCCATGGTGTATTTGTACCCATGGATCCAAGGAAATGGAAAGCCATGACAATTAAGAGTTTACCCTAATTGTGTAACTATATAAGCATCTTATTATTGAGGAAAAATCGGCCACTAGAGTCACTAGTAAGTGTACTAGAAGGGCTAGCCGATTTCATGAAGTGTGGGTTTTTCTCTCAAGTCATTCCATGTGTAATTGGTGTTGTGTGAACCATTTGAGGTGTCACACTTGGGGCACTAGGCACTCTAGCTTCATGAAGACTTTCTTCTCCAAAGAGGTATGTATTCTATCTTGCTATAGTCATTGTTTTGTATGCTAGATTAGGATAATACCTTGGAAGTTCTTATTTGCATGTATGAGAAAGAAAACATAGATCCAAGGTATTTAGGGTTGCATGTACACTTAGGAAGTGTTAGAATGCTCAAAACCCAACACTTCCAACATATGAACGATTCTGGACAATTTAAACAATTCGATTATTCTTAATAAACTCAATTCTTCTGGAAGTCAAAACATGCAAAATGAAACAATAGTTAAACAATCAACATAAGATAGTAACATTACTCATAAATAATACTCTTTTATTTAATCATCAAAAGTTAATTACATTTATCTATTACACGTTTCTACTACTATCTAATCTATGCTAATATCATCCTTCAGCCCAATACTCCTAGCATGCTGCAAGTGCTTAACCCTACTCAGTCCCTTCGTAAGCGGATCTGCTGGGTTATCTTCTGATGATATCCTCTTCACTACGAGTTTTCCTTCTTCTACACAATGTCTAATAAAGTGATATTTTATGTCGATGTGTCGAGATCTACCATGATCCTCGGTTCCTTGGTCAAGGCAACCGCTCCTTCATTATCACAGAAAATCTCCATGGGCTCCTTTATGGTAGGTACAACTCCAAGATCACCGATGAAGTTCTTCAACCATATCGCCTCCTTCGACGCTTTGCTCGCTGCAATATACTCTGATTCGCATGTTGAATCAGCTACGGTTTCCTGTTTGGAACTTTTCCATGTCACTACTCCTCCATTCAGGGTAAAGACCCAGCCCGACTGCGAACGGTAGTTGTCTCGGTCGGTTTGCAAGCTGGCGTCACTATACCCTTGCACCTTCAATTCATCACTCCCTCCGAAGACTAAGAACCATTCCTTTGTCCTCCGAAGGTACTTAAGGATATTCTTCACCGCAATCCAATGGGCTCTGCCAGGATTCCCTTGATATCTGCTAACCATGCTCAAAGCAAAGGCTACATCAGGGCGAGTACAAGTCATAGCATACATGATTCAGCCAACTGCGGAAGCGTATGGTACTCGGCTCATTTCTGCTATTTCAGCTTCGGTACTCGAACTTTGAGTCTTACTCAACTTGGCATTACTTTGTATCAGTAATTCTCCCTTCTTCGAGTTTTCCATACTAAAATGTTTAGTACCTTATCTAAGTAAGTGTTCTGACTAAGTCCTATTAGTCTCTTACTTCTCTCTCTTACTATCCTTATTCCCAAAATATAGGAAGCGTCTCCGAGGTCCTTCATTGCGAAGCACTTCCCGAGCCAGGACTTAACTTCCTGCAGAGTCGGGACGTCGTTTCCTATGAGTAGTATGTCATCGACATACAAAACGAGAAAGCTAACTATGCTCCCACTGGCTTTAACATATACACACAATTCATCTTCGCTTCGTACAAATCCAAACTCTTTGACTTTCTCATCGAAGGCAAAGATTCCATCTGCGAGATGCTTGCTTAAGTCCATAAATGGACTTCTCAAGCTTACACACTCTATTCGGATGCTTCGGATCGACAAAACCCTCTGGCTGAGCCATATAAACATCCTCGGCCAACTTCCCATTAAGTAAAGAGGTTTTGACATCCATTAGCCAAATCTTATAATCATGAAATGTGGCAATAGCTAGCATCACTCTAATAGATTTTATCTTCGCAACTAGTCAGAAGGTCTCATCATAGTCAACTCCGGGAGTTTGAGTAAAGCCCTTCGCGACCAATCGCGCTTTATATGTGTGTACGTTTCCATCCATGTCGGTCTTCTTCTTGAAGATCCATTTGCACCGAACGGTCTTACGTCCGGGCACATTATCAACCAAATTCCAAACTTGGTTGTCATACATGGACTCGATCTCGCTATCCATTGCCTCTTTCCATTTCGCATACTTCGGGCCTGCCATGGCTTCCTTAAAGTTATTAGGTTCATCTAAATTTATTAGTGTACCATCATTAATATGCGTGTCCCCTTTGGTAGTAATATGAAAACCATAAAATTGGGGTTGAACTCTAACTCTTTCGGAACGTCTAACAGGTAAGGACTCATCAATCGGTTCAACCGGAGTTTCTTCCTCGGGTTGAGTGCCAGCGGTAGAGGTTCCTTCATCTATCGACTCTTGAATCTCTTCAAGCTCGATTTGCCTCCCACTGTCACCTTGGCTTATGAGTTCTCGCTCTCGGAAAACTCTTATCCTCGCAACGAGGACAACATTGTCCTTCGGTCTATAGAAGAGATATCCAAAGGATTTCTGCGGGTAGCCAATGAAAATACATCGCTCAATACGAGGTTCGAGCTTGTCGTGAATATCTCATCTTACGAAAGCCTCACAACCCCAAACCTTGATATGTGCCAACGAGGAAGCTTTCCCTGTCCACATCTCGTGAGGTGTTTTGGAAACCTTCTTAGTAGGGACTCGATTAAGGATATAGGCGGCAGTCTCTAAGGCATACCCCCAAAAAGAGATAGGTTGTGAAGCACGACTCATCATAGAGCGAACCATGTCCAACAAGGTTCGATTACGCCTTTCTGCCACACCATTCAATTGTGGTGTCCTAGGTGGCGTTAATTGTGAAACTATTCCACACTCCTTGAGATAATCGTGGAATTCAATACTTAGGTACTCTCCTCCTCGATCGGATCGAAGCATCTTGATTTTCCTTTCCAATTGATTCTCCACTTCATTCTTGAACTCTTTGAGCTTTTCAAAAGTTTCTGACTTTTGCTTGATTAAGTAGATATACCCATATCTACTATAGTCATCGGTAAAAGTCACATAGAAGTGGTTCCCATCCTTCGTGGTTGATCTAAATGGTCCACATACATCGGTATGTATTAGGTCCAATAGACCCTCACCCCTTTCACATGTACTTGTGAAGGGTGACTTAGTCATCTTTCCAAGTAAACAAGAACCGCATGTGTCATCTTCCCTAAGTTCGAATGACTCCAACACTCCATCCTTTTGGAGTTGAGGTATGCGCTTCTTGTTGACATGCCCAAGACGACAATGCCACAAGGATGCTCTATCCATACCATTGGAAGAATCCATGCATAAAACATCATTTCCTAAGTTATCTACAATCATAACAGTTTCATAAATTCCATTACATGGTATAGCTTCAAAATATAAGACACCATTTAGATAAGCAAGAATAGAACCATTCTCATTATTAAAAGAAAATCTAAAATCTTGTCTAAACAAACCATGAAATGAAATGATGTTTCTAGCCATTTCTGGCGAATAGCAACAATTGTTCAAATCTAAAGATAAACCATTCCTAAGCACTAAAGAATACACTCCAATCTTGGTCACAGGCGACGATCTTCTGTTCCCCATGATTATATTTATTCTTCCATGCTCCACATCCCTATTTCTTCTTAGTCCCTGTAATTCAGAACAAATATGGTAACCACAACCGGTATCAAGGACCCAATAAATAGAATGAGATGAATCGTTAGATTTAATTGTATAAATACCTGCGAAAGATGGCTTGATCTTTCCTTCCCTTATGGCTTGCAGGTAGTCTGGGCAGCTTCTCTTCTAATGCCCTATTTTATGGCAATGATGGCACTCTGCCTCCTTAGGGTTAGGACAGGGTTTAGCAGGATCAACTTTGGTCCCACTAGAAGAGGATCCATCTCGGGACTTTCCCTTGCGATGGCTCTTAGACGGAGCCTTCCTCTTCTTGCCCTTTCCTTGCCCAATGGCCAAAACAGGAGAAGCGGTTGGGTTGGGAGTGGGTGCAACAGACTTGTCCTTTAGGTTGCTTTCAGCAACCCTAAGGAGACCTTGGAGCTTGCTTAGGGTGACCTCTTCCTTGTTCATGTGGTAGGTCATCCTAAATTGATTGTAACATGGAGGCAAAGAGTGAAGCACCATGTCGATCACCAAGTCTTCCCCAAAGTCAACATTCAACTTGCGAAGACAATCGACATACCTTTGCATCTTTTGCAAGTGCACGGTAATAGATTCTCTATAACCCATTTTAACGGAGATCGTGTTAGTGAAAATCTCGTAACGCTCTTGCGTCGCGTTTTGGTGGTATTTCTCCAACAAGTCTTGTTGCATTTCGTACGGATACATGTCCTCATAGGACTTTTGGAATTCGGCATTCATGGTGACAATCATGATGCAATGTACCTTCGTTGCATCACGCTCGTGAGTTTCAAAAGCGGTCATTTCAGCCGGAGTAGCGATTTCTAGGTTGATCTTCTCGAGCTTCTCATCGAGGACATACTCCTTGTCCTCATAGAGAGGAATCATGCGAATGTATCTTATCCATTCGCTAAAGTTCGTCCCATCAAAAATGACCTTTTGACAAAGGCTCATCAATGTGAACGAACTAGCAGCAGCGTTGTTTGCGTTTGACATCTACAAATAGAAAGGACAAAGATAGACTAGAATATGAATCCCTAATTATCACCCAATAAGAAAAATTAGGGCTAGGATCCAACAAAAATATTTACATATTAGAAAAGGGATTCCGTAATCCAACATGCAAATAATATGAAGGTAAGTGATTGACGATTCACTAATTCTCCACCAAAAACATAACTTTAAGTCCTAAATGTATTGAGAATTCCTAGGTTTGGATAGGATTCATTGAAACTCTTCAATGGCATGTTTAAATCTCGATATGCCCCTCTTGTTTGTGACTAGGATACCGAGGATCACAAAGTGGGTGTGAATTACCATGCAAATTCACATGGTGCCTTCATTGTAACGATCACCTATTTGATGTGCCGGTAAACCACACACGCTCCATCGAACTATGATAAACAATGAATCACCCTTTGCCACCTTTGCTTAGAACCAATTAGTGTGCCGGTAAACCACACACGCTCCAGTAACTTCTTAGCAAGGGTGCAAAGTGTAATTTCATGGGATTGCCTCAATTCACTTTTCCTAAAGTAACTAAAATTGGGAAATATTTGAGAAACATGTAGTTACTTTGTATTTCATATTATACTTTTAACGAGGAGATGAGGTTGCCGTATCCTACCCGTTCGGCTATCGGCCCTCCACCGATCAAGCAAGCGGTGGGTGTGAGTGTACACCCATTAAGCACCATTTTATAGGCAGCAACCTTATACTCACCTTATAGACCGACTTCGTGAATGAGGCCTACTAACGGTAAGACTAGCATTTTAGTTATACATATATATATATATATATATATATATATATATATATATATATATATATATTAATCTTGTAATATTATATTAGTATAGGGTTGGATTTTAAACTTGTAAAATTCTAGGGTTTGAAATTTAAATTGTCTAAATTAAACTTTTAATCACAAAACATAAATTTCAAAAACTTGAGGGCAAGTTTTAAACTTTTAAAACATAGAGGATCAAATAACAAATTATCATAATTAACAATTAATTCCATAATTATCCATATTTGATTTATTTAATAATTTCTTGCAAAACAATTTACCAATTAAAATAAAATAATTAATCAATTATCACATAAGGAAACAAATATTTTATTAATTGATAAATATCTTCAATCAGGTCAAGAATATACTCATATATATCATAAAATCGGATTTATATTGATCTAATATGATTAAGGCAAGTATCTAAAAGAGAAACAACAAGAAATCCCGAAGTTTCCTCTTTCTGACGCTCGAACTTGCCGAGTACCAAAATGGACTCGCCGAGTTGAGCCTACTCGCCGAGTAACACCATGGGACTCGCCGAGTTCATCAGGCAGAGGACAAAAAAACAGTTTTTTAAGAAACAAACAAGCAATCAAAGTATCAATTCAATAGAAACCAATCTAGGCTCTGATACCACTGATGGGTTTTAGCCATATGAACATTCCTATGTGCACATGCAACCCTAATGCTTGGATCTAGGTTTCTCTAATTGAACATACATTGAATCCAAGACTTCTAATGGCTAATATACAATAGTAACAATATGAAATCAAAGATTAGAAGTTTACCTTGAATCACTTGCTTGATCTTTTTTTCCTTGAGGCTTTAGAGTCACAATTTTCACTCCTCTAATGGCTTACAAACACCAACTAGCAAGAAGATGATTTAGGAGAGAGGAGAGGGAATAAAAATCGGCCAAGGTTTCTTTCTAAAGCACAAGTGCCGATTTCCTTAAGCCTTGGGGTCTATTTATACTAGTAAGGCTCCTAGGGTTTCACCCTTAAACCCTAATTGGATAACTTAGGCCCTAAGCAATCCAAATCCTTCCCATGATAAGTGTTGGACGATTTTATGGCTATCCATAGCCCTAGAAATCGTCCATCCTTTATCCTTAAAGGATATATAGCCCAAAGTGCAACTATCAAACAATTGACAGTTTATACCCCTTTATTTAATTAATCTCTTTAAGTCACCCAATTAATTCCTAATTAATTTATGACTTATATTAATCAAATAACAATATTATTATTCCTTAATAATATTCCTTCTCTCATTATAAATCATCCTGTCAAGTTGCTATGGTGAAGGCAACCCAAAAGGACCATGCTCAACTGGGTCAAATACTTGCCTAATATAGTTGTAGCCTTAGACACTATTCCAACAAATTCTTGGGTCACGTGGTCAACCAAGAAGGGATAATGGTTGATCCAACGAAGATTGAAGCTGTGATGAATTTGAAACAACCAAAGAGTCCCACAGAGATCCGAAGCTTTTTAGGATTAGTAGGATATTACCAAAGGTTTATCCAAGGCTTTTTCTTCGATCGCTAGTCCATTAACAACTTTGACCCACAAAGGAGCTACTTATGCTTGGAGTGATAAGCATAAAGAAGCATTCGAGAAGCTAACGAAGAAGCTATGCGAGGCACCGATTTTATCTTTACCCGATGGAGTTGAAGACTTTGTTGTTTATAGCGATGCGTCTGGGGTTGGATTGGGTTGTGTTTTGACCCAAAGAGATAAGGTGATCGCGTATGCATCTCGACAGCTAAAAGAACATGAAAAGAACTACCTGACTCATGACTTAGAGTTGGCAGCGGTAGTTTTCGCTCTAAAGATGTGGAGGCATTACCTATATGGAACGAAGTACAAACATTTCACTGATCATAAGAGTCTCCAATATTTATTTAATCAGAAAGAATTGAATATGAGGCAACGACGCTGGCTAGAATTACTCAAGGACTACGACTGTGAGATACTTTACCACCCCGGTAAAGCAAATGTTGTTGCTGATGCTCTTAGTCGGAAAGTCAATCTTGAAAGAAAAAGGCCAAGAGCGTTGAGAATAAAAGTTGTCTTGACCATTGTAGAAAGTATAAAGAAAGATTAGAAGGAAGCTTCTGATAAGAATGACCGAAAGGGAGAACGTTTGGAAAAAACGTTGGTGTTCGGTACAAAGGGTCATGGATTGAAGGTATTCCAAGGTCGTATTTGGGTATCTAAGTCAGGAGGGATAAGAGATCTTCTGATGGAAGAAGCTCACAAAACCATGTACTCAATTCATCCCGGCAACACAAAAATGTATAGGGACTTGAAACCCTATTACTGGTGGCCGACGATGAAGCTTGATAATGCAAAGTATGTGGCGGAGTGTGTGACCTGTGCAAGAGTTAAGGAACAACATCAGAAACCATACGGGAGTGTAGAACCTTTACCTGTGCCTATGGGTAAATGGGAAGACATTGCTATGGATTTTGTCACTAAACTACCCAGAACAAAGAATGGTCACGGCATCATTTCGGTGGTCGTTGATCACTTCACTAAGAGTGCGCATTGATGAGTTTAAGAAACTCTTTGATCGTTTAGATCTTATAACAGGTAAACCACGAAAGTGATAATAGCAATATAAAACACAAGAATGAATCTGAATATGTCGAATGAATCGATTGATTCCATCCTCAGCCGGGCTCGATAAAGAACTTCTGCTGTAGAGGATATTAGGGTTACAAAAGATAAAGATCAAAATACTTGACAGAATAACTTCTAAAATCTTACGTTCTAGGATGCATGTAAGCACCTATAAATACAAAACCCTATAAAATAACTCACGGATGGATAGGCCCATACCGGAGACTAAATGGACTAAATAGCGAGCCCAAGACACAACACCTTCTAGACCTAACAATCTCCCCCTTTGCGTCAATTGGAGTGAGACTATCACTTCTTCTTGCTTGGTCTAGCTGCAGGAACTTTCTTAGTGGTTTCAAACAGACGTGGGATGAGAGCAAGGATTGTCTGTCTAAAG
This sequence comes from Lactuca sativa, assembly GCF_002870075.4. Taxonomy (NCBI): domain Eukaryota; kingdom Viridiplantae; phylum Streptophyta; class Magnoliopsida; order Asterales; family Asteraceae; genus Lactuca; species Lactuca sativa. The sequence goes on from NC_056626.2 coordinate 378,076,341, forward strand.
CGAATGTACCACTGGATCATGTCATCGAAGTACTTGTTGTCGTCTGCTGAATTCTTTTTGCACCGATGAATGATTCCCAGAACATGTTCTAGGCATGCATTGGTGTAAAGATGTTTGTCAGCCAAAGCGAACAGGCATTTTTCGCCTTCGTTCCTTGTAAACATGACAGAATTCCATTTTGGGTCGATCCTTCCCATTTGCATCATGTTCAAATCACTAGCAGAGCCAACCGGAGAAATAGTGGGCTTTTTCTTGAAGATGCTAGCAATCTCCCGATCCATCTTGGCAACTTCCATAATGTAGCATACGAGCATCCTCTTGAAGTGATCGATAATCGCACCATACTCAGCTTCATTGGTGAGGAGGATGTTGTGCAAAATAATCCAGTCATGTGGATTCAGGTTGGGAAGATCAGCAAGCAATATGGCATGTTCGGTTTTAGCAGAACCCCTCAGCACTTTGAACCGAATGTTCATGAAGTTCCCCTCACGAAACGGCTTGAGGACCTGAACGTTGACTATCTTCTGAGTGCTCCAAGTTTGATACTGTGGTTGAGCAAACTTCAGATAGAATTCGACGAGTTCCCTATCAACCTTTGGATGAGGATGAGGAACATCAGCAACTTTATCAAAGGCGTGGAAGATAAAGGCTTTTCGGGTCAGTGGCATGTCGAACTATGAATCGAAAGAGTTGATACAATCCAATGAAATCACTGGTTCGAGCCACAGAATGTTAGGAGTTTCAATCGCCTCTTTCAAAACCTTCTTAAGAGTCCACGGAGGAAAAAGAGTTTTCCTACTCTCAAGAAGGTCATGAGCCTCCTTCATTTTCCTTTCGTTCGCCTCAGCCTCTCTGGGAACATGAGCGCTCGTGTTAGCATCTTTATCACGACGCTGTTTCTTTAAGAGATCTGCAATCGTCTCTTTATCATCGTCATCACTGTCTTCAACAATTTTCTTTCTTTTGTCTTTGACACCCGAACCTGAGGCTTGACCTGCTGGAGGAGGTTCGGTTGTTTTAGTTGCTGTAGAATTGGGAGGTGGTTGAGATATATCTTCTCCCCCTTGTTTCAGAATGGACACGAACTCAAGGAGCCCTTCAATGTTGCTTAGGAGAGGAAGGGCAGGAGCAAGCTTCTCTGCAAGAGTGCGCCTCACCGAGTAGTTCAGAATCGGATCATGGGCTTCAATGATGTTTGAAAGGGCAGCGTGGACATCCGAAACACATGAAGAAATAACTTCTCGCTCAGATCGAAGAGATTCAACTTCCTTTTGAGAATGGAAAAGCTGAAGACTCTTGACCTTGAGAGCAGTAGTCTTACGAGCGAGAGCGTTCATGACTGAGTTCTCGACAGCTAGGTCTTCATGCAGCTTAGTTAGGCGCTCCTCAATAGTCGCCTTGAACAGTGAGTTGTCATCACTGAGAGCTTAACGAAGACTGGCGAACGATTGCAGTTCGGGGGCAACTGAGGTAGCCAGCTGGTTGACAAGAGAGTCAAGCCTCTCTGCGTTGGAATCAGCAGTGCCTTGTAAAGACTGCAAAAGAGAAGTAGCGTCAACAAATAGTTTTTCGACTTTTTCGGTCGCAGCAGCACATGCCTTGTAGAGGCGTCAATGGCGGCGGTGGCTGAGCTGATGGAGGCTTCATGAGCCTTAGTAAAAGCATCAACAATCTCCTGAATAGCGGCCTCTGAGATGGTAGACTGTGAGGAACAAGAAGAGGAAGCAATGAGAGAATCAATCTTCTCATGAAGCTCCTTGAGATGCTTCTTGGTTACCGGAGCATCATTGTCATCATCACTCTACATTTGGTACGAACTGTAATAGACCGAGTCAAATGTCATGTCCTCTCCTCCAAGAAAAGGGTCTTCATTATCTGCTGAGTGAGCAGGAGTGGAGGGAGAGGGTGAGGGTGGAGGCTCGGTTGTGGAAGTATGTTCGGGTGCAGATGTATGTTCGGTAGTGGGAGTGGGTTCGGGTGCTGTAGTAGGAGCCCCCGTATCAGATACGTTGGTTCTAACTCCAACGGTGGTTGTTGTGGTAGCTTCAGTAAAAATGGGAGGGGGTACAGGGATAGACGATGGTGGTATTTGAGTAGTGGAGGTTATGGGGGGAATGGAAATGGAAATGGAGATTAGTGGAGGAGAGACAGGTCTAGTGGAAACAGGTACCTCAGGAGTAGGTGAACGTGGAGGAGTGTTACCACGTAAGGAGTCTTTAGAGTCTGAGCTCTCTTCCTCAGATTCACTGGAGGAGGATGCTAGAATAAGCTTTCGCCTAGGTTGAGTCTTCCTCTTCTTTGGTGGAGGAGATTGAGCTGCTTTGGAGGGTTTGCGTTTCTTCGGAGAAGGACCTTTCGCTCCTTTGACAACATTCTTGTCTTTTACTTTGTCATTCTTCTTTCCCCTGGGAGCAGGCCGATCAGCATCATGAATCGACTGAATCATGTCAGGAGTGAGTTCTCTGGGACCAGAGCGACGAAAATCCTTGTAAGTTCTGATGATCCGGCTGTTGCTTGGAACATCCCCATACATTGACTCAGGGATTGAGCCAATAAACTGAAACTTAGAGGAATCAGAGACAATTATCTTCGTGGTGTGGAAAGTACCTATCAAAGAAAGTGGTGAATCAGCAACAGTTGGAACGTGATACTTGTCCATCACCCACTTTGCGACCAGCGTCCAGAATCTGGCGTAGGAGATCTCTGAATGGCGAGATGTAGATGCGAGACTCTGAATCAGCTGTTGCCATAGAACCGACCCATAGTCAAGGTTGATGTCGTGGTACAAACCATAAAGAATGGTCATAAACAGACGACTCGCCCCATCTGAACCTGCACTTCGTTCTGATAGCCCCTTGAACAAGACAGTGAAGAAGCCGTTCCACTGAGGAGGTAGGCAAGATTTCTTGAATTTGGTCACCGTCGTCAGAATTTCAGTGTATCCCATGTTATAAAACATGGAAAACAACTGCCCCACCGGGATGGATTCAAGGTTAACCCGAGATTCGTCGAGTGCAAACCCTAAAATCGAACAGAATCACTGCTTGGAGACGGAGGCCTTGTGATCAAAATGTCGAAGAAGATTCAATCGACAAACTTGTCATAGTGGGCAGTGGAGAATATTTGCGAGAGACACTCCATTGGAACTGTTTCAACCTTGGTGAGAGCTGGAACCAGCGGCGAATACTTGAGACATTCCATGATTGGAAACATGAATGCATTGTAAACTTGAGGAGTGAGGTCGATAATCAAGCTTTGTTGAGGACGGATTGGCAGAATGTGAGATGTAGCATGAACTGAGGATGAGTCCGCCATTAAAGAGAAGGATTTGGGAGAGATGATGAACAGTAGAGGAAACGAAGCTCTTCTTTCTCTTTGAGGATTTAGTGCAGTAAAGAGGTAAATTATGGTAGAAATTACCTTTTATACCGTGGTGAGAAGAGAGAGAAAAATATGTTCCCAAATCTTCAAGGGAAATACGAAGAGTTTCCTTAAGTGATTGACGTGTGACAGTTAGGAGCCCCAATGATTACGTAGGAGAGAGAAAAATTGTCCCGTTTCACACGCCTTCCCATCAGGCGCCGTTTAAAATGTCAAGAACGGTTCCACTTCACACGCCTTCCCATCAAGCGCCGTTTGAAATATCAAATCGATTGGACTTTTGGCTGAGTCAGCAACTTATCCCTTTAGAGTGAGCTGACATCATAAAGCAAAATAACCACGTGTAATATTGTGAGCCACATCTCTTTTATAACCTCAAATTCCATAGCGAAAAATAGCTTGTAAGTAATGAAACAGGAATTAAGGAAAATCAAAAAAGATTTCCGTGCATAGTGTGTAAAAGAAAAAGAAATAAAGCAACACATATGGGGGAAATTGTGATGTCAGTAAAGACACGAAACAATGGATCCCGGGCACGAATCTCTTCCTTCAAAGTCAAGAGAGACCTTAAAGTGTTTTTTTGGTTTCCGTTGAATTACGATCAGACACTTATTGAGAAATGTTGAAAGGCATCTTTTAATTAGGCTAATTTAGGTGGCTTTCGCTTCAGTGCATAATTCCTGATCTTGACAAAAGACATAAATCGACTGAAGTACTTGTGAGACCAATGAAGTCTGTTGAACAAGTAAGTGTGAAGAAAATTTAAGTGGCAGTTTGAAAATACTTTTAGGGGAAGTCTCAAAAAAAATAGAAACTGGATTCCAAGGGAAGAAATGTTATGGGATTTAACAATTTCATAAGAATCACACAAAGAGAAAATTCAGAGATTTCAAGGTACAGCCCCATAGGTGAATTCGTCAATTCTTTAGTGAAAACTAGAGAAAATTTAATTTTTCACCGTCAATGCATAGTGGGTATTGAATTGTGGGTTTCACTTAGCACGTAGTGGCACAAAGGTAAGATCATGAACACAGAAATTGTGTAACCATAAACCTCAGTGGTAATTTCTGAGAGTCTCAAGGGTTACGTGTATGAGATGAATAGGATGGAGAAAAGTATTAGAGATGGTGTAAAGAAACCAAAGTACCTCTGCTGTTAAAATAAGGACCAAGCAGAAAACTCTTATCTCATGTGAGAAGAGAGTAAGGTAGCTCACGATTAGAATAAATATAAAAGCCTAATTGGGAAGACAGGGGTTGTATATAGCAAGTCAGTAAGGCTATTATTCAGAATCGGATGAGGCTTTGGAAACATACATCAGCATGCTTCTAGGGACACTTAACTATTAAAAATGTGAGAACAAGAATTTCTCCACAATTATGCACAAATAAAAATTAACGAACACAAACAACAAAAAAAAAAATTGTTTTTGGAGTTTTTGATTTAAAAAAAAAAACAAAAAAAAATATTTTTGTAGTTTTTGAGTTAAAGAAATAAAAAAAATATTTTGGAGTTTTTAATATATAAAAAAAAATAAAGAAGAAAAAAAAACTTTGGAACCGAACCCGAAATAGACCGAACGTTCGGTTCATTTCTGTTAAAAAAACTTTGAAAAAGAGAAAAAAAATTGGGAAAATGAAAAATAAGAGTACAAAAGGTTTACAACCAAAGAAACTACCTTTAAGTGATAAGCGAAGATAAGAGAATAGGACCGAACCCGAGCGCTTGGTTCATTTCGGCACTCACGTGAACCGAACCCGAATGTTCGGTTCATTTCGCTTCCAACTTTTAGGTTTGACAAGTAGTTTTTGGTACTGAATCTGATTCCATCATACCTAGCCCTTGTAGAAGTTTATTGAAACTTGCTTCGGGAAGAGCTTTGGTGAAGATGTCAGCTAGTTGATCAGTAGTTCGTACAAAATGAATCTCTATGTTTCCGTCTTCTACGTGATCTTTAATGAAGTGATACCTTAATGCAATATGTTTGGTTATGGAATGTTGCACTGGGTTATGATAGATCCTAATTGCACTTTCTGAGTCACAATTTAGCGGGATCTTTTTCATATTGAGTCTGTAATCCCTGAGTTGACTTTGGATCCAAATCACTTGAGATGTGCAAGAAGCGGCTGCAATATATTTTGCTTCGGCTGTAGACAGTGAAACACATGTTTGTTTCTTAGATTGCCAGCTCACCAACTTTCCATCGAGGAATTGACATCCTCCTGTAGTGCTTTTCTTGTCTAAACCACATCCTCCAAGGTCTGCATCTGAGTAGGCTTGAACAAAGAACACTGAGTGTGAGGGATACCAGAGACCGAGAGAGGTGGTTTGCTTCAGATATCGGAGTATGTTTTTCACTGCTAGCATGTGCGGTTCACAAGGATTCGCCTGAATCCTAGCGTAATAACACACAGAAAACATTATATCGGGCATGCTAGCTGTGAGGTACATCAGGGAACCAATCATTTGGCGATATAGCGTAATATCGACTGCCGGTTTTTCCAAGGATGGTGTGAGTTTGGTGCCAAACGCCATTGGAACTTTGACTTTTGAATCTCCTATCATGCCAAATTTAGCAAGAAGAGTCTTGGTGTATGCTTCCTGGTTGATAAAGATGCCTTCGGGTCCCTTTTTAATGTTTAAACCAAGGAAAAAGTTAATCGGACCCATTGAGCTCATTTCAAATTTAGTCTCCATCAGCTTTCTGAATTCAGCTGTTAAGCTAGGATTCGTTGAGCCAAAGATGATATCATCGACATAGATTTGAACTATCATAAGGTGGTTACCCTCCTTCTTTCGAAAGAAGGTTAGGTCAACCGAACCTTGTTTGAATTTAGACATCTTTAAGAACTTAGTTAGCGTTTCATACCATGCCCTAGGCGCTTGTTTCAGACCATAAACTGCCTTGTCTAGAATGTAACAGTGATTTGGATGCTTTTCATTCACAAAACCTGGAGGTTGCTCCATGTAAACCGTTTCTTCAAGTTCTCCATTCAGAAAGGCGCATTTCATATCCATTTGGTAGACCTCAAAGTTCTTGTGTGCAACGTAGGCAAGAAATATTCGAACAGATTCCAGCCTTGCTACCGGAGCAAAAGTTTCTTCGTAATTAATTCCTTCTTCCTGGCAGTATCCTTTCACCACGAGACGAGCTTTATTTTGAATCGCATTACCCTCCTTGTCCATTTTGTTTCTAAATACCCATTTGAGACCAACAACTGAGGCATCTTTTGGTTTTGGAATGAGACGCCAGACATTATTTCTTTCAAATTCATTGAGTTCATCTTGCATAGCCTGAACCCAATCAGAATGGTCAAGAGCAGAATTTACGTTCTTCGGCTCAACTTTGGATACAAAGGAATTATACATGCAGAACTCTACTTTGGAAAATAGGGAGGTTTGCTTTGCCTTCACTTGGGATCGGGTCAGGACCTTTTCAGATACATTACCCACTATCTGAGATACAGGATGATCTCTGGTCCATTTAATGAGGGGAGGATAGTTTGGATCATAGGATGGATCCAATTCGGCGTTGACCATTTCTTCCAATTCAGATTGACTATCGTCATTATAGAACATATCGGAATTCTCCCCCTCGACTGATGATGAATCATTTGGATCTTCAGGTTGGTTCAGACCTTCGAGTGCAACAGAACTCTCAGGTGTAGCCGGACTTTCGGGTGCTACTGAACTTTCGGGTGTAGCTGGGCTTTCGGGTGCTACAGGACTTTCGGGTGTAGCTGGGCTTTCGGGTGCTACAGGACTTTCGGGTTTAGCTGGGCTTTCGGACGCTACAGGACTAGAATTTTCCCCCTGAAAGTGTGAGTTCGGTTAATTTGAAGTAAATAAATTCTCCCCCTCAACTGAAGTGCCGTGTTGAGGAGGTTCGTTTTGAACTTGTTCTCCTTCTCCCATTTGTTTGGCTGCGTCTTTGACAATCTGCTTCAGATGATCGATTTTGTTGTCTGCCGCCTGGGCTTCTGATAGAATGGCTTTCTCAGGTTCATTGAACAAGTCAACAAACTGATCAAATAGATTAGCAATCATGGCTGTGACTTGACCTGTTTGAGAAAAAATCTCTCCAATAGCTTCTTCAGTAGTCTTTAGCTTCTTGCCGTAGCTGTCATCGAAAGTCACATAATATATTTCTTCAATCTTTCTAGAATGCTTATTTAAAACCCGGTATGCTTTTGAAGCAAGGGAATATCCTAGAAAAATTCCTTCGTCAGCTTTAACATCAAACTTGTTACGATGTTCTTTGGAGTTGAAGATTAAGCACCGTGAACCGAACACATGGAAGAATTTTATGTTCGGCTTCCTATTATTGATGATCTCATAAGGAGTGAGAGAGAAACTCTTGTTGAGATAAGATTTATTCTGCGTAAAACATGGTGCAACAATAGCATCAGCCCAGAAATATAAGGGAAGAGAAACAAAACTTAGCATAGTTTGGGCCGCCTCACACAAGGATCGGTTTCGCCTTTCGACAATACCATTCTGTTGAGGCGTGTAAGGGGCTGAGAAGTTATGATTGGTTCCTTGTTCTGCCAAAAATTCTTCGAATTCTTTGTTCTTGAATTCCAGTCCATTGTCGCTCCTAATGTTTCGAACGACTTTTCTCAGTTGCACTTCAACCTGCTTGATAAACATCTTTAACTTAGGAGTGGCCTTAGATTTGTGCTTCAAAAAGAATACCCATGTAAAACATGAGAAGTCATCAACAACAACAATAATGTACTTGCTACCGCCAATGCTCTCGATTGATGATGGACCACACAAGTCGATGTGAAGCAACTCAAGTGGTTCAATAACTTTTGTATTTATAATTGATGGGTGACTTTGACGACTTTGTTTCCCCATTTCGCAAGCAACACACAAGTGTTCTCGATCAAACTTGAGCAAGGGAAGACCCCGAACATGACCTTTGGTAACGAGCTTGTTGATGTCTTTGAAGTTGAGATGTGAGAGCCTTCGGTGCCACAACCAGCTTTCGTCAGAATGAGCTTTGGACAAAAGACATATGGCTGGATTTCCTTTGATTGGTCTGAGATTCAGAGGAAACATTTCTCCTTTTCGATCTGATTTGAGAATTACCTTGTTGGATTTCTTCTCTATAATCTCTGAACCTTCGTCGTCGAATGAAACATTGAGACCGGTACCTCTAACCAGTTGAGATACACTGATAAGGTTATGCTGCAACCCTTCTACGTACGCCACCTTTCTTATTATGAAGTCTCCATTGGTTATCATCCCATAACCCTTTATCGTTCCATAGGAGTTCTTACCGAACTTGACATTGCCACCATCTTGAAGAGATCAAAACTCCCTTAGCTCTTCCTTCCTTCCTGTCATGTGACGTGAGCAGCCACTGTCAATGTACCATTCTTCGTCAAACTGCTCGTCACTGATAACCTGCAAAAATTAAGCAGATTTAGGAACCCAAAGTTTCTTGTGTTCACGTGAGCCTTTCACAGGAACAGGAATAGTAATAGAAACATCAACAAGATATGTGCGTTTAACTAAGGTTGTTTCATCTTTTCTTTTAATAGTAAACACTTTGTTTTTGTTAGAATTAGCTAGACGTGTTTTGGATTCAGATTCTAGTGTTTGAGCACTAGACTGCTTTCGGTTCTTCTTGACTGAGGAAATCTTCGTTTTTCCGTTCAAGTTCGTTGATGATCTTGAATTTTGTGTGGAGACTGAATTGGGTTTAGAATGAAAATAATTAGAAAAAGAGAATTTAGAATGAGAGTTTTTCCTGACTTGAGGTTCGAAATGACCCTTTCGTTTATGGTCATTAGAGGGACCGAACCTGGACCTTCGGTAGCTGCTCGATGATGAGCCGAAGTTGGATTTTTGGTTGTTGTTGGCTGGTGGTCTGAAACTTGGTCTTTTATTATAAAAGCTTGAAGGACTGAAATTAGGTCTTTGCCTGTTATTACTTGGCGAACCGAAACTCTCTTTTCAGTTGCTGCTGCTTTCGGGACCGAACCTATCCTTTCGGTTCTGTGCTTCATGTGGCCCGAAAGTCTTTCTCTATGACTTAGAATGTTTATCATGGTAAGAGTAATGAGGATTTTGAGAGCGCCAAAACTGCTTTCGCTCTGAGAGATTTTCTTGTATCTAAGATTTCTCTGCTGCTTTTGACTTTTCACCTGTTTCGGTTGTCTGTGGATATTGGCTTTTTGTTTTAGCTTCTTGACAGCTAGTTCACTTTTCATAGATGAGGATTCGCTTGTGGAGGTGACTTCTTCTACAGGTATTTCTTTTGTGCCACTTGTACCAGGTACGTCAAAGTTGGTAGGCTTATTTAGCGGTTCTGGCACATACCTTCCTTTGTTCTTCCAAGATGTTCGCTCCAACAGACCAACCGTTTCGTCTGCATTGTGTATAGGAGCTGACCAAAAGAACTCATCGCAGCCATCTGCATTGTCTTCATTCACTATGGCAGTGAGTTCGGCTGTTTGATGTTCGGTTACTCCTGTAACCTTATACACCTGATTGGGAGTGGTTCTAACCTTCTGAAACACAACGGCCTTTTCTTTAAGGAATGGGGACTTAGTTTTGGACAAACGAGCGAATTCCACAGAATTTTCAGAAATCAGATTTTTGTGGTTTCGGGTTCACTCTTGACAAACTCATAACAGTCGACTTCAACCTCTACAGAAATTTCACTCATATCATCGTCCTCATCAAGTTCAGATGCGTTTTCAACATAAACTTTATTTTCTGAACTTAAATTGGCACTCAATGAGTCGAATTTTTGTATGGTTTCGATCCTGAGTTTCAGCTTATCGTTTTCATCCAAAAGATTTTTAAGCGTGTACTTATGGTCTTTGGACTTTATAAAAGATTCTATTTTGTCCAGACCACACATATAAGTGGGATTGACATCATCAGAAGATACAACACTTTCACAGTTGTATGCTTCGGCATCGATTTCATCCTCCTTAAACTCAAGGAAGGGTAGAATCATGCGATGTATCTCCTGCCCTATTTCACAATTTAGATGCAGTTGTGTAATGTTAGCATAAAGTCTTTTAGCAATCAAACAAAAAACATTCCTTTGTTTTAACAATTTCAAATTGTCTCTTTGTCAATAAATGTTTTCATCCCTAGACTTAATTAGCTCTGACTCCTTCTGCTCAATCCACATCCTTCGCTCCTCACTCTTGGATGACACCCTGCTTATTTGGTTATTCATATTAGAATTTGTGACTCGAGTTTGAGTTAAACAACTATCTAGATTTGAAAGTCTTGAATTCAAGTTATTTAATTCCTTTTCATATGATTTTTGTGGAATTTCAAACGAAACAAAATAAGATTGTACCTTCTTGATCAGTTCATCAAGTTCACTAATCTGCACACTAAGAGGTTTTGCTGTAAAGCATAAGTCCTCTCGCTCCTTGGCCTCATCATTTCCACCATCACTATTATATCCCCTCATCTGAGATACGTCAGTCACCATCAGTCATCTTCCACTGCTTTCACCACCTCTTGCGACATAAGCCTTTCCATGAGAAGGCTTTCTCACCTCATCATCTTCTGAGTCGGTCGACCATACCTGTACGCCACCGAACTTGTCATCATCTTCCGAACCCTGCACAATAAGAACATTCATAGAGGGATTAGTAGCAGCTTTCTTCCTTTTAATCTCCTCCAGCTTTTTCATAAGAAGTGCCTCTTCATCTTTCTCCTCATCTTTCTCTGTCATTTTCTTCAAAACACAATCTTTGGCGTAATGATTCTTTCCTCCACAGTAATAACAGCTGACACCAGAATCTGCTTCCACCTTCGCCTCTTTCTTTGGCTCTTTAGTCTTCGGCTCCTCCCTCACTTTTTTAGAACTATAGCTTCCCTGCCAATTTCGGTTCTTATTCGTAGGAAACTTCTTCTTGATGAACCTTTTAGGATTGGACACCATCATAGCATAATCTTCTAAAGTTAGATCGTAGTCCACCAGGTTCAGATCTTCGTCTTCTACTGCATTCTTACTTTTAGACAGAAGGGCCAAGGACCCCAAGTTTGAGACCACACTCTTCTCTTGCAACACCGTCTTTTCCTGGGATTTCAGAATTCCCACTAGTTTCGCCAATGAATAAGATTTAAACTGTTCATGTGCTTTAACCGTTGATACAACCGCCCGCCATTCAGATTTTAGACCATTTAAAAAGGTAACCTTCTGTTCGATTAGCTTTCTTTCAATGTCATCTTTGATCATCTTACTAAGAAGATGATTAAACCGATCGAATGTTTGTGTAGCCAACCCCTCTGGCTTTTACTTGAACTCTCCAAATTCAGACAAAAGTAAGGTTTGAATTGAGTGCTCCAGATCTTCATCTATAGAATACAGCTCTCGCAGCCGATCCCAGATTTCTTTAGCAGTACTGCAGGAACTAACCAATCTGAACGTGTCAGATTGAAGAGCAAATCGAATAAATCTCAATGCTTTGATGTTGCATTGAAACTTCTCCTTTTCGTCCTGAGCGACATCTTGCACATCTTTTAACAAATCATTATACTCCTTTTGAGTTTTAATAATTCTGGATGTTCCTGAATGAGCAATGGTCCAGACACAATAGCTTCCCATATCAAATACCCATTATCTTCAGATCCAATGACGTAGTGTTCAAAGTGATGCGTCCAAACCTGTTAATCTTGAGTGTAGAGAATTGGAATCTTGGTTGTAGATCCTATATTGTTTGAGATGTTGATAGGATTGGTTTGAGAATCGTCCATGCTTGATCGTTTAACCTGTTGTAAGATCAGACTTGTAATACGTACTATTAGGGAAAGATGAATAATTACTGAGATACGTCAATTATGGAGTGACGGCTCAATAAATATCAGTAAATGCGAAATAAACCCTAATCACTTCTTTCACAGAAGAGATGTGTATGAATTAAACAGCCTCCTGCTCTGATACCAATTGATGAGTTTAAGAAACTCTTTGATCGTTTAGATCTTATAATAGGTAAACCACGAAAGCGATAACAGCAATATAAAACACATGAATGAATCTGAATATGTCGAATGATTCGATTGATTCAATCCTCAGCAGAGCTCGATAAAGAACTTCCCCTGTAGAGGATATTAGGGTTACAAAAGATAAAGATCAAAATACTTGACAAAATAACTTCTAAAATATTACGTTCTAGGATGCATGCAAGCACCTATAAATACAAAACCCTATAAAATAACTCACGGATGGACAGGCCCATACCGGAGACTAAATGGACTAAATAGCGAGCCCAAGACACAACACCTTTTGGACCTAACACGTACTTCATAGCAGCCAATGAGAAATGGTCTATGGATAAGCTTGCAAATTCTTATGTGAAGGAAATTGTGAGGCTTCACGGTGTTCCGTTAACGATTGTGTCAGATCGTGACAACCGTTTTACCTCGCAATTTTAGAGAAGTCTACAAGAGGAATTGGGTACCAAGTTGTGTTTGAGTACAACTTACTATCCACAAACCGATGGTCAGAGCGAACGAATGATACAAACGCTTGAAGATATGCTGAGTGCATGTACCCTGGAATTCCAAGGTAATTGGGATGAAGATTTACCTTTGGTAGAATTTTCCTACAATAATAGTTTCCACTCGAGCATAAAGATGGCACCTTATCAAGCTATGTATGGACAAAAATGTTGTACGCTGTCTTGTTGGCTTGAGGCTACGGAAAAGCAGTTTATGGGACAGGAGATAGTCCATCAAACTGCTGAAAAGTTGAAAATAATTAAGGAGAGAATGTTAGCAGCTCGGGATCGTTAAAATAGCTATGCTGACAACAAGCGAAGACCGATGACTTTTGAAGTTGGAGATTCGGTTTTGCTTAAAGTATCTCCGTGGAAGGGGCTTATAAGATTTGGTAAAAGAGGAGAGTTAAGTCCAAGGTTTATTGGACCGTTTAAAATTCTTCAAAGGGTTGGGAACCAAGCTTACAAGCTCGAGTTACCCGTAGAACTGAATGGGATTCATAACACTTTCCATGTGTGTTATTTGACGAAGTTCACGGGAGAAGTTCCCGATATAATTCCAATTTCTGAATTAAGAATTGATGAGAACAAAAGGTTTGATTGAAGAACCAGAGGCAATTGTGGACCGAAAAACTAAGAAGTTGCGACGCAAGATGGTCGAGTTAGTGCTTTTCCGTTGGAAACATACGAATGGGTCATATCTCACCTGGGAGACGGAGAGTGACATGATGAGTCGCTGTTCGCATTTGTTTGTTGATGTGTGATTCCGGGGACGGAATCATTCTAAGGTGGAGAGAATTGTAACGCCCATGTTTCTAGGCTAGGCATTAATGATGATATGATAGTCTAGGTTGACCTTTGTAACCCATTTTGAAATAATAAGAATGTTTTATTTGAGTATTATGTGTTTTATGCTTAATTGCTTAATTATGTGGCTTAAATGAATCAAGAATAAAAATAAGCGTTAAAATGAAATGTTAGGTAAACCCAATATTTATACACGAAAATGTAGTCGTCGTGACGAGGTTTCCTAATATATAAAGAATGTTGATATCCGAGTTATAACAAAGAAGTTATGATCTATCGAAGTTTCGCGACAGAACTGGAACGACACTATATGACGTAAAATACAAATTTAAGATAGAGCGATATCTAGCCTTAGTAATCTAAACGAAAGTCATAGAATATGTTAAACCGAGAGCGTACATAAAAAGAACGTCTAAATCTGACTTCATATGAGGAAGTTATGATTTTTCGAAGTTTCAACATAGTAGTGTACAGCCCGAAGTTCGAATATGGGATCGAGCAATATTTAGCCAAAACTTTCTAAAGGAGAATCTAAGATCACATTGAAAGTAGTGCAATGACGGAAAGACAGACGAAAACGAACGTCAGATGAATGAGTTATGAATGTCAAACGGAGTTTTCCTGTCCCGACCAACTAAGAATAATATAAAAATAATATAATAAAAATAAAATCAAAATTAGCCGACGGAGTCTAAATGAAAGTTTTAGATCTTGTTTTTACCTACGCGTTGATATAAAGAACGTCGAAAACGGAGTTCGTATGCGAAAGACAGAAAGTTATGAATTTCTGAATTTTGGGGTGCGAAACCCTAAAAACTGTCAGAGACCACGACGTGGAAACAATGGTCACGACGTGGCATGGCTTCTGACGCCTTCTGGAGCCTGACAGAGCAAGTGGACGATGACGCATGCAATGACGATCAAGCCCACGACATGGAAACACTGTCCACGACGTGGAAAATGAAAATTTTGCCATATAAATAGATATAAAGGGGCAGTCGGCCAAGGTTGCTAATTCACCCTTCTATCACCTATATTACCTCGATTTATGTGCAAAGAAGTACCCCCGAAGCCCCGGTATCATCCCGATACCTGAAGCAAGTCCCAAAGCCCGAAAATCCCGAGAAGAAAAGAGTTTCCGTGCCGAAGCTGTGCCCGCGAGGAGCCCGGTGTGCGAAGTGATCCCGGTTTCACCGAAGAATACTACTTTTAAAGTCTTAGTGCTGTCTGATCATCTTTTGATAAAGTGAGTGTGTAGTTACTTTCTTCTAATAGATAGATATGAAGTATCTCCACAAGAATACGTGCTATGTGTTGCATATTATCTGTTATTTGGTTTGAATATTGAATGGATATATTATACATGATTTAAAGTTGTATATGTATGTTTATATATATATATATATATATATATATATATATATATATATATATATATATATACTAAAATGTTGGGATACAGCATGGGTAGATAGTTGATGTGTGATAAAATGATTAGAGGCCTCGATGTTGTTGTTAATCTAGTCATCTAGCGGAGTATGGATGACGACCACAGACTCTTTCTAGACTGTCCTGTGGAACGCTGGCAAGTTCATAACCTGTAGGTGTTGTGGGCTTGATGTTCACCGGTGTACTCTATCGCCCTCACGGTTGCCTTTAGGACATCTATTGTTGAGGAAACCCCTTGCAGTAATGTCCATCCTGATGAAAAAAAATCTTACATTAGGTCCCTTGAGATAGATGTTGTTTTAGGGACATAAAGTGAGGATAACGGGAATGGGTAATCGGGTTATTGTTGGTTGGTGAAATTAAATATAATTATTTATTGTGGGTTGAAAACCCTATATGCTCACCAGGCTCCCAACCCTGACCCACTCAGTTTTTTTGTATTATAGGTAGTGGCACGAGAGCATAAGTTGGATGACTTATCAAGATCTTTTGATATCAGACCATTTGTTATATGTGACTGTTGTATGGTCTATCATTTGTTGTTTATGCTTTTGGTCTATTTATCGGAACATGACATCCCGAATATTGTTATATAATGAAAATGCATCTCTTGATGAAATGCTTTGATAAACTTTATTTTATCATATTTTGTTTTGGGAACAAATTCCGCAACTCTTCTAAATTAATGGATTTACTCTGAAATTATTTTAAAAGCATAAATGAACCCGGTCTTTTCTGGCCGTGATTTTGCGTATGTCACAATCACGACCCAACATCTGCTAAGCCCAAGATTGGCCCAAACTGAGGCCCAATAACGTAAAGTCTAGAATCTAAGTGTGCATTGAGTGTACTCTTCTGTACGTTTCGTGTACAACTTGCATGGCTTGTACGATGTGCGTACTGGCATGTACGCCCAACGTACTCTCCTGATAAGCCATATTCTTCAGAACTACTTAATCCCTTAATATAGAATTTCCAAACTTCAGATCTGAGTCTAATAATCCTTCTTAACCAATAAAGTTGATCACTTGGTGGCTTGCACCCTATCAAATAAGATCAACTTGGAAAAATAACAACTATCTTCATGGAAATGTCTAGATCTCTTGCATGGATGCAAATGAGCCTTAAAGATTGCAACTTTACTACTCAAGGGACTCAAATAACTTCATGGGTGGCAACCCTAAGTCCATAAACGGGTTTGCATCATAAAAATCCATTCTTGAAACCAAAAGGGACAATATCCATGAGAATCTAGATCTATGATGTAGAAGCACCAAGATGAGAACTTTATACCTTCAATAGGCTGGAAATGATGTAAAACCTCTGGATCTACAAGCTGACTTCAATCTCTTGCTTCTTCTCTAAACACCTTCTTCAAAAACACCAAAATACTCCTCTAATGACCATCCAAGCCCCAAAATCACTCAAATGAGGGCTATGGGTCGATTTCTAAGGTTTAGAGGGTGGAGGCTGAAGATATTAGGGTTAGGTTATGAGATAAGGAGCTTAAATAGGGTCCAAGACCCTAAAATAGGGTTCAAGTCTGATTAGCGTACGCCCAACGTTCATATGCTACACCTAACATACCCTGAAGAACATTCGCGACCATCCTGGTCAGTACACCCACCGCCCATCGTACTGCCTTCTTCACTAGTATGCCCATTGTACTCTTTCTGTACGCCCAGCGTACTCGGCAAAGCCTGAAACCATTAAACCTCCGAATGCCATAACTTCTTTGTTATAAGTCTATTTTTGACGATCGTTATATCCATGAAAAGGTAACGAGAAGACATACACTTCTACAACTCATATCTTCCTTAAGACCTTCCAAACAAAAGTCTATTTTATACAAAAACCCAAACTGACACTTTACCGGAATACCCCTAGGCTCCAAAACACAAACCGAACATCCGGATCGCTTCTAATACATCACTCGCACCCAAAATGGCCTAGGTCTTACCCTTCTCAAAAGCCATAATCCTTATGATGACTGTCCTTCAGGCCACAGCCTCAGACTAGGAGTCAATTTAGAACAGGGCGTTACACAGTATCGTATCGATCCATAAACCATCATGAACATATCTCAAAATCAAAACATCGAAAAGTAATATGAATCAGAGTATAATCCCAGAAAACTCATTGCTAAAACCATGTGTGTGTGATGCACTGCTACGTCGTCGACTCCTTCCCCTTGGATGAAGAGGTACCTGAAACTAAAACTGAAACGGTATGCCCAAAGCTTAGTGAGTTCTCCCATCATACCACATACCATACAATCATACAAGGTGTCGGGAAATTCTGGGGTGCCCGACCTACCCATGTCAAGCCATTCTGGGGTGCTGACTACCCGTGTCAGACCATTTTGGGGTGCTGACTAACCATGTTAGGCGATTCTGGGGTGCCTGCCCACCCTCCGGTCTATCTCACCCGTTCACGGGGACTATTTCACCCCCTACTACTATCACATAATAAATTATCATAAACATGTTGTCAGACATATCTTGGGTGTCCGACCTACCCTTCGGTCCTAACAACCGATCGGTGGACTATTCCCCTCACACTACCACTATAACATAGAACTTAACATACTGGCACATAGAATATAGCAAGTAATAGCAACAAGACAATTATCACAAAGACAATCATCTCAACTATAATCAACTACTAGTGGGTCGGCCTTGGTGCCTTAGACCCACTTCTACTGGAAGGTAACTCACCTCAATTTCGCGTAGTGTCTGAACTATCGCCGACATGTAAATCGAATTTCCTCGACACCACAATCCCTACACAATAACTCTACTAAGTTACCAATTCATACTCGCAACCCCCATAAGGGTCAACCCAAATCCTAATCAAAGTCAACCTCCAGTTGACTTGACTCGCTGAGTTGGTCTACCAACTTGTCGAGTCCCTATTCCTCCAAAATGATCCAACTCCCCGAATCTACTCGTCGAGTCTAGAAACAACTCGACGGGTCCTTCTTCAACCAAAATATCGGGACCATCTTCAACCGACTCGCCGGGTTTCCTTTGAACTCGCTGAGTTCATCTCCCTTATATGAATATGTTCAGTCTATGACTCGCCGAGTTGTATGAACAACTCATCGAGTCCATCTTCATGGTTTGGGATTGGGCTCGCCGATTTTGTTCATATACTCGTCGAGTCCCATGATTTCCAGGTCTTATAATCACGTCCATCTTTGTTGAGTCCTCTTCTAGACTCAACCAGACTCCTCAAAACAGCAAAGGTCAGGGAACCATTTCCTGACTCGTCGAGTCCCAATAACAACTCGCCAAATCCATTTAGTCTATGTCCATAAACTCGATTTCTTTTGAGCCCATCTCATCCAAAGGGTAGATCTAACCTCTTATGGTGATATAACACATAAAGTCACAAACTTTACATCCATGCATGGGTCTTTAAGCTTAGAAGGACGAAAAATGAGACCTACAAGATGCATGGGGCTCTCATGGCCATAGAGTTAGCACCTTTATGCCATGAGACCCTTCCAAAGTCCATGATCTGAATCCATAACTTCACATTACACCCCACAACCCGAAAATGGCTTAGAAATGCCCTAAAGATACCAAAACCCAAGCCCTAAAGATGATTGAAACATATGGAAAGTCAAGATTGAAGATTTTTACCTAAAATGAGCTGGAGATGAAACACAATCTCTGGATATTCTAGCTTCAACTGGAACTCCCAAGCTCCTTTCTTCTTCTCAAGCTTCACAATCACCAAAGAATGCACAAAAATGGCTTAAGAGCACTCACACAAGGCTAGGTTTTCCGTTTAAGGTCTTCTGGAAGTGTGAGGGACGATGGAGGCTGATATGAGAGTAGATAAGTTGTTTAAATAGGGTGCAAACCCTTAAATTTAGGGTTTCACTCAGACAGCTCCTACTCATCGAGTCGGTCTCAGTACTCATAGAATAGGTCACTTAAAATCCACGCGCAAAGCCGAGTCGACTCGACGAGTTAGGCCTTCAACTCGTCGAGTCCCATGGTAAAATACAATAATTAAATACGTACTAGGAACCGAGTGTTACAAATCTCCCCCACTTATTCTAGACTTCGTCCTCGAATTCTGTTGATGAATCTGAAAACAGCTCGGGGTAGTGCTCCTTCATCTCGTCCTCTGGTTCCCAGGTCCATTCTGAACCCTTGCGGTGCTGCCACTGCACCTTTACCTGCTCCACCCTCTTGTTCGTTAAATCCTTCGACTTCCTGTCGAGGATCGCCAATGGCCGCTCGATGTAGTTCAGACTGTCATCCACCTGAATATCCTCCAAAATCACCACTGCTAAATCGTCAACCAGACATTTCCACAACTGGGAGACATGGAACGTACTGTGAATCTGACTGAGTTCGGCCGGTAGGTCCAGCCGATATGCCACCTTATCCACCCGGGCTACAACCCTAAAAGGTCCAATATACTTGGGGCCCAGCTTGCCCCACTTCCTGAATCGAATAGCGCCCTTCCAAGGCGACACATTCAGGAGTACCATATCCCTGACCTGGAACTCTAGGTCCAATCGACGCTTGTGGGTATAACTTTTCTACCGACTCTAAGCAATCTGGAGCCTGCTCCGAACCTGCTGGATCATCTCTGTAGTCTTGAGTACCACTTCAGTACTCCCCATGACCCTCTGACCAACCTCACCCCATCATATCGAGGTCCTGCACTTCCTCCCAAGTAAGGTTCGGTATACTTAGTTCACTATAAACAATAGCTCTGATACCAATCTATCACACCCCAAACCAAAATGGCGTAAACGTTCAGGGGTGGAGGATGTCATGTATAGTATCACAATAATTGCATTATAGTAATCAAAGCAAACACAACCATTACATTCAATATATATAAGGTATTTACATCAGTTTGATACATATTTGTATACATCAAAAGTATACCAACATATAAAAGACATGACTCTATACGCTCCGTCTTCTCAAAAGCCTACGGAAGTACTTGTCTACTAATCTCCTGAGAATACAAGTGGTTTTGAAAAGAGTATCGACATTAAAGCTGGTGAGTTCATAAGCATGTTTCTGTAATGAAAACCTGTTGATGAATCTGTGAAAATGTATGTTTCCGAGAAAATCCAATATTTTCTTTAATAGAAAGGTAGTCTTAAACCCTAAGACCAAATGTAAGTTTGTTATTGAATTCTGTTTTTGTGTATGAAAGTACATGTATGAAATTCCCTGGCTACCACCAGTAATGTAAGTAATGCATTCTATGAAAACCCTGGCTAACACCAGTATGTATAGTAGTTTTATTATTTAAAATAAAACTAGTGAAGAATGAAATCCCGTAAACAAAAAGTTAGTTTATACTGTTCTGAGTTCGTATAACCATGCTTGATATAACCTAGTGACCTCTACGACGTTCTTCAGGCATCGGATGTTATGACATTTGTCACCCCAGGCATGCCTGCAAAACTGTAGCTAGAAGTTTATGTGTCGGATTGTTAATCTCGAATAAATCTATTCACAAATCTCACGCTCTCCCTTGAGGAGACTCTGGTTATACTATGATAGGATTTAGCCCACACCCCGAAGGGTACAATTGAACTAATGTCTCATAACCCTATATCAACTAGTTTACGTGTAATGTAATGCTCTTTTGTACTTGAAGCTACATGTATGTCTTGTAGAGTAAAAATAATTATACTTAAATAATTATTTAGTAAAGTACTCTTGTATTCGAATGATAGCATTGTAAATCATAAAGTGGCTTTACCATAGTTTATATGTTTGTGACAACCCGTAAATTATTCCGTCATTATAAACCGTTCCCGTTAAATAAAACCGTTTGTATTCAATTTGTCCTGCTAACTTTCGAGTTAAATTGATTTAATTGCGACTTCTATTTCGATTTCATAAGTGTCGGGATACATTATAAACATTAAAATACTTTCCATATTCATTTGGAAAAATTATTAGTTTCATCTAAGTCGTGATTACGGCAAATTTATCGGGTACGACCAAAAGCACCGTTTAACGTCAATATCGGGTAGAATTCCACCGGGCCATAAACTCAACCCCTGTATAAGGGATTGAGTGACATCGTTTTGAAGATTTTTCTCTCTCTTAAACCACTTTCGCTCACTACTCTCTCTCTCTAAAATCCGATTTAATTCCAAAAACTCCCTTCCAAACCTCAAATTGGTAAGCAATCTATCCTAACTTGTTGTTTAACTTGATTGATATGCAAATTCATGTTTGAATCACTCAAAACACCCAAGAACTTGTGTTTACGGTCTAGGAACCCTCCCAAAACCGTGAACACCTCTAAAGAGGGTTTTGAAGCCCCAAAACCCCTCCAAATCATTTCTAGTGCTTAGATATGGCTTAGAAACTTGCATGCATGAGCTTAGGACCCCAAAATCTTTTTCATTTGAGGATTGGACATGAGTTTATGGCCCAAGAACATGCTTGTTCTATGGGCCGTAATCTCCTTAAGGAGTTTACTCTTGAAGATTAAACTCCATATCCAAGCCTTACACACCCTTAGATGCTACCCGGGTCACTCCGAACACTTGATTTGAAGTGTTTTCGCCCCTCGAAGTGTTAATTCATGTCATTTAGTAAATCAAAGTCTAATTAGATACAAATGTGTATCTCTTCATATTACATAGGAACCTCGCGTGTAATCAAGCCCCAAACTGACGTTTAGCATCCAAATCGACACGTTTCTTGACTGGTGAGTTCATACCCCTACGCCTTTTTTAGTGTTTTTCAATGTTTTCAGGGGGGAATACAAGCAAACTATAAATGATTTCGAAACTTAAAAACTGATGTAATTCTATAAATATCTGGCAAACTTTTAGATATCTTTACCCGTTATGTATTATGCGGAGCATAAGGGATCTTTTATCGAATATAACTACATGGATTACAATTACAGTAAAGGAAACAATCAAACTAATATTATGGGAATAATTTGGGATGTTCAGTTCTCGTTTTATAAATTCGGATTTCATGCAATGTTAATAGTTAAACTATGTATGATTCAGTTTATCTCTGTTTAAAGAAGAATATTATGCCAGATAGTTTCTTTGTATTCAATCGTTTATACTTTATTATGTTTCAAAACGATTATGATATTCGATAATGACCGAGTACACCGTGAATAATTTAATACTAGATTATGAGATTATTCTTCAATATACCCTGCAGGTTAACAGTAAATCCTCCCCGGAAGTATAACCAGAGTCTCCTGGAGGGAGAGCGTGGAATTTGTGAATAGATCTATTCGGGACTGACAATCCCACACCTTAACTGGTAGCTACAGTTAGGCGGGCACACCTGGGGTCACAAATTCTGGATATCGTGCGACGCCTGAAGAACGTCAAGGAGGTCTCGGCTCTCATTAGCATGGTTATACGACTTACAATATGTATTAAAATATAGTTTATTCACGGATTTTATATCTAACT
The DNA here is from genome assembly GCF_002870075.4 of Lactuca sativa. Taxonomy (NCBI): domain Eukaryota; kingdom Viridiplantae; phylum Streptophyta; class Magnoliopsida; order Asterales; family Asteraceae; genus Lactuca; species Lactuca sativa. The sequence goes on from NC_056626.2 coordinate 378,098,907, forward strand.
TTGATATATATATTTTATATCTACTGTAGTACGGGATAGTATTCCCATGGTTTTCAATCTATAGTTATATGTGTTAAAACTACATATTGTTGTATTGGATGGTATTCCCAGTGGTTTTCAATCTATAGTTTTACGTATTAAACTATATACTGTTGTACCGAACGGAATTCATAAGTTTTAACTAAACTGTCTTTATAAGAAAATATGGGATTTTCTTGGATAACAAATTTTTCAGAAAACTAAAGGAAACATGTTCATTTTCAGAAAACAAAACACTTATGAACTCACCGGCGTTATGCTGATTTTCAAACTGCTTGTATTCTCAGGTCCGCATTAGACAGGTACTCAGCAATCCTTTTGGCGAAGATGGAGATCGTAGAAGACACGTCTTTACTTTTGTTCATATATACATATGTATAACACTTGTAACATTTTACTTTTAAACAAATGTAAATTTTATTATGTAATTTAACAGTTGTTTACTTTTCTTACTATGTACATTGGTTATGATACTTAACATGAAGTCACCTCCGCCTCGGAACGTTTTCGCCCTGGGTTTCGGGGTGTGACAGATTGGTATCAGAGCCCTTGTTTATAATAAACTAAGTATACCAAACCTTACATGGTATAAGACTGTAAACACTAAAGGGCCTAAGTGCTCTGAATTAAAAGTATTCTGTAAGTCCCTAATCTACCTGTGTATCAATCAGATTCGTTTGATGGTGTGGAATCCCAATCAAACGGGTGATGTCAGATAAAATAGAAGAGAAGAAGAAGTGGAATAAGATGAATCTCAATGTATTAATGAATAGAATGATGATCCAGATACAAAAGATTCACACACAAACTAACACACAATAGTTCTTCTATCTTTGTGGCCGTAAACTCTTTAGGGTTCATCAATCTGTTCCTCACATCCTAACACCTATATTTATACTTGTGAGTATGGGCTAACTGAACTTGGGCCGTAAATGGGTTTACGGCCGTAAACTCAACCGTAAACATGACCTGACCGTAAACTAGACGGTAAGCTCATAAAATATTACACAAAAATATAATTGCCCAGAAAAGCAAAGTATAAACCATATTTGGACCCAACAATCTCCCGCTTGGTTTATAGCTTTCTGTTCATAATGACCCAACAAGCTCCCCCTAAAAAGTAGCTAACTCTTCTTGTCAATCTTCATTGGGAGCTTGGCTTCAGCTTTAACCTTCGATTTCTTCACAACATCACGATGAACATATGAATCTTCGATGAATGACTTCATCTTGAGCACTTGAGGTTTTCTTGAAAATTTGGCATTGAACGCACATTGGGTGAGGAGGCTTGACGTATTGATTCTTGAAAGATGACGCTTTCAGCTTGAGAATCTTTAGAGAAAACATCAAAGAGAACAAATCTTCTGGATCACTTCAGCAGGTTTAAGATAGCAGCAGATTGATTGAGGAGGCTTCAATGCAATCCGTCACATAATCTTCAATTTCAACTTCACCTTGCTTCTGGGGTTGAAAGATTGAATTTGAAAGAATAATCTTCATTTCTTGCTCCTTTGAATGAGAATTCTTCGATGCTCACGGACGAAGACTTTGGCTCAGAAATCTTCAACACAAACTCCATGAGTTTCATCTTCACTTGAAATCACTTTTCAAGACAAAACAAAATTAAAAGAAAACTTGGCACACCAATTAAAACAGAAACAAAACAAAAATAACACTATTTTTGAATTTTTATTTTTTATTTTTTTGTTTATTATTATTATTATTATTATTATTATTATTATTATTATTATTATTATTATTATTATTATTATTATTATTATTATTATTATTATTTGTTTTTTTTAATTCTCCCCCCTTATATTTAAATTAGAAGAACACTATGAACAAACTTAACAAAACAAAAATAATAGCTAACTTTAAAAGTGATTTGGGATCAAAGTTTTTAGACAGCCTTTATCCGCTTGTCGGTACCTTCTATCTTCACGTCTTTGTCTGGTCGATTGTCGGTATTGTTGTCCACTTAAACACGAAAAATTGTGACAAATTTAGGACATACTATTTGTTATAAGACAAGGTGAACTTAAGTTCCTAAAAGTTATATCTGATCCTAATTTCTTAGATACTATATCTTAAGGGTCATTCATCTGACGACGACCAGGGATATTGTTGTCCACCTAAATTGAGCAGCGATATCTATAGACAATCTGTATGTTTTCAATTTTAAGTGTACTAGAACGTGTTTCCCGCTTCCTGATATGCCCCAGCCATCAAGAACTTCCAGAGTACTCCTTACACCGGGTGAGAAGACAACCATTCAGAGAGAGGATAGATTCAGAATTCTATTACTTATTACTTTAGAGGGGTTAAGAAGTAGAAGGTTGGATATGCTGTGTACTAGGTCGGATTAGAAGTCACGCAAAGGAGACAGCATATGGCTAACAGATAAGAAGTATTTCACATATATAACATGCAGAGAAATAGAGTTGCATATGTTATGTACCAGGTCGGATTGGAAGTCACGTAAAGGAGAAAACATATGACTAACAGACGGAAAGAAAGAAAATGATATTCTACAGACCTAATTTATCGGAATTTACCAGTCGCCCCATCCAACCGGAATTAAGGACAGAATCCGCACATCGAGGAAAAGTTAAACCACGGTTCCAAGTACGGGTTCAATTCATGTGACGAGTAGATTCCCATATATATCTCCCTGCTCAACCTATCCAAGCGTTGTATTGTCAGGCTGAATGGATCTAACTAGGTCAAGATTTGTCAAGTCTATAAATTTCCTAAGTTCAACTCTTCCTAGTCATGTCCATTTTAAAAAAAATTCGTGCCTACCGACGCATCAAAGCAGAGCATAGACCCTTCAACTTTGGGTACGTTACGCAGACTCAAATTGCCTGTTATCACCTGATAATATCACTTCCCAAAAAAATCTCCCTCAAGCACACTTCATACCAACATATTTTTTTTGATTTTTTTGATTTTCTAATGTTTTTTTTTTTTTTTTGGATTTTTGAAAATTTTCTAATTTTTGTTTTGTTTTTATTTCTGCCCGTAAATTTGTGCATAGGAGAGAAACGAAAATAAATGCGCAAATTTAAACTATCCTAAAACAAAAATTAGTCTTTAAAGCGAATCAGCTTAAGAAAAACTCAGGAGTATAAAGAAGAAAACGCAAACCGTAATTCACCGATTGAATCTGCATTCAGAAGGTCTGAGAACAGCAAGCATAATCTCAGAACATATCTGAAAATTCTTCATATCATTAAGCACTAACCCCATTTGTGATTTCTTCCTTTCCCGCAAAAGGATACATACTCTCAAATAATGTTCTGAGTGTTGTATAGTTGAGAGATGTCTCCTATCATGTGCATGGAACAGCCACTACCAACAAACCGAAGTCTGATGATATGCCTCCACAGCCGCTCCAACGCAGAGTGGGATTAATTGGTCTTTCGAACCCAGTCCATTTTGAATCTGGGTCGACCATTTTCATCCTTGCAGGGTACTCTCTCCCATGACATATCCTGCTTATCACAAACAGAAGATGTAGAAACGTTAGAAGCATTAGGAGATTCGGGAGTTTTCACCTTTGGTACCCATCTATATTCGGGTTTAACCCATTTCTTGTTCGGTCCGATGGGTACCTCGGCACTTGCTTTGGAACTTGAAGCCGTCTGCCTAGATGACTTTGACCTAACCGGTCTTGGTTTCAAAGGAGCATCTCTTGAACTAGACTTTTGGGCCAGCATTCCCTTCTTGTTCTTGGGAGTTGGATGCTTGGCCTTGGGAGTTGGATGCTTGGCCTTGTGCGCATTCCAGTCATCATGGTCTGAATGTGACCTTGGGGGGTTTCTTTTGGAGTATCACCCTCTTGGTGCATTCTGCCATCCTTGTGCATAGTAAGGAACGTATGCGTGATTTGGACAGTTTCTGGCAATGTGTGCAGGTGTTCCACAGTGAAAACAAGTCCTTTTCTTCACTGGGAAATTGTTTCTTCCTGCCCCTGGTGGCGTATCTTTGCCTTGTCTCTTGTTGTTCCCACATGCACACTTGCCACAAGAACTCTGTTGCGCTGGAATTGGAGGCTTGTATTTACCAACGACAGGTTGATTAGAAGCAACAGATTTAGAGTTCAAGGGGTCGTTTGTTTGTTCAGAAGAACTCTCCTTGTCCTCATCCTCTTCTACTTTACCTGCACAAGAAGTAGCAACATTAGTATCTTCAATATTAATAACTCCTCCTGACACAAATCCAGCTCGTTTTTCATATTGAAGATGTGGCTCCCTGTCAGTTTCATCCTGTGTCATAGGGATGGATGTGTAGTTAAGATTATAAGGAGGAGGTACACTATCATACCCTAGACCCTTGTTTTGATTTTCTTTGAATTTTAATTGGGTTTCATACAAGGACTCGACTGTCTGACTTGACGCAATATAATTTTTGAAACTGACATCTGTTTTGCCACACTTAATTTTTAAAGCGTCAAGTTCTTCGGTTACAGCAGCAAGTTGTCTCTTAATATAATCATAATTTTCACACTTGTTGCTATACTCTTCCTGAAGCTTCCTAAAGTCCTTGGTTTTTCCTTCTAATTCAGCCTTCAGGGGTTTCTGTCCTTTCCTGAGTTGATATCCTTCATATCTCAGGTCCTCAACCTCTCTTTTTAATAAATCAGTTTGTTCTCGAAGAAATTTAATCGTAGCTTCACAAGCTGGAGTACATGTAACTTTAGTGACTGGAATGTTTTCAGAACTTATTGTTTCTCTACACTTCAAAGCATCAAGTTCTTGAATTACATCAGCAAGACTAAGATGATTGAGATCTTTTCTCTTCTTGATGATAGCCACGTTCATATCCCACGATTTCAGAAGTGAATTTAGCAGCCTTTTGTTGATCTCGGACTTAGTCAAGAAGATCCCGGCTATATTCATCTCAGTAGTGAGTGTAGTAAATCGCTGCAACTGAGTTTCAAGGGTTTCTCCAAGGATAAAATCGAAAAAGTTGAAATTTTGTCTTAACATATCCTGACGACTCTCTTTCATGTTTCAACTCCCCCGTAGACCTTAAAATCAGTTAAAAAGCACAACTAAGACCCAAAATCAAACTTAAAAGTCAAAACCTTTGATTATAAACCTCAAAAGTCAACCTTAAAAGTCAAATTTAAAAAGATAAACTCAAAAGTCAAACTTGAAAAGACAAACTTAAAAGTCAAACCGAAAAACTAAATTTGAAAGCTTAAAAGTTAATCGAAAAAGTCAAAGTTTAAAATCAAAAGTCAAACTTGGAAGTCAAAGTCAAAATTTAAGTTCAAAAGTTGAAAAAAATTAAAATATAAACTGATTTAGTTAAAATGCGATTTACTGCCATATAAAGAGTTCACTGCCAAAAGGGGTTTGCGGCAGTAAACTCAGAGTTTGCGGCTGTAAACTTCAAATTTCCGGTTGAGAGGAGAATACGGTTCTTTGATTTAAATGGACATGACTTTAAGATTCCATTTTTTTGAGAATTAATTAATATTAATTAAGATTCAAAAATAAAATAAAATAAAATTAACTGCTGAAAACAAGATTTTCTGCTAAATATAGTTTACTGCTGAAAATATAGTTTACTGCCGGATGGAGTTTGCGGCCGTAAACTAGGAGTTTGCGGCCGTAAACTTCAATTTTTTGATTAATATTTTTCAGTTCAATTGTTAACAAAAATTCACGAGATTAATTTAATTCACGGTCTAGGGTTCAACGCGATTTAGAATACGGTCTTCAAACTAACAAACTTGCACCAAAAATCAGTTCACGGCCAAATAACTATGATTCACGGTTGAAGAACTTGATTGGTTTGCGGCCGTGTATCGGAGTTTACAGCCGTAAGCTCGGACCGGAAACACCAATTATTCAGATTCCAGATAAAACAATAAAACCTTTTGACTGATACAACCAGGCTCTGATACCAATTGTAAGTCCCTAATCTATCTGTGTATCAATCTGATCCGTTTGATGGTGCGGAATCTCAATCAAACGGATGATGTCAGATAAAATAGAAGAGAAGAAGAAGAGGAATAAGATGAATCTCAATGTATTAATGAATAGAATGATGATCCGGATACAAGAGATTCACACACACACTAACACACAATAGTTCTCCTGTCTCTCTGGCCGTAAACTCTCTAGGGTTCATCAATCTATTCCTCACACCCTAACACCTATATTTATACTTGGGAGTATGGGCTAACTGAACTTGGGCCGTAAATGGGTTTACGGCCGTAAACTCAACCGTAAACATGACCTGACCGTAAACTAGACTATAAGCTCATAAAATATTACACAAAAGTATAATTGCCCAGAAAAACAAAGTATAAACCATATTTTGACCCAACATATTCTTTAAAATATAAGTATTTTCGAAAGTATACAAGTATACCTAACCCCCGGAATCCGTAACGTCGAGTAGAACAAAACATAAGTAAATAGGTGTTGTACACTGCAGTTAAACCTAGGCAGTTATGTAGTTGTGTCTAGAATCAATATAGCCTGATCAACTATATTCATTCGAGACACAGCCAACATGTGCTTGGGAGTGACAGTAGTGTTCAGCATGCCTAAAACTTACCCAATATCCAAACAACGAGCCGTCATCGCAGCGAATCATGAAATACTATGGAAGTATTTCTAGAGTCAACTTCGTTATGAAAATCCTCATTCCAGCGTTGCTCCTCAATCATTCCTTTTAGCGATAGTTTATCTGCTTTGAATATTTCCTTCCTGCTTTATCACTTAATAGAATTTCATATCTGTCATATCCATTGATTCAATTCAGAGGAATTACCATCCTCTATTTCCTGATCTTTATAGATCAAGATGCCTCCAAAAAGGAGACCCAACTCAAAGAACAACAATCCTCCTCCGCCACCACCTCCTCCTCAATTTGATCTTGTGATGTTCTAGGCAGCTATTACTGCTGCAGTAGCAGCTGCCATGTCTTAAATGAACCCCAGTGGTTCCGGTGGTCCAGGAGGTGGTACCCAACCTCAAAACTAGGGCGGTGGTCAGGGACACCGGAAGGTGTGTTCCTACAAAGATTTTATGAATGCAAAACCCACATCCTTCGATGGCACTGGAGGTGTCATTTCCCTAACCCGATGGTTTGAGAAAATCGAATCTATCTTTGAAATTTGTGCCTGTTCGGAATCTGATAAGGTGAAGTTCGCCGCTTGTACCTTCACCGATAAAGCCCTGACTTGGTGGAACGGCTGATTCAAATCCTTAACTCTACATGTAGCTAATGCTATGGGTTGGGAGGCCATGAAGGATCTTCTACTTGCTGAATACTGCCCACGGGGCGAGATGCAGAAATTAGAACATGAACTTTGGAATCTAAAGATGAAGGGTTCCGACATCGTCGCTTACACCTCTAGATTCGAAGACCTAGCGCTCTCTGTCCGGGAATGGTTACCCCGGAGAGTAAAAAGATTGAAAGGTTTATCTGGGGGCTGACCCAACCAACCAAAGGGAATGTTTTGGCCGCAAAGCCAGACACTTTCGACAACGCTAAATGTCTGGCGCAAACCCTGATTGATCACGGAGACAACCCCAATGAGGAGACCACCACTCCTGAGCCGGTTAAAAGTAGTGGTGGAAGTAAAAAGAAATTTTGAACAAACGGAAGGCCCAAAGTTCACAAGGATCCTCTAAGAAACAACAAACGGTAGCAGTCCACGCTGCTACTGCCCCTGCTGCTGTTTCTGCCGTCGGATCCACAGTTCAAACTCCTACCAGTGGATACACCGGTACCCTTCCTTGGTGCAGTAAGTGCAGCTACCATCATCGTACTCCCGGGCCATGTCGTGAAAGACTCTGAAACAACTGTGACAAGAAGGGCCATCTTGCTCGAAACTGTAGAAAGCCAGCCCAATCAACAAATCAATCTTCCGGAGCGGGTGTCGGTCAGGCCTTCTATAATTGGTGAAGTTGGGCACTTCAAGAGGAACTGTCCCAAGGCAGCAGCAACTGGCAACACAGGGAGAGTCCTAGCTATGGGACGAGAAGAGGTTGTCGCCGACCCCACCGTTGTCTCAGGTATGTTCCTTCTCGACAACTCTTATGCTAGTATCCTTTTCAATTCTGGTGTTGAACGTAGTTTTGTTAGCCATTCATTCAAACGCCTTCTTAAACATAATCCCCAACCATTAACCGAAACATTTACCGTCGAGATGGCTAATGGTGAGAAAGAAAATGCTAGCGATATATTCATAGGCTGTACCCATACCCTGAATGACCATTCTTTTCCCATCGATCTTATGCCAGTCTCCATAAAGAGCTTTAATGTAATCATTGGCATGGATTGGTTAAGTCCCAATCATGCTGATATCCTTTGTTACGAAAAAGCCATCCGTCTCAACCTCCCCTCAGGGCAAACTCTCATGATCTATGGCGATAAGCTTAGCTCCAATCTTCGCATCATTTCCTGCATCAAAGCTCAAAAGCTTCTGCGAAAGGAGTGCCATGCATTCCTAGCCCATGTAATCAATGAGAAACAGGAAGTTAAAGACCTCGAGAGCATCCTCGAAGTCTACAACTTTCCTGATGTCTCCCGGGAATTCCTCCCGAACGTCAAGTTGAATTTCTTATCGGCCTAATCCCTAGAGCTACCCCAGTAGCCAAGTCTCCATATTGCCTAGCTCCAGCAGAAATGCAGGAGTTATCCAGCCAACTCAATGAGCTTCTCAGCAAAGGGTTCATCAGAACGAGTTCCTCACCCTGGGGAGCTCCGGTTTTGTTTTTAAAGAAGAAATGTGCATCGATTATCGTGAGCTAAATAAGTTGACCGTCAAGAACCGATATCCTCTTCCTCGAATCGATGACCTCTTCGATCAACTTCAGGGAGCCAGCTACTTCTCAAAGATAGACCTTAGTGTTGGATAAGGTGTCTAAGTCCATAACTATTTCGGGCTTGTACTTGACCCGACCCGGCATGGTCCATTTGGGTTGCATGGCACCATGCAATTGGATAGACTAAATGAGAGAAATAACACGTGGAGATTATTAATATATTATAAGTTCTAATATATTAATAATATTATTTGATTAGTTGATCAAAGAATTAATTTGGAATTAATTAAGTGATCAAAGGATAACTAATTAAATATATGGGTTGATTGTGTAAATCATCCATATCTTGTATAGTGGGCTAAGAGGCTCCATGGATTATCAAGTTGGGTTCTACCCATAGGATGCTCCATGGATGCTCCATGGGAGTTACAAACCCATGGGTCATGGAAATGAAGAGTCATGACACATTAGGGTTTACATGGTGTAACCCTAGATGTGTCAACACTATATAAGAAGCATATTCTCCACCAAAATCGGCACTACTACTACTACTAGCACTACTACTAAGAAACAAGAGGGCTTGGCCGATTTTGAGAAGTGTGTGTTATCTCAAGAGTCTTTCCAAGAGTATTTGGTGTTGTGTGAAGCATTTGAGGCATCACACTTGGGGTGCTAGGCTCACAAGGTTTCAAGGAACACAAGCAACAACAAGGTAAGTTATTCTATCTATGATTCAAGTTAAAATTGTTCCCCATGTATGCTAGATAGGAATATAACCTTGGAATTCAACTTTGCATGATAATTAGACAAACATAGATCCAAGGTTATTAGGGTTGCATGTACACTTAGGAAGTGTTAGAATGCTCAAAACCCATCAGTGGTATCAGAGCCTAGGCTTGTTTGTTTGTTATTTGTGCTTAAAAGTTGAAGAAAGTCGAAAATCTTGCTGTCTGACTGATGGACTCGGCGAGTCCATGGGGAGGACTCGACGAGTTCATGTGTATCTTCAACCTACTCGGCGAGTAGGTTTATGCACTCGGCGAGTAGGGTCGACAGAGTGCAGAATTTCGACTTGTGTTGCTGGAAATGGATTAGAATCATTACCCTAAAATGTTTTGGTACTTGAAAACTTATTTTAGAAGGTGTAATGTCTTTTCTAACTCATTTACAACAACTAGTCATCAAAATTACAAAGATTAAATGTGATTTTGATTCTTGAAAGTGTTCATGTTCATGTTCTTGTTCTTATGATGTTTAGATGATCATAGGAATTATTTGTAACCTATGTGGTAGATTAATTCATGATCATAATGTGTTTTAATGGAGTCCATAACTTGTCCTCAAGTTATGGAAAACCAAAAGTCTCTTGGATTAAAAAAAACCATTAAAAGAACACAAGAGTTAGAAAAATGAAAAGTTCTCATTTTATTACTCTATTAAACTCATAAGTTACAAGAAATGAAAAGTTTTGAAAGATTACAAAACTTGCCCTCAAGTTTTGGAACAAGTAAAGTTAAGTTAAAACTTTAGTTCCAACCCCTAGAATTTTAAAAGTTAAAATTCAACCCTTATACTTATATTATTATGATTTAATAATTATATATATATGTATAAGAACAAAGTCGTCTTACCGCTAGTACGCCTCATTCACGAAGCCGGTCTATAAGGTGGGTATAAGGTTGTTGCCTATAAAATGGTGACTTAATGGGTGTCCACTCTCACCCACCGCTTGCTTGATCGGTGGAGGGTCGTTAGCCGAACGGGTAAGACAAGGACTTATTAATTCTCATTCAAAGTATGATGAATATTATAAAGTAACTAAATGTTTTATTAAATTCCCAATCTTAGTTACTTTAGGAAAAATGTGAATAAGGTGCTATTCCATGAAATTACACTTTACACTTTGATTAAGTCGTTGGTGGAGCGTGTGTGGTTAACCGGCACACTAACTTGGACTTAACAAGGTAGGTAAAGGGTGACTTAAGGTTTATTATAGTATCGATGGAGCGTGTGTGGTTAACCGGCACATCGATTGAGTGATAAACTTTAAGGGTACCAAGTGATTTGCATGGTTACTTCACACCTCGTTTTGTGATCCTCGGTATCCCAGTCACAAAACTTGGAGGGCACACTCGAGATTGAAACATGCCTTTGAAAAGTTCATTGAATCTCAAAGAATCTAGGAATTTCTAAGAACCATTCAAAAACCTAATACTAAAATATTGCGGTTTTCGTGGTGGAAATTGGTGAATCGTCATTCACCTACCTTTCAAATATGATATAGCTTAGATTACGGCATACCTCTTCTAAGTTATATTATATTGTGATTGGATCCTAGCCTTAATATTACATTTGGGTGTTTTATTAAGGACTCTCTTATATCTAAACTAATCTTGTCCTCCTTCCTTCAGATGTCTTTCAACAATGCTTCTGGCTCTAATCCTAATGGCTCCTTTTCCCTTATGAACTTGTGTGGGAAAGTCACCTTTGATGGATCCAACTTCAATGAGTGGATCAGAAACATCAGGATGATTACCCGCTACGAGGACAAAGAATATGTCCTTGACAAGGAGCTTAAGGAGATTAATGAGTCCACTGCAACTCCTCAGGAGATCGCTGAGTTTCGGGCACATGAAAGGGATGCTACGAAAGTGGCTTGCATCATGACGGCCACGATGACAGCGGAACTCCAAAAGTCTTATGAAGATTTCTACCCTTATGACATGCACCAAGATTTGATGGAAAGATACCATCAAAGTGCAAGACAAGAGAGGTATGAAATCATCTGCTCCATGATAACAACCATGATGAAGGACGGGGAATCCGTCACGAGCCACATGCAGAAAATGCAAAGGTATGTGGATCGTTTGCTGAAGCTTAATGTGAACTTCCCGGAGGATCTTGCAATAGATATTATTTTGCATTCCTTACCATCGTGCTATGATCAATTCCGCATGACATATCACATGAACAAGGAAGAAGTCACCCTCAGCAAACTTCAGGGACTTCTCAAGACCGCAGAAACAGGTCTTAAGGGGAAGTCGGTTGCTATCACTCCTACTCAAAACTCTACTCCGGTTTTGGCAATCGGGAAGAATCGAGGGAGGAAGAGAAAGAGCTCTTCTAAGGGTACCAAGGCTCGGACCCTTGATGGCTCTTCTTCAAGTGGAACCAAGAAAGGTTTCGTTACTCCTTCTTCTGACCCAAAAGAGGCTGAATGCTTCTATTGCCATGAAAAAGCTCATTGGAAGCGGAACTGCCCAAAATACCAGCAAGATGTGAAGGATGGGAAAGTTAAACCCAACCATGCAGGTATTTACACTATCATTTCTAATAACTCACCCCATTCTAAATCTTGGGTCCTTGATACCGGTTGTGGTATTCACATTTGTTGTGACTTGCAGGGACTAAGAAGAAGTGAGGATGTGGAGCAAGGAAGGATAAACTTGATCATGGGGAATAGGAAAGCTATACCTGTTACCAAGATTGGAGTTTATACTTTATCGCTAAGTAGTGGGTTTAGTTTAGATTTGAATAAGTGTTGTTATTCGCCAGGAATGGCAAGAAATATTATTTCCTTTCATGCTTTGTACAAACAAGGGTTTACCTTTTCATTTAATAATGAAGTTGGTTCTATAGAAGTTTTCTATAATAATGTCTTTTATTTTAAAGCATTACCTTGTGATGGTGTGTATGAAGCTGTATCTGTTGTAGATAACTTGGGAAATAATGTTTTGTGTATTGATTCTACTAATAATAACTTGGATAAAGCATCATTATGGCATTGTCGTCTTGGACATATAAGCAAGAAACGCATAGGCCAACTCCAAAAAGATGGAGTCTTGGAGTCGTTTGACCTAAAGTCAGATGATAGTTGCGAATCATGCTTACTTGGAAAAATGACAAAGTCACCCTTCACAGGTTCATGTGAGAGGGGTGAAGGTTTGTTGGACCTTATACACACGGATGTGTGTGGACCATTCAAACATGCCACAAGGGATGCTAATCGTTATTATTTGACTTTTACTGATGATTATAGTAGATATGGATATGTCTACTTGATCAAGCATAAGTCAGAGACTTTCGAGAGGTTTAAGGAATTTAAACAGGAAGTCGAGAATCAATTGGGCAGGAACATTAAGATGCTTCGATCCGATCGTGGTGGTGAGTATCTTAGTTCAGAGTTCCTCGACTATCTAAGGGAATGTGGGATAGTCTCACAATTGACACCTCCCAGGACACCACAGTTGAATGGTGTGGCTGAGAGGCGTAATCGAACCTTGTTAGATATGGTTCGTTCCATGATGAGTCGAGCTACGCTACCAATCTCATTCTGGGGGTATGCCTTAGAGACTGCCGCCCATATCCTCAATCTAGTCCCTACAAAGAAAGTTGCCAAAACTCCTCACGAGATGTGGACTGGTAAAGTACCTAAACTAGACCACATCAAGATTTGGGGTTGCGAGGCTTTCGTGAGACGCGAGACTCATGATAAGCTCGAACCTCGAAGCGAGAGGTGTATTTTCATCGGCTACCCACAGCATTCCTTTGGTTACCTCTTCTACAGACCTAGTGACAATGTGGTCTTTGTAGCAAGAAGAGGAGTCTTTCGAGAAAGAGAGTTTATAAGCCAAGGAGACAGTGGGAGGCAAATTGATCTTGAAGAAATTCAAGAGTCAAGCGATGAAGGAACTTCAAACTCTAGCCCTCAACTTGAGGAGGAAACTCCTGTTGAGCAAATTGACAAATCTGTACCTCTGAGACGTTCCACGAGAGTTAGGAGTGCACCTGAGCATTACTATGGATTCCATATTACTGCAGAAGGTGAGACACTTATTAGTGATGAAACACTAGTAAGTCAAGATGACCCTAACAGCTACGAGGAAGCCATGGCAGGCCCCGAGTCTGCTAAATGGAAAGAGGCTATGGATAGCGAGATACAATCCATGTATGACAATCAAGTTTGGAACTTGGTTGAAAATGTACCAGGTCGTAAGACAGTAGGGTGCAAATGGGTCTTCAAGAAGAAGACTGACATGGATGGTAAAGTACACACTTATAAGGCTAGACTGGTTGCAAAGGGCTTCTCTCAAATTCCTGGAGTGGACTATGATGAGACCTTTTCTCCAGTAGCCAAGATTAAGTCTATTCGGGTTCTGTTAGCCATAGCTGCGTTTCATGATTATGAAATATGGCAGATGGATGTCAAAACCGCTTTCCTTAATGGGAAGCTGGCTGAAGATGTTTACATGAGTCAGCCAGAGGGTTTTGTCAGCAACGAGTACCCTAATAGAGTGTGTAAGCTTGAGAAATCCATTTATGGATTGAAGCAAGCTCCTCGCAGATGGAATCTTTGCTTTGATGAAAAGGTCAAGGAATTTGGCTTTTCTAGGAGTGAAGATGAATCTTGTGTGTATGTCAAGGCTAGTGGGAGTATAGTTAGCTTTTTGGTATTGTATGTGGATGACATACTACTCATAGGAAACGACATTCCAACCCTGCAGGAAGTAAAGTCCTGGCTTGGGAAGTGTTTCGCTATGAAGGACCTTGGTGAAGCTGCCTATATTCTAGGGATAAGAATCTTGAGAGATCGGAGTAAAAGACTAATTGGACTTAGTCAGAGTACCTACTTGGATAAGGTGCTGAAGCGGTTCAGCATGCAGGATTCCAAGAAAGGAGAGTTACCCATCCAGAGTAACATCAGATTGAGTAAGACACAAAGCCCTAGCACTGAGGCTGAGATAGCAGAAATGAGTCGAACACCTTATGCTTCGGCTGTAGGATCGATCATGTATGCTATGACGTGTACTCGACCCGATGTAGCTTTTGCCTTGAGCATGGTTAGCAGGTATCAGGCGAACCCTGGCAAGGCACACTGGACTGCGGTAAAGAATATCCTCAAGTACCTACGGAGGACTAAGGACTGGGTCCTTACCCTCGGTGGGAGTGATGACTTGAGAGTTGTAGGGTATAGTGATGCTAGCTTCCAGACTGATAGGGATAATTTCCGCTCTCAGTCGGGCTGGGTCTTTACCCTAAACGGAGGAGCAATTTCTTGGAAGAGTTCCAAGCAAGAGACAGTGGCAGATTCTACTTGTGAATCAGAGTATATTGCAGCTAGCAAAGCAGCAAAGGAAGCGATATGGCTGAAGAACTTCATTGGAGACCTTGGAGTTGTACCAGCTATTAAAGAGCCAATGGAAATTTTCTGTGATAGTGAAAGTGCTGTTGCCTTAGCTAAGGAACCAAGGGATCACGGAAGATCCAGACACATCGACAGAAAATACCATTTCATCAGACATCGGATCGAAGAAGGACTCCTCGTGGCAAAGAGGGTATCATCGGATGAGAACCCAGCAGATCCCCTCACGAAGGGACTGAGTAGGGTTAAGCATCTCCAGCATGCTCGGAGCATAGGGCTGAAGGATGATATAAGTTTTAGTAGTTAGATAACCCAGAAATTTGTAAAGTGTAATTGACATTTGATGATGAATAAAAGGTGTTTTATTTATGAGTAAAGTGTTGCTATCTCTTGTCAATCGTTTACTATATTTCTTTTGCATGTTTTGACTTCCAGAATAATTTTGTTTGGTGTAACATATTATTCAAACCTCCACAGTCGGTCATATGTCGGAAGTAGGTATGAATCAAGACTGTCATGATGGGTTGTAGAGGTCCAAGGTGTTGGACAAGGCTACAACAATCATGAGTGCTCATAAGTTCTGAGCATTGGACTCAACCCACGCTCACTGGAATCACTTCATGGAATTCTATCTCGAGTGATCGTGAGACGGTAATATCATATAAGTTTTCAAACCTAGAGATATGATTTGTTACTTACAAGTTGGTTATGCATTGACTGTACGAAACCGCATTGGTAACTCGATGTTATAAAACGTACTTTTGTGTGTAATTCAATGAGTGGTAGAACAAACATATGAGTCGAAGTTTATCTGTTCCTTCTTGGATTAGAAGCTGATATCTGGGCCCCTCGATGATTTTGTTTTGACCCATGTACCGGGCCCGGTCAGAACTAAGTTGATGTGTTCAATTAAGTTCTATGTCAAACAAATCGGAAATCGAGAAACAAATGCTGGACAATAAGCAAGACTATGTTCCATGTATTTGTCCGGCTGATATCTAGAACGGAGGATTATATGATCACTTATCTTAAATGGCGTACCATCATCTTCTCAAGTTTTGAGAAACCTTGTAAAGAGCTACGATTGCCGGTCGGTTCCTGAAGTACTAGAGATATAGTTATTAGACTTATCCAAGTGGGAGACTGTTGGATAAGGTGTCTAAGTCCATAACTATTTCGGGCTTGTACTTGACCCGACCCGGCATGGTCCATTTGGGTTGCATGGCACCATGCAATTGGATAGACTAAATGAGAGAAATAACACGTGGAGATTATTAATATATTATAAGTTCTAATATATTAATAATATTATTTGATTAGTTGATCAAAGAATTAATTTGGAATTAATTAAGTGATCAAAGGATAACTAATTAAATATATGGGTTGATTGTGTAAATCATCCATATCTTGTATAGTGGGCTAAGAGGCTCCATGGATTATCAAGTTGGGTTCTACCCATAGGATGCTCCATGGATGCTCCATGGGAGTTACAAACCCATGGGTCATGGAAATGAAGAGTCATGACACATTAGGGTTTACATGGTGTAACCCTAGATGTGTCAACACTATATAAGAAGCATATTCTCCACCAAAATCGGCACTACTACTACTACTAGCACTACTACTAAGAAACAAGAGGGCTTGGCCGATTTTGAGAAGTGTGTGTTATCTCAAGAGTCTTTCCAAGAGTATTTGGTGTTGTGTGAAGCATTTGAGGCATCACACTTGGGGTGCTAGGCTCACAAGGTTTCAAGGAACACAAGCAACAACAAGGTAAGTTATTCTATCTATGATTCAAGTTAAAATTGTTCCCCATGTATGCTAGATAGGAATATAACTTTGGAATTCAACTTTGCATGATAATTAGACAAACATAGATCCAAGGTTATTAGGGTTGCATGTACACTTAGGAAGTGTTAGAATGCTCAAAACCCATCACTTAGGTCAGGGTACCATCAGCTACGAGTTCATGAGAGTGATGTTTCCAAAACAACTTTCAGGACTAGGTATGGACACTACAAGTTCGTAGTGATGCCCTTCGGTCTAACCAATGCACCGTCTGTGTTCATGGACCTGATGAATCGGGTGTGTTGTCCCTTCTTAGACAAGTTTGTCATCGTGTTCATTGACGACATACTTGTCTACTCCAGAAGTGAAGAAGATCACAAACAACACTTGAGGTCAGTATTGGAAACCCTTAGATCCGAAAAGTTGTACGCAAAATTCTCCAAGTGCGAATTCTGGATTCAGATGGTAGATTTCCTTGGTCAGGTGGTTTGCGAAGAGGGCATACACGTGGACCATTCCAAGATCAAAGAAATAGAGAATTGGACGGCATCGAAGACACCCACAGAAATCCATCAATTCTTGGGTCTTGCTGGCTATTATCGGAGATTCATCCAGAATTTTTCCAAAATCGCCAAACCGTTAACCACTCTCCACAGAAAGGTGTACCCTTTTGTTGGAGTGAAAAGCAAGAAACCGCGTTCCAATCGTTAAAGCGAGCCTTGTGCAGCGACCCTGTCCTGTCCCTGCCCGAAGGGACGGAAGACTTTGTTGTTTATTGTGATGCGTCTAATCAGGGCTTAAGCTGTGTGCTTATGCAAAGGGGAAAAGTAATTGCTTATGCCTCAAGACAGCTGAAGGCACACGAGGTCAATTATACGACCCATGACTTGGAGCTAGGAGTGTAGTCTTTTTACTGAAAATTTGGAGACATTATCTTTATGGAACCAATTGTACGATCTTCACTGACCATAAGAGCCTGCAACACATCTTCAATCAGAAGGACGTAAACATGAGGCAACAGCGATGGGTTGAGCTGCTCAGCGATTATGAGTGTGAAATCCGCTACCATCCCGACAAGGCTAATGTGGTGGCAGATGCCCTTAGCCGAAAAGAAAGTTCAACTCGCAAAGTGAAGATACTGACGATGACTATCCATTCTCACTTATCCATGCAAATCTGGGAAGCCCTGTTGGAAGACCTCAAACCAGAGAATGTGTCAAGCGAAGCCTTGAGGGGAATGGATAAGAAACTTGAGATCAGAGGTGATGGAGTCTACTGTTTCATGGACCGAATCTGGACCCCAAAGTTTAGAGGATTCAGGGAAGTTGTCATGGAGGAAGCACACAAGACCAGATACTTTGTTCACCTGGGTTCGGATAAGATGTACCTAGATCTCAAGAGACAATATTAGTGGCCAAACATGAAATCCGAGATCGCTACTTTTGTGGGCAAGTGTCTGACTTGCACCAAGGTATAAGTCGAGTACCAGAAACCCTCGGGTCTGCTCCAGCAGCCCGAGATACCTGAATGGAAATGGGAGATGATTACCATGGATTTCATCACCAAGTTACCCAAATCTCCGAGTGGGTACAATACCATTTGGGTAATAGTCAATCGTTTGACAAAATCCACTCACTTCATTCTGATCAAATAATCATTCAAGATGGAAAGACTCACGCGAGTCTACATCCAAGAAATAGTCCGACTGCATGGTGTGCCTGTGTCCATTATCTCCGATTGAGACAGCAGGTTTACCTCAAGGTTTTGGCAGTCCCTTCAAAAAGCTCTTGGAACTAAACTGGATATGAGTACGGCTTATCATCCCCAAACAGATGGATAGAGTGAGAGAACTATCCAAACCTTGGAAGACATGCTTAGATCATGCGTCATTGATTTCGGAAAGTCGTGGGACACACATTTACCTTTGATATAGTTCTCGTATAATAACAGTTACCACTCCAGCATCAAGGCTGCCCCATTTGAAGCCCTCTACGGTCGTAAGTGCAGATCCCCTCTGTGATGGGCCGAGGTAGGGGACACGCAGCTAGCCAAGAGTCGATTCCCCGATAGTGCTCTCTCTGGTCCTGAAATTATCCGCGAAACCACCGAGAAAATCATCCAAATCCAAGAACGACTGAAAGCCTCATGAGACCGACAGAAGAGTTACGCTGATACACGATGGAAACCTCTGGAGTTCCAGGTTGGAGACCGTGTCCTGTTGAAGGTCTCGCGCTGGAAAGGCATGGTACGCTTCGGAAAGCGTGGGAAACTTAACCCGAGATACATAGGACCCTTCGAGATCCTCTCCAGGATCGGACCCGTGGCCTATAAACTCCGATTACCCCAAGAACTTGGTAACATCCATCTTGTCTTCCACGTCTCGAACCATAAAAAAATGTTTATCCGACGAAACCCTCGTGATCCCTCTGGACGAGATACAGATCAACGAAAACTTGAACTTTGTTGAGGAACCTATCGAAATCATGGATCGAGAGATCAAACGTACGAAGCAAAGTCGCATCCCGGTAGTGAAGGTTCGCTGGAACTCCAAGCGGGGAACCGAGTTCACTTGGGAGCGCGAAGACTCAATGAAACAGAAGTATCTGCATCTCTTTCCAAATCCATGATTTGTATCTTAATTTTTGAATTTCGGGACGAAATTCCTTCTAACGGGGGGATAATGTGACAACACGTAAATTATTCTGTCATTATAAACTGTTCCCGTTAAATAAAATCGTTTGTATTCAATTTGTCCCGCTAACTTTCAAGTTAAATTAATTTAATTGCGACTTCTATTTCGAGTTCATAAGTGTCGGGATACATTATAAACATTAAAATATTTTCCATATTCATTTGGAAAAATTATTAGTTTAATCTAAGTCGTGATTACGGCAAATTTATCGGGTACGACCAAAAGCACCGTTTAACGTTAGTATCGGGTAGAGTTCCATCGGGCCATAAACTCAACCCTTATATAAGGGATTGAGTGACATCATTTTGAAGCTTTTTCTCTCTCTTAAAACACTTTCTCTCACTACTCTCTCTCTCTCTCTCTAAAATCCGATTTTGATTCCAAAAACTCCCTTCCAAACCTTAAATTGGTAAGCAATCTATCCTAACTTGTTGTTTAACTTGATTGGTATGCAAATTCATGTTTGAATCCCTCAAAACACCCAAGAACTTTTGTTTACGGTCTAGGAACCCTCCTAAAACCGTGAACACCTCTAAAGAGGGTTTTGAAGCCCCAAAACCCCTCCAAATCATTTCTAGTGCTTAGATACGGCTTAGAAACTTGCATGCACGAGCTTAGGACCAAAAAATCTTATCATTTGAGGAATGGACATGAGTTTATGTCCCAAGAACATGCTTGGACCGTAAACCCTCATTCATGGACCTTAAACACCTTTTAAGGTGTTAGTTTGCCCCCTAAACACCTCCAAAAGCTTCCATGAGAGTATAGAACCTTATAATCCTTCAAGAGATGCACCAAAACATACACAAATGGTGCAAACTTGAGTTTACGGCCCAAGAACATTCTTGGACTGTAAACACCCCTTCTTAGATCTTAAACTCCTCCAAGGGGTGTTAAAGTGCCCTTAACACCTTGTATAGCTTAGAATTGGACCTAGAACTTTGTTTGCTTAACCTACAACCACCAAAACACAAGAATCATGAGCAAGCATGAGTTTATGGCCGTAAACTCATGTGTTTAGGGTAGTAAATTTTTGGATTAGTGTCTAAGTCCATAACTATTTTGGTATGTACTTGACCTGATAGTGCATGGTCCTTTTGGGTTGCCTTCACCAAAGCAACTTGATATGATGAATTATGGAGAGAAAGGATTAATTATGATTTATTAATGTATTATGAGAATAATATATTAAAGGAGAAATCATATTTTTTAATTAATATTAATCAAGAATTAATAAGAATTAAGTTTGTGGCTAAAAGACATTAATTAAACTTAAGGGACTAGAACTGTCAATTGTGTGATAGTTGAATATTGGGCTAATAGACTCCATACTAAATGATTGGACGAATTCTATGGGGAAACCCATTAGAAATCATCCAAAGGCCTTTAAGAAAGGGGTTCATGGGTCGCTTAGGGCCTAAGCATCCAAATTAGGGTTTCCTTGTTAGATAACCCTAATAGCCTCACTATTTAAAGAACCCTTATGCCCCAAAAACGTGGTGAACTTGTTCTCTAAGGTTTCCACACGTTTTGGGCAGCCTCCTTCTCTTCTCTTCTTCATCCTCTTGCTCTTGGTGTTTGTGAACCATTAGAGGAGTGACATTTGTGACTCTAAGCTTTCTAAAGTCAATACAAGAAGGATTTGAGATTGTTATTGCTACATAACAATCAAGGTATAATCTAAACCCTAATTCATATGTTACATTGATTATCATACACTAGATCTAGGGTTTATAGTCTCGGACGAACTGCATGTACAATAGAGAAACCTAGATCCAAGCATTAGGGTTTGTATGAGCACATAGGATGTTCTTATGGCTAAAACCCATCAGTGGTATCACAAACTTGATTGGTTTCTATTATATTGATGCCTTGTATGTTTGTCCAAGTTGCAAAATTGAGTTTTGAGCTCTCTGCCTGATGAACTCGGCGAGTACCACAGTGTACTCGGCGAGTAGGCCCCTACTCGGCGAGTCCATAGGGGTACTCGGCGAGTTCGAGCGTCAGAAAGAGGGGATTTCGGGATTTCTTGCTGTTTTTCTCATGGATACTTGCCTTATCTCTTTTAGGTTATTAAAATCCGATTTTAAACATATTTATGAGTATATCCTTGATTAAACAAAAGATAATTACCAATTGATTAGATAATAACTTCCTTATATGATTAAAGTTGATTATTTGTATTAATTGGGTAACTTATTTTGCAAGAAATTGAAATTAGGTCAAATATAGATAATGATTAAATTAATTGTTTAATTTATATTATTTGTTATTTGATCCTTGTGTTATGAAAAGTTTCAATCTTCCCCTTTAGGTTTTATAGTTTAAATTGAACTCAAAAGTTTTGTTTTGAAATTTAAATAGTTGAAACCCTAATGTTTTGAAAAGGTTTCAAAACTTGCCCTCAAGTTTTGGAATTTAAATTTTGATTGAAAAGTTTCATTTTGAAATATTTAAATTCTAAACCTAATGTTTTGAAATGTTTCAAAACTTGCCCTCAAGTTTTGGAATTTAAAAGTTGATTAAAAGTTTAATTTAGAAATGTTAAATTCTAAAACCCTAGTATTGTTTTGAAAAGTTCAAATCACACCCTTATGGTTTTATTAATTAATTAAGGTGTATAATTAAAAGAGGTTTAATAAATCCATAAAATTTTGGTTTACAATTTAATTGAATTAAAGGTATAATTATTAAATTTGACCACCTAGTATTTTAAAAGTATAAAATACACCCTATACTATATATAACATTAAAAGTCTAACTTATATATATGTATAAGTAAAAGTCAGTCTTACCGTTAATAGGCCTCATTCACGAAGCTGGTCTATAAGGGGTGTTTAAGGAAATTGCCTATAAAATGGCGATTGAATGGGTATCCACTCTTACCCACCGCACTCTTGACTAGTGGAGGGTCGTTAGCCGAATGGGTTGGATAGGACAAAACCTTCCATTATAAGTATAAAGAAGTATAAAAGTAACTAAATGTTTTCATAAAATTCTCAATCTTAGTTACTTTAGGCAAAAGTGAATTGATGCAATTCCATGAAATTACACTTTGTGCCCATGCAAAGACGTTAGTGGAGCATGTGTGGTTAACCGGCACAGTAAATGGTTCTAAGCAAAGGTAGCAAAGGGTGACTCAATGTTTGTCATAGTTCGGTGGAGCGTGTGTGGTTAACCGGAACATCGAATAGGTGATTGTAACATGTGAGGGCACCATGTAAGTTTGCATGGTTATTCACACCCGCTTTGTGATCCTCGGCATCCCAGTCACAAACTAGAGGGGCATATCGAGATTTAAACATGCTATTGAAATGTTCAATGAATCTCAAAGGATCTAGGAGTTTTCATAGATTTAAAACTTAAATTTCTTTTTCGTTGGTGG
Organism: Lactuca sativa; assembly: GCF_002870075.4. Lineage (NCBI taxonomy): Eukaryota > Viridiplantae > Streptophyta > Magnoliopsida > Asterales > Asteraceae > Lactuca > Lactuca sativa. The sequence continues at coordinate 378,121,751 of NC_056626.2, forward strand.
AAAATTAGTGAATCGTCATTCACTTACCTTCAAATGTTTTGCAATTAGGGTTACGGCATCGCTCTCCCAAGTTGTAGAATATTGTGTTGGGTCCTAGCCTTAGTATATCATTTGGGTGATTTACTAAGGACACAATAAATCAACTAACTTGAATTTGTTTTCTCCCGTTTTATAGATGTAAAAGTACGACAATTATGGTCTTCCCAAATCCTGTGGAACAAGCATTCCACATGAAGATGATATTCCACGATTCGATCGAGGAAAAAGAAATCATGCTTCACTTCCTCCTCCTCCTCCCGTTGTTCTCCCTAACCTACAAGATCGATGAATTGAAAGGTTCAATGTCACTAAAGCCCTATTGGAAATGAAACATGAAGATGGTAAACCCGTGTCTGCCCACGTTCTAGGAATGAAATCACACATTGATAGGTTGATAATGTTGGGTGCGTCATTCCCTGATGAGTTGGCTATAGGTTGGGTTCTACAGTCACTCCCTGAATCATATAATGAGTTCAAAAGAAAGTATTATATGATGGATCATGATGCAAACCTCATTGACCTAACTTACATGCTCATTGCTGCTGAATCAGAAATGATTTGGCAAAGCAATGGAGCACATTTGTTTGGAAAGTCAACCAACCATGCTTCCGAGGACGTTCTAGGAGAACCGACCTGCGTTTGCTGCCAAAAGAAAGGGCGTTGGATACAAGTCTGCCCTAAAAGCCTGAAGAGTCCAGAAGATGGGAGAGCCAAAGAGTATGGATGTGCTTCCGGTAAAATCCACTATCTAACTCCATTAAGTTCCTATTCGTTGATTCTTAATACAGGATGTGATAAGATTGCATTTGAATGTTTTGCAGGATCAGTGAAAAGAGAGGAAGTTTGATGAAAGAGCAAGATGAGTCTAATCACGAAGAAATGGATTTGAAGATTAGATTTTGAGCTTTGAAAGTTATGATAGAGTTGTTAGGAATATTTGATTACATAGTTTTTCAGTTGATTTTGAATTGTAAGGACAAATGTTTTCTGCTGCTTTTATGAATAAAATAAATTTTGTTTGACGTATTTATTTATTTTATTATTTCCTTGCAATAAAATCGTTATGAAAAATTGATGTTTGCATATTTCTACAACGAATGGATGTGATTCTTAATTATGTTAATTGTGGAAATGTCAAGAATTTACCAAATAGGGAAAGTTTCTCATCGCCCAAGTTTCAGTTGGACAGAAACTTGGAATCATGCAACTTGGTTGCACGATGAATAAAAAACTTTCACATTTGGGAAAATTAGACTAATTCATTGACAAAGTGTCAAGTGAAGCACTAGGAGATCGAGTACACAAGGTTGTGTGTTGATCAAGTTCACCACAAGAGTAACAAAGATATTTGTCATGATTTACTAAGGTTAAGTAAATATGATTACGCTTATGAGATTAAGTGTGATTCTTAGTTGATTGAAAATAGTTTAAATCAATAGCAGAAAGAATAAGAAAAATCAAGTAGGCAGAAAGATAAAAGTTTCTCTATTCTAAGAAGAAGGGAGAGTACCTTTTATTATGTTTTATGATAGGTCTTAATGATTAAGAACCATATCTCAATTGATCCTCTAAGTGAGTCTTAGTGCAATTGTACGTCTAAGAAGAGGAATCAAGAATTGAAGAAATGGTTAAATCAAGAAGCCAATCATAATTCGTTCCAAAACATATCTTAAGTTAAGATTGTGACATTGAGTGACAAGTCTTAAGAAGGTTTATAACATTCATCAAATGTAGAATTTGGAAAAGGGTTTTTCTTATTCTTGCACATTTGAAATTGGAAAGTTGTGATGTCTTGGATAAGATAAAGACCAACTAGGACTAATTTATGAAGTGTTTTGTCTTGATAAAAGCTACACTAACTCTTGAATATTTGGTTGTCAAGAAATGTTTATTGACAAGAGAATCTTATATGTCAAGGAGTCAGTGGGAGTCTTAATGGTCTTGAAAAGTTTCAAGAACTAATCAAGAATAAACCTTATCGATCATCACTAGCACACGAGTTGAGGTTTACAACCTATCGTGTTGACATTATCTTGTTTCTGTGACGTTCCAATTGAGTTAATTATGCATGTGAGCCCCATGAGTTCTCATTTGAATGCATAAAAGGCAAGGACCTTGATTAATGAAAAGTACATTGATAGGAAAGGGTGAGCTGCTTAACTACTTGGAAGACATGGTGGGCAGCCGTGTTACCATAAGGCAAGAAATCAAGATTAACAAAGTTCGGTCCATATGAGTTTGAACTTGTCGTAAACCTTGTTTTTGACAAATTCACATGGATAGGAACACATACACCATTAAAATCTAAGTGTCATAAGATTCCCTCCTTCATGAAAATGACTGTGAGGAAATGCTTTCACTAATAGAAATTTTAAGAAGATAGTGATTGTGAAATTGTATTTTTGAATTCGATTATGGTTACGGTATCCCTTTCCATGATTCTAATTGTGAGATTTGGCAATTAGTCTTAATTGTTTAGACACACATATGAGTTATCTAAAGGAAAGGTGTATTAGCTTAGATAAAGGATTATCAAAGCATTAGGTATTAGAAACATGAACTTAAGAAATTCAATAAGTATTGTTTTCTGAAAGTTAAGTTGGTTTCTGAATACATGTCAAAGCTAGTGGGAGCATAAGTGTTATGTTATAATAATCATCATGATAGTGGGAGCATAAATGTTATAATTGTATGATAATTAAGGCAAGTATTGCAAGTTAGCAATATTAATTATAGAAAACAAGAGTCATACTTTGCAAAGTAGTAAGGATGTAAAGTTGTTTTGCTATAATTAAGGGACAGAATATTATGCTTCATTTCAAATCTAAAGTCTTAGGTTGTGGAATGTTAATAAACTTAGTCAAGGATACATAGTGTGTTCTTAAATTTCGATTATGATTACGACATTCCTCTTCATAATTCGAATTGTGAGAATGTAGCACATAAAATATTATGGTAGAAGATTGATAAAGTATCAAATCTTTATGTAAAACATTATGCATCGTGTCCCATACGCTTCGGGTTTAGGATCGATTGCAAATGCTATAATATTTGACCATTCTAAATTTTTCCAAATATCTAGCGCATTTAGAAGGAAAATGACAAGAATCGGTTTGACTAAGATAACTAAACAACTATCAAAGGACAATCCAAAGTTCGCTGATGATTGGTCGCTTGTGAGTAGTTGGAAGTATAGTATTGGATGGACCATATCGACATTATTATGAATAGATAAGATTCTATTAAGAATGAGTTATCATATGGTAAGTATGGAAAGGTTTCCATATTGGGAGTAAGATATTAAGAATCTATGTCTAGATTAGAAACTTTTATGCAAAAAGATGTTCAAAGGAATGTACGTTGAGTGAGAGACATCACATCTATGGAATTGTCTTGTAACAATCTTCGATGGAGGACTTTGTAATTTCATTGGCAATAGTCCTTGTGACTTTAGTGCAGTGATATTACAAAAGGATCATTACATAAAATGTTAGAATCTAGCATATTCTATAAGTGGCAAGAATTTGATATTCTTATACTTATGATAAGGATTGTGAGTTGTGAAATGAGTATGTAACAGCCCGGAATTCCAGGTATTGTTATATTTAAGATTTTGGGTGTTTTAAGAGGGGACTCGGCGAGTTGGAGCTCAGACTCGCCGAGTAGGATCGCAGATCTGGTCGCGGGTTCGCGATTGGACTCGACGAGTCCGGATATAGACTCGGCGAGTCCGCGCTGTTTAGCGAAACCCTAACCGTCCAGGTTTGGGACATATATCAGGCGCCTTATGGCCGTCATTGTTCACCCTAGTCCTTGGAGAGAAACCCTAATTCGATTGTGAGCATCTGGAGTAAGGTAGAAGACCATTATTGATCTTGGAAGTGTTATTTTGCAAGGAGGAGGAGGCTTGGTTAAGGGAACAACAGGAGAAGCCATATTCTGAGGGTTGGGGACACAGAGCAACGTTATTCAGGTAATATTTTCGAGTTGTTCCCTTCTATGTTGATGTGTATATGGATTTAGGGTTTATTGAACCCTTTTGTGGCTAGATTGAGTGTTTCCTTAGTCCCCCAAGCGATTGGAACCCTATATTGGGACCCTTGGAAGTCCAGAATGTCCCATGCCTGAGCTTTTCGGGAATCAATGGAGGTTTTGGATTGGAATCCTTATGCCTTAGGTCAAAACGTAAATTACGAGTCATGGGGTGTATTATGAGCACCGAAATGAGGACTTTACGTGATGAACCAGTCTAGGAAGGCTAGACCTATGAATTGTCGGAGCAGATCTGACCTTAGAAAGCAGTTTGAGCGGTTGCATGGCATGGACTCGCCGAGTCCGATGAACAGACTCGGCGAGTAGCTTGAAGATTAACTGGGACTCGCCGAGTTGTTCTTCAGACTCAGCGAGTTGAGTCGGGGTGGCCCCGCGATTCTTCCAGGAGGAACTCGTCGAGTCAAGGGGGATACTCGACGTGTAGAAAGGGAATCTTAGAGAATTGGTGAGAACGTGTAGACTCGCCGAGTCGCCCTAGCAATCGCCGAGTCCGGTCAAAGTTGACCGTTGACCGTTGACCAGAGTGGACCTGTGTTAACTTCTTAGGGATAGTCAACATTAGAGATATAAAGTGTTAACTAAGGAGATGTGATGTTATAGGAGGATTAGAGCTCGGAGAATCGGGCACGAGGGATTCCCAGGGTTGTGAGATATCGAGACACGCGAGGTGAGTCTTCTCACTATACCGTACCCGGAAGGGTTTGACTGTGTGACCGGAAGGTCGGATATGATATGTGATATATGTGCTATATGTGATAAGTTAATTGTTATGCGTGCTATGTATGTTTTTGTGGGCCGGAAGGCATTATGTTATGGGCCGGAAGGCGTGTAATCTGGACCATAAGGTTGGCGTGGGTAGGACCGGAAGGTTTACCCAGCAGGGACGGAAGTCCCCTGAGACACATGGACCGGAAGGTCAGGGCCTGGAAAGGCATATGTGCGTAAGTTGTATTTTGGGGAACTCACTAAGCTTCGTGCTTACAGTGTTTTGTGTTATGTTGTTTTCAGGTTTCTTTCAGTATCACGGGACGGCACCGGCTTGATTGTACACACCAGAGAAAAAGTCATATTTTAAAGGATCCTGGTTTTCTTTGCAAGTGAAAATGAAGCTATGTTTTGTAATTTAATTATGAATGAGATTTTAAACAAGTGTTCTAAGATTAAAATGATTATTTTAAATGAAAATTTTGTCTTGAAATTTACGGTGTTACAAGTTGGTATCAGAGCCTTGGTTTGAGGGATTCAGATGCGCCTTCGGGTAAATCTGGACTCAAACTGAGGAAGTAAGAAAAGTTTTCAAATAAATAGTTTTCTAAAGGTGAATAAGAGTTCAAAGAGAAAGCAAGAAAGAGTAGTGTGTACAATCTGCCAGAGCCCGAATGGTGATTTCCCAAAATACCCTTACTTTTGTGTTATGAAATATTTATGATGCACTTTATGAGATATTATTGCATGCTAGAGACAGGCTAGGTATTTCATATCTTAGGACTAGAGTGGCCTGATTTGTGATGCCTTAGCCTAGGACTTGTTGTTATATGTGTTATGCTTTTGAGTATGTGATGAGTGAGAGTATCCAGTTAGAACCCATGAGGCGTAGAGTTACAGAGTTTAGTGGTACTTCCGAGGATGAGCCGAGAAGGTGGAGTTATCACAGAGAGGGAGTTCTATGTATTCTTCGATGCTCGAATGCTGCTTGCTTTGTGCTTTGTGGAACTCTCGATGATGGGAGTCAGCTACCAAGTGAATATGACGATATTCAGGAGGTAAAAGGCTGGCATCATTAAGAGCTCTTCAGCAGCTGATAGCAAAGAAGTGGGAGGACAACGGAAGAGCCTAGGGAGTAAACCTAGCCAGATGAGTGCGCTGGAAGAGTAGAGAATTTCGCTGGGGAGCGAGCACGCGCGATGGGATTGGTGAAAGAGCAGGTCGAGCAGCTACTTAGGAGCTCCGGGATAGTCCGTGTGGAAAGTATGGGTAGATGTGGCAGGTAGTATGGGCCCGTACTACTGAAAGCAGAGGACCTATACTTGATACAGGGAGTATTCTGAAGATTCTAATGAGCGTATTGAGGAGTGATGTTATGGTTCGAGTACCATACATCGGAGCAGATTGAGGAGTGATGTTATGGTTCGAGTACCATACATCGGAGCAGATTGAGGAGTGATGTTATGGTTGAGTACCATACATCGGAGCAGATTGAGGAGTGATGCTATGGTTCGGGTACCATACACCGGATCAGATTGAGAAGGGATGTCATGGGATGAGTACCATGGTTCGTAGTGAATGATGCTTGTGATTATCTTGTTATCTGGTCATGATTGATGAGGTAGAGATTGGACGCTATGGGTTTTAGGCTTGTAGACCATGATTGAGGTTGGAGAGGCGTCCCTCGAGAGGGAAGTCGAGTGCCTATCAGAGTATTTTGGTAAGGAGTTAGAGGGAGAGGAGAATTTTGGTCTGAGTTGAGCAATCAATCGATAGAGGAGAGGTCACCTTCTATGTGGGTGGTGCTATTTATGTTCGTGTGCAAGACACGAGAGGCCTGATGTTTTAGTTTTGGGCTTGGGGGTAAACCCTGCAGGTCGTTATCGGTGATGATTTCTCCCAGAGTATCAGGTAGCATGTGTGCTGCGAGGCAGTGACTTATCATGAGCAGACAGTCAGTTGGGACTGAGGTAGTCGAGGACCACACCACACCTATTTGAGAATAGTAGGATGTGTTGTAGTGGTATCAGCGGGGAGTTCAGTCGAGTTTTGCAGTGCAGAGAGTTTTCATCTATGTTGGGAGTGGGTCCCTGTCCTTGGGACAATTTCGGTGTTGGAGCATTGGTTGATGAGTTGAGGTGAGAGGTACGATGATTTTGCGGTTCAGTCTATGAGCCAGGGATGTTATTGAGCAGTTGAGATGCTTAGTGCTAGATTGGTATGAGATTTGGAACGACTAGAGGCAGTCGTGATGAGAAGTTCTTGAGGAGTTCATCAGAGGTTCAGAGTATAGGGGGTTGATTGATTTCCTTAAGGGGGAATTATCGGGCGTTGTGTAGCACTTTCCTGGGGTAGGTGCGATTTCGCTGGTGAAAAATAGTTGTGGGTTGGTTGTGTGCTAATTGGTGATGGTTCGAACCCTAACTGGGGGAGAACCGGGTGCAGTATGTAAGAAAGCCTAGATTTGTCAAGAGTAGTTATAAGTGGAGTATAGAGATATGTTGTAAGAAATCATGAGACCAGAGATGTCGGTGATCGAGGAAAGGGGTCAGAGTGAGTTAATACGGGAAGTACTTGATGAGAAGGATGAATGTCTCCACGACAGGTGTTTGGTGTTGTTGCAAGTAGATAGAGAATGATTAGACAGCCAACTCCCGGGTCGGTATGTGTATCCTTGTTTGGATTTTGAGCGGTGGAAAATGGGTTCGGAGAATTATCAGCGTATTTAGTAGCGTTAGCGTTTTCTTGTATTCCAATTGAGAAATTGGATACACCGAGATTGCAATTTGGAAAATGCAGATCTAATTTTGGGGTTCAGAGGAAATATATTATTGTGTCTATATGATGTTTGGGGCAGGAGATCTTTGGTTGTGGCAGGATCTTGTGATGTTCTGTTGGGGTATTCTGAGATATCCGGGTATGAGATCTTTATTTCGGAGTTACTTGTGAATCTTGAATTGAATCGACTTGTGGTATATCAAGTATCTATGGATCTAGTGGGAGCCCCTCGAGTATGGGCATCCAGGGAGATTATTTGAGAGAGTGGATTTTCGCAAAGGTGGGCATTTGTTATGTTGATTTCCTCCAGAGTCTGGGATGGATATTCGAGTCGAGTATGGGTAGCCACTGATGATAGACTGCGGGGAGCCGTAGTACTCACTATTCAGAGGGTGTTGTGATACTGCGTGGAGTCGCAGTACTCACTAGATGGCAAGAGAATGTGATGTTGGAATGTTTTCCGAGCAGTGTATGATGTGGAAGAGTTTTGGGTTTGAGTAGCCCTAGTATTGGGTCTTTGGAGCCTGGATGTTGAATCGAGGGCGAGACGGGGGTCTCCGTCTCTGTCGGGAGATGCGGTGAGATGCGCAAGGGATATGCGCAGCAGAAACCGGAGATTAGAGCTGAGACGATCCTCGATTGGATTGTATTCTTCTCGCATGAGGAAAAGAGGATTTCGTGACTTGCGTGTCACTGGGCAAGGAGAGTGGTCACGGGGAAAAGGTTAGTGAGATGTTTGGATCATGTTATGGGTGACCTTTGGAGGCTCAGCTGTGGACTCAAAAGCTAACCTGGTGCTCAGTCTCGAAGAGGAATATGAAAAATGAGCTAGGGCTTATCATGAGGTTGTCTGAGGACACTCCAGAGCGAGTGAGCGATTCAGACGCTCGAAGTCATGCTCCGGGCATGTGTATTAGATTTCGGAGGAAGCTGCGCCACGTAATTATCCCTGGGCGAGTTGTCCTATATCAACAGCCATCATTAGTGCATTGGTATGCCGCCTTTTGAGCTGTTGTATAGGAGGTGGTGTCGGACCCTCATTTGCTGAGGAGAGGTAACGCATGGACCCGAGAGTCCTTGCGAGCAGATCCAGAGCATGTGCGATACATGGAGTAGTGGCAAGGTTGTCAAGTGGATTTCCCTAGGTAAGGGAAGAGAAAGGTATATAACCCTAAAGGGGGGGGGGGAAGTGTTGGTTCACGGAAGTGAAGGTAGTAGTGCGAATGGATGATTTAGAGTATGAGGGTTGAATGCGATGTCTGTTACAGTAGTATGGAATGACATCATGATGAGATGTCTGCTGAGGACGCGGAAGGGATTCCGCGGGTGTAGAGCCAGGAGGCTCGGAAGGGATCTAGGGAGAGAATCCTGGACTCTCAGTGTGATTCTGATCAGGGTATTGGGTATGTATCAGTGGTTCATCCTGGGGGGGGATGTTTGAGGATATCATCAGTGTATCGGGTCTTCCAACTTGTGGGTGTTGGGGCTAGTTCAGCATGTGTATGTGATTGCAAGAGGAGAACTCGTGAGAGTTTCTCTGAGAGTGAGAATGGGTCTCTCAGTCGTTCCGGAATGGATAAAGTGGGCTTTGGATCGGGGATCCGGTGGTTCATGGTTTCCTAACCCTTATGGGTCGAGTGATCGTTGAGATTTAGAGCAGAGTTCCATCTTGGGTAATTCTCGGTTACAGAGAGTGATGGGCAGTACAGAGATCGTGCTTCAGTCGACAGAGCAGATTCAACAGGTTAGACAGAGGTTATTGACTGCCTAGAGCCGACAAAACAGTTATGCAGACAGACACCGGTCCGAGCTTGAGTTTCAAGTCAACGACTTCGTACTCCTGAAGGTCTCTCCTTGGAAAGGAGTGATTCGATTCAGGAAGAGGGGCAAGTTGGGGCCCCGGTATATTGGGCCTTTTCGTGTGATTGCGAGGGTAGGACGGGTGACCTACCGTTTGGAGTTGCCAACGGAATTGAGACAGATCCACGACACTTTTCATGTGTCGCAATTGAGAAAGTGTATAGCCGATGAGACGGCAGTAGTTCCATTAGAGGACATTCAGGTGGATGCGAGCCTGAATTATGCCAAGAGACCAGTGGCTATCAGAGATCGGAAGATCAAGGTTCTGAGGAATAAGGAGATACCTCTAGTGTTAGTTCAGTGGCAGCACCGGAAGGGATCGGAAATGACCTGGGAGCCGGAGCGTGAGATGCGGGAGCAGCATCCGGAGCTATTTTCAGAGCGAGACTTCGAGGGCGAACTCTAGTCCTAATGGGGGAGAGTTGTAACAGCCCGGAATTCCAGGTATTGTTATATTTAAGATTTTGGGTGTTTTAAGAGGGGACTCGGCTAGTTGGAGCTCAGACTCGCCGAGTAGGATCGTAGATCTGGTCGCGGGTTCGCGACTGGACTCGACGAGTCCGGATATGGACTCGGCGAGTCCGTGCTGTTTAGCGAAACCCTAACCGTCCAGGTTTGGGACATATATCAGGGGCCTTATGGCCGTCATTGTTCACCCTAGTCCTTGGAGAGAAACCCTAATTCGAATTTGAGCATCTGGAGCAAGGTAGAAGACCATTATTGATCTTGGAAGTGTTATTTTGCAAGGAGGAGGAGGCTTGGTTAAGGGAACAACAGGAGAAGCCATATTCTGAGGGTTGGGGACACAGAGCAACGTTATTCAGGTAATATTTTCGAGTTGTTCCCTTCTATGTTGATGTGTATATGGATTTAGGATTTATTGAACCCTTTTGTGGCTAGATTGAGTGTTTCCTTAGTCCCCCAAGCGATTGGAACCCTATATTGGGACCCTTGGAAGTCCAGAATGTCCCATGCCTAAGCTTTTCGGGAATCAATGGAGGTTTTGGATTGGAATCCTTATGCCTTAGGTCAAAACGTAAATTACGAGTCATGGGGTGTATTATGAGCACCGAAATGAGGACTTTACGTGATGAACCAGTCTAGCAAGGCCAGACCTATGAATTGTCGGAGCAGATCTGACCTTAGAAAGCAGTTTGAGCGGTTGCATGGCATGGACTCGCCGAGTCCGATGAACAGACTCGGCGAGTAGCTTGAAGATTAACTAGGACTCGCCGAGTTGTCCTTCAGACTCGGCGAGTTGAGTCGGGGTGGCCCCGCGATTCTTCCAGGAGGAACTCGTCGAGTCAAGGGGGATACTCGACGTGTAGAAAGGGAATCTTAGAGAATTGGTGAGAACGTGTAGACTCGCCGAGTCGCCCTAGCACTCGCCGAGTCCGGTCAAAGTTGACCGTTGACCGTTGACCAGAGTGGACCTGTGTTGACTTCTTAGGGATAGTCAACATTAGAGATATAAAGTGTTAACTAAGGACATGTGATGTTATAGGAGGATTAGAGCTCGGAGAATCGGGCACGAGGGATTCCCAGGGTTGTGAGATATCGAGACACGCGAGGTGAGTCTTCTCACTATACCGTACCCGGAAGGGTTTGACTGTGTGACCGGAAGGTCGGATATGATATGTGATATATGTGCTATATGTGATAAGTTAATTGTTATGTGTGCTATGTATGTTTTTGTGGGCCGGAAGGCATTATGTTATGGGCCGGAAGGCGTGTAATCTGGACCGTAAGGTTGGCGTGGGTAGGACCGGAAGGTTTACCCAGCAGGGGCGGAAGTCCCCTGAGACACATGGACTGGAAGGTCAGGGCCTGGAAAGGCGTATGTGCGTAAGTTGTATTTTGGGGAACTCACTAAGCTTCGTGCTTATAGTGTTTTGTGTTATGTTGTTTTCAGGTTTCTTTCAGTATCACGGGACGGCACCGGCTTGATTGTACACACCAGAGAAAAAGTCATGTTTTGGAGGATCCTGGTTTTCTTTGCAAGTGAAAATGAAGCTATGTTTTGTAATTTAATTATGAATGAGATTTTAAACAAGTGTTCTAAGATTAAAATGATTATTTTAAATGAAAATTTTGTCTTGAAATTTACGGTGTTACAGAGTATGATTGGAAATGTATTCATTTGATATATTTCACAAAGTAAGAACCATAAGTAAACATTGTGTGCATGCTAAGAGCATGGGACAAGTGTGGTAATAATTCAAGTAAGAAGTTGATTACCCGAAACAACAAATAATGAGTAATCGATATGGTGATAAATAAAAGGTGTTTTATTTATACTCAAAGGTTTGAGGCCATATGGGATTAGTATTATTCTTGTGTTTCACTTTGCATGTTTTGACTTCCTGAATAATTTAATTGGTTGAGAACAGTAAAATTATTCAAACGGGCCACAGTCGTTCATATGTTGGAAGTAGATATGAATGAAGACTGTCGTGAAATGGTGTGTGGATTGTCTAAAGAGCATTAGACATAAGCAAATGTTTGCTGCAACGTTGATGAGTGATTATGAATATGATTTGAGCATTGGATTAAACTCATACTCACTTGGATCACTTCATGGATTTGTATCACGAGTGATTAGTGAGACGATAACATCTTATATTCTTGAAACCGAGATGTGTGAGTTGTATCTTGCAAATTGGTTTCGCATTGATAATATGTAAACACACCAGTAACTTGGTGTTATAAAACATATTGTTGTGTGTGATTTGGTGAGTGAGTGCAAGCGAGCATTGAGTCAAAGTTTATCCGTTCCTTTTATCCAAAGTAGGATAAAAGCGATATCTGTGGGCCCCTCGATGATTTAGTGATGGCACCTAAGCGCTTGGCCAAGCCGGGACTAAATCGATGTGTTTAATTGTAGTCTGTTGTTAGTCGTCATAAATCTGAATTCGGGAAACAGCACATAGACAGAGAGAATGATTTAGATCCATGTCTCAGTTTATACGATATCTAGAATGGAGGAATATATGATCCCTTATCTGAAGGACATGCGTATCTGATAGGATCAGAGTTGACAGCGGCTTTAGAAAGCTACGATTGCAGATCAGGATCTAAAGTCATACGCATAATAGTTATTAGACTTATCCAAGTGGGAGACTGTTGGATTAGTGTCTAAGTCCATAACTATTTTGGTATGTACTTGACCCGATAGTGCATGGTCCTTTTGGGTTGCCTTCACCAAAGCAACTTGATATGATGAATTATGGAGAGAAAGGATTAATTATGATTTATTAATATATTATGAGAATAATATATTAAAGGAGAAATCATACTGTTTAATTAATATTAGTCAAGAATTAATAAGAATTAAGTTTGTGGCTAAAAGAAATTAATTAAACTTAAGGGACTAGAACTGTCAATTGTGTGATAGTTGAATATTGGGCTAATAGACTCCATACTAAATGGGTGGACGAATTCTATGGGGAAACCCATTAGAAATCGTCCAAAGGCCTTTAAGAAAGGGGTTCATGGGTTGCTTAGGGGCTAAGCATCCAAATTAGGGTTTCCTTGTTAGATAACCCTAATAGCCTCACTATTTAAAGAACCCTTATGCCCCAAAAACGTGGTGAACTTGTTCTCTAAGGTTTCCACACGTTTTGGGCAGCCTCCTTCTCTTCTCTTCTTCATCCTCTTGCTCTTGGTGTTTGTGAACCATTAGAGGAGTGACATTTGTGACTCTAAGCTTTCTAAAGTCAATACAAGAAGGATTTGAGATTGTTATTGCTACATAACAATCAAGGTATGATCTAAACCCTAGTTCATATGTTATATTTATTATCATACACTGGATCTAGGGTTTATAGTCTTCGATGAACTGCTTGTACAATAGAGAAACCTAGATCCAAGCGTTTGTATGAGCACATAGGATGTTCTTATGGCTAAAACCCATCATAAACTCATCAAGAGCATCTTCATAGACCGTAAACTCCTTTTCCAAGGTTAATTCAAGCCCCGATCACTTCCTAAGCCATGGAACCAACCCTAGAACCTTCCTTTGTGCATTGTAAGGCCATTTAGCAACCAAGAACCCACCACCCATGAGTTTACGGCCGTAAAATCATGGGGATATGGTCTATGGGCCGTAATCTCCTTAAGGAGTTTACTCTTGAAGAGAAAACTCCATATCTAAGCCTTACACACCCTTAGATGCTACCCGGGTAACTCCGAACACTTGATTTGAAGTGTTTTTGCCGCTCAAAGTGTTAATTCATGTCATTTAGTAAATCAAAGTCTAATTAGATACAAATGTGTATCTCTTCATATTACATAGGAACCTCACGTGTAATCAAGCCCCGAACTGACGTTTAGCATCCAAATGACACGTTTCTTGACTGGTGAGTTCATACCCCTATGCCTTTTTCAGAGTTTTTCAATGTTTTCAGGGGAAGAATACAAGGAAACTATAAATGATTTCGAAACTTAAAAATTGATGTAATTCTATAAATATCTGGCAAACTTTTAGATATCTTTACCCCTTATGTATTATGCGGAGCATAAGGGATGTTTTGTCGAATATAACTACATGGATTACAATTACAGTAAAGGAATCAATCAAACAAATCAAATTATTATGGGAATAATTTTGGATCTTTAGTTCTCATTTTATAAATTCGGATTTCATGCAATGTTAATAGATAAACTATGGCTGATTCAGTTTATCTCTGTTTAAAGAAGAATATTATGCCAGATAGTTTCTTTGTATTCAATCGTTTATACTTATTTATGTTTCAAAACGATTATGATATTCGATAATGACCGAGTACACCGTGAATAATTTAACACTAGCTTGTGAGATTAGTCTTCAATATACCCTTCGGGTTATCAGTAAATCCTCCCCGGAAGTATAACCAGAGTCTCCTGGAGGGAGAGCGTGGAATTTGTGAATAGATCTATTCGAGACTGACAATCCCACACCTTAACTGCTAGCTACAGTTAGGCGGACACGCCTGGGGTGACAAATTCTGGATATCGCACAACACTTGAAGAACGTCAAGGATGTCTCGGGTCTCATTAGCATGGTTATACAACTCACAATATGTATTAAAATATAGTTTATTCATGGATTTTATATCTAACTTTGATATATAGATTTTATATCTACTGTAGTACGGGACGGTATTCCCATGGTTTTCAATCTATAGTTTTATGTATTAAAACTACCTACTGTTGTACTGGATGGTATTCCCAGTGGTTTTCAATCTATAGTTTTACGTATTAAACTATATACTGTTGTACCGAACGGAATTCAGAAGTTTTAACTAAACTGCCTTTATAAGAAAATATGGGATTTTCTTGGATAACAACTTTTTCAGAAAACTAAAGGAAACATGTTCATTTTCAGAAAACAAAACATTTATGAACTCACCAACTTTATGCTGATTTTCAAACTGCTTGTATTCTCAGGTCCGCATTAGACAGGTACTCAGCAATCCTTTTGGCGAAGATGGAGTTCGTAGTAGACATGTCTTTACTTTTGTTCATATATACATATGTATAACACTTGTAACATTTTACTTTTAAACAAATGTAAATTTTATTATGTAATGTAATGGTTGTTTACTTTGCTTACTATGTACATTGGTTATGATACTTAACATGAAGTCACCTCCGCCCCAAAAATTTCCGCCCTGGGTTTCGGGTTGTGACAAAGTTCGTTATGATGTATGGTTCTTGAATTATTAAAACGGTGTATTGAACCCCAAATTGTACCTATTATAGTTTTGTATGTATGTTTACTCGTATATCTTGAACAAAGTTTAAATGTATAATATGTATGGTACTAAAAACCTTGCAATTATATTGACAATTACCCTGATTCTCAACATGTTACATAAGGGATTAGAATATCTAATTATTTTTATATAATGTATAGGTTTTCTTGGTTGATATCAATTGCAAAGGTTTTTAAATCCGTTTTAAAAACATTTTGTATAAAAGCACAAAATTATAGTATTTTACTTGTATTCCCCCTGAAAATATTACAAGTAGTAAAAATGGAGGGGTATGAACTCACAGTTGGTTGCGTGTATGTGCCAGACAACGAGACTGGAAATGAGGACCCTCGAGTTCATGTATGCTGCAATTAACGAAATCTTAATAATAATTAAACACATATTTGCATTTAAATTAGCGAACCCGTTAGTTAAAGTGTTAGAAATCACTTGCTTTTGGTTAAGGAATGTTACCGAGACTCGATTGAAGAGGAAAAAGTGGGTTATCAGCCAAGATTCACGATTTAGGGCTATTTGCGGCCGTGAAAGGTTTGGGCCGTGAAATGTTCTCGGTCGTGAACTGATTTCAGCCCTTGAGTGGTTTGCGGGCTTTGAATGGTTTGCAGCCTATTCTTGGTGTTCTTTGTGAAAATATGAAGATTTGAAGGTTCACGGTCGTAAACCCAAGAATGAAGAATTCTTGATTTGATGAAATGATGAATGTTTGATGCTCCAAAACAAGATCCAAGGTGGATTCGATGATAGATGAGAGAAAACTTGAGTTTTCAGTTGATGGTTTTAGAGAGAGAAAGTTGAGTTTTCGGCCAAAAGTGTAGAAATGAGGGCAATATATATATATATATATATATATATATATATATATATATATATATATATATATATATATATATATGTTGGGTTCACGGTCAGAGGTGGGGTCCCCAGGCTGTGAACGGTTTATGGTTGTAAACGCGTTTGCGCCGTAAATACCGGGTTGAACGAGGCTTAGCTGATTTTCGAAGAAAAAACTTGATTTTTTCACACGATTTTAGTCCCGATGCTTATATAAATTTAATTTATATAATCTAAGTTGTTTTCGACCCTTATGAGCTTGACAAACTTGACAAAATAAATAAAATTCAAAATTTTTATTTAATGGGATTTGACTTTCGTTGACTGAAAAAGGTTCGGGTTGTCACGAGAACTGCCAAGACCGTGGAAGCGAGTTACGTTCGTCACTGTGCGATTCGTGAGTGGAAAGGGAGCCCACAGTAAGGACCACTGCCACACCCACATTTTCTTCTTTGTTCTTTCTGTGCCCTAACGTCGTGTGCATCGACGGGAACCGATGGTGGACATTGGTCGTGGTTTTTGGGCTTTGGTCGTGTTTAAGTGTGTGTGTGTGTGTGTGTGTGTGTTTACTCGGCTGGGAATCAGGAGAACTTCCACCACCATCGTGAGGTGGTGGCTGTCACAGCAATCTGCCACCATGTACTTGATGCTCGAAACCCATCAGTGGTATGAGAGCTTAGGCTGTTTGTTTGATGTATTTGATGCTTGTATAATCATTCTTGGAATGAAAATCGAATTTTTTGTCCTCTGTCTGACTGACTCGGTGAGTCAAGGTGTCAGACAGAGGAAATTTTAGGATTTTTACTGTTTTGGCTGTGGGATAATTACCATAAACGTTTTTTATTGATAAAATCTGATTTTTATTGATTTTGAGTGATTATCCTTTCCTAAATAGAAGATAATTGTCAATTAATTAGATAATCATTGCCTTATATGATAAACTTGATTTGTTTGAATTATTTGATTGGATTATCTTGCCATAAAATTGAATTAGGTCAAATTTAGATAATTACCAATTATTTGATTAATTAAATTATTTGTAATTTGATCTAGATAGTTTTGAAAAGTTTCAAATTTGCCCTCAAGTTTTGGAATTTAAAATTTTTGATTAAAAAGTTTAATTTTGAAATGTTTAAATTCTAAACCCTAAGGTTTTGAAAAATTTCAAAAACTTGCCATCAAGTTTTGGAATTTAAAATTTTGATTAAAAAGTTTATTTTTGAAATATTAAAACTCTAAAACCCTAGTTTTTGGAAAGTTCAACTTAGATCCTTATGGTTTTATTAAGTTAATTAAATGTATAATTAAAAGAGAGTTGATAAATCCATAATGATATGGTTTATATTTAATTAAATTAAAAGTATAATTTATTAAATTAGACCACCTAGTATTTTAAAAGTGTAAAATACACCCTTATACTATATATAAAATTAAAAGTCTAATATTATATATGTATAAGTAAATGTCAGTCTTACCGTTAGTAGGCCTCATTCACGAAGTTGGTCTATAAGGGGTGTTTAAGGAAGCGGCCTGTAAAATGACCGTTATTGGGTATCCACTCTTACCCACTACACTCTTGACTAATGGAGGGTCGTTCGCCGAACGGTTAGGATAGGACACAACTTTCCATTATAAGTATAATGAAATACGAAGTAACTAAACGCTTTTATAAATTCTCAAATCTTAGTTACTCTAGGCAAAAGTGAATTTGATGCAATTCCATGAAATTACACTTTGTACCCTTGCTAAGACGTTAGTGGAGCGTGTGTGGTTAACCGACACACTAATTTGGCTATAAGCAAAGGTGGCAAAGGGTGACTCGATGTTTGTCATAGGTCAATGGAGCATTTGTGGTTAACTGGCATGTCAATTAGGTGACTGTAACATTGGGGGCACCATGTATATTTGCATGGTTATTCACACCCGGTTTGTGATCCTCAGCATCCCAGTCACAAACTTGTGGGGCATATTGAGATTTAAACATGCTATTGAAAAGTTCGATGAATCTCAAAAGATCTAGGAGTTTCAATTCATTTAAAACTTAAACCTTAAATCTTCATTTTTCATGGTGGAAATTGGTAAATCATCATTTACCTAGCTTCAAATATTTTGCAAATTGGATTACGGCATCCCTCTTCCAATTTGTAGAATATTTTGTTGGGTCCTAGCCTTAATATCTCATTTGGGTGTTTTATTAAGGACTCAATCAACTAACTTGAATTTCTCCAGTTTTGTAAATGTCAAAGTCTAACAACTATGGTTTTCCTAAATCCGTTGGAAAAGGTTTTCCACGTGAAGATGATGTTCCACGATTGGATCATGGAAATGAGAATCATGTTTCACTGCCTCCACCTCCTCCAATAGTTCTCCCTGACCCACAAGTTCGAAGGCTTGAAAAGTTCAAGATCACTCAAGCCCTATTGACAAAAAGACATGAAAATGGGAAGTTTTACATAATTATTTGTATCCAAGTTTTATTTTTATATTTTTATGCTCCACTTTATATGGTTTAATCATCTCTGTGGTATATATGGTGTCGATCTGCATTTTTGAACATACTGGGACTTCCGCAGCATCACGCGGACGGTCAAACCCTAGTTGTTATTATTGTCTAAAAGTAAAATATGTTATTATTTTGGTTTAAAAATAAAGTACATTTACTAATTACATATGTTTGTCTTACCATTTCTCAGATGTGGTAGTTGAAGTTACAACTTCAAATGCATTGCAAGTAGAAATGCAAGTAGAAATGCAACGAAGACAAACACAACTTGAAAAGCAATTGGCGACTTTTATGTAAGAATTCATTAACCACTTGGTAATCCACCAATTGTTTCTTAGTTTTTATGTTTTAAACACTTAATAATGTATTTGGTACTTTGATTGTACACGATGTTATATTGTAATGCTTATCTTTGAAAAATGATGCTTTTTTGCAATGTGCTAAACAATTAGTAATTTATTTGTCATTTTGTAATTTAATGTATTGAATTTTTACTTTATTTAGGCGGAATAAACTGAAAAATACTGTTAAAAAAAAGCATTTTAACATCCGTCACTAAAGTGTCGTCGCAAATATGTTGGTAAATTGGTCAAACTTGGCTTTGTCGTTGTTTCTTTGTCGTCGGTATTCCATTGGTAGGGGTAACCAGAAAACCGAACCATAACAAAATTAACCGATATAACTGAACCATTACTAAAAGAAATGATACAGTTTCTAGTTTTGATTAACCGAATATATATATGGTTCAATTATGGCTTTCATCTAAAACCGAACCACTATAAACCACACCGAACCAATAATATTAATAAATGTTTTTAATATAAAATAATATTAAATACATAGTATGTAACTATATTAGAGAAAATGATATAAAAGCCCTTAAATTTTTAAGTAGTTTTTGGGTTTACTAAAGCCAAAGGTTTGGTTAATTTTTTGCATTTTGCCCTTTTAAGGATTACCTGGTCACTCAGCAGGTTGCATACCTGACACTTCATCGTTGTGGGCCCATTTGGGTGACATGGCACTAAAACCCCTTGCTTAATTAAAAATGGACAATTGAGAAAATAATGACAGCAGCAAGACTCTAACACCCTACTTACAACAAACAAACAAGTGCCCTTACCAGTTACCACTAGGCTGTAACAACTTCGATGAATTAATACTCAACTTCTGAATATATCATAAAATACTGATATTACTCTATTATTATTATAATTATAATTATTATTATTGACATTTTAATTATTATTATTATTATAAATATTTTAATTATATTCTTATTATTATCATTACCATTAATAATACATATTTTAAATAATATAAATGTAATTCTTTAAATACATACAATATGTTTTTTGATGTATAAAATACGTTTTTGATGTATAAATATGTTTTTTGATCTATAAAATATGTTTTTTGATGTATAAATATTTTTTTAAATACATAAATCCTTACGTACAAATTTATATATTTTTTGATGTATGGAATTGGTTTTTTGATGCGTAAATACGTTTTTAAATATAAAATTATGTTTTAAATACACATATAAGTTTTTAAAAATAAAATTACGTTTTTTTGATGTATAAAGACATTCGAAAATGTATTTATACGTTTTTATATGTATAAAAAATACTTTTATATGTATTGATAATGTTTTGTAGGTATAAATAACATTTTAATACATATTTAAACATTATAAAAACATTTTTATATATTTTTATACGTAATTATACATTATGTATACAAATGTTTTAGCATATTTATTTGTATACGTTATGTATAAAGACATATAAATAACGTAAATGTAGTTAGTATATATATGTATATGTATTTATATCGAATAAAACATATTGTATGTAAAAAAATATGAAAATACCATATAAATACGTTCAAAAATATCTTTACATGTTTATACAGATATAAAAATGTCACAACCCGAAACTTCTGTCTTGTACAATTAATCAATCCTATCAATGTTAAACTCGATTCCGTCACCTTTTAACACCGTTTGAGGATTCATTTAAGTGTTCTAGGCTTGTGTACAACCAAAGTTGAGATTAGGGATGAATTATCAAGTTGTAAAGTAGCAAAACCGAGCCATTCACCCTCTTGGGAGGAGTGTACGGCCGTACACACGGTTGTGCGGCCGCACACCCACCCCATGACCGCACACTCGGGGTGGTCGGTCACTCACACCCATATATATATATATATATATATATATATATATATATATATATATATATATATATATATATATATATATATATATGAGGAGACCCCCTACCTTCACTCTTTTATTCTCTTGGCTGCACACAACTACTTTCTCTCTCTAGAATCTTCATCCAAGAACCATCCAAAGGCCTCAAAAACGTAACTAATCCATCCCCTAACTAGTTATACTTGAAAGATCCCTTGATTCTTCATGTTTCAGCATTGTTCTTCACCCCTTGAAGGTTTACGGCTGCACACCTTCATAAATTTGGCCGCACACACCTTAAAGGCTCTCCAAATAGAGAGTTTGGCCCCCATCTTCTAGTTGGACTTGGTATTTGCCTTAATGCACCTCAAAAACGATATATTGGGCATAAACATGGAGAGTGTATGGCCGCACACCCATTTCTACGGCCGCACACACACCCTTAGGGCTGTACACCCACTTTGATGATCATATTTGGCCTCAAACTTGCAATACTACTAAGCATGGGACCTAGAACCACTCCTTGGATGCTAGTAGGACCTTGGAAACATCTCAAAAACACTTCCCTTCATGAGTGTACGGCCGTACACTCATGGTCCGTACACCGATGGCCGTACACACCCTTAGGGTGGCCGTACACCTCCCTAATTCGATCGCATATGGTTTCAACACTTAGTTCAAGTATTCCTAGGTCCTTAGAGTGGTTTCATATTATGTTTAGTCATGAAATATCCTAATATAATGCATATATGTGCTATTATATGTTAATAGGATCCACTTGTGTATGAAACATCAGTTGACACTCAACATCCCTATTAACACGACATTCGGATCACACAAGCAAACTGTGAGTTCATACCCCTACACTTTTAAGTTTTTTAAACGTTTTCAAGGGGGAGGGGGTAATACAAGCCAAACACAAAAGGATTTTTGTGAACTAAAACAAAAATGTTTTCAACATGTTAAAACTTATGCATTTGACACTATCCAACGCGTTTTATAAAACGTATAGACATTTATTCCCTTTTGTATTATGCAGAGCAGAAGGGAAGTTTTCTATACATAATTGCATACTTTTCAGAACAATACATAAACATAACATATTAGTCAAACTATAATAGGTATAGTTTGGGGAATTCATTGCCAGTTTTACAGATACAAACTACATACGTGGTTGAACATATAAACTAAGACAGATTTGGTTTATCCATTTCTACTTTCAGATAACAAGAGTATCATACTAAATAATTGTTTTGCGTATAAGTATTTATACTCTACTCAGTTCACAAACTATTTCAAACATGCGAGCAACAGAACAACACGTAAACTAGTTAATACAGGATTGTGAGTTATCATCTTCTTTGTACCCTTTGGGGTACGGGTAAATCCACTACATTTAGTATAGCCAGAGTCTCCTGGAGGGAGAGCATGAGATTTGTGAATAGATCTATACGGGACCGACAATCCCACACTTGAACTGTTAGCTACAGTTAGGCAGGCATGCCTGGGGTGACAAATTTCGTAACATACGATGCCTGAAGAAACGCTGAGGAGGTCGTCAGTCATATTAGCATGACTATACGAACTCACAATACTATAAACTAACCTTTGTTTATGGGATTATCATTCTTCGATAGTTTTATTTTAATTAATAAAACTACCTACATACTACACTGGTGGGTATTCCAGGGATACATCATTTGGTTTTATTTTAAATAAAAAGACTACTATACATACTGGTGGTAGCCAGGGTTTTCAAACGGAACATACGTTACATACCGGTGGTAGCTAGGGTTTTCAAACGAAACATATTTACATACTGGTGGTAGCTAGGGTTTCGATTACAAATCATACTTTACATATAATGGAAAATCAATCATTCATACAAATTCAGTGACTAGTTTTCATTGTTAAAAATGCTTATGAACTCACCAGCTTTATGCTGATACGTTTTCAAAATCGCTTGTATTCTCAGGACAGCACTAGACAGGTACACTAGTCGGCTTTTGGAGAAGATGGAGCATTTTGGTGTTTCGTCTTTATCTTTTGCTACTTTTGATGTATACAAACCTTATATCAAACAAATGTAAATATTCATATTATAATGTAATGGTTGTGTTTACTTTGATTACTATGATGCAATTGTTGTGATACTACATATGACGTCATCCACCTCCGAACGTTTCCGCCGTTTGGTTTACGGTTCGGGGGTGTGACAGATTGGTATCAGAGCTATTGTTTATAGTGAACTTAGAATATCGAACCTTACAAAGTATAAAACTATAAACACTAAGAGGCTAAAGTGCTCTGAAATAAAAGTATACTCTTAAAATATAAGTATTTTAGAAGAAGTATAAAAGTATACCTACATACCAGAAACAATATCATAAGTAGAACAAAACAAAAGTATTTGGATGTTGGACACTATGGTTAAACCTGGACAGTTATGTAATCATGTCTAGAGTCAATATAGCCTGATCAACTATATTTATTCGAGACATGACCAACATGTGCTTGGGAGTGATTGTGGTGTTGCAACAGGCCTAAAACTTACCAAGTATGCATACAACGAGATATCAATAGGACAAGCATCCAACTTAAAATACTATAGGAGTATTTTAGCTAGAGCCAAATACCATGTGGAAATCCGTTTCAAGTGTTTCTACTCATTCCTTTTAGCGATGAGTTGCTCGCATTAGTAGCACTTCTTTGTTTATCGCTTTGTAGAACACTTTATCCACCAGATAGAGATATATATTGTTTCATATCTCTTGATTCAAAGTCTAAGGGACTTACCCTCCTTTTCTTCCTGACTGTTTATAGAACAAGATGCCTCCAAAGAAAAGACCCAACAGAAAGAACAATAATCCCCCAACAGATCCAGCTCCACCACCTCCACAGTTCGATCCTGCTATGTTTCAGGAAGTCGTTACTACCGTTGTAGCTTCCGCAATGTCACAGATAAATTCTGGCGGCTCTAGCGGGTCGGGAAGTGGTGCCCAACCCCTTAATCTTGATGGAAGCCAGGGACACCAGAAGGAGTGTTCCTATAAGGAATTTATGAACGCAAAGCCCAGATCCTTTGATGGAAATGGAGGTTTTATTGCCCTAACTCGATGGACTGAGAAGATCGAACCGGTCTTCGAGATCTGTGCATCTTTCCGAAGCCAACAAGGTGAAGTTCGCAGCTTGCACCTTCACCGACAGAACGCTAACCTGGTGGAATAGTTCGGTCATATCCCTAACCTTGCCAGTGGCAAACGCCATGGGTTGGGAAGGTTTGAAGGGTTATGCTCGCAGAGTACTGCCCAAGGGGCGAAATGCAGAAACTGGAGCATGAACTTTGGAACCTTAAGATGAAGGGTTCCAGCATTGCCTCCTATACAGCTAGATTCTGTGATTTGGCTCTCCTCTGTCTGGGAACGGTCACCCCGGAAAGCAAAAAGATAGAAAGATACATTTGGGGATTGACGCCCCCAACGCAAGGAAATGTCTTGGCCGCTAGGCCAGCCACTTTTGACAGCGCCAAGTGCCTGACACAGACTCTCATAAATCACAGAGTTGATCTCGATGCAACAGCAGCCGCTCCCGAACTAGGAAAGGCGAGTGGTGGGAAGAGAAAGTTCTGGAAACAGCAAAAGGGCCAGTCTTCGCATGAGCCCTCAAAGAAACAGCAAACAGTGGCAGTCCACGCTGATACCACTCCTACCGTTGTTCCAGCGACTCAAGCACCTACTAGTAGATATGCTGGTACCCTTCCTCGGTGCGACAAGTGTAATTATCATCATAATCCTAGCCCATATTGTGAAATGCATTGCAACAGATGTGGTAAGAAGCGGCACACAGCTCGTTTTTGCAAAGCAGCAGTCCAACCAACCAATCATGCATCTGGAGCAGGTGTCGGTCAAGCCTGTTATGGTTGTGTAGAAGTCGGGCACTACAAGAGAAACCGCCCTAAGACATCAACTGCTGGCAACACGGGGAGAGTGCTAGCGATGGGTCAGGAGGAGGCAGTTGCAGATCCCATAGTTGTTAAGGGTACGTTCCTCCTTGAAAACTCTTATGCATTCATTCTTTTCGATTCTGGTGCGGAGAGAAGTTTTGTTAGTCATGAATTTAAGCATCTTCTCAAACATAAACCCCAACCTCTAACCGAAACATTTACCGTTGAGATGGCTAATGGTGAGAAGGAGAGCACTAACGACATATTCATAGGCTGTACCCTTACTTTGAACGATCATTCTTTTCCCATCGACCTTATGCCATTTTCCATAAAGGGCTTCGATGTCATCATTAACATAGATTGGTTGAGCCCCAATCGTGCTGATATCCTTTGCTACGAAAAAGCTATTCGCCTCAATCTCCCCTCTGGCGAAACCCTCATGATTTATGGCGATAAACTCAGCTCGAACCTTCATATCATTTCGTGCATCCAAGCCCAAAAATTTATGCGAAAGGAGTGTCATGCATTCCTAGCCCATGTCATTGATGAAAATCAGGAAATTAAAGACCTCGAGAGCATCCCCGAATTCTGCAATTTTCCTGATGTCTTTCCCGAAGAGCTTCCAGGAATCCCTCCCAAGCGTCAAGTCGAGTTTCGCATCGACTTAGTCCCTGGAGCTACCCCGTAGCTAAATCCCCATACCGCCTAGCGCCAGTAGAAATGCAAGAATTATCCATCCAGCTCAATGAACTCCTCAACAAAGGATTCATCAGACCGAGTTCCTGACCCTGGGGAGCCCCAGTCCTATATGTGAAAAAGAAGGATGGATCTTTCCGGATGTGAATTGACTATCGCGAACTGAACAAACTCACCGTCAAAAACCGTTATCCTCTTCCTCGAATGGACGACATCTTCGACCAAATTCAAGGAGCTAGCTACTTCTCAAAAATATACCTAACATTAGGGTACCATCAGGTGCGATTCCACGAGAGTGATGTTCCTAAGACAACATTTCAGGCTCGATATGGTCACTACGAGTTCGTAGTAATGCCCTTCGGTCTAACCAACGCACCGACGGTATTCATGGACCTGATGAATTGGGTGTGTCATTCTTTCCTGGAAAAGCTTGTAATCGTGTTCATCAATGATATACTTGTGTACTCCAGAAGTAAGAAATATCACAAACAACCCCTGAGGTTGGTGCTGGAAACTCTAAGGATGGAGAAGCTATACGCGAAATTCTCCAAATGCAAATTTTGGATTCGAAAAGTGACTTTCCTAGGTCACGTGGTAAACGAGGAAGGCATACACGTGGACCCTTCCAAAATGAAAGCGATAGAGAATTGGTCAGCACCGAAGATGCTCACAGAGATCCGTTAATTCTTGGGCCTCGCTGGCTATTATCGCAGGTTTATCAAGAATTTCTCCAGGATTACCAAACCCTTAACCACTATGACTCAGAAAGGTGTACCCTTTTGTTGGAGTGAAAATCAAGACACTGCGTTCTAAACATTGAAGCAGGCCCTATGCAGTGCGCATATCCAGTTTCTGCCCAAGGGGACGGAGGAATTCGTTGTCTACTGTGATGCATCCAACCAGGGCCTAGGTTGTGTGCTCATGCAACGAAGAAAAGTTAATGCTTATGCCCCGAGACAGCTGAAAGCACACGAGGTCAATTATACAACTCACGATCTAGAGTTGGGAGCAGTGGTCTTCGCATTGAAAATATGGAGACATTACCTCTACGGAACCAAGTACATCGTCTTTACCGATCACAAGAGCCTACAACATATCTTCGATCAGAAAGAGTTGAACATGAGGCAACGATGATGGGTAGAGCTACTCAGTGATTATGAGTGTGAAATACGCTACCATCCCGGCAAGGCCAATGTGGTGGCGACTGCCCTCAGCCGGAAAGAGTGCTCAAGTCGCAGTGTGAAAGCACTGACCATGACCATCCATTCCCACTTATCCGCACAAATCAGAGAGGCTCAGCTGGAAGCCTTAAAGCCAGAGAACGTGGTGGATGAAGCCTTAAGAGGAATGGAGAAGAACTTAGAGGTCAATGGAGACGGATTCTATTATTTCATGAACCGGATTTGGACCCCAAAGTTCGGTGGTCGCAGAGAGGTTGTCATGAACGAAGCTTACAAGACTGGATACTCAGTTCACCCAGGTTCGGACAAGAGGTACCTTGATCTCAAGAAGCTATATTGGTGGCCAAACATGAAAGCGGAAATTGCTACTTTCGTGGGCAAGTGTCTGACTTGCGCCAAGGTGAAAGGTTGAATATCAAAAGCCCTCAGGGTTGCTTCAGCAGCCGGAGATACCTGAGTGGAAATGGGAATGAATTACTATGGATCTCATCACTAAATTACCCAAATCTCCAAGTGGGTACGATACCATATGGGTAATAGTCGACCGATTGACAAAATCCGCTCACTTCCTGCCGATTAAAGAAAATTTCAAGATGGAAAAGCTCACACGAATCTACATCCAAGAAATGGTTCAACTGCACGGTGTAGCTGTGTCTATTATCTCTGATCGAGATAGCAGATTCACCTCGAGATTTTGGCAGTCCCTACAGAAAGCCCTTGGAACTAAGCTGGATATCAGCACAACTTACCATCCTCAAACAGATGGGCAGAGTGAGAGAACTATCCAGACCTTGGAAGACATGTTCAGAGTATGTGTCATTGACTTCGGTAAGTCATGGGAAACCCATTTGCCCTTGGTTGAGTTCTCCTACATCAACAGTTACCATACCAGCATCAAGGTTGCGCCTTTTGAAGCCTTGTATGGCCGTAAGTGCAGATCCCCTCTGTGATGGGCTGAGGTGGGCGACACGCAGCTATCCAAGAGACAAGTCCCCGACAGCACTCTCACAGGCCCATAGATCATCCGTGAAACCATAGAAAAGATCGTACAAATCCGGGAACGACTGAAAGCCTCACGAGACAGACAAAAGAGCTACGCTGATAAATGACGAAAACCCTTGGAGTTCCAGGTTGAAGACCATGTTCTTCTGAAGGTCTCACCTTGGAAGGCCATGATACGCTTCGGTAAGCGTGGAAAGCTAAATCCAAGGTACATAGGACCATTCAAAATCCTCGCTAGGATCGGTCCCGTAGAATACAAACTTCGTTTACCTCAAGATCCTAGTAACATCCATTCCGTCTTCCACGTCTCGTCTTCCACGTCTCGAATCTTAAGAAGTGTTTATCCGACGAGACCCTTATGATCCCTCTCGATGAGATTGAAATCAACAAGAACCTCAACTTCGTGGAAGAACCAGTCGAAATCATGGATCGGGACGTCAAACAAACAAAACAAAGTCGCATCCCGATAGTGAAGGTTCGCTAGAATGCCAAGTGGGGACCTGAATTCACCAGGGAGCGTGAGGAATCAATGAAACAGAAGTACCCCCATCTTTTTCCAAGTCCATGATTTGTATATTTATTCTTGAATTTCGGGACGAAATTCCCTCCAACGGGGGGATGATGTGACAACCCAAAACTTCTATCTTGTACAATTAATCAATCCTATCAATGTTAAACTCGATTCCATCACCTTTTAACACCGTTTGAGGATTCGTTTAAGTGTTCTAGGCTTGTATACAACCAAGGTTGAGTTTAGGGATGAACTATCAAGTTGTAAAGTAGCAAAACCGAGCTACACACCCTCTTGGAGGAGTGTACGGCCGTACACACGGGTGTGCGGCCGCACACCAACCCCATGACCGCAGACTTGGGGTGGTGGGTCACTCACACCTATATATATATATATATATATATATATATATATATATATATATATATATATATATATATGAGGAGACCCCTTTCCTTCACTCTTTTCTTCTCTTGGCTGCACACAACTACTTTCTCTCTCTAAAATCTTCATCCAAGAACCATCCAAAGGCCTCAAAAACTTAAGTAATCCATCCCCTAACTAGTTATACTTGAAAGATCCCTTGATTCTACATGTTTCAGCATTGTTCTTCACCCCTTGAAGGTTTACGGCCGAACACCTTCATAAGGTTGGCCGCACACACCTTAAAGGCTCTCCAAAGTGAGAGTTTGGCCCCCATCTTAAAGGCTCTACAAAGTGAGAGGTTGCCCCCCCCCCTGTATGGCCGCACACCCCTTTGTACGGTCGCACACACACTCTTAGGGCCGTACACCCACTTTGATGATCATATTTGGCCTCAAACTCGCAGTACCACTAAGCATGGGACCTAGAACCACTCATTGGATGCTAGTAGGACCTTGGAAACACCTCAAAAACACTTCCCTTCATGAGTGTACGGCCGTACACTTATGGGCCGTACACCCATGGCCGTACACACCCTTAGGGTGGCCGTACACCTCCCTCATTCGATCACATATAGTTTCGAAACTCAGTTCAAGTATTCCTAGGTCCTTAGAGTGGTTTCATATTATGTTTAGTCATGAACTATCCTAATATAATACATATATGTGCTATTATATGTTAATAGGATCTACTTGCGTATGAAACATCAATTGACACTCAGCATCCCTATCAACACGACATACAGATCACACAAGCAAACTATGAGTTCATACCCCTATGTTTTTAACATTTTTATACGTTTTCAGGGGGAATACAATCCAAACACAAAAGGATTTTTGTGAACTAAAGCAAAAAAAATTTCAACATGTTAAAACTTATGCAATTGACACTATCCAATGCGTTTTATAAAACATATAGACATTTATTCCCTTTTGTATTATGCAGAGCAGAAGGGAAGTTTTCTATACATAATTGCATACTTTTCGGAATAATACATAAACATAACATATTAGTCAAACTATAATAGGTATAGTTTGGGGAATTCATTGCCAGTTTTACAGATACAAACTACATACGTGGTTGAACATATAAACTAAGACAGATTTAGTTTATCCATTTCTACTTTCAGATAACAAGAGTATCATACTAAAGAATTGTTTTGCGTATAAGTATTTATACTCTACTCAGTTCACAAACTATTTCAAACATGAGAACAACAGAACAACACGTAAACTAGTTAATACAGGATTGTGAGTTATCATCTTCTTTGTACCCTTTGGGGTACGGGTAAATCCTCTACATTTAGTATAGCCAGAGTCTCCTGGAGGGAGAGCATGAGATTTGTGAATAGATCTATTCGGGATCGATAATCCCACACCTGAACTGTTAGCTACAGTTAGGCAGGCATGCCTGGGGTGACAAATTTCGTAACATACGATGCTGAAGAAACGCTGCGGAGGTCATCAATCATATTAGCATGACTATACGAACTCACAATACTATAAACTAACCTTTGTTTATGGGATTATCATTCTTCAATAGTTTTATTTTAATTAATAAAACTACCTACATACTACACTGGTGGGTATTCCAGGGATACATCATTTGGTTTTATTTTAAATAATAAGACTACTATACATACTGGTGGTAGCCAGGGTTTTCAAACAGAACATACGTTACATACCGGTGGTAGCTAGGGTTTTCAAACGAAACATATTTACATACTGGTGGTAGCTAGGGTTTCGATTACAAATCATACTTTACATATAATGGAAAATCAATCATTCATACAAATTCAGTTACTAGTTTTGTCACACCCCCGAACCAGACGGCGGAAACGTCCGAGGGCTGTCGTGACTTAATTGAATACCATGACATTGAATATATATGAAACATAACATCATTCATCACCATGCATTAATATAGTACAACTGATTAAGTTTACACTGAGTACATTGTTTTAGCATTACATTCCCAAAAATAAATTGTTCGGTTCATAGATAAACAAACTGCAAGCCATCACTCAAGGATTACCAGTTGTTGTTACAATCCTGAGGGTTTCTGGTACTCCACCTTTACCTTGGTGCACGTAAGGCACTTACTAACATAGGTCGCAATTTCCGCCTTCATGTTAGGCCACCAATAGTGTTGTTTAATATCCAAATACATCTTGTCTGAACCGGGATGAATGGAGTATCGTGTCTTGTGGGCTTCCTTCATAACAACCTCCCTAAATCCTCCAATTTTAGGGACCCAAATTTGGTTCATGAAGTAGTATACCCCATTCTCCCTTGCCTCTAGGTTCTTCTCCATCCCGCGTAATGCTTCGCTTGCTCTATTTTCCGTCTTCATGGCCTCTGACTGGACTGCTGCAATTTGGGTGGCCAGATGAGATTGAATGGTTATCGAGAGGGTTTTCGCACGGCGATTAAAGTACTCCTTCCGACTTAATGCGTCAGCTACCACATTGGCCTTGCCTGGGTGGTACTTGATCTCACACTCATAATCGTTTAGCAATTCGACCCATCTTCGTTGTCTCATGTTCAGCTCCTTCTGGTTCAGGATGTGTTGGAGACTCTTGTGATCCGTGAAGACGGTGCACTTCGTACCGTAAAGGTAATGCCTCCAAATCTTTAGGGCAAAAACTACAGCTCCCAATTCTAGGTCATGGGTCGTATAATTTACTTCGTGCGTCTTTAGTTGGCGGGATGCGTATGCTATCACCCTTCCACGTTGCATGAGAACGCAACCTAAACCCTGGTTTGATGCATCATAGTAGACTACAAAATCTTCCGTTCCTTCTGGTAGAGATAGTACAGGAGCACTACAGAGAGCTTGCTTCAAGGTCTGAAACGCAATCTCTTGTTTGTCTGTCTATTTGAATGGTACGCCCTTTTATGTAAGCGAGATAAGTGGCTTGGCGACCTTAGAGAAGTTTTGAATGAGTCTCCTAGTAGCCTGCTAGACCTAAGAATTGACGAATTTCTGTGGGCGTTGTCGGGGTTGCCCATCCTTCAACAGCTTTGACCTTAGAGGGATCCACATGAATTCCATCTTGGCTAACTACATAACCTAGGAAGTTCACACTCCGGAGCCAAAACTCACACTTGGAGCGTTTTGCGTATAGCTTCTCCGATCGCAGCGTTTCTAGGATTTGTCGGAGATGTTGGCCATGCTCTTCTTTGCTTCTAGAATAAACGAGAATGTCATCAATGAAGACAATGACAAAGTTGTCGAGGAATGGTCGACAGATTCGGTTCATTAGGTCCATAAATGCTGCAGGGGCATTTGTCAGACCGAAGGGCATTACAAGAAATTCATAATGTCCGTAGCGGGTTCGGAAAGCGGTTTTTGGAATATCCTCTTCCCGGACTTTGAGTTGGTGGTATCCGGACCGTAGATCTATCTTAGAAAAATAACTAGCTCCTTGGAACTGGTCGAATAGATCATTGATTCGTGGGAGTGGGTAGCGATTCTTGACAGTGAGTTTATTTAACTCTCTGTAATCGATGCACATCATAAAGGATCCGTCCTTCTTTTTGACAAAGAGCACTGGAGCTCCCCATGGCGAGTAACTAGGTCGGATAAATCCCTTGTCCAGAAGATCACTGAGTTGGCTGGACAATTCCTGCATTTCAGTAGGAGTCAGCCGATAGGGTGATTTAGCGAGAGGAGTTGCTCCTGGAACGAGGTCGATTCGAAACTCAACCTGTCTCTCTGGGGGTACTCCCGGAAGATCTTCAGGAAACACGTTTGGAAATTTACACGCTACCGGAATATCTTGAATGTTAGTTTCTTCCTTGGTTTTATCCACTATGTGAGCCAGAAATGCCGAATCCTTCTTTCGTAGGTGCTTTTGTGCCTTGATGCACGAGATGAGGCGAAGGTTCATGCTAGGTTTGTCTCCGTAAATTACTAGGGTTTCGTGATTTGGGAGACGAAGACGAACGGCCTTCTCGTGGCACATAATTTCAGCATGGTGGGGGCTTAGCCAATCCATGCCGATGATCACATCGAAACTCCTAATCGATACTAGCCTTAGGTCTATTCGAAAGACGTGTTGATTAAGGGTTAGGGTACATCCGATGTAGATTTCCCCAGTGGATTCGGTTTTCCCATTGGCCATTTCCACCGTAAAGGTTTCATTTAGCTTTTGGGGTTGTTGTTTTAATAAATGCTTAAACTTATCGCTTACGAAACTTCGCTCCGCTCCGGTGTCAAATAAGATGCATGCATAAGTGTGGTTTAGGGGAAATGTACCGGTAATAACAGAGGGGTCCTGAATAGCCTCACCCTGACCCATGGTCAGCATCCTACCTGTTCCTCCGTTTCCTGAATTGTTGTTGTTAGGGCAGTCTCGGCGGAAATGCCCCGTCCTTCCACACCCATAGCAGGTGTGGCTAGGCCCTGCACTGCTGCCGCCGGTGATGATGTTGTTGTTGTTGCGATGGTTATTATTGTTGTTCCCCTGATTTTGGTTCTGAGGAGGGTAAGTCCTGCAGTACCTTGCAGTGTGTCCCCTTCGGTTGCAACTGGTGCACTGAAAATCCTTGCATTCTCCATTATGATGGAGACCGCACTTATTGCACTTGGGAAGATTACCGGAATAAGGTCTTGAAGCATTTGAAGCAGCTGAGGCTGGAGCATGTGGTGCGGCTGGAACCGGTGCGGTGACAGCGTTAACCGCCACTGTCTGCTGCTTTTTAGAGGTCTCGGGGCCCTAGCGCCCCTTCCTCTTATTGTTCTTTCCCTTCTTGCCATCACCTTCCTTCTTTTTCTCAGCCTCCACTGGCTTCTCGCCCTTCTTGTTGTTATGGTCATACAGCTTCTTTGCCAATCTTTTTGCAGTGTCAAATGTTTTAGGGTTCGCAGCTATCACATTCCCTTGAATTGGTGATGTTAGTCCCCAGATGAATCGCTCAATCTTCTTTCCTTCCGAGGTGATCATACCCGGGCACAGCAAAGATAATTCACTAAATCTCGATATGTAGGCATCGATATTCGCATTCTGCACAGTGAGGTTCCATAGCTTTTGCTCCATCTTCTGTATTTCGCCTCGTGGGCAGTACTCAGCCATTAACATTTCTTTCATTTCTGCCCACGGCATAGAGTTGGCTACAGGGAGCGTCATGGCTTCCACGTGTCCGTTCCACCAAGTGAGTGCTTGGTCCACAAAAGTGCAGGCCGCGAACTTCACTTTCATCTGCTCAGGGCAATCGCATATCTCGAATACCAACTCCACCTTTTCGATCCATCGCTTCAGGGTGATCACCCCTCCAGTGCCGTTAAAAGTTCGTGGTTTGGCGTTTGTGAAGTCCTTGTAGGTACATGTTTTGGTGGGTCCTTGATTCATTCCGTTGTTCGAACTTCTGGCTCCATGCCCATTGACTCCTCCATTGTTCCCTTGATGAATTTGCGCAATCGCTGCAGTGACCGCAGCAGATACAGCTGCCTGGAACGCGGCTGAGTCAACTTCGGGTGGAGTTGGTCCTAGGTTTCCGCGAGTGGGTCGGAGAGGCATCTTTCTGTCACGAAACGGAAAGATGTTGAGTGTATGTGGTTTCTGTGAGGTTGTGATCGTACTGACTAGGTGCATGGTACGAACTTAAACACTACTACCATTAAACATACGATCATAAATTCTCAACACATAGCAATTTGTAATATCATAACAAAGCACATAAAAGTTTATTAATATTATCCGCATTTGATACAAGAAAATTTTGCTCGTAAGAGCATACATGAGTGACACTAATTCGACAGCATAACGGCTCTATGAGTAGTGTAGTCACTTAAACATAGATTCGGGGTACATAGCATAGTTCCTAACGACCTACTAAGATAAGTCTATCCCTAACCGCGATGAGCTGCGTCCGGAGGTGGTGCCGAGGATGTGGATGCTCCCTGAAGACGAGCCACCAAGCGTTCCGCGTCCTGAAGTCGAGACTCCCACCTTACCTGCCTCATGTGAAACTCCCGAAGGACGTCACGCGTCTCCTGTTCCGCACGCTCGATCCTAGTCCTCAACTGGCGTACATGATCAGCAGTGTCCTGGGCAAGGTCGCCCGTGTTCCATAACCGTCTCACCATGACTGGAAGGGCTCGATCAGCCGGTCCTCCGTCTCTCAGGTCAAAGAAATCGCGTGACATGCCGTACGGGGGTCGCTGTCCCTGCTGTCTGCTCCATCTCCAAAGATCAATACCCCAGGGGGGTGTAGGACCAGTGGGGCCTACACGGTAAGCAGGCACCCTGATCGGGTAAGGAGGGTCGATGAATTTGGACTCCGCATCCGAAACACCCCCTTCACTATCATCAGTTTCCTCTTCGAAGTTTCCTTCATCTTCCTCGTATTCGGCAGGCTCGCCCTTGACTCCTGCCTCCGGTTCCCCGTCAGATTCCTCTTCGGGGTCTTCCTCAGGCTCTTCCTCAGGCTCCTCCTCCTCTAGCCACCAGTTGTTTCCCTGGTTAGGGAAATAGGGATCTCCGGGATGATGGAAACCAACCATGTTGTCTGCGAGTGTGTGTAAATGCGCTAACATTATTCATAAGGTGCCACAACCATTGCATAAGCTGAACAGGCGTTCTCTTTTTGGTGCTAAAAGGGTATAGTTTTAGGTTCCCTAGCTATTCCGATCTCATCAAAACGTGTGTTAGTTGTACTTTGGAGAGAATGTAGTTGATCAGGTTACATCCACTCCTTGGTACCACTAAGAACAGTCCTGAATTAACCGAGATACTAGCATTATTTTGTTTGGTTCGGCGTTATGTTCTTATTCCTAATGCAAGCAAGGGTGTTTTATTTACTCGTTTTGTTCAGAGTTATGTTAGTCCCTCTTTTTGGTTTATAGTTGCATATCAATGTGTGGCTAGATATGCTAGTTCACTATAAACAAAGCTCTGATACCAACCTGTCACACCCCCGAACCAGACGGCGGAAACGTCCGAGGGCTGTCGTGACTTAATTGAATACCATGACATTGAATATATATGAAACATAACATCATTCATCACCATGCATTAATATAGTACAACTGATAAAGTTTACACTGAGTACATTGTTTTAGCATTACATTCCCAAAAATAAATTGTTCGGTTCATAGATAAACAAACTGCAAGCCATCACTGAGTACATTTTTCCTTCGGTTCACTTGTTACCTGAGAATACCAGTATTTTGAAAAACGTCAACATATGAAATGTTGGTGAGTTCATAAGCGGTATTTGAAAAGCAACGTTTTGTATTGTTCTGAAAAAAAACTACCAGAAAATCTGATATTTTCTGAAAAGAGTTTATGAAAAAGTTTGTGAAGATCCATAAGTATGCTTGTTTGTTTCTATAGTTGTAAAAATTGTTCATTAAACTTGTGTACATTTCGAAAACCGTATGTATTGAAAAACCCTAGGAAAACCCGATGTTTTCCTAACACTTTGAATTCCATGTAGTTGTAGAACCATCGCGGCGTGTGAAGTCATTGATTCCAGGCGACGTCGGATTATTGCGCATGGTGAATTGCTATAAACATGCGTTACACAAACGACCAGTTTACAACTATACTAACGATCCCGTAGGCGTCGTCCGTACTATTCACGCAATCCAACCACCCTGACTTTTTGTAGTCCCACATCCGAAGAGAAAGAGGGCACGAAGACCTCGATAACTCCGTTAGTCGATTGGGGATAAAAAGAGTGCGAAGGGCCCTTGACCCGACTCGCATTTGAATAACCGACTTTACTAGCAGTACCAAAGGACCCTTGGGGACCAATAGTATAAAAGCCATTGAAAGTCCTTTTACGTTGTGTTGGATCATGTAAGACTCAACAACTCGTAAGGTTGAAGTATTCGGGCCTAAAGATCAAGTCATTGGGCTAGCTAGGCCCAACAAACAAGATTTTACACTTTTGGGCCCAAAGGTGGTGCGTCGACGTCTGTGCAGTCTCACGTGTGTAATGATTTCCCAAATTTTCCGTGTATGAGTCGAGTTATCGGCGTGTTAGTAGTTTCGCGTTTGTTATTGATTCAAGACCGAATCAATTCGTTTGATAACGATTTTTGGTGGTGTTGTGTAATATAATTCGTCGGTAGTCGTAGTGCCAGTGTTTGTTCACAACGGATGTATTGAATTAACATTGCAACTTTTCTGTTACAGCCCCTCTTTTTGTTGTAAATTTACTTTTTCAACCCTTTAAATAAATAAATTTCCGGTTTAGTCCCTAAACCATTTTTCTTGACACTTTAACACCAAAACTTACTGAAATTGATATTTTTCAGCCTATTTTTAGTTGAAAACAGTTTTAGTCCCTGAAAATACAGTTTTCTCGGTTATAACCCCTCTTTTTGCAATTTTTACACTTTTGGCCCAAATTGGAAATTTTTTGCAACTTTGGTCCTTTTTAATTATGATAAGCATTTTTAACCTTTGAAAAGGACTTATAACACTAATAGTCCACTGTTTTACCGAAAAACACAGTTTCAGCCCTCCAAAATAGAAAATTTCGCATATTGGGCCCTATTGGGCCGAAAATGTCATTTTTAGCCCATTAAGCTTGAAATTTATATTTTTAATCCTCCAAATGAGTATATTTCCAGAAAATATTTTATTGAAACTGTTTTGACTCCTCTCATCCATCAGAATTCGTAATATGTCAATTTGGACCCTTTAACTTTATATTTTTAACATTTTGTGTCCAAAAATTGAGTTTTTAGCCCAAAGAAGATGTTATTAAGCCACTTAGCTATTTTTCTTGAAATACTTTGTATGTAGAAATATAATTGATGCTAGTATCATTTAACATAAAGTCTATCTCAATTTTTAGGAGTTTATGGCTAGATCCAACATCATAATCACACAAAAACACACATTTAAGCATAGAAATCATACAAGACATACAAAACACATATAGATCTACACTTTCACTTGTATTCCCCCCCCCCAAAACTTATAAAACAGAAAAATAGGGAGTATGAAGCTCACCTTAGGGTGTGGTTTCGGTTTTTGAAGAAAAGATGGAAGAAAGCTTGGTGATTTTTGGCCTTAGCACCCTTTTCTTGAAGATCTCGAGTTTGAGGGGTTCTAAGACACAAGTTTATGATTTCATGAGAGTTAAGAAGAGATTTTTGGATATACGAAGAAGTCCAAAGTATGGTTCCAAGCATTAACTTACCTAGATAATGATTTTAGTGAAGAATTCTCCTTGTGAAGCTCTTGATTCTCCAAATTTTTGAAGGGGGACGGAGGAATGCTCTTCAAGGCTTAGAGAGATTGGAATTGAATTTTTGTGATGTGTGTATGTGTGTATCCTCGGCCGAGAGTGAGGGGGGAGGGAAGAAGAGTGACTTTGAGGTGACATGTGCATGGAGAAATGGGATTGCATGGAGGTTTGGAGTGTAATGCATGGATATCCATGAGGTATTATTGATGTGGCATGATGAAGTCAACTCTTCATCTTTGTCTTGGGCTTTTGGGCCGAAATTTAAAAAAAAGAAAGGAGGGTTTTGGGCTTTAATGCCTTTAAGCCTATTATTAGAGTTAAGTTGGATGACTGTAAGATACAAGTGTGATTTTTATATCTTGTTGGGCTAGTTTAGGTTAATTATGGTTCACAATATTTAATTTATTTCATGCTAGGCCCAATATGGCCCAAAATGTTGAAATAAGTGAATGTGGGTCCAATTAGAGCCCATTTAAGGGTTCTAAGCCCATGATAGTCAAATTGGAAGCTTATTGGTCCATTGAGTCTAATAAGGAAGTCCTAGTCCAAAATGGACCTAACAAGAACTTCTAGGATTTCCAATTGCTTGATGACTATTTGTAGTATTTGTATGATGTATTTGATTGAAGTTTTTGATGTCATAATAATAGGTATCACACATGTTCTTAAGTTTTTGATTCAACATTTTACTTAAGTATAGTGATTACAAGACACAAAATTTCTAGTTGTGACAAGTTTTCATTATTAAAAATGCTTATGAACTCACCAGCTTTATGCTGATACGTTTTCAAAATCGCTTGTATTCTCAGGACAGCACTAGACAGGTACACTAGTCGGCTTTTGGAGAAGATGGAGCATTTTGGTGTTTCGTCTTTATCTTTTGCTACTTTTGATGTATACAAACATTATATCAAACAAATGTAAATATTCATATTATAATGTAATGGTTGTGTTTACTTTGATTACTATGATGCAATTGTTGTGATACTACATATGACGTCATCCACCTCCGAACGTTTCCGCCGTTTGGTTTACGGTTCGGGGGTGTGATAGATTGGTATCAGAGCTATTGTTTATAGTGAACTTAGAATACCGAACCTTACAAAGTATACAACTATAAACACTAAGGGGCTAAAGTGCTCTGAAATAAAAGTATACTCTTAAAATATAAGTATTTTACAAGAAGTATAAAAGTATACCTACATACCAGAAACAATATCATAAGTAGAACAAAACAAAAGTATTTGGATGTTGGACACTATGGTTAAACCTGGACAGTTATGTAATCATTTCTAGAGTCAATATAGCCTGATCAACTATATTTATTCGAGACATGACCAACATGTGCTTGGGAGTGATTGTGGTGTTGCAACAGGCCTAAAACTTACCAAGTATGCATACAACGAGATATCAATAGGACAAGCATCCTATTGATATGAAACTCGATCTCTTCGTCGAACTCAACAACATGGATGCACTCCACTATGGTGCTGCCGTTGCATGGCGTCATCCACCCATCACACTCCTTCACCATAGTCGTCATCATCATCATCATCATCATTGATAGTGATAACATGGTTGTAGTTAAGCTGATAGGGCTTCGTCGTCCATTGATGATCACCATCTTCGTTTTCTGACGAGAATTAGGGTTTGGATGGTGTTTCAGTTCTAGATCGTTGCCTTGTGATGAAGTCCTTAATGGAATTGCTTTATTGGATTAGCGAAAACCTTTTGCTTTATAAAAGATTTGTGTCGGGGGTTCAATAATCTTTGGAGATGGTTGAGTGCCAGCCTCAACGAGCCAATCTTAAAAGAAAGGAACCCAATCAAAACCATATATAGTCCGGTTAGAGGTTTCTTTCACTTTATATATAGTTTCTTTACTTAGTATAAGTAGCCCATTCTTTTACATACTATAATTTAGAGGTTTTTTCACTTTATATATAGTTTCTTTACTTAGTATAAGTAGGCCATTCTTTTACATACTATAATTTAGAGGTTTCTTTCACTTTAAAGGACAAGGAGTCAAGGAGAACCAGTAGTGTGACCTCCTTTTCTTTTCCTCGAATTCGACTTTTCTTAAAGCTAGCTACCAGCGCTTTTTCATAACTAAATTATTTTTGTGTTCACCGACGGTTTTAAGTTCATGTGTTGCACGCCTAGAGTTTATATAATTAATTATACATGTGTATTACGTAAAAAATGATTTCCTACCGAACAAACTTAGTACACAGTTTATTTTCTTCAAACTACAAAATGGATCATTTTTTTTTAGTTTTACTATTAGTAAATTTTGTATTAAGCTATTACAAATTAGTCATTTCTATAATTTTAAGAAGATCATTTTTGAAATTCTATAAAAGTTAAAAACACATGCAGCACTTATCTAATTTGAGATAATAACCCGAGAGACTAACCAACTATACATTTTGTATATATTTGGTCCATAATTTTTTTTTTTGTGCATTGTTAACTATTAAACTTTTTTTTATTTATTTTTTATTTTTTTATTTTTATTTTTTATTTTTAAAGTATCTCGTTATGACCAAGAATAAAGGCTTTTTCCGGTTTCCGGCGTTTTTTACTGTCAAGTATAATTTTTTTTGTCATCTTCTTCATCCAAAATAGATTTTCCGACGAGTTCTTGATACATGTGCAATACCGGACCAGCTCTTGGACTGAACTAGTTTAACATAAGTTAGTGGATACTGGATCGAACCGGTTAAGGCTGGTCTAGATCTGGGTTTTTTTATTCTTGTACCCGTTGGACTAATGCAACTTTAGGTGCATATGATACAAATTGTTAAAACTCTACTGAAAGTTAGTTATCTATTATGACCGGGGGTGAACATTTAGACCAAACCTGATTGAAACTGGACGGGTCGGACCGGTTATTTAAAAATTAATAGACCTTGGACCGACCTGTTGAGGCCAGTTCAGAGGTCCAAATGTTGATCTCTACTCGGGACTATTTATGTTATTTTGTTTTACACTATTACACGGTTCATTTATATAAATTTAGTATTAAACTAGTGAAGTGTCCCCGCTTTGCGGGGTTGGATTTGCATTCTATTACTTCCGAAACGAAGCAAAGTACAATGTTATAGCGTATACTCCATGGTAACTTTTTGGTTGTACATCATTGAAGGAGATACAAATGGTTAAAGGAATTTTTCAATTCAAATTCTTGGTACTTCACCAAGGAAAAACACCTGATTGTCTCATCACCTCAAACAAAGCCTCCTTGCTTTTTTCATCATTTTGCTATTCACAAATGCTATAGACTGCCAGAAGATTCACTGGTTTTGGTCTCTAGAAGCTCGATCCTTCATTAGAAATCGCATTTTCTAAGCAATTTAGAGCATCAGAAACCCTATTTTCTTTGATATGACTTTCAGCAACAATCTCCGATGTACTCGAATTCAATTTCCCAACATCCAACATTCCTTTAAAAAGAGATTCGGTTTTTTCTGTAAACCCTTTTCTAACATACCACCCCAATAAAAGATTTCCAATTCTGGGGTCATAAGATGACTTCACTGAAACCCATTCTTCATAAAGAATTTCAGCTTCTTCTATATCATTCATACGGATGAATGAAGAGATCACAACATGATAACCCAAATTAGGTATGTAAGGAAAGACCGATTTGTAAGTCTCCTAAATTCATTGAATTTCTTCTTTCTTGCCAATACTTCCATAATGAGATAAAAGATAATGATAAGGAATTTGATCACGTCCAGTAATTAAACTTTCTATCTTTCTTAGATAATCTTCAGCTTTTTCAAATTTGTCATTCTTGATGTAAAACGTGGCCATTGTGCTATAAGTAGTCCAATTTGGATTAAGAGAGGGACCAAGATTTAACTTTTCAAATGATTCTTCCATATTTTCAATAGATCCTTGAGACCCACGAGAAGATATCCATATATTATATGAATATAAATCTAAACCGATGTTGTTTTGCATCATCTCTCATCACTGAAACTATGGCTTCCACTTTTTCTTGATCTTTAAGGTTCATGTACAGTGTCATCATGACTATCATGAGTTACAGCATCCAGGGGTATTTTCGTCTCACGAAAAGATGGCCTTTTCTTCTTTATATCCGAACCATTGTTTGAGCTTCTTTTTGTAGCCCTTCCACTCTAACGATCCTTTGAATCTTTCCACCCCCCCCACGCTCTATACAGAGATTTACAAATATATATATATATATATATATATATATATATATATATATATATATATATATATATATATATATATATATATATATATATGATTTGGAATTTTGAGCGTCCGATGAAATCAATAAAGGGTACATGATTACGAAAAAACAACCTGTAGTATTAGTATCTCTGTGTCTAAAGCTACGACCACACTCATCATGCTGTTATAAGACAAGCCCATTAGTGAAACCTAGTTTTTCACAGCGGTAGTAGAGTAAAAAGACACAACAATGTGAGATTGAAGGATTCAAAAACCTGAAAGTGAGATCGGGTCTAGATGATTCGATATTTTCAGAAGAAATCTTTGTTACCTCATGGTATCCATTACTTTTCTGCAAACAACGTAAGACAAATTACAGGAAAGAAAAGTATTTAAGAAAAAACAGAGAAACGGTGTAAACTGAGAACAATACTTACCACACTTTGAGCTGCCAAAGTGAAATTTTGTCTCAGGCATTTTATCTAACATCTGATGTGCAATCCCATGATAGATAACCTCATTGACAGACATGTGGGCATCATTTTTGTCTTGGCTGCTTGGGTGGATCTAATTCCCATTGGGTAACAAATTTCTATCACCTTTACAAAGAACGAAGCTAGTAAATATGTGAACATAGCACATGTACCAAGAATTACATACAACAAAGATAGGTGAAGATGACAACATAACACAATTCATGAATCTTTTATTTCAAACGAAGGTCCAATAACTATTATTTACACGAAGTCCACAAATGACACCACTCACAAAATGGGGACTGATGAATCCGATGGAAGATCAGGGGAAGCTTGCGAAGACATGTTAAACAGATGAGGACAAGAAGGTAAAATCAGAAACCCAGTTTAAGAAGTTGTTCAAAATGGTGATTTTAAAGTGAGTTTGATGTGGGATTTGGGATAAAAATGAAATTGGGCAGGAAATCCAAAATCCCTTGTGCTAAAAATAGCTTAATTTCCTTGATTATTTTGATTCCCACAAAATATGAAGATTGTTGTTTCTCGTGACTGCTAAACGTGGACATGAAGAATGGATTTTAGGAAGGAGATGGAAGGTGGACTTCTCCAAAGGTAGATTCAGACGACGGTGCAGGTAACAGAAGAGGTGGAAAGCGACGTAGCAATCAATAATATTTACATCGGAGGTTTTCTTGAAGAAGCTCACACAAATGAAGTAATCAATAGACTAAGTTAATTCATGGCTGATATCAGAAGTCGGGTTGTGACCATCTTCCCCTTTTGTTGATGGTGGCTGGATCCGTCCTCTGTTTTTTGTTGTCCTCGATCTCCATCTCGGACCACCGCTGCTGAGGGGCTTCGCTTATCGTGACGGGAGCAGAGAGAAAGCGAAAGAAAAAATGGTGAGTCGGAAGAAGATGAAAGGATTTGAGGCGGTGGCAAGGTCTGTAAGAAAACATAAAAATCAAATGCGTGTTTACGGTGTCAGAAGCATATAACTCCAGCCAATCATAGAGAAGTGTTGTTCATATGGTAGTTCAAAATTAGTATATATATAAATATGCACTACTTTGACATTTTTATTTTTTGCTATTAGAAATGGATATTTTATGTAATTTTGCTATTCTAGATGCTGAATT
The DNA here is from genome assembly GCF_002870075.4 of Lactuca sativa. NCBI lineage: Eukaryota > Viridiplantae > Streptophyta > Magnoliopsida > Asterales > Asteraceae > Lactuca > Lactuca sativa. Next base: position 378,165,268 of record NC_056626.2, read on the forward strand.
GTTTTTATAAATTTGTTTTATCCTTTCTAATAAATAAATATTTTTTTTTGTCACTTGCAACATTCTCATTCAATTTACTAAATATAATTTTGTAGTTATTTTGAATTTTTTTTTCTACATGTCATTTTATAATTTTTTTTCTAATTTATTAAATTCCATATAATATTTTAATGTAATAACTGCAATAAATTTAGTAATAAATGGATATCAATTTCATTAATAAACTTACATTTTATTTTTAAAATTCACAAAATTAAAGTTCATTAGTTTCTTTTATTTATTTAAAATATTTGTTTAAATTTAAACAGCAAAAAAAACATTTTCATTATAATAATTTATTGTTTTTTTATTTTCTTATAAATTCAAAGTTCTTAAATATTTTGACATTTATATTTAGTTTTTTTTTTTTTTTTGTTTTTTTTTTTTTAAAATTAACCCATGTAATACATAGGTCTCACAACTAGTACTATTGTATATGAGTTATTTCTACAAATTTATTATTAAATGGGCGTTATTGCTGTAATTTTTATTTCAAGCTATTATAAATGAACATTTTCTATAAATTTGATATTCATCAGATACTATTTATATTATTTTGCTATTACACAAAAATCATTTTTATATTTCTACAAGTTAGAAAGAAGATACTTGTGTTTCAACTACGGTTTACCATCTTCATTATTAACAAGACTTGCACATATAAACCAATTTTCATGACCTTCAAAAGATTATGGACCAAAACGATCAATAATTAAAAATATCAACATATGAAACATAGATAAGGCTGTGAATATTTGAAAATGTAGAACTTATTCGACTTAAGCATAATCTAAACCTGTCCATCTCTAATTTGATCTGGGCCACTGTGGTTATGAAAACAGCTCCACCAAGTTATTTCTCAAAATCAAGGAGAATTTAAAACACTATAAATATAAAATGGAACAATGGTTTGATCATGAAAAACCCAATCGTTTGAAATTAAAGTTCAAAGTAGGGTTCCTTTACAAGACACAATTTACAGTAGCAAATATTTAAGGAGATATCAAAAGTTGGTAAGTATGTTTAACAAACACTAATCCTTTATCCTTTTGGAATAACCTAAACTAATCATGTAATCAACTACAATTCATGATTTCTTTACAAAAAGATTGATCTCTGCTTAAATGCCACCAACACCAACAGAAACGAAATTCTTTATAAATTTATCAAGCGGAGCAGATTGTACAAAACTTCAATTTCAACTATTTTTTTAACCTATTGCATTCTCTAAATGAAGGTATTACATTCTCCCAAGTACCAACCTGGCTTCAAAAGAAAGTTTGAAGCAACTTGCTTCGATTTTCAGTCTGCTTCTCATCAATGTCACACAATCATCTAATATAGTTTTGACGTGGGAGTCTTTGAATTGGAAAGATTATAAAATGATGTTGTGGATCTTGCAACTTTATATCAAGAGCCACAACACCATTTTATTATCTTCCTAGTTCAGAGACTTGTCTCAAAAGTGGTCCCCACTTTCACATCAGAACTATTTTATAACTTATAATACATATATCAATAATTAGTATTTTATAATACTATTCAAATATTAATATTAATATAATAACCTGTTATAATAAATAATATTAAATCAAATATAGTTTAGATTCAGGTTGTAAGAAGGGCTTTATTGACACCGATGTTCATAATAAATTACAATTGTGGATGGATTCTAGCATTCTAACAAGGTTGTTATGGTTTCTCTTCATATGAATCATCATCCTGAAAATAGAACTACAAATGAAGTGACTGGGGAAAAGGATTTGGGTATAATTTGAATGTACCTTTGCTGAATGGTGAAGAAAAAACATCATAATTGCACAACTAACAAAACTTCTAACAAGTTGATCTCAAGACCTATTCAACTATTAAGATCTAACAAAGTCTCTTGAGAGATTGTTCACCTTTTGCTTTTTCTAATAGCCCTGTTACAGTTTCACTAAAGTGAAAACAAAGTTCGATTTCAATTTTTATTGATGCTTATTCGTGTTATAAGTATAACATCAAGAATACTATTAAGAAATCCAAGAATTTATGTAATTCAAAACCGAAATAGAAAATAAACAGAAAGCAATATAAAATAATAATAATAAAAACCCATCAAGATTTATAGTGGGTTTCCACCGAGAAATATCAAGAAATAAGAACCATAGCAAGCTTTTCTGTAAATATGTACACGCAAGTTCTAGAGAGAAAAAACAGTGAGAGGAGACCATTGCCAATATTATCTAATCTTTTGACAGCTTCACCCTCCTCATATTACAATCAACAAAAACATTCAGTTAGCGAGATTAGAAATCAAGCATGTTGTACACAATTGATAAAAAAAAAAAAGAACAAAAAAACAAACAAATGAACAAACTAGCTTCTTATTATAACTCAAGAAAATATCTCAAAAACTTGGGTTACAAAACAATGCTAATCGATTCTCTTAATCAACTCTTCTAAGCCGTAACATAGCCTATATATAGAGATCTTAATCCTTGCTCTCCAAGGAAACTTGACTCATAAACAAACTCCTAGCTTCCTACTCGAACTAGGATTCCTCATTGCCCCTTATACACCGACTTGTGTATAAGGGTATATTTGGAAATTACACAATATTCCCCTTAATTTCTAAATTGCGAGTTTTACTAATCCTAACAACTTTCACATTTCATTAAGCTTGACCTTGGCAAGTGCTTTTTTTAGAATGTTAGCCCGTTGCTCTTCTCTGCTGATATGCTCTATCACCATTTCCTTTTCATCCACCCTCTCTCGAATGTAATTGAACCGTGACTTGATGTGATTGCTCCGTCCATGAAAAACTAGATTCTTTACCAAGGCCATTGCAGAAGTATTGTCTATTCATAGTACTACTTCTTGTATAATTTCTCCAGTTATTTCGATAACAAGATAAAGAAGCTAAAACAGCTTGACAGCTTGCTGCACTTTCAGCCATGTATTCAGCTTCACGTGAGGATAATGCAATGGTTTCTTACTTTTGTGAACACCAAGTAATTGGAAATTGATTTAGCTAGAAGATATGACCAGCTGTACTCCTTCCATCATCTTCATTAATGTTGTGACTGCTATAACTATAACCAACAATTCTAATGAACTCTCGTCGAGTGTAACGTCTCTCCTATATCCAAGGTTTCCTTTTACATATCTTAGGATTTGTTTGATGGCTACCATATGTGACTTTTTTGGTTCTTTCATATTACTAACTTGTAATGCCAACTAAATAAGAGCGGTCTAGCCTGATTTGAAGCAAGTATCATAGTCTTCCTATTAGACTTCGATATTCGGTGGCATCAAAATATTCTTCACCTTTTCCTTTAGAAAACTTTATATTTGAATCCATTGGGATTATCGTTGAATTACAGTCAAACATACCTACATCTTTAAGTATCTTTTTTTCATGCCCTTCTTATGTGATTGTAATGTCATTTTCTCTTTGGTGTACTTCAATTCGAAGATAATACGTAAACAAGCCTAAATCAATCATGTCAAATTTCATAGCCATTGCTTGTTTGAACTATGATATGATTTCTGTGTTTGATCATGTGATAACAAAATCATCAACATACACACCAACTATGATTAAGTTCCCTTCTATAAGTCTTGTATAAGAAGGATCATGTTTATCTGTTTGATGTCATATATTTATCTGTTGCATATGTCGACATAGTGTGGTTTGGGTTGAGGTTGCACTACTTTGTGTTGTCGGCCAACAAAACCGATGGCAATCCAATAAGGAATCGGGATATTTTGGGCCAGTGGCAATCCAATTGGGAGACTATGGAATAGAGTGGTAATCTAATCGGGAGATTGTGGGCTAGGGTAATCCAGTTGGGAGACTATGGACCCAACATGCATTATGGATATTGTTTTGCTTGTGTGTGCTACTTTGGGGTAACTCACTAAGATTTGGCTTACAATTTAAGTGTTACATTTCAGGTACTTCTGATGATCGGGGCACGACAAAGGTTTGATCATACACATCCTTCAGATTTTATGAGATTTGATTTAGGGATTCTGATTTGTGATTTTGATACTTTGGAAACTATGTTTTGTAAACATTTATGGTTTATGGTTGGTTTTAAAAAATGAAAATTTTACCTTGATTTTTGGGATATTACATATGTCCTTCCTCTCCCTACAAAAAATTCAAAACTAGACCAAGATGATGTGTCTAATCTTCATCTTCAATCTTCAAATCAACCCCTTGTAGATCGAAGATGATGCAATTCAAGTTCTCAAGATGATCTTTCCTGTGGGTACTTCCAGACATTCTGAGAGTGTACAACATTTGTTTCTGATACAACATGTTCTTCAGTGAGTTGTTCTGGTACTTGTCACAAAGTTTATCCCAAAGCCCAGAAGCAGCTGTTGGATCCATGACCTCCCTTAGTACTTCATCTGTCAAACTTAACAGAATGACACTATGCACATTTGTCAGAATGTCCACCTTCTTATCAGCCGCCATGTCCTTTGGCAATTTTGCCTTTCCTTTTAGTGTTGTTGCTCATCCGTGTTGAACTAGAAGAGCCCTCATCTTCACCTTCCACAAAGTGAAGTTATTTGAACCATTGAACTTCTCCAAATCAAACTTGTGAGATGCCATCTTCAATAATTAGAAACACAAACCGCAGCACTGATACCACTTGTTAGGAAGTAAAGCGGATAACAAGCAAAATTAAAAGCACACAAGACACAATGTTTATGTGGTTCAGTCAAGGTGACCTACGTCCACGGGGAAGAGGGGAGTATTCTTTATTTCTTGTTCATCCTAAGCATTTAAATCCTTACGCATGACCACAACCTTTACCATTACAATAATTAGGGTCTTCTTTGCATTTCTTATTCTTAGCGATATCGTAACTCCTTGATTCGGCGAGTGATAGAATCCCTTATTTTTATTCAAACTTTCACGAGTGATAGAATCCCTCCCAGAGTTTGTCACCCCTACAATCCACCCATGTACTTATGTATCCATCTGAAACTCGACCTCTTCGTCGAACTCAACAGCATGGATGCAATCCATCGTGGTTCCGCCGTTGCATGGCGCCATCCACCCATCACATTCTTTCACCATCGCTGTCATCATCATCATCATGATTGATAGTGATAACATGGCTGTAGTGAAGCTGATAGGGCTTTGTCGTCCATTTATGATCACCATCTTTGTTTTCTTGTGACGAGAATTAGGGTTTGGATGCTTTTTCAGTTCTAGACCATTGCTTATAATGAAGTTGTTAATGGAATTGCTTTGTTGGATAACGAGAACCTTTTGCTTTATAAAAGATTACTGTCAGGGGTTCAATAATCTTTGGACATGGTTGATTGACAGCAAAACCATAGTCCGGTTAGAGGTTTCTTTTACTTTATATATATATTTTCTTTACCTTATTATTTCTTTTATATATTAGAATTTATAAGCAGCCCATTCTTTACTTTATAAAGGATAAGGAGAACCTGTATTGTGACCTCTTTTTCTTTTCCTTGAATTTCTCTTTTAATAAAGCTAGTTACCGGCACTTTTTCATTAGTAGATCATTTTTGTGTCACCAACAGTTTTTGGGAAAATGACTTATATGGGTAACTATGTTTCAAAATCGTTCAAAAAATTCCATTCAGGTTTGGTGTGTCCAAAAAACATCATCCAAGTAGAGCATTTGTACAAAAACACCATTGAAGTAAATTCTTTGTTGAAATTTGACATTGTGATAACTGGCAATTACCGGTAAAAAATAAATAAAGGAAAAAGAACAAGAGGAAATGACTCAAAGGGGTAACTATGTTTCAAAATAGTTCAAAAAACACCATCCAAGTTTGGTATGTTCAAAAAACACAATCTAAGTAAACTTTCTGTACAAAAAACACCAACAAACTATATTTTTTTGTTCAAATATTACCCACCGGTAACTGACTCTTACAGGTTAAATGATGATTTGAATTAATTATTATGACATGGTATAATAATTATTGACAAAACAATAAATGATATATTTCTCCTTTAAAAATCGATTTAGGGTTTCTTCATGAACGAATGACTTCTTCTTCTCCTATGATTGCTCTTCTTCTTCTAAAGTGATGATCTCGAACTCAAGTCCAAAACCCTAATCCTTGACTTAAGGCAAAAAGGGATCCTTTACCCCTGCCTCAATGGGCCTCCCTCCCCTTAAGGACAAGATCTATAAAAAGCCCAAAAAGGCATCCAAGCCACCCTACAAGGCCTTTGAGGCTCAATATGGCCCAAGAACCCCAACATGGCTTTAAGCCAAAAAAAATGACATGCTACAATCAGGTGGGCCTGAGGCCTAACTTAAACAAGTCCATGCATATGCCCAACATATGCTGAAGCCTCTGTGATCCGGATGTCAATCCAGTATGTCCAGCGTACTCCTAGCGTACGCCCATGGTACTCGGCGAGCGTATGCTTTAGCATATGTTGGGCATATGCATGGACTTATGGAATATTTTTTTCATTTTGCTTATGGACCATTTGTAACACCCCGAGTTTAGAAGAGAAAAGTTTAGGGTGCTTAGTGTAAATATGGAAGACCGACTCGGCGAGTCAATGGGTAGACTCAGCGAGTCGGGTCGCGAATCTGGTCATGTGTTAAGTGACCAACTCGGCGAGTCGGAGGAGTGACTCGGCGAGTTGGTGTTGGGTGGAGAGAACCTTAATTTTCGGGGTTGTGACCTATATAAAGGACATTATAACCCACCCTTAGCCTCTTTGTTACCTTCCAATACCCAGAAAACCCTAAAATCGTGTATAACCTCCATTGATGAAGAATTAGAGCTTGGGAAGAGAAATTGAGAAAAAGAAGGTTGAAGACCAAGAGGCTAGCATCTGGATATCATTGTAGATCAGGGATCTACTCCTCCTTTGGATCATTTCTGAGGTAACAATCTGTTACCTTGAGTTTCCTTCTTCTAGATTCGTTCTTGGTTGCTATTTTGGGGATTATGGCTTGAGTGGAATGAAATTCGAGTTTAGAAGCTAGATCTGAAGTTAAAGCTTCAGATCCAAGCTTGTCATGATCCTATTTGTTGTAAAGGTGTTGTCCTAGAGTGGTTGGTGAAGTCCCTTTTCCTTAAGCCTTAGCCCTAGAGTATTTTGGGCTTATTTCCACATGGTTTCACGAAAAGTTTGCACCTTTACGTGTGGGGAAGGTTGTAGGAGGTTGGATCTATGGTTGGGAGTCCCTGCATGGCTTAGAAAGCCACTATATGGATTAAGAACTAGAGGTACTCGGCGAGTCACATGGGTGTACTCGGCGAGTTGGATGAAGAAAGGTAGGAACTCGACGAGTTGGAAGAACAACTCGACGAGTCTGATGAAGATTGCCATAGACTCGGCGAGTCTTATCTTGGACCCGGTGAGTCTAGTCGCGGAGTCCTGACCTTTTTGGTTGAGTGGTGAATCAGCGAGTCGAGGGACAACTCGGTGAGTTAAGCAGGAAGTGACTCAGAGTTCGTGGGACTCGGCGAGTCTTGGGGCGACTCAACGAGTTGGGTCGCGATATGGGAGTTTTCAGAGCCTAGGGACTCGAAGAGTCGGCGGGCTGACTCGGCGAGTAGAGTTAGTCAGGAAGTTTGACTTTGACCGAGGAATTTGACTTTGACCAAGAGTTGACCAGTTGACTTCCAAGGGTATTTTGGTGATTATTGGTATTTATTGAGTTCAGTCATTTGGTATTGATCAGTGGTGGAGTTCATGTCGGAGGTTGGAGCAACGTGATCTTATCGCTTTAGCTAGCAGTTGTGAGGTGAGCTATCCTCACTATATCGATAGGGTCTAAGGCACCAAGGCCGGCCCTTTATTGGATTGTAATCCGGGCATCGTTGTTATGTTATTGCTTTGCTATGCTTGCATCCTGGTAGTTAGGATGGTATATGTTAGTGACCTGGTTAAGGTCGGTATCCTGGTATATAGGATGATGCTATGCTAGTGACCGGTTAGGTCAGTATCCTGGTTAGGATGATGTTATGTTATGTGATCTGCTAGATCAGTTTGATTGGATGTGAATTGTTATATGATTGTATGTTTATGTGCACATTGTTGTTGGACTGGGGTTGGGTTGAAGTGGGTCCTGCTTTGTGCTTTAGGCCAACATACCCAGGGCAGACCGGTTATCCCGAAGGCCCAGCGAGCGGTCCGGATAGGCTGTAGGCCCCGCGAGGGCGGACCAGACGTGTCGAGGCTCGGAGAGTGGACCAGGCCAACTAAAGGCCCAGTGCGGGTGGACCTGTCATACTGTAGATTCAGAGAGTGGACCAAGTGGATAGAAGGCCCAATACGGGCGGACCAATCACACTGTAGACTCGACGTATATGGCTAGACTCGGAGGGTGGACCAGGTGGACTGTAGGCCGGTACGGCAGAGCACTCACACAGTAGACCTGAAGTGCATAGATGTTATGTTATGATATGTTGTGTGTATGGTATATGTGGTTGGTATTTTGGAGGTATCTCACTAATCTTTCGGACTTACAGTTGTGGTTTAAATGTTTCAGGTACTTCAGGAGACCGTGGTAAGGCAAAGGCGTGATCATACCGATCCTCATGTTTATGTGTTATGTTATGGTTCTAGGAAATACTCTGATAATAAAAGTATTGAAAACCTTTTTGTAATGAATTAATGAAATTGGGTTGTTTTTGGAAAGTTTAAATTGGTTGGAATTTTTAGAGCGTTACAAGTTGATATCAGAGCCTTCGTTTGAGTGAATTAGAGGAACATTCGTGTCAATCCAGTCTCAAATCAAGGAGATTTTTCAAAAGAGAATTTAAAATGG